>NC_133619.1:148351107-149551107 GCF_048593235.1 Sminthopsis crassicaudata
AGAGCTTATTAATCTAATCACTTCTAGTCCTAGGGTTTGGGGTGGAGGAGATAGTGCCTCTCGCTTCTTTAAGTTCTCCCCTCTAGCCCAGAACCCAGACTAAGGACTCTACCCTCCTTTAAGTGCCCACAGCCAGCAGCATCCCTGCCCCACTCAATGCTTCTATACTCAGAGATGTGTGCTGATTCCTTCTTGCCCAAGACCATTTGGGCAGCATAGCCCAAAAAAGAAAAAGAAGGAAAATAGATGTAGCTAAGATAGGCAGATATGAGAGCAAGCAAAAAAGAGTTATTTATTAAGAACTTATTATGTACTAAGCAATTTATATATATCATGTCATCTGACCTTCACCACAACTCTGTGAGGTAGGTACTATTTATTTTTCTCATTTTACAAACCAAAGCAGACAAATTAAATGGTTTGCTCAGGATAGCACAAATACTAAGTTCCTGAAGCTGAATTTGAACTGAGGTCTTCCTAACTCCAACTTTCTATTTACTATGAAGAGATTTTTACATAGGCAAGTATTGGTTCTGAATGACAACAATTAGGTGAGCAGGTGATCAGAACTTCCTGTAGAATATAAACTTCTAGAGGAAAAGGACTGTTCAGTTTTATCTTCTTAACCCTGAGAACCTATAGTGCCTGACATGTAACAAGTGCTCAATAAATGTTTGTTGAATTGAACTGAATAGCAAGCCACAAAGCAAGAATACCAAATAAGCAGAAGCTCACAGGATAAATCAGCACAAAAGTTCTGATTAGATTATTAATGTGATTTTGCCTCCAAGATTCCATCTCCCATATGACTATCTCTCATTTGGAAGCAGTAAGCTAGCATCTGAAGGATGTAAAAGAATATTTTAAGAGCTAAAAATGTCTGTTGAGAGTTAGCATAAATAATTCCATTTTGTCCTATATTTGCCTTTAAAGAAAACATGGCACATACTTCAGGGACAACTTAAAGCAACTATGTTTAGCTTTATGCACTACAATTTAGGAGAAATATTAACAAACTGGATAGTATCCAGAATGGGGCAATTAGGATGAAGACAGGATTATGAGAATATATGAGAACTATTCTATGCTGGGGAGAAAGAAGTGGAGCCAGGAAACAGCCTGGAGAAAAATGTATGATAGGCTAGCTGTCATCAAATCTAAGAGGTAGTTTCACATGTAAGAGGTATTATATAGAGAAAAATTATAGAAAGATAAATTTCTGCTAGATGCAAGGAAAAATGTCCCCCAAATTATAACTGCCTCAAAGTAGAACAAGCTGCTTTAAGAAAGAATTGCACACACAAATACTGTAAACAGCTCAAATATAGTAAAGAGATAAATATAAAATCCTATAACAGGAGGAAAAAAATCAACTTCATGAGTACAAGATGGGAAAGGCATGGATAATTGAAGTGGATGTCAATTCAAAGTTGAATGGACAATATGATATGATAGTCAAAAAAGCTAATTTGATGTTAGGCTATATTACCTACCAGCCACTTGTACAGGATACATATGTATTACTGGTCAAGACTAGGTTGTTCACTCTATCTGTATAAAAATATTTATAACCTTTCTTTTTTTGGTTGCTAAGAACTGGAAATTGAGTAGAGGCCATCAATTAGGAAATAATAGAACAATTTGTGATATATGATTGTAATGGAATATTATCATGTTAAAAGAAATGACAAACAGGATGATTTCAGAAATCACTGGAAGGACTTATATGAACTGATTAAAAAGTAAAGTAGGCAGAACTAGATCACCATTGTATAACAGCAAAGTTGTACAATGAAGAATTATGAAAGACTTGACTATTTTCAGAAATGTGATGATCCAAAACAATCCTAGAGGCCTCCTAATGAAAAATGTTATCCTTGACCAGAGAAAGAATTTGTTTTCTGAATGCAAACTGAAGCATACTATTATTCCTTCCTTCCTTCCTTCCTTCCTTCCTTCCTTCCTTCCTTCCTTCCTTCCTTCCTTCCTTCCTTCCTTCCTTCCTTCCTTCCTTCCTTCCTTCTTTCCTTCCTTCTTTCCTTCCTTCCTTCCTTCCTTCTTTCCTTCCTTCCTTCCTTCCTTCCTTCCTTCCTTCCTTCCTTCCTTCTTTCCTTCCTTCCTTCCTTCCTTCCTTCCTTCCTTCCTTCCTTCCTTCCTTCCTTCCTTCCTTCTTTCCTTCCTTCCTTCCTTCCTTCCTTCCTTCCTTCCTTCCTTCCTTCCTTCCTTCCTTCCTTCCTTCCTTCCTTCCTTCCTTCCTTCCTTCCTTCCTTCCTTCTTTCCTTCCTTCCTTCCTTCCTTCTTTCCTTCCTTCCTTCCTTCTTTCCTTCCTTCTTTCCTTTGCTCCTTCCTTCCTTCCTTGCTTTCCCCTCTTTCTTTCTTTTTTGAGTCCTCTTGCACAAAATGATTAATATGGAAATGTTTTATATGAACATACATGTACAACTTATATCAGATTACTTAACATCTCAGGGAGGGAAAAGAAGAAGGAAAGAGAGAAAGAATTTGGAACTCAAAACTGAAAAAAAAAAAGAATGTTAACATTTGTTTTTACTTGTAATTGGAGAGGGGATAAATATTATTTAAAAAAAAAAAAAAAAGAATATGTTGTCCATGATCTCTGAAATTCCTTTCAACTCAGATTCTGAATGTGTTAATTCCTTAAAATTGTATATAATTCAGTCTCCTCATTTGTGCGATTAGGAAATAGGGCTTAGATCACAACTTTTTAAACTATAGGTTTTGACTTCATATAAGATATCATAAATTAATGTGGGGGGGGTCATGAAATTCTTATTTATTATCAGTAAATGTTTAATTTGCATACTATTTTGTATACCTATATACTCAAGGTTATATAAAAATTTCTTGGGCAGAAAGGGGTTGCACATGGAAAAACTTTAAGAACCCCTGGCCTAGGTGACCTCTAAGGTTCTTTGCAGCTCTTAATCTATTATACTAAACCCTTTGCATTCCCCTCACAAAATTCTTCAACTTTCAATGAACATTCTGATTTGCTGAGTAATGATAAAAATTCATACATAGAAAATGAATTGTTTTTAATATTGTGATTTAGGTTTTTCTTTTCTCTATCCCCTTCAAAATCTTCTTGCTCTGTTACTCAAAAGAACCTCTTTATTGCTCCAACAAAATGTTTAATGTTACTTCATATCCTGAAATTCATTAAAAATGTTAACACTCATATAGATTTCAAATGGACAGAAGTTTTGTGGTCTTTGATTTTAAATGAAAGAATATTTACTCCACTAGTTGTGTAATATTTTACAATGTAATAAATTAACCAAATCATAATTCCATTCATTTCTTTCAGTCATTACAGTCTTTAAGTTAGATAAGTAATGGTTTGCATTATTTACACTTACTATCTAGTCAAATCTTCATTTCCAGAACCCCATTCCCTCCTTCCTTAGTAGAGCCTAACTACTATATGATTATGTCCTCTCAATTGAAATTTTACAATGAGTTTCTATCATCTTTCTTGCAATAGGCCTAAATTCTTCATTTTAATCTTACCTAAGTCATACTACAATGTTTAAATCCTCCACTTCTGTTTTGCCTATTTCATTCGTTATATTAGTAGCAGTGAACCTCATGTATTTTGTTTCAACTTTCCATTCCCTCCATTATATTTTCCCCCAAAGTTAAGCCAGTCTCCAGAGGTAGCATATTATAGATGAAGGAATACTAGACCCAGTTACCTTTCACTTTAGTGGACTATTATTTGTATTGTCAAAGACAAGTTTCTTAACCTCCAAAAGCCACAATTTCCTTATCCATAAAATGAGGGGAGGGTGATAATACCTACAGCCACTTATTTTATGACCTCTTATGAATAAAGTACTTTGAAACATTAAATTGCTCTGTCCATGTGAAATTTTATTACTTATAGAACTTAATTTATTGTTTTTTCAACAACTTAATTCTTATTGTTGAAAGTTTGATTAGATGCATACATGCCCATGTTTACATTTATAAGTTCTGCTCTTTGGGGTTAAGCCTCAGTTAGAAAGAAAAAGAACAAAGTAGAAGAAAAAAAGATAATAATCATTACAATAATAATAGTGGTCATTCATATAGTGCTTTAAGAATTGCAAAACATTTTCTATTCATTTTCAAGAGAATAAAAGAAAAGCATACTGTAGTAATGATGGCATCCATCAGTCAGAGAGTAACTATAGTTAAGAAAAAAAAGTGCTGTTATAGAGCTCAGAATCTGAGCTCAGCAATCATAATTCCCCAGAGGAAGAAAAACTGCCACTAAAGAACACATTGTTTATTTAGTCAATGCTGACTAGGTACATATTGCTCTGAAATCACAGTTGTATTTATGGTAACAAATATGCAGGTAGTGTTATCATGGAACAATATCCTCTGTATATGTCTAACTTCTTCAAAAAAGAACCAAACAATATGTTTCTCCATAGTTCCAGGGGTTAAAAATACTACTTCCTTTATGTAATGGACAGAGGAATAGGGACAGAATGTTCTAAACTATAATCAAGCATTTCTGTAACTAAAAAGTTGCTAAAATACAATACCAATTTTAATACAAAAGAAAGCAATCAAGTTAATACAAAAGGGAAATTTTAGAGAATCAGGTGAAAAAAAAAAGAAACATCTTAGCATAGGCAATGGAATAAAGATGTTTATTAGAAGAGAAATATGATATTAGACACTTAAATATGGAATAAGAATCACTGAGGAGAAAAATATAGCAATTTCTAAAAACTCTAAATCTGCTAGAACTTAGTCAATTACTGCACAGACCAATGAGTAAAGAGAAAGCAAAGGATGAAAATACTTTAATAAAGTATAAAAATGATTTTTTTCCCTGAAAACAGGTCTTCAGGGTACCTAAAAAATAAGAGCTTTTTAAAAAATTTCCTGTGAAATATTCAATCAAGTAATCAACAAATATTTACTCAGAATCTACTATTATTAGACACAATATTAGGTACTGAAGATAAGAAGAAAAAAATGATAGTCTTTGATCTTCAGTTCACCTTCTATTGGTTGAAATCTGTACATGAATAAATATACACAAAATTTCTGTGACATAAACTCAGATAATTTTGGGCAGGAGGGCAACAGCAATGGAGTGGGGTAGATGATAAGGCCTAAGCAGAACCTTAAAGGAAATGAGGGGTTTTTCTAAGATAAAGCTTCTTAAACTGTGGTTCATGACTGCATAATGAATGTGAGGGTCGTGAAAAATTTGGCAACAGGGAAAGGTTTCTGAAAACAGTGACCAAAAATTAATTCAAAACCAAACACGTAATGAATCTGAGGTGTTTCTGGCAGCACTTGCCCATGTTGCATCAAACAACTTCATTGGGGACTTGATTCAGAGCACACAATATGCACATTTTGCACTGTGCATACATGAATGTTGCCAGAAGCACCTCAGTTCAGATTCCAGGAGTTGGCTAAAAGAGGAAGGAAAGCCTTCAGGCAGATGGAACAGCCAGTGCAAAGGTATTGAGACAAGATGGATTACTTAAGTGAAAAATATGAAAAATATGTATATGGAGGAGAATTTGCATCCTTAACTTTTTTTTTTTTTTAATTGATATAGAAGCATGATCAAAAAATTTGAAAAATACTTCTTTAGAAGAAGCCAGATGGAGAGGCAGTTAGAGTTCTTGACCTGAAGTCAGGAAAACTGAAGTTCAAATCCAGCCTCAGGTATTTTTTCCTGATATTTATAATCCTGTTTATGTCACTTAATGCCTATCAGCTTCAGTTTCCTCATGTATAAAACAGGGATAATCATAGCATTAATCTCCTAGAATTGTTGTGAGAATAAAAGGAGATAACATACATAAAGTGTTCAGTAAACTTTAAAACACTTTATAAATGTTAGTTTCTGTTACTGATGAGACAAGCCCCTGAATTTTGCCCCAGAAATGTGCTTTCAACTGTTATTATCATGGCCTTGCACAAGTAGCTATAAGAACAATCCTTTCCCAGATAAAGCCCATAGCACAACTATCTTGGAGGTCACAGAGACCCTTTCTCCAATTTTGCTCCATATTCTCTTCTTATGTATATGTTCTGTTGCAGCAGGAACTTTGAGAAAGTTCCAAAACTGGACAATAAATTTCCTTTTGACTACAAGAATGTCTTTGTAAGTTTTTCATATTCCAAACAACTTTTTCAATCTAGTACTTCATCATTATTTAAAAAAATTTTTTACACTTTTGCCACAGAGTACATCTGTCTCCCCAAAAGCTTTTGCTTAAAAGATAATAAAAATATCTTTCAAGGTTTAATTGAGTCAGAGAACTAAGGCTTGGGAAAAGCTTCCTGTCGAAGAATGGGTATTAGTTGGGATTTAAAGGAAGTCAAGGTAGTAAGTAACCACTGCCAGATTAAATGTCCTAATGCACAGATCTGATAACATCATACTCCTCTACTCAAAAATCTTCAGTGGCTTCCTATTGACAACTGCTTAAAATCTAAACTCCATAATCTTTCCTTTTTAAAGCTTTGTCCATGATCCTCCTTTATATTTTCTATGTTCCAGTTAAACTGGACTACTGGCTGTTCCGTAAACACCTCCTGCTTCTGTTTATGCCATTCTTTCTACCTCAATGCCCTTCTCATTTCCATCTTTACTACTGAAATCCTACCCATCTTTTAAGGTCCAATTCAAATATATTCTGTAAAATCTTTCATAACATTCTCATCTGGAAAAAAATTCTTTCTTTTCTGAACTACATCACTCTTGCAATACTCCTACTCTACTTTGTATTTCAGGACAAAGCAAAGGTGGAGAGATCAGATAGTAGAGTCTGGCAACAATTCAAATGTAAGGTGATAGAGGCCTAAACTAACATGGTGATAATGGGAATAAAATGGCATTCTAAAGCAACAATCACAGGATTTGGTGAATATTGGATGGGGGGGTATGAGGAAGAAGTCAAAGATTATTCTGGCATTTCAATCCTGAGTGACTACGAGAATGTCACAAGGAAGTTAATTATATAAGATGTATAGGGTAAGGTGATGCATTTGATTTTAAACTTGAGTCTAAAGTGACTGAAAGTTTTCCAAGAATAACTGTTAAAAAGGAATCTTCACATGTGGGACTCAGTTGGAAGATTAGAGGTAGAGATATAAATCTGGAAGTTAACCAGTTAACCAGTTCTGTTAATCATACAGAGATGCAACTGAAAAATATCCCCGATTTGTTTTTAGTCTATTTTCTCTGTTGAGATCCAAACATGGATCACCAGGATCCTATGATCATCCCATTCCTCTTCCTGAGTCTAGCAAGATGTTGAATTGCTCTTCCTGTAGACTCTCACACAATTGATCTTAGATGCTCATAGTTTTTCCCTTCTGATGGACCTATCAGAATCTTGCTGTATAAAGGAAAATTAATGCAGAGCACCTGAACTCCTCCTTGAGAGTCTGTTCTGGAGGTAAGAACACTGCCTGTAAAGTTGAAAAATCCAGCAGCTAAATGTTGTGGTCCCATATGTCAGAAACACAGGCCTAGACTATCCCATACAATTGTATTCTAAGATTTAAAGACCTCATGCCAACTTCTGTGTGTCTCTCTGTCTCTCTCTGTCTGTCTCTCTGTGTGTCTCTCTGTCTCTCTGTGTCTCTCTCTGTCTCTCTGTCTCTGTTTCTCTGTCTCTCTGTCTCTGTCTCTGTCTCTCTGTCTCTGTTTCTCTGTCTCTATCTCTCTCTTTCTCTCTCTGTCTCTCTGTCTCTATCTCTTTGTTCCTGTCATCTTAGCCAATCTGACAGGTGTATAGTGTTACCTCAAAGTTGTCTTAATTTGCATTTCTCTGATTAATAATGACTTGGAGCATCTTTTCATATGGATGGAAATAGTTTCCATTTCTTTATCTGAGAATTGTCTGTTCATATCCTTTGACCATTTATCAATTGGAGAATCAGATAATCTTAACATGATCTCTCTCTGTGTGTCTCTCTGTCTCTCTCTCTCTCTCTGTCTCTCTGTGTCTCTGTCTGTCTCTCTGTCTCTGTTTCTCTGTCTCTATCTCTCTCTATCTCTCTCTGTCTCTCTGTCTCTCTGTCTCTTTCCCCCTTCTCTCCTTCTGTCCCATTAGGTATGTTGTTTTCCTTTTCATAGACTTCAGTAGTCTCAAATCTGTCATCTCAAATTGTGGCAGGTCTTGCCATAATCTCCAGATGACAGAATAGTTCCATGGGGAATAATAAAACCCTGTATCTGTTTAACCTTGTCACTAAAATAAAAGACTGGGGGTTAGTACTCTGTTAAAGCTGTCTTAATTTTCAATCACCACCTCCACCCTTCAAGTCAAAGCTAATCCTAGGGAGGAATGTGCATACTTCAGTGATTCACCCTGGGAGATCCAAAGCACACCCCATAAAGGGTTATTGTTGTTGCTGGTTTTTTGTTGTTTTTTTTTTAAAGATAGGAGAGAATTGTTTACATTCACAGGTTGAGAGATATATATATATTCATCTGCCCTTTTGTATAATCTATATGCACTCACATTCTTCAGAGAATGCAAAAAAAAAAAAAAGGCCAATAGTTCAGTATGAGTAAGATGTAGTTTGGTACAGTAGAAAAAGCACTAGCTTTAGATACAGAAAAACTATATTATAATCCTGAATTTGTCACTTCCTACTTGTCTTCAGAAAAGCCACTTACCCTCTCTGTGCCTCAGTTTCCCCATCTGTTCAATGAGACTATTGAACTAAGGACCTATTCAGCTCTAAATATAGTCTCCTATGATTTTTACAAATTTATCAGTAGCATATATCCTATAATTTAGCCCACATCTCAGTTGCTTCCATTTTAATAGGAGACTGACTTTGACTCCACAAGCTTTAAAATATTTAAATACAGAGATGTTGACCCATTAGCAAGACAAGCCACATGGGAAGTGTAAAAAGGACTTGGAAAGGCAGACATATGATTGTTATCACTATCTATTAATAACTTAGATCTGGCTTCTTGAGGATCCAATGTTTATTCACTATCTTCAGTTTAAGTGCCTATTAGCAGTTCATTAGCATTTTAGTTTTTTGAAGTTGGTTTTAGTTCTAGCCCAGACTAGCAAAAACTCTGCCTGAAGAATATAACTGGCTTCTTTTGAGAAGAAGCCCAGAAGGCCGCTGGTAACAACTGAATTAAACACAACGCCAGACCTCCCATCTATATATGTCAGATTACTGCCATAGAGGTTTGTTTTTTTTTTTTTTTAAACAAGCATACTAATGAAGAATTATGTAAAGCAAATACTTTTCAAAGTGAGATTTGTTTATTCAAATGCATAGATAAGCAGAAAATAAACACCCACAAACTTAAATATTTACAAGTCTGATTTATAAACTAAGGGTTGAAAATATTTTTTAGTAGTCATTTTGATTTTATTGTTCATTAGCTCAGTTCCATCTAGTTCTTGGAGACTCCATGGATCATTACACTTCAGGCTCTTCTGCCCTCCACTGTCTCCTGAAGTCTGTCCAAGCTCATGTTTGTTGCTTCCATGACACTATCTTCCTTCCTCATCCTCTGCTTTTGCCTTCAATCTTTCCCAATGAATCTTATATTCCAGACTTTTATTTATCACTGATCTTTATTGCACAGGACTTTCCTTTCATCACCAGGCACATCTACAACTGAGCTTCCTATTGATTTAGGCCATGCAATGCAATTATGAAATGTTTAACAAAATAAATGACAATACACTGCAGCTTAATGTTAATTTGTGGTTTTCTAAGTCAATATGTGACCTGAAGGAATTTGTTTCTATTAGAACTTGGCACCATTATTTTAAGAGGACTGTCTTCTTGGGGTTCCCAGTCCATCTAGAGGGATGTTTTTGGCATCATAGTTTTAATGTAAATCAAATCTCAAAGAAAAGAGAATCCCAAAATAATAAAGGGAATTCCACCAAAATTCAAAATTAGCCATTACAAATCTGTATGTGTGCGTTCTCACCTTCATAAAATGAGAATCCACACACCAAAAGATACACTAGATGAAAATGAGAAATCATTTTCTATATACTGCTATACAATTGAATGAAAGATGTAGCTGAGCACCCCAAAAACCATGCACCTGAATTGAATTATTGCTCTTCTATTTACTATTTATGGGGCTTTGGGTAAGTAATTTACTGTGTCTGTGTCTCTGTCTGTCTCTCTGTCTCTGTTTCTCTGTCTCTATCTCTCTCTTTCTCTCTCTGTCTCTCTGTCTCTCTGTCTCTTTCCCCCTTCTCTCCTTCTGTCCCATTAGGTATGTTGTTTTCCTTTTCATAGACTTCAGTAGTCTCAAATCTGTCATTTCAAATTGTGGCAGGTCTTGCCATAATCTCCAGATGACAGAATTATTCCATGGGGAATAATAAAAGCCTGTATCTATTTAATCTTGTCTTGCTCATCTGTAAAATGAAGGGATTGAATTAGTTATCTTACAGGTTCTTCCCTGTGATTCTTTAATTCCTCTGTTTCTTTTATTTATTTGAATTTACTTTATTCTTAATAAATTTGTTTTGTTTCAAAACATATACCTTAACTCTACTGGGATGCCAGTAGGTGGCAGGAGATCAGTACCTTCAACACTGTAAACACAAACCTGACACTTGATGATAAAGGGAATAATACAAAAGAATATTACTATATAAAGCTATTAACACAAAAATGGTAAAGCTAACAATTATTGTGTTGTTGTCCCCCATAAAGGGGAAGTAGTAACATTTTAATACTAGGTGATTTTTAATATGTTTCAGGAACTACTCATTGTTGGATATCCATGGAGCTAAACATAACTGAAATCATTTTTTAAAGCTTCCATTTAAAATATCACATATACTCTCGGTCTTGTCTTACATCTATGAATGATTTCTTAAGGTAGGCTCATAAGGACAAAACATCTCTTTTTTATTATTTGTTTCTTGACCAGAGATAAGAACAATTTCACTGCCTCCTTCTTCTTGACTTTTGGTTTAACTACCAAGTTTAGAAGAGTTTCTCTGACACCCTCCAGTGAAGAGAACAAATCTAGAAAGGTTCCTATAAGCACTCTTGCTTTTTGGTTCAGGTCATTTGAGAGACAGGTGCTCTTATATTACTTAACTGGACATGCTGCTTTCTCTGACACTGAGTTCTACTTGGGACTATTGCAAAGAGCTTTATTAAATCAATTATAACATACACACACACACACACACACACACACACACACACACACACATATATATATACATACATATACATATTGTGTGTGTGTGTCCTGACTCTCAGACTCTAAGAGTGTGACAGTGGCCAAATTACTACCTCAAGTTTCCTTATTTGCAAAATGGAGATAATAGCACCTATATGTATATATAGTATACAAATCTATCTATCTATCTATCTATCTATCTATCTATCTATCTATCTATCTATCTATCTATCTATCTATCTGTCTATGTCTTAAAGACTTAATCTCAGTAGAAACAAAATACTTCCCCAAAGGCAAACCTTTGTGCCTTCCATACATGTGATGAAAATATATAAGATCCTAAGACACAACAAAAAGACAACCTTAAATTATTTTCTAAACTTTGACATTAAACAAAGTATCAATAAGGGTATAAATGAAAGTGGATAAAAAGAAAACGTAACAAACAATATTAAGTGCCAGCTTGTGACCTGGAGTATAAGTAGAAAAAAATGGAGGTACTTCCTATACACCAGGAACTCACAATTTAATACAGAGAGACAATACCTAAAAGAAAATAGGTTTATATTTCAGAAAAGAAAACCCAAGATACAGCTTTCAAAGGTAATGGCTAAGCCCAAGGGTTTTTATAGCATCAGGTCAGATGAGAGTATAGAGACAAAGCAGATGGCAAGATAGGATGAAGTACAGAACAAATGTTAAAGCCTGGAAATTAATTTTTTTTTAATTTGGCAAGTTTTTTTAAATCTTAAATACAATATAAGTGTACATATTTATACAGTTCTTTTGTTGCACGAGAAAAATCGGATTTACAAAGAAGGTAAAAATAATCTAGGAAGAAAAACAAAAATGCAAGCAAATAATAACAAAGAGTGGAAATGCTATGTTATGCTCTACACTCATTTCTTAGTGTTCTTTCACTGGGTATAGCTGGTTCTGTTCATCACTGATCAATTGGAATTGAATTGGATCCTCTCATTGCTGAAGATAGCTACTTCCATCAGAATTGATCCTCATATAGTATTGTTGTTGAAGTGTATAATGATTTCCTGGTTCTGCTCATTTCACTCAGCATCAGTTCATGTAAGTCTCTCTAGGCCTTTCTGAAATCATCCTGTTGGTCATTTCTTACAGAACAATAATATTCCATTACATTCATATATCACAATTTACCCAGACATTCTCCAATTGATGGGCATCCATTCAATTTCCAGTTTCTGGCCACTACAAAGAGGGCTGCCACAAACATTTTTTGCACATACAGCTCCCTTGCCCTTCCTTAATATTTTTTTGGGATATTAGCCCAGTAGTAGCACTGCTGGATCAAAAGGTATCCAGAGTTTGATAATTTTTTGAGCATTGTTCCAAATTGCTCTCCAGAATGGTTGGATCCATTCACAACTCCACCAACAATGCACCAGTGTCCCAGTTTCCCCATATCCCCTCCAACATCCATCATTATTTTTTCCTGTCATCTTAGCTTAGACAATCTGACAGGTGTGTAGTGGTATCTCAGAGTTGTCTTAACTTGCACTTCTCTGATCAACAATGATTTGGAACAACTTTTCATATGGGTAGAAATAGTTTCAATTTCATCATCTGAAAATTGTCTGTTCATATTCTTTGACCATTTATAAATTGGAGAATAAGCCTGGAAATTCTTAGGTGGTCCAGAAGGAATAGAGTTTGTGACTGCCATCTCATCTAAACTGTGAGTTTACAGAACATATTTACACATATGGATAAAAATAAGTAACAAGCAGATATTTCATGTTATTATTTTAGAGGAAATATTGGTGGTTTATCAAAGCTAACAATTTTATGGCTTTGTCATCCATTCATTCCTAAAAAGCTTAAGCAATCTCAAGGATTACAACTTGTATTTTAATCAAATGTTTAACATCATATTTCAGCCAATTGACTAATAAGAGTATTCTTTTGGTGAAGATCTGTGGTTGCGAACCAGAAAATTGCCACACTCTCCAAAGAATTAAAGTTTAAGGTCATCCAAAAGGGCAATGAAGTATACAGTGGGATGCAATATAATACTAATGAAGAATTTTTTAAAAAGCAATATAAAGGATGACATCACACACACACACACACACACACACATACACACACACATATATATATAACTGGAAAAAAGGCATGCTTGTCATGTGGCAAGGTCATAGGATAACAAATGGTGTGTATGTTTCAGGGACTTGAGGAAGGGCTAAGGAAAACAGAGGACTTCCTTAAGTCTCATCCAAAATTCCACTTTCTATAAAAAAGACTTCTTGATTCCCCTTTATTTTGGTGCTTTCCCTCTGTCATCATCTCAAAATTACATATCATATTTACACAAATGTTGGTTGTATATTGCTACTTGCATATTTTCTCTCCCATTAGACCACTAGCTACTTTAAGATAGAGACTGGTTTTTGTCTGTCTTTGTATATCCAGTGGGCATTTAATATTTGCTAGTTAACAGTGGATAGAATATGGGACCTGCAGATGGGAAGACCTGAGTTCCAACTTTTGCTCAGACATTTAGTGGCTCTGCTGTCTTAGATTCCTCATCTGTAAAAGGGGG
Source organism: Sminthopsis crassicaudata (assembly GCF_048593235.1). Classification (NCBI taxonomy): domain Eukaryota; kingdom Metazoa; phylum Chordata; class Mammalia; order Dasyuromorphia; family Dasyuridae; genus Sminthopsis; species Sminthopsis crassicaudata. The sequence continues at coordinate 148,364,880 of NC_133619.1, forward strand.
ATAATAATAACCCTTGTTCCTCAGGGTTATTGTAAAAATAAAATAAGATTATAATTGTTAAATAAATGCTTTGCTTAAAATACCATATAAATATTAGCTGTTGTTGCTGTTCATTTGACTTGATTGAGATGACACAGATGATCAGTTACAAAAGCCAAAGAAGGATTCCTTTCTATTGCTAATGTGTTCCAAATTCTGCTATTCATCACATAAAGCTCCAGAATAAATCCATTAATAATGTGAAAGAAAATGATATAAATATCTACTATAGAAAAACTAAGTAGGTGAAAATTGTATCTGATATGTTGATGGACTGGAACACTGTTAAATTGGTCCATGTGTATGATCATATGGCAAGATTGAGGGGTAATAGGTAAACAGCCACATGCTTCATGACAATCATTATTGTCCCCAGAAAGTCAGAAAGGCTTTCAATATATCAAGTAGATTTTCTGTAGTCAACTTGTGAAAGGACATGGACAAGAGTGACTGACATAGGACAGGTAAGCTTAGAAGGTACAACTACATCAATGCTGTCACAAAAGCATTTGAATGTTCACAATGTTTGGCTTAATGTTAGTATTCACATCTTAGAGAAAGTTTGTGCTTGGACAGAAATTGTAAGGAATAGATATAGGAAGAGGACTTGGATTTTGTTGATGTAGGGAACGCCCAGATAAAGAAACTCCCTCCACCAACACAAGTCCACACCTTTTTGACACTTCTTTTGTTTTTTGCAGAAACCTTCACTCACTTTAATTCAATTCACTTGCATGTCAAGCTGTCACCTCCCGGTAGTCACGGTCCTCTTCAACAACAAAGACCAAGAGATAGCTTCCGTGAGTAGAAATAAGAACTGTCCCACAGAGGATGAGCAACAGAGGTGTTTCTTTCTTTCTTGTTTGCTTGCCTCCTTTCTTTTTCTTCTTTCTTTTCCATTCCTGTAGGTGCCCTGCCCAAAGGAATGTAAAATGTAATCACTGAAATGTCAAAAGATATCTTGTTCACAGGCTAGATTTCTTTTTTAAGGACCATGTCTAAATCACTCTGGTTCTCCTTGATTGACCAACAAAATGTTCCAGGCCAAACTCCACTTGGTGATTGTGAAGAGGGAAGGAAACTGTTCCCTTTAAGAGTAAGCTGTGTTGCTTTAAGATTATCACTCTTATGGAACAAAAGGTTTGGCAATTGTCAATGCTGTAAAATTACCCATGCATATATCTGGTAAATAAAAACTATAATTAAAAAAAAAAGATTATCACTCTTAGAGATTGTGTCCCCTTTTCTGATCTCAGAGAGCAGGATCTCCCAGGCTCCATAAAGTCTAGAGACAGAACCCATTCTCCCTGGATAAGAGAAGCACTACTATTCAGGGGCAAATCAACTCCCTTAGAAATTCTAAATTCTCATTCAGTTGAGGAATCCTGGTCTGATCCGCAGTCCCCACCAAGACACCCAATATAACAGCTTCCCTCAACTTAGCTCTTTGCAGAGGGCCCAAGGTAGCTTGCTCAGCTACTAGGACCCTTCTGCCCCCTCAGCACCAAATTCCATTTCCCTAATAGGTCTTTGCCACTATAGAAATCAGTCCCTTGGCAAACTGCTTTCTATCCAACAATAAACTTTCATTTTGGAACTAATAATTTGGGAATAAGTGAATTTTTTCACTTTTAAACTTGCAGCCGATTAAAGGCGACTTTTAACAACTTTCTTATTGCCACTAACCGCATGACCACCAGGAATTGAGGGCATTCAAACCTCATCAATTGAACCCTGATTGCTCAGAATGCATGTAAAAATCAATTTTTTTTTTTCTGTTTTGGCCAGAAATCCTGAGGGTCTTTTCCTCCCAGTTTGACTTCTTTTTGAAGGGTGATTGTGTAGTCTCAATTCACTGAGACATGTTAAAAACCTTAAGTTAAAAAAGGCCAAAGTCTCCCAACACATCCAGGACCATCTCCAGTCATCCTGATCTATATCTAACCACCAGAATCAGATGACTCTGGAGGAGAAAATGAGGGAGGTGACCTTGTGCAGCCCTCCTTTACTTATATCTAATTCACTTGCATGTCATGGCATTGCCTGCTTGATTTCATGATTGTCTTTGAGAATAAAGGATAAGCAACAAATTCTTCTACAAAATTCTTTTCCTTTGGATTTCATGCATTCATAATCCTAATCAATCTTGAAGTTAGAAAAAAATCTAAGAGCAGCCTCAGGAAAAAGGAAAGATTGGACATTTCTCATCTTCTCCATTCACAAGTAAATGGTAGATTTGAGATCTGTTGCTTATTGTGATAAGATGAATGGTGGGATTCATTAACAGTGACTACTATATGTGTGTGTGTGTGTGTGTGTGTGTGTGTGTGTGTGTGTGTATACACACACATCTATGTATATGCATAGTCAAGAAAAACAAATCCCTATATTGTTCACATTCAAAAATGTGTCTTAATTACTACCTCACTTTTCTGTCAGAAGGTGAGCACATTCTTTATCATTTGTTCTTTGTAGTTATAGATGGTCACTACATTGGTCAGATTTGTGCCACACAGACACTAGATAAACTAGCTAATGACTTAGGCAAATATTTACAAAATTACCTATCTGCTACACATGTGAAGATTTCACTTGAGGCTTTTCTTTGTCCCTCTCTTGGCCAAAGGCACTTCTTACTATATCATATTTTTAACTGTTCCCATGTATTTAATAGGAGTATGGTTTGTCTTCCCAGTTAAGTCTCAAGTTTTAAAGGGTTTTTTGTTTTTAATCATTTCTCTATTCTCTCTATATATTTATCTCTATATATTGACAAGTACATACATTTCATAGCAAACCTTTATAAACTAAATGTTAGTCTTGTTTTATTTTGGTCCTTTTTCTTATGGATTGTCCTAATTTTTTATGATTAAGTGATTGAGGACTTTTAATGATGTCAGTATTCTTTCTTATATTGTGAAAATGTACTCTTTTTATATGAATATGAAACTTCTCCATGTATCAGGAAATCTATAAATTTTACTTACATGAAATATGTACTAGTTCTCAGGAGATTGGATTGCAGCACTGACTCATGTCTTCAGGGAAATCAGTCTTTTTTTTTTTTTTTGTATATATGGATCTTTTCCTTTTGTCTTTGACTTCTTTTTTCTTTTATTTTAATAGTTTTTATTTACTAGATATATGCATGGGTAATTTTACAGCATTGACAATTGCCAAACCTTTTGTTCTAATTTTTCCCCTCCTTCCCCCTTCCCCAGATGGCAGGCTGACCAATACATGTTCAATATGTTAAGATATCAATTAAATACAATATATGTATACATGTCCAAACAGTTGTTTTGCTATACAAAAAGAATTGGACTTTGAAATAGTGTACAATTAGCCTGTGAAGGAAATCCAAAATGCAGGTGGACAAAATTAGGGGGATTGGGAATTCTATGTAATGGTTCATAGTCATCTCCCAGAGTTCTTTCACTGAGTGTAGCTGGTTCAGTTCATTACTACACTATTGGAACTGATTTAGTTCATCTCATTGTTGGAGAGGGCCACGTTCATCAGGATTGATCATCATATAGTATTGTTGTTGAAGTATACAATGAAAATCAGTCATTCTTTATCTATGCCTCAATTCTTTCTGAGTAAATGTATGGGGTGAAATACCTATTTCTGGAAGGTTTAAGAATTAATCAGCTAACTTTTGTTAAAAAAAAAAAAGAAAGAAAAAAAGAAGGAAAAAGGAGCTTGAGAGCCCCAGATAAAGGCATTGCATCAATATGAAGTAGCAGTTCATAATTATTATATGGAAAATTTACCATTTTGTGATCCTGAGAGAATGTTTGCCCTTCCTTCCTCACTCTCTCCTCCAGTCTTGGAACTGCCACAAAATTTAAGATTTAACAACCAGTTTGGCAAGAACGCTATCCATAAGATTCATTCAGACAATTCAGTTAGTCAGCTGTAAGAATTGAAAATAGCATTAAGTAAAGTGAGATACTATAAATACAGATTAGGATGATTTACCAAAACCATTGTGTGTTTCCCCCTCAGGGAAAAGGCAAAACTTATGATATATATGATAGTGAAGAAAGAAAGGTACATGAAACAAGGAAATCTTTCAAGCCTTTATTTATTTATTAATAGAAGTAAATATTGAGAAATGTGGGTGATGTGAATGGGAAGCTGGTTTCAGAGAAAAGCATTCCTTTATGCTAAGGCAATTAACAATAGTCATGAGCAAGATGAAAATGAGATGTGAGATCATTAAGGTGTCACTTTGGACCCAGAGTGATTATGAATGGACAAAATCAAAACACAAGAGACCCATTCATTTTAGTCTAAGTTGCTTAAATTTTGCAGATATGCCTTCATATACTGCTGTCATCTTGTGAGTCTCTTGTGATCATATACTTAAAATTTTAAAGGCCCTTACAAAAGGGATTACAAAATGTCAGAGCTGGAGGAGGCACAGAGGCCAGTCTTCCCATTTTAAAAATGAGGAAATTGAGGCTCTGGAAATAAAAGTATTTACCCCAAAACATCTAGTTAGTAAGTGGCAGAACCAGGACATAGTCTCTCTGCTATATTATGCTGCTGAAGATGGTTCAATGGAAAGGCCATTGGATTTGGAAGCAGAGGACGCATATTCTAATTTTGGCTCTTCACTTATTTTATCTATGGGATCTTGGATAGGTCACAACTCTGAGCCTGAATTTCCCAGTTTTAAAATCAGGGGTTGCCAAAGACTCTGCTAAAAAGCTATTAGAAATAATTCAAAATTTTAGCAAAGTGGCAGGATACAAAATAAATCCACATAAATCCTCAGCATTTTTATATATCACCAACAAAATGCAACAGCAAGAGATACAAAGAGAAATTCCATTCCAAACAAATGTTGAGAGTATAAAGTATTTGGGAATCTATCTACCAAAGAAAAGTCAGGAATTATATGAGAAAAATTACAAAACACTTGCCACAAAAATAAAGTCAGATTTAAATAATTGGAAAGACATTCAGTGCTCTTGGATAGGCCGAGCGAATATAATAAAGATGACAATACTCCCCAAACTAATCTATTTATTTAGTGCTATACCAATCAGACTCCCCAGAAACTATTTTAATGACCTAGAAAAAATAACAACAAAATTCATATGGAAGAATAAAAGGTCGAGAATTGCAAGGGAACTAGTGAAAAAAAACTCAGAGGAAGGTGGTCTAAGTGTACCTGATCTAAAGCTATATTATATAGCAGCAGTCACCAAAACCATTTGGTATTGGCTAAGAAATAGACCGGTAGATCAGTGGAACAGATTAGATGCAAAGGACAAAAAAGGGTACATCTATAGCAATCTAATCTTTGACAAACCCAAAGATTCCAACATTAGGGATAAAAATTCATTATTTGGAAAAAAACTGTTGGGAAAACTGGAAATTAATATGGCAGAAATTAGATATGGATCCACACTTACCACCATATACCAAGATAAGATCAAAATGGGTCCATGATTTAGGCATAAAGAGGGAGATAATAAATAGATTAGAGGAACAGAGGATAATCTACCTCTCAGACTTGTGGAGGAGGAAGGAATTTATGACCAGAGGAGAACTAGAGATCATTATTGATCACAAAATAGAAGATTTTGATTACATCAAACTAAAAAGTTTCTGTACAAATAATACTAATGCAAACAAGATTAGAAGGGAAGTAACAAATTGGGAAAATATTTTTAAAAGGAAAGGTTCTGACAAAGGTCTCATTTCCAAAATATATAGAGAACTGACCCTAATTTATAAGAAACCGAACCATTCTCCAATTGATAAATGGTCAAAGGATATGAACAGACAATTCTCAGATGAAGAAATTGAAACTATATACACTCACATGAAAGAGTGTTCCAAATCACTACTGATCAGAGAAATGCAAATTAAGACAACTCTGAGGTATCATTACACACCTGTCAGATTGGCTAAGATGACAGGAACAAATAATTATGAATGTTGGAGGGGATATGGGAAAACTGGGACACTGATACATTGTTGGTGGAGTTGTGAAAGAATCCAGCCATTCTGGAGAGCAATTTGGAACTATGCCCAAAAAGTTATCAAACTGTGCATACCCTTTGACCCAGCAGTGCTACTACTGGGCTTATATCCCAAAGAAATACTAAAGAGCCGAAAGAGACATATATGTGCCAAAATGTTTGTGGCAGCTCTATTTGTTGTAGCTAGAAACTGGAAGATGAATGGATGCCCATCAGTTGGAGAATGGTTGGGTAAATTATAGTATATGAAGGTTATGGAATATTATGGCTCTGTAAGAAATGACCAGCAGGAGGAATACAGAGAGGCTTGGAGAGACTTAAATCAACTGTTGCTGAGTGAAATGAGCAGAACCAGAAGATCACTATACACTTCAACAACAATACTGTATGAGGATGTATTCTGGTGGAAGTGGAAATCTTCAACATAAAGAAGATCCAACTCACTTCCAGTTGATCAATGATGGACAGAGGTAGCTACACCCAGAGAAGAAACACTGGGAAGTGAATGTAAATTGTTAGCACTAATATCTGTCTGCCCAGGTTACTTATACCTTCGGAATCTAATGCTTATTGTGCAACAAGAAAATGGTATTTACACACATGTATTGTATCTAGGTTATATTGTAACACATGTAAAATGTATGGGATTGCCTCTCATAGGGGGGAGGGAGTAGAGGGAGGGGGGGATAATTTGGAAAAATGAATACAAGGGATAATATTATAATATATATATATATATATATATATACATATATATATATATACATATATATACATATATATATATATACATATATATATATATATATATGTATATATATATATATATATATATATATATATATATATATAAAAGACCTCAAAAAAAATCAGGGGGTTGGATTGGATGACCTCTACATTTCTTTATAGGCCTAAATCTCTGATCCTATGTATTTCATAATAAATGCAGGACCTTTATGAACAATTTGACTTTGAGTTACAAAATTAAAACACAGACATCATGCCATATTGTTCCTCCTTAGTATATCCTCACTCCTCCATATTTCCTCAACCCCAGCCACTTTGTTGCTTCCTCTCTCCTTTCACCCTTTTTTGTACCCTCACATTGTCTATAAGCCAGCTTTTCTGGTTAAAGATTGCAACAGTATGTTTGGTTTCTGTATGCAATACTGGGCGAACTATAATCAGTATGATTTTTAATAACATTTTTGGAGGAAAATTGGAAAACAAATGATTACTTTTAAAAATTTTTTTTATTTTTTTTTTGATAACTTTTTATTGACAGTACATATGAATGGGTAATTTTTTACAATATTATCCCTTGCACTCACTTCTCTTCCTTCTTTTCCTTCTCCTCCCTCTACCCCTTCCCCTAGATGGCAGGCAGTCTTATACATGTTAAATATGTTATAGTATGGCCTAGATACAATATATGTGTGCAGAACCAAACAGTTCTCTTGTTGCACAGGAAGAATTGGATTCAGAAAGTAAAAATAACCTGGGAACAAAAACAAAAATGCAAGTAGTCCACATTCATTTCCCAGTGTTCCTTCTCTGGGTATAGCTGATTCTGTCCATCATTGATCAATTGGAACTGAATTAGATCTTCTCTTTGTTGAAGATTTCCACTTCCATCAGAATACATCCTCATATAGTATTGTTGTTAAAGTATATAATGATCTCCTGGTCCTGCTCATTTCACTCAGCATCAGTTCACGTAAGTCTCTCCAGGCCTTTCTGAAATCACCCTGTTGGTCATTTTTTACACAACAATAATATTCCATAACATTCATATACCACAATTTATCCAACCATTCTCCAATTGATGGGCATCATTCATTCGGAAAACAAATTATATAGGAAAACTTCATATGAGAGGGGGAGAGTCTAAGATGACTTTTAAATGTACTAGTGTGTGTAAGTTGAAACAAAAAAAATAATAATTAAATAATTTAAAAATTAGTATTGTGCTTACTGCTTTCCTACAGATTTTTCCTTGACACCAAGGGGAATACTTTGCAGTGACCCTAGAACCATGAAACAAGAAATATTATAATTAAAGAGAACCCTCAGGCTTGTTTTTAGCTCTCTTTGTTTCTCCTTTACACATTTCCTCCATTTTCATTTGATGTACTTGGAAAATATCTGTGGTAACTATTTATTTCCTTTAATTTTGAAAGTCTTTAATGTTGTAATCATAGACTCAGAGGGAAGAGTGCCACCTACTGATAGTAATTCTCTGCAGAACTATAAAGAACTTGGATCAAATGTACTTTCCTTACTCTTCTAATTTTCTCAGATTTATTCAAAACTTTTATGTTGGCTTTCCCACCATATTTTTTCAGTTAATTTGAACTTTATAAGTTTTCTTTTTACATCACAGGCATTTCCAGTTATCACCACTACTACCACCACAATGTCTTTCCTGGTAACTGAATATAGCTGAGTCTAACACAGTAAATATTTCTAAAAGGAAATTGTTTCATTTTTGTCTCTGTATTTCTAGTACCTTACATATAAGAAATAAATTCATAGTAACAGTTTTTATTGTTGATTGACAGCATATGCAATATTCGGCCTTTTATTTCTTCTCTTCTCCAACAAAAAGAGAAAAGTATATTTTATCTCTTTTCTTGAGCAAAGATAGTAATTATCAAGCAATTGGTCAGCCATCATTTATTGTCTCCTAAGTGCCAGTGAATTTCAAAGAATTTATCTTTATTTTAGTGTTATATCTCTATTGTTTGTAGTCTTTATATATCTTGTTTTCCTGCTTACTTTTCTGTATCAGTTCATATAGGTCTTCTCATATTTCTCAGAATTCCTCATATTTATTTACAGCAAGCCACTTAATCTCTCTCAGTCTTAGTTTCCTCCTATGTAAAATAAGACTAATAATAGCACATAGGATCATAGAGGCAGCTGGCTTGGAATAAGGAAGACATATCTTTCTAAATTCAAATCCAACCTCAGATATACTTACTGTGTGACCATGAGCACATCACTTTATCCTGTTTGCCTCAGTTTCTCATCTGTAAAATGAGCTGAAGAAGGGAATGGCAACCTACTGCAGTATTCTTGCCAAGAAAACCCTAGATGGAGTCACAAATAATCATATATTACTGAAAAATGACTGAAAATTGTTCTGAGGATCAAAATAAATAATAGCTTTTTTGCTAACTTTAAGGATTATATGAATTCTAATTATTGAAGAAGATAAAGATGAGGATGATTTGGAATAGGAAGCTCTAAGTGTTTTTGTAGGCATATGGGAAAGAATATTTATGGTATCTTCTCAATCAATGTCCTGGAAAAAGTGAGAGAGAATGAGAGTATGTGCTTTAGTTTAAATGAAGAATATGGATACCTCTTTGATCAGAGGAAAGGTAGAGGGTAATCCTAAGTGATTTGCTTTAAGTTGGTTGATGGCAAGAGAGGGAGGTTTGAACTGTTGCTCAGGGGAATTAAATAAGTCAGTAAGTGTTGAAGCCTTGGATCCCTTAGAATCAGCCAGAGTCAGGATAAGCAAAAGTCTTTATTGGTCTTTTGTGGTAGCAGTCAGGGGATTAGATCTAGCAATCTCCACACCTCTTGCCTCTCTCTCCACTGCCAAGAGAATGAATCAATCTCCTCCTCCTACTCCACCCACTCATGTCATTTCCCTTTCTTTGTCCACACCCACCAATCAAGCCCACACAGAATAGGTAAGTAGGTTCATCCTCCAAACATGTGGCAATAGAGAACTGTCCAATTGGCAATTAGCCTCACAAGCTCGATTATCCAAGTGCATCTGCTCAGTTCTAGTCCTCTACATCTCCCTCTTTCTTTTGTTTTAGAACACAGATGGTCATGCCATCCCTGACTTCTCAGGAATGGAGGTGAAAACACCGAAAAGGAGGTGATCATGCACCCCCTGACTTCTCAGGAAGGGAGATGAAAGCACAAAAAGGAGATAATCATGCCCTCCCTGACATCTCAGGAAGGGAGATGAAAAGCACCAAAGAGAAGTGGGGATTTGCTAACAGGTTTCTGGGCTGAAGGATTTTATTACAGACAGGTATGCACAAACCCATCAGCATGGGAGGTATTACACAAGCACATAGCAATAACGCGCACAGGCTATTAGTGATGACTCTCCCCACAGTCAGTGCAGGCTTGATAAGGTGTAACAAACATGAATTATACATGCAAGTAGTGATATAACAAACAATATAAATCAACACGGTTTTGTAAAAGATTTCCAGAAGTCCTAGAAGGAGGGTATGTAAACATCAGTCACACATATGCCTTCTTCAGCAACCAAGAGATAATCCAAAACCAATCTATTGTCCATTGCTTCATGTGTCAGGGAGTCCAATGATCCCTACATGTTTTTTGAAGTCCCACAACAGTCTTTTTATATGTTAGGGAATCCAATGATTCCTACAGGTTTTGTAGTCCTGCAACAGTCTTATGTCTCAGAGAATCCAATGATTCCTGAGGACTTTCAAGTCCTACAATAGTCTTATGATGTCTCAGAGAATTCAATGATTCCTGAGGGCTTTCAAGTTCTTATCAGGTCTCAGAGAATCCAATGATTCCTGAGGGTTTTCAAGTCCAACAATTTTTGATGTTCATGAGTCAAACACCATAACTGCCAGGCTCTTTCAGCGGTGGGCACAGTCAGCAATGGAACCACCCGATGTTTCTTGGGTCTTCTCCTTTGTTTCAAGGGTCTGCTCCATCTCTCTCTGATGGACAAGATGAATATGGCTCGTTGGCACCCATCTGATTCCTTCTCCATCTGTAGAGATAACAAGCAAACCCTCTCCCCCAAGCAGTTAACCTATCTGGTCCCTTCCATTCACCACTTTCTGGGTCTCTCCACATGACCTGGTGATTATCTAAATACAATGGAGCTGCTCACACTGGACACTGCCCTTCCAGTGAGTTATAAAACCTGTCAGATGGAGCCAGTGCATCTTTGTCAAAAATTTAAAAATTAATGGTATAGATAACTAAATTTAGAAGTTCTCTAGGATTACCCATGGCTCCCCCTTTCTTTTGTTTTTTGAAAGGTGTCTTAATATCTCTCTTTCTTCTCTTTACTATTGCTTGCCCTTGAGGATTAAAAGGTATGCCAGTGGTATGTAAAATCTTATACTGTGCACAAAAGTGTACAAAATGTTTAGATGTATATGCAGGTCCATTGTCTGTTTTTATTGCTTGTGGCACACCCATAATTGCAAATGCTTGTATAAGGAATTCAGTGATCACTCGGGCTGTCTCTTTTGCTGCTGGCATTGCAAAAGTGAATCCTGAAAAGGTGTCTACCACAATGTAGATAAAAGATAGATGAGCAAAAGATTTATAATGGGTCACATCATTTGCCAAATTTCATTAGGTCTCAAACCACAAGGGTTGTTCCCTGGAGGGAGTGTAGGAGCATGGGAAGGAAGGCAAGCTGTACAGCCTTTTACTATGCTCCTAGCTTCTTCTCTTGTTATTCCAAATTGTAAACATAAAGCTCGGGCAGCCTGATGGTATTTAGGATGAGATTCTTGGGCTTTTTGAAATAAAGGAGTATTGGCCAACATGATTAGAAGGTTATCTGCCTTTGAATTACCATCAAAACTAGGACCTGGAAGTCCACTATGGGAGTGGACATGCAAGATACTAATCTTACCTGGATGCTTTCTCACTTGCTCTTGAAGTTCCTTAAAGAGCTAATATATATTGGAGGCTACAAATTTTATTTGGGCTATGGCAATTCTTTGTACCACACCTACTGAATAGGCCAATCAGATATTATATTTATGTCTCCCAGATAATAAGCAAGAGCTAGAATGATTGCATACAATTCATTCTGCTGAGTGGACTGAAAAGGAGTTCAGAATACTCTCTTTATAGTTAAGTCACAAGAGTATAAAGCACAAATATTATGTTTGGATATATCTGTAAAAACAGTTGGTCCTTTAAGAACATTAGAACCCTTTTCTTTAAGAATCCATCACCAATTATTTAACAGTCTGGTTATTTTTAATGGAGACCCGGGTGTAAAATTTGGAGCCATGGCTAATAAAATTTGCCACTCTGGGATGGTTTTACAGCACACATTAACTTGTGCATTAGTATAAAAGGTGTATATCTTGTCAGGTCTTATCCCAGATAATTGTACAGCTCACTTAATGGCCTTTAATAAAATTCTAGCCACAAGCACTGGGTAAGGAATAAGGTTTTGCTCTGGTTGTGCTGGGAGGTTCACCCATTCTATCATACTGTCTCCTTGATGAAGGACTGTTGTGGGTGCCTTTTGTGTAGCAAAAACTCATATTTCCAAGGATTTTTGAGTGACTCTTTCAACCACATTGGATAAAGCCAGTTCAACTTGTCTCAAAGCCTCTTGAGCTTCTTTTGTAAGATGGTATGGTGAGTTTAAAGTTTAAGGTGTTTAGCTTCTCTGTTCTTAAGGAGAGTTTTTGTACTATAAGTACCTTAGGATATACTTCATATCCTAAATATTGAAAAGGAGTATGTCTTTGAATTTTTTCTGGAGCTATGTGCAATTTATAATTTCTTAGTGTTACTATGGTTTTTTGTAGATATGCTTCTAACATTTGTTCCTCAGGTGTACATCCTAATATACCATCCATGTAATGTAATAACACTACTTTTGGAAATGCTTTCTTACTGGAGTAAGAGCAGCAGCAACATACATTTGACACATAGTAGGGCTGGTTTTCATTCCCTGTGGTAAAACTGTACATTCATATCTTTTATAAGACTCAGCTAAGTTAACACTGGGCACTGAGAAGGTAAATCTTTTCATATCCTCCTTATCTAGAAAGATAGAATAGAAACAATCCTTAGTCTATCACCCACAGAGGCCATTCTCTAAGCAATTGAGTAGAAGAGAGAAGTCCAGGCTGAAGAGTTCCCATAGTTTCCATCTGTTCATTTACCTTTCTTAAATCAGTCAACATTCTCCATTTTTCAGATTTCTTTTTTTACAACAAATACTGGGGAATTCCAAGGACTTAGAGAAGGTTGTAAGTGTCCTTGGTCAAGTTGTTCCTGTACTATGTCTAGTAAGGCCTGAATTTTATCGCTACCTAAGGGCCACTGTTCTATCCACACTGGTGTATCAGTTTTCCATTGGATAGGAACAAGTGAAAGTGGTGGCAGGCCTTCAACAGCAACCCTGCCTAAAAAACCGAAAAACTCATTTTTAACCCTAATTGTTGTAAAATTTCTCTTCCCCATAGATTGATGGGGATTTTTTCAACTATAAAAGGAGTAAAAACTCCTATTTCACCTTCAAAAGTCCATCTCAAAGTGTAGCACTAACTTTAGCTGTTATTGATCCTCCTACCCCAGACATGTAGGTGTCTGCCTTAGTCTTTGGCCAGTGACTGGGCCATTTAGCATCTCTAATGACTGTGCAATCTGCACCTATGTCCACCAGTCCTTTTAATGGTATGCCATTTATACAGATGGTGAGCATAGGTCGGTCAGCTGTCACAGCTGCTGTCCAGTATATTCCTGGGTTTTGCTGCTTGGAGTCAGAACATGGGTGACTATCACCAAGTTGCTTATTAGGAGTCTATATCAGTAAACCTGATGTTACTACTTCTCCTGGTTGATAAGTCATACATTGTCTACCTGTGTTAGTGACTGGGATATTATCTACACATTCCCCAGTTTTCCACATCAGTCTATAGATGGACACTGTTTTGTAAGTACTCTCAGAAGGTGAAATGGTCAAGCCTATGTGCCTGGAGGCAAGGAATCCATAGGCTGGAGAGGAATAGATTTCACCTCTCCAGGGGGTAGCTCAGTTGTCCCAACTGCATATAACTCTATCCTCCCTAATTGTAGTCTCTTTCTCTCATCATGTTGCTTCCTGGATGATTGATTGTATAATCCCTTTCTCCCATCAGATGGCTTCCTGGCGGATTGGTCGTGTCTGGGTATTGGACTTTTAGGCACTCTGTGGGTGTGGCATCAGTTGCCATCATGCCCCAAGTATTTTTTACCTGGGGCCATGGACCTGGGCCCCTCATCCCATTTCCCTGAATCAGTTTACACTCTGATGCCCAATAGAGTCCTCTGTTGCATTTTGGACATGGGGTATTGGGTCTTGTTCTCCCACCCAGGTTTCTCACTCTTGTCTCTATGCCAACATTGAGCTTTCAGATGCCCTTCTTTACTACATTGAAAGCATTGACGAGTCTCTCTGGAAGTCCCTTGCCAAAAGGGACCATGTCTTCCCATGTTGGGATCTTGGGAAGTCTGCATCATAGCCTGGCTATAAAAGGCATTTGTGTCCACTATGGCACAACGTCTTATGATCTCCTTCCAGTTTTCCCACATTCCCAAGGAGAAATTTTAAAGGGAAACAAATGATAGCTATTCTGAAAGGGAATATTAGAAACAACAGGCAGGATGCTGGCAGATAAGGTTTTGTAGATACGAAATTAAGCACAGGTGTTTGTTGGTGTGAGATTGTGGAAATGGAGGCAATAGTGAGAGGGTGCTCTGAATATGCATCTACATGAAAGTAAAAAGTGAATAAAGTCAAAGCAAGGAAGTATGGAGATGGAGGATTTAGGGCCCAGCTCATTGGATCTAAATGAATTTACATTCACATACTATTTATGGCTTGAGAAAATCTACACAGGCAAGTGTGGAGGGAGAGTCTAGGGCCACAGTTATACAATTGTTTGGAACATTACTAGTAAACATAAAAGCAAATGAATATGGAGGCTGAATACAGGAGAGTATGGAGCATTTTCCTTTGCACAGGCATTGTAGTACAAGTATGGGCATATTGGAATGTTCTTGAATTGTGAGGGTCTGGTATTATAATTATAATCCTTCTCTGGGAGGAGATCTGTAAAACCTTTTCCTCTGTGGGCAGGTTTCTTGGGAGCTCTGAATCTCCTCCAACTCTTGTCCTTTCTCAAATCTGACTGGTCTCCTTTCAGCCTGTCTGGCGTCAAGACTTTATCCCAGAGTCCATTCTCTCAGACCCAATGCTGCCCTTCTTTTATCCTCCCAGAGAATGGGTATGGGATAATGGAAGGGCTTCTGGGAAACATTACTTCAACCAATGAGCTTGCTCCTCCTAGAGTTCCTAAGGTGTAAACTCCCTTTAAAGGCCCGAACCAAAGATCTGAGCCAGAGAACTGTCAAGTCAACCTGAATTCTCACCTTGTCACTGTCCAGACAACCTGAGTTCTCACCTGGTAATCCTAACATCTCCCCCTTTCTTTTGATTTAGAACATAGGGTAGTCATGACCTTGAAACCTAAATCCATCAATATGGGGGGTATTACACATAATTTATATAAGCACATAGTAACATAGTAACATAAAACATGCTAGAAGTATATAACAAATAACATGATCAAATAATCATAAATTGAAAATTTATAAATGTCCATAAGTCCATTAGTCTCATCTTGTGTTAGGAAGTCCAATGATTCCTGCTGGTTTTTAAAGTTCTTTAACAGTCTTCTTATTAGCCATGCTCTTTCAGTATCAGATGTTTCTTAGATTTTCTCCTTTGTTTTGAGGTCTTTCTCTTTTTCTGTCTCTCTCTGATGGACAAGGCAAATACGACTCATTGGCTCCATCTGATTCCTTCTCCTGCTGAAGAAATACAAGCAAACCCTCTCCCCCAGGCAGTTAACCTACATGGTCCCTTCCATTCACCACTTTCTGGGTCTCTTCAAATCACCTGGTGATTATCTAAGGACAGTGAAGCTGCTCGCACTGGACATTGCCCTTCCTGTGGGTTTTAAAACCTGTCAGATGGAGCCAGTGCATCTTTGTCAAAAATTAGAAAATTAATGGTATAGAGAACTAAATTTAGAAGTTCCCTAGGGCTACCTGTGGCTCCCCCTTTCTTTTGTTTTTGGAAGAGTGTCTTAATGTCTCTGTTTCTTCTCTCTACTATTGCCTGACCTTGTGGATTAAAAGGTATTGCAGTAATGTGTAATATCTTATACTGCACACAGAAGTGTGCAAAATGTTTAGAACTATATGCAGGTCCATTATCTGTTTTTATTTCTTGTGGCACACCCATGATTGCAAATGCTTGGATAAGGAATTCAGTGATCACTCGGGCTGTCTCTTTTGCTGCTGGCATTGCAAATTCCAAACTGTAAACGTAAAGCTCGGGCAGCCTGATGATATTTAGAATGAGATTCTTGTACTTCCTGAAATAAAGGACTACTGGCTAACATAGTTAGAAGGCTATCTGCCTTTGAATTTCCATAAAAAAATAGGACCTGGAAGTCCACTATGGGAGTGGACATGCAAGATATAAATCTTGCCTGGATGTTTTCTCATTTGCTCTTGAAGTTCCTTAAAGAGCTGATAAATATTAGAGGCTACAAATTTTATTTGGGCTGTGGCAATTCTTTGTACTACACCTACTGAATAGGCTGAATCAGTAATTATATTTACGTCTCCTGGGTAATAAGTAAGAGCTAGCATGATAGCAAATAATTCATTCTGTTGAGTGGACTGAAAAGGAGTCCTGACTACTCTCTTTATGGTTAAATCACGAGAGTATACAGCACAAATATTTTCTTTGGAGGTATCTGTAAAGATTGTTGGTTCTTTAAGAGGAACCTTAGAAACCTTTTCTTCAAAGATCCATCGCCAATTATGTAGTAGCCGGGTAATCTTTAATGGAGATCCAGGTGCAAAATTTGGAGCGGTGGCCAATAAAATTTGCCATTCTGGGATGGTCTCACAGCATACATTAATTTGTGCGTGAGTATAGAATGTGTATATTTTTTCAGGACTTATTCCAGATAATTGTATTACTCTCTTAATAGCCTTTAATAAAATCCTAGCCACAAGCACTGGGTAAGGAGTAAGGCTTTGTTCTGGTTGTGCTGGGAGGTTCACCCACTCAATCACACTGTCTCCTTGATGAAGGACTGCTGTGGGTGCCTCTTTTGTACAAAAACTGATATTTCCAAGGGTTTTTGAGTGACTCTTTCAACCACATTGGATAAGGCCAGTTCAACTTCTCTCAAAGCCTCTTGTGCTTCTTTTGTAAGCTGGCGTGGTGAATTTAAAGCGCTGTCTCCCCTTAAAATGTTATATAGAGGTTGTAGTTGATTGGTAGTTAAGCCTAACACTGGACACATCCATTGGATATCTCCTATTAATTTTTGAAAATCATTTAAGGTGTTCAACTTCTCTGTTCTTAAAGAAAGTTTTTGTACTGTGAGTGTCTTAGGATATACTTCATATCCTAAATATTGAAAATGAGTATGTGTTTGAATTTTTTCTGTAGCTATATGCAGTTTGTAGTACTTTAGTGTTTCCATGGTCTTTTGCAGACATGCTTCTAACATTTGTTCCTCAGGCGCACATCCCAAAATATCATCCATATAATGTAACAATATTACTTTTGGAAATGCTTTTCTTACTGGAGCAAGAGCAGTAGCAACATACATTTGGCACATAGTAGGGCTGTTTTTCATTCCCTGTGGCAAAACTGTCCATTCATGTCTTTTATAAAGCTCAGACAAATTAACACTAGGCACTGAAAAAGCAAATCTTTTCATATCCTCCTTATCTAGAGGGATAGAATAGAAACAATCCTTAATGTCTATAACCCATAGAGGCGCAACTGAGTAGGAGATGGAAGTCCAGGCTGAAGAGTTCCCATAGTTTCCATCTGTTCATTTTCTCTTCTTAGATCAGTTAACACCCTCCATTTTCCAGATTTCTTTTTCACCACAAATATTGGGGAATTCCAAGGACTTAGAGAAGGCCGCAAGTGTCCTTGGTCAAGTTGTTTGTTCACTATGTCTAATAAGGTCTGAATTTAATCACTTCTTAAGGGCCACTGTTCTACCCACACTGGTGAATCAGTCTTCCACTGAATAGGAACTGGTGAAAGTGCAGGTAGGCCTTCAACAGCAGCCCCTGCCTAAAAAGCCGAAGTGCTTATTTGTAATCCTATCTGCTGTAAAATGTCTCTTCCCCACAGATTGATGGGCATTTTTTCAACCACAAAAGGAGTAAAAACTCCTGTTTCTCCTTCAAATATCCATCTCAAAGGCCTAGCACTAACTTCTGCTGCTATTGATCCTCCTACCCCAAACATGTAGGTGTCTGCCTTAATTTTTGGCCAGTGACTGGGCCAGTTGGCACCTCTAATAACTGTACGATCTGAATCCGTGTCTACCAATCCTTCAAATGGTATTTTGAACACATATTCACATAACACATAACACATATTGGCCTGCTTAGTAGTGTCTACCACAAAGTATATACCAGTATGAAGCAAGGGTTGAAAGATTGGATTTTGTGCAATATAATTTATCTGAATCATAGGCACTTGAAATTGCCTCCAGGTTTTTTATTTGTTTGTTTTTGTTTTAAAGAAAGTATTGCCCACTTGAGGGGAGGCAATGACTTCTGGGTAATAGGATAATAGACATTGGTAACACCAATTTAAGAAGTTATTTAAGAAGTTAAAAAGTTAGGAAGTGTGCAATACTGAAAGGCAGCTAAAAATAAGTTAAGTTTAGAGAGAGCTTGACACAAGAAACAACCAAGCTAAATTATCCTGAGTGCATCTGTAGATAGACTGGAAGAATTATAACCCCAAAAAAGAAATCAAATTGAATAAATTCGATAGAAGATTAATGACATTCTTAAATGATTGTGGAGTCATTGCATTTGAATTTTCCCAACTCTGTATCCAGTTGACTTTATAAAGGAAATAAGTAGCAAAAATACATAAGAAAGTAAAATCAGAAAGAAGAGGAATTTGATCAAATGCAAAGAGAACAAATCCATGCTGAAGGCAACATAATTTTAATAATATTCCATGAATCATTTTTAAGACAGCTCAAAAGGATATTCCACAAGAATGAAAAAAATCACAATTAGTGCCCTTCTTGGGAAAAAATGGCAACTGAGAAGACACTGACAGCTCCCAGACCATGTGCCAATTTTATTATCTCTCCCCATAGATATTTTTGGGGAAATAAAGAGGAACAAGCAGACCACATTTTCATAGCAATCATCAGAAATATATAGAATATAAGATCTTGCTGTAATCTGTCAGATACAAAGAAGCATTTGTCTCTGAACAAAATGCATTCTTGAAGCAATGTCTTTCTTACAGATATTAAAAGTATGATTCACACAATATTCTTTGACAAATACAACAATAGAAATCTATCCATAGATATCTTAGGGGCTCATGGAATGCAGATTAGGAACACATCCTCTAAATGATTTTTTTTTCCTTGTAGCCATAGAGGAAATTCATATTGGAAATTTAATAGCCATTCTGATGGCTGACTAGTTCTATGCTTATAGTCAAGAAGGTCTTGGTATTCATTCCATATCTTATATTTATTATCCATGATGATGGGCCAGATACTTCTTGGAACCTTAGGCAATTGTAACCCTAGTAAAATCACAGGACCTTGGATGGATTGTAACTTCATCATGTCATTATTTGAAAAATCAGCCATAAGTTTTAGTCCCACAAGATGATTTTGTACATAGGAATGCAGCAGTTATCAGACTGCCTTGAAGAAACAAATAGTTGACTAAATGGTACAAATTGCTTATCTGCTTTTCAGTGATGTCTGAGTATTCACGACCCCTTTTGAAGTTTTTTTGGCAAGGATTCTGAAATGGTTTGCCATTTCCTTTTCCAATTCAATTTACAAAAGAGGAAAGAAAAGCAAACAGGGTTAATATGACTTATTTAGGGTCACACAGCTAGTAAGTGTTTAAGGCCATATTTGAACTTAGCAAGATAACTCTTCCTGACTCTAAGCCTAACACTCTGCCCACCATCTAGCTGATCCTACATTTTTTTTTAATTTAAAATTTTTATTTTTATTATTATTATAGCTTTTTATTTATAAAACATGTGCATGGGTAATTTTTCAACACTGACCCTTGCAAAATTTCTCTTCCAACTTTTCCCCTTCTTTCCCTTACCCTCTCCCTTAGATGGCAGGTACTCCAATACATGTTAAATTTGTTAAAGTATATGTTAAATCCATATATGTATACATATTTATTCAGTTATCTTGTTGCACAGGAAAGATCAGATTTAGAAAGAAGGTAAAAATAACTTGAGAAGAAAAAAACAAAAATGCAAGCAAACAATAACAGAAGGTGGAAATGCTATGTTGTGTGCCACACTCATTTTCCTGTAGTTTTCTCTCTGGGTGTAGTTGACTCTCTTCATTACTAAACAACTGGAACTGGTTTGAATAATCTTATTGTTGAAGAGAGCCACATCCATCAGAATTAATCATAATATAATTTGGTTGTTGCTGTGTATAATGATCTCCTGGTTCTGCTTATTTCACTTAGCATCAGTTCATGTACGTCTCTCCAGGCCTTACTGAAATCATCCTGTTGGTCATTTCTTACAAAACAATAATATTCCATAACATTCATATGTCACAATTTATTCAGCAATTCTTCAATTGATTGGCATCTGTTCAATTTCCAGTTTCTGGCCACTACAAAAAAGGCTGCCACAATTTTGGCACATGTGGGTCCCTTTCCTTCCTTTAAGATCTCTTTGGGATATAAGCCCAGTAGTAGCACTGCTGGATCAAAGGGTATGCACATTTTGATAACTTTTTGAGCATAGTTCCAAATCGCTCTCCAGACTTGTTGGATTTATTCGCAATTCCACCAACAATGCACTAAGTTTTCCCTACATCACTTTCAACATTCATCATTATTTTTTCCTGTCATCTTAGCCAATCTGAGAGGTGTGTAGTGGTATCTCAGAGTTGTCTTACTTTGCATTTCTCTGATCAATAGTGATTTGGAGCACCTTTTCATATGACTAGAAATAGTTTTAACTTCTTCATTAGATGGATTTTATAGAAACCAATAAATATTAATATTTTTATACAGAAAGAAGCAAAAAAGGTAATTATATATGAAATTATGAATTTTGATGTACCGTTTACTTTTTTAAAGTATTTCAACTTAATTTCAAAACTGTCTCTTGTCTGTTATCTGCTTCTCAATGTTTCTATTTTTCTCTGTGCATTTTGAAAAGTACTGCTGTGAATCTTCTTTCTCACCTATCATTTCAGCATCCCTATCATTGTTCCTTCCTTCTAAGATCAAGCTGGAAACACGGATTAAAAAAAAGAATAAAATTGGTTGGGCCAGTAAATGCTGCTGCTGACACCAAGTTTCTTACAAGTTTATTCTCTGAACTTTTTATGCAATCATTCTAAATTCTAAATGCTAAAGTTTCCTTTACATTTTAAAATTGGGCATATTGTTAGATTCAAAAAAAGGGGAAAAAATCGACACACTGCTAGAATTTGCTCTACTTTTTAACCTACACCAAAATGTTGTACTTGCTTGTATTTATTCTGTATTTAATAATATATGAAATAACAATAATATTAATTGATATTAAATAACAAATGAAAATATCAATTTTTGATCACTGATAAACTTATACATAATTTTCTTATTGCAAAATAGATGCGATTTCATTTCCTGTGTACTAATAGGTTGGATTTCAATAAAAGGTGGTACACTAGACTAGGTAGGAAATTCCACTTTCATTTGAATAAACGTGCTTTTCCAGAAAGAATGTATCATGGGACATAGAAAACAAGGTTTTGAAGAAATTGCTCAAGGTCCATTAGCCTTATTCAAATATTACCTTTATCCTGTTGTCAAGGGCATTTAGCCTTTTTCTAGGTCCTAGATTTCTAGGCGAGTCTGCCTCCAGGCTGGAATAATTTCATCACCTGACTTTCCTGAAAGTCTTATTATTCTTGGTCTCATGAGCTAATATTCATGCCTAACTAGCCCTTTTCCATTCTTAAAAAGTCCTTTGGAGGGCATTGATAATCTTGTGTTTTTATTTTGTGTTTTTTCTAAATACTTAGAATCACATCTATCAAATCTTAATGAAATTTTGGATTAAGAATTTAATTAAGATAATTGAGATGGAAATGAAATATAACTTGAATTTTTATATGTCGTTTAAGCCCAATAATTTTGCTTTTTGGGGATTATGGATAGAATTTTGATATAGAATTGTGATTTCTTCATTTGGGAGAAGTTTTCATCTGAAGAAACAAATTTGATCTACTTAGTGAATATCCTTAAGCCCCCATACTCTGTTATTTAGTTTCTTTATAAATCAGAATGAAGTAATATCAAATCAAAACCGACGTGTGGGGAGAGGCCTGTTGACACTTGACACTTTAAATCTAGCTTAGTTATCTCAGAAGGTAGCATCAAAAATGCAAAACAATTTAAAATGATATTTCTCCTACAAACAAAACAAGCTATTAGGCTTTCATGAACCTGAATTTATAGTGTTGCTTCTTCAGAGCATTTATTTATTTATTATTAATTTAATATAATTATTTCACAGGGAAAACTTTTTTTTTCTCCTTGAATGCCGGAAGAAAGTTTCTAGAGTGCACTACAAAATATTTCAGTCTATTTCCGGTACAATAAAAGTACTGTGACATTTCCAGAATTGCTGTTTGTTTTGGGATGTGGGAAATTCTTTGTGCTTAAACCACATTTATGAGTAGCATGAAACAAAGAACCATAGCAAGCATTAAGTGGTCAGGCCATTGCTACCGGAAGGATACAAGTTATTGAATTACTTCACTATAGAGCAGACAAATCCAGGAGGGGTGGGAGATCAGACTGCCAAAAAGGGATTGACACAAACCTTCCCTATTCAACAGCCAAAGTCTGTATACTGAGTTTATTTAATCTGAAGGAGCAACGTATTTTCTCTATCTCTATTAATTCAAGGAGAATAATACCCAATTTAAAAAGAAGAGAATGTGAATACAATGGCTTAACTGTTTTAATAGGAAGGGGAGCTCAATTCTTGTTACATGGTAGGCATACAGTGAAAACATCCTGTGTTTGCCTAGTGCCTAATAGTGTATAGTTTACAATTCCTTTCATCCAGACATTTCACTGAAAAATGTTGCTCAAATTTATTAATCCTTTACATCAGGGAGACAGGCAGGTCTAGTGGAGTAGGTTCATCTAAGTATGACCACCTTTATTTAACAGATGAAGAAAGGAAATTGGGAACTTGTGGGGTGTATGCAAACATCGCAATAAAAGCTCATAAATCAGAGTTCTGATTATTTTACATGACCTTTGAGGAAGACAGAAATATTATCCCTACAGAGGTAGGTGTGGTGTAGTAGAAAAATTCATTGGATTTGGAATCTGGAGCCTTGGGTTTGAACACCAGCTCTCCTACTTTCTTGATGGGAATTTTAAGTAAGTCACTTGCTTGCATTCTTCACATTTCTCATGTGTGAAAACAGAATTAGATAAACTTGTACTACTCTTCATAGGATTACGGTATGGAATAACTGGTATAATTGTATATAAAGCTCTTTGTAAACCAATGTGCTGTATTTGTGTTAAGTGTTTCCTATGGAAAAATCAGATAAAAGTTTAAACATAAAATCTAACAGTGTAAATGTAAAATTAAAAATAAAATTATGTTTCTTAAAATTGTATTTCTTAAGAATTTCTCCCCTCTCTCCTTCTTTTAAAAATTGTGCATTAATTAAAAAAAACAAGATCACCAAAGTTGAGAGTATTAGCTCAAAGTAGACAGTTCTAAAAGAAAAAGGACATTCTTCATTTAAGGTACAGAGACATAGTCATAGTCCTTAAAATTATGTAGTAAAATTCTATCTGTGCTGATATATGACAGAGCTAAAAATATGATCCCTAAATAGGAAAATCCCTTTGGCTGTTACTTGACTGCTAAAAATCTAAAGGCAAGAAGTACACATTTAAGAAAAATTATGTTGATATCAATAATATTGAAAATCGCTTCTAAGAACATTTGTTTCTTTCTTTTTAAATTTTAAACTTAATAAATGTAACAAGTAATAAAGGAACAGAAAAGAATGCATGCATAAGGAACTATAGATTTATATCATATAATACTTAAAATTGATATTCATAATAAGAAACCTTATGAAAATCATTCATTAGCTTCTTAACAAATAATTATAAATATTAATCAGGTTAATATGTTAGATTATATGTAGAAGTGAAAGAGGGTTAAAAAAAATAAGATGAATTTCCAGTTAATTTCCAAAAGGAGTTGAATGCTTGCTTACTGATTAGGAATGTTGTAGATGAAAATTCCTTCACCTCCTAGAGGGCTAGATTAGAAAACCTCTCAGATAGCCTTTGATACATCTAGAGCTTCTGATTATTAGGGAGAGGAGGCAAGAAAAGCATGAATAAAGCCACAGGGAATTATACCCACTATCTAGAGATAGCAGCAGGCAGGATTATGAAAACAGAAAGACTCTAATTGTCAGTAGGGAATTTTATGCAGTTGGACACTTTGCAGCCCAGAAGAGAAACTCTCTACTAGAGATAGCATAATTAAAGCCTTGACCTTCTGGTAGACTGAAGGGAAGTTATTTCAGGGCAGTTACTATGCATTTCCTATGTGCACATAAGAAATTCTTATTAATCATAATAGACTGGGATAATTAATTAATCCATTTCTGTGACTTTTATAGGACTGCTTTTTTTTTTTTTTTTTTTTTGTGCCCCTACACTTGGGCACAAGGATTATTACTGTGTATGAACATGAGGGGAAAATATCTTTTATAAGGAGTCCCTTGGATTATTCATCTGTGGGCAAGAGGAAAAAATGAGAATTAGCAGCAAAAGCTACCAAGAATGGGTATGATGAAATTGACTGCGGATTGTTAAGATCCTGTGGTCACTAACTGCAAAGATCTT
Source organism: Sminthopsis crassicaudata (assembly GCF_048593235.1). Lineage (NCBI taxonomy): Eukaryota > Metazoa > Chordata > Mammalia > Dasyuromorphia > Dasyuridae > Sminthopsis > Sminthopsis crassicaudata. The sequence continues at coordinate 148,389,713 of NC_133619.1, forward strand.
GAGAGTCTAAAAAGAATAAAGGACTTGTGTTGTTCATCTTGGCTTTGGAACAGGCATGATTGGCCATTGCTTTGTTATATCTTGTACTCACAACTAAGCTAATCAATGGTGGATAGCCTGATATACTTACTGAGGGACATGCAAACAGGGAAAGCTCTCTAAGTAGGAGATTTCCTAGAGTTATATCACTCTCTTATGGCAAGGTCACTTGTATAAAATTTAAAATTGATTTCCATTCTATTTTGCTAAGGTTTAATCAAGCTAGATTTAATATTCCTTTTCTCAATTCTTTACCTTATAAACTTACCAACAACACCACGCCAAGAAACTTTTCTGTCAATCAAGCTGTCAATCATTTTCCAGACAGATTTCATTAACATAAAAGTTCAAATTTCATCACCTTAAACTATTGTAGCAACTCCCATCTTCTGGGAACTTTTGTCATGCCACTGGAATCACATATCTTAGCAATGGGTAAGAGGGTTTCAGAATCTCAGTTCTGACTATGTCATCAATAGCCAATCAGAACCAGACACACCTATGTTGTTTGAGATTTGGTTGTGTCATTTTGCTAATTCTTTTAAAATACCCTGTCAATCACTCACTCAATGTCTTTAGTAATTGAGAGAGACCATTGACACAATTCACTGGGCACTGCCAACCTAAGTGATAAGTTGATTATGCTCAGAACTTTGTCTCTCAAACATACCATTTAGCTGCTTTGATTTGATTTTGTTTTACATCTTATAAATATGCTTGCCTCCACAGACAATCTCAGAGTCAATTTAGTGAAAACCAGCCCAGAGGTCTTAGCCATTTGTATTTTTAAAAAACTTTCTAGGTACAGCAGAAGAGAAGCCGAGATCCTGATGCATTTCTTAGTGCCATAGATACCTACTACTACTCTCTCCTTTTTTAAAGGAGATGTTTATACTTAGCACAGTGTTTGACACATTATTCTTATTGTTGTTCAGTCATTTCAGTTGTGTCCAACTCTTTGTGATCTCATTTGGCAAAGAAACTGGAGTGGTTTGCCATTTCCTTTTCCAGCTCATTTTACAGATGAAGAAACAGAGGCAAACAGGGTTAAGTGACTTGTCTAGTTAGTGTCTGAGGTCAAAATTGAACTCAGTCTTCTTGACTCCAGTCCTGGGAGCTCAATAAATGTTTATTCCCTCTCCCATTCCCACCCCTTTTTTCTTACAACTTAACTGTTCTGCTTTCTTGAATGTGATAGAATAGACTCCACCAATGAGCATATGTTTAAATCCTATAAACCTTCCAACTCTGAGATTCTTTGGTTTTGTGAGTATACATGTCTGGCACTATATTTACCATTGTGTAGGCTATAAAAGAAAGAAAAAAAAATCATGATTTTTGTTCTTTGTAAAAATAGTTTTGCTGGAAAAACAAAATAAACATAAATTGGAGAATAAACTGGTATTAAAAAGTGCCAATTTGTGTGCCTAATAGGAATTCAGATTCCTTTCAAGATTTTCAAAAAATTTGGAAGCAAAGTAAAAAACTATTATTGTCGTGAAACTAACCTTTAAAGTAAACAACGCGTTTTCCTCATAGTACTCTGTGGGGAAAAATGTTTCCCCCTTTAGATTTTAAGCTTCTGGAGGACAAGAACTGTCTTTCTTTTTATTGTATCCTCAAGTGCTTACCACATATAGTGTCTAGCAGGTCATAGATACTTAGTAAGTTGGACTAGACAAGTAGTGTAAATATCATAACTCAAATTTCATAGGCTAAAAGAAAGCTCAGAGAAATTAAATAAATTGCCTCGCTAGCTAAATGTTATACTCTGCAACAGATTGATCAAACAAATTCTAGACTAGGTTACAGAAAACCAAAAGGGAAGATGAGGATCTTCCATATGACTACCATAGTAAGTAAAAAATAATACTGTTTATATTTAAGAAGTTGAAATTAAATCAATTCTTCATTATTTATAATCTGATTTGTCCTTTTTGTTGTTTCTTCTTTTCCATTGCTTGATTTTGGACCCACCTACTCAAAACAAAAAACTAGTACTTTTTCATATTTCATTAATCATTTCAATAATCATCTATTAATCCTGGTGCCCAATGATCACAAAGTAGGCTGCATCTAAACCCTTGAGGCAAAATAAACCCTTGCTTAAGTGTCATAAAATCCTGTCTGTCCCCCAACCCTGATTCCAACATGTTGCCTGCTGGTGAACCATACAGAGCACAGCCCTTTCCTCCTATCTGGCCTGAATTTCCCAAAATTAGAATGACTCCTTTAGAACTGGGGTTGATGATTTTAATGAATGAATGATTGAAAAAGTATTTATTAAACACTTATCATGTGCTATATACTGTGGTGAACACATGGGGAGACACAAGAACAAGGAAACAAGACAATCATTGACCTCAGACTTAAATTCTAATTGCAGAGGAAAACATAGGAGAGAAGTTAGAAAAAGGAAGGGTATGGTATGGCAACCTTGTTTGAAAATGGTTATCAATAATGAATTTACAAATGAAAAAGTTTCTTAATTGGGGGTTAAAACTACATAAGGATTCTAAATTTTCAATCAATTCATATACAGAACCACTGAGAGTAAGGTAGCTTGGAGACATTTTGATAAGCTACCAAACCCTTTTATTTTTTCTTGTACTTTTGTATTGATTTTGATGTCTCCACTAATACATAGTTGATTCAAGAGTACTGAACACTAATTCAGAAAGAATTTCCACATCTAGGAACTGGACATTTTCTGTCTGTTAAACAACAACACAATTTCAATTTTTGTGGTATTACTGAGTCATATTTTATATTACCCTTATTTCCCTAGTATACCCTTCCCTTTTCTCCTTCTCAAAGAGTCATCCTTTACAACAAAAGGTAAAAAATTCATCAAAATTAATCAAGGAAGGACTAGATTACTAAAGGTGATGAAGTCAAAGTTTGTTTTGTTTTGTTTTGTTTTTTTATGAGAAAGTACATTTGTAAATAGCAGAAAGGGAACTAGTGGATTAGGAGAGATTCAATAGAGAGAGATTATAATGCAAATAGTCTGTTGAGCAAACAATAAGGAAATAAAAGGTATATGCATATTTCCATTTAAGGTGAAGAATTGAATAGGAGCAGAAAAACTCAAGTCTCACACAGACTCCAGAAAAGATAAAATGAAAAAGTATTAGACTAAATAATGATTTAAAAATTTAAAACTTGGGTAATTATCATCATCTAGCTTATGTCTGGCAAAGGTAGCATCTGTGTTATGTGCCTATAAGCACTAAGGAGTTGGCTCAGCCTGAGACATTAGGGTGAAGCAAATCCAGAATTCAGAGGACTTTGACAGCCTCAGAGCACTGTAGCCAGTGAGCTTCATGCTAGTCATGCAAGCATTAGCTATGGGGACCAAAAGACCAAAGTGCTTTAACCAGGAAACCCCAAGATGGTCAAGGAGTTACATAGTGCCTTCCAAGATGACATTAATCAGTTTGCACTTCTTTCTGAGGGGCTCTGAAACTTTACAGGAAGTTCATATGAGCCAGCCTTAATGCTCTGGAAGAGTCCAATATTCTGTACTTGGAGGATACAAGTAGTATCTTTACCAGTACTTTGTGCACAATAAACATCGCTGAAAGGGAATACCAGAAGCAGGATGGCAGGCAATAGAATTCTGGAGAGAAGAGGATAAATTAGGCACTGTCCTAAGAACTTTATTCATATTATCTCATTTGATCCTCACAACAACCCTGGAGGTAGGTCGTATTATTAGCCCCATTTTACAGTTAAGGAAACTGAGGCAATTATCTTTAAAAGTTGTCTAAGGTTCCACAGCTAGTAAGGATTCTTCTAGTAAGGATTTTAACTAAGGTCTTCTTGACCCCAGGCCAAGTGCTCTATCCACTGTACCACCAATTGTCAGGATCAAATAGGGGCTCCCATCCCAATAATCACTTCCTACTGTTGAGCACACTGTTTCTTACTACTTTCTTTTTGTAAAGAAGTGTCAGGAGGTAAATAGAGGAAATTATTAGAGAACAAAATGGAGGGAAATATGCAATTAATAATAGAAATTGTCAACATGCATTTATAAAAGAAAAAAGCTTAGAAGAATGAACTAGTTCAATAATGTTTTGTTTACTGAAAACACATTCAAAGCTTCAAGATTCACAAGAATTCACAGAAGATTCACAGAATTAAAATAAAGGTTGGAATAATCTATTATACTTCAAATGGACTTTTAAAAAGCAGGAATTGCTATCATGATCTTGGATAAAACAATGGAAAATAGACATGATTAAAAAATAGGAAATCTATATTATGCTTAAGTCAGATATGAAATATATGAATGTGATGTAATATGAATTATAACATCTAAATACTTAAAGGAAATCAAATTTACAGGGGAAAAATAGACATTTAAAACTAGAATAGTTGGGGACTTCAGTATACTTCTTTCACATTTTGGCAAATATTATCAAGGAAAAAAATCAAGAGGGAAATTAGGGAAATGAATAGAAATTTTTTTTTTTTTAAATTACATCCCTGTTGATTAGTGAATGGGAATAATGAGTAACTATTTTTCAGCTATGCAAGTCATCTTTATAAAATCAAACATTTACTTAGACACGAAAACCTCATAAAGAAATGAAAAAAGCAGACATATTGAATGCGTTCTTTACTGATCAAAATTTTTAAAAATTGACAACCTTTAAAAAAAAGGTTAAAATTAATTTGATATTAAATAAGAAGGGTAAAGAACAAATCTTAGAAGTAATAGATAATTTTCTCAGACAATTACAACAATGAGACAAAATGCCAACTTTTTGGAATAAAGCCAAAATAATCCTTATGGGGAAATTTATATTGCTAAATATATTCAATGACAAAAGAAAAAAAAAAGAATAGAACAACAAATTGGGCATGGAACTAGTAAAAATACTAGAAAAGCAACATGTCAAAAAACTATAAATACCAAAATAAATTTTGAAAATCAAATAGATTAATAAATTTGAAAGCAAAATAAGCATTGATTGCCAAATGAAAGTAGGAGCTTAAAAAACATAATTAGCTAATTTGATTTTCAAAAGAGAGCAAAATCAAAATTCCAGTATAAAAAACAAATAAATAGAATTCACATCAAATGAAGATGAAATAATACAAATGATCAAAAATTATTTTGCTCAAATAATGACCATAATATAGATAACTACTTATAAAAATATGACATACCCCGATTAATTGAACAAGAAATAGAAATTTTGAATTGTTCAAAAATTTAAAGTAATTTACAGTAAAGTAATATACAATTATTATGTGCTTACAAATGTGTCAGGCATAGTGCTAAGTAATCTATATCAAATTTCTCATTTGACTTAAAACAAGAAATTGGGAAAACTATAAATGAGCTTCCAAAGAAAAGGTCCCAAGACAACATAATTTTATAAGTAAATGCTATAAAATATTCAAAGAACAATTGCTTTCATTGTTAATAGAATATTTGCAAAAATTGAAAAAAGAAAGAATCCTTTTAATCTCCTTTTGCAATACAAATATGATCTTGATATTTAAAACAGAGAGAGACAAATCAGAAAAAGAAAATTAAATAACTAAACAGAAAAATATGAATTAGTAAATATGCCAATATAGTAAAAATGACACCACTTTGTCTTTGCATAGGGTATACTCATTTTGGGGATGTATATTCTCTGCTCATTTCTTCTGATCTTTAGCTTCTTTTCAAAGAGATTCAATTTCAAGATTCAGACTCCTCTTTTTCTAGGAGACATTTCCCGTAACCCAATTGTTTTTACTTTTTAAGTTTTATTTTTACATTATAAATATTTAATAAAAATTTACAAATTATTCCTGCTTCATGAGAGGTTTCTTGTGCCAAAGTAAAATAATTAAATAAAACAATGTACAAATGACTTTAATTAAGAGTGCATGCAACATTTTACATCTGTAGTAATCCATCTCTTAGAAATAAAAATTAACAGAAATCGATTCTCTTTTCCTCCCATTACTTATTTTTTAAAAAAGGAATAGGAAACCAAATTTCTTGTAAAAATATACAGTCAAGGAAAAAAAAATTCAATGGCTATTTATGATACACACACACACACACACACACACACACACACACATATAATATGCACCATACATGAATATACACATTTTGTCTCAATTTTTACTTTAGATCAGTCTTCTCTTTATAAAGATCAGTATATTTTATCATCAGTCCTCTAGAATCTATAAGTGATCACTGTATTGATTATAATTCTTACAGCTTTCAAAGTTGTTTGTTTCAGCAATGTGGTTACTGTATGTGTGTCCCCCTGCTTCTACTCATTAATTTAATCAATTCTTTATCAGTTTATAAAAATCTTCAAAAGTGTTCCTTTTTAAAATACAGATGCTATAATAAAAATTAGTCTTCAGTTTTTGTCTACTTCATGCTGCAATCAGTTCATATACATCTTTCCAAGTCTTTTTGAAATTCAAGTGTTTCCTCATTACTTACTACAACAGTATTCTACTAACATTCTTAAGCTATTAGTAATCTTTCCCTACTTGAGCTATTTTATATTTGCCTTTATAAGCTCCATGGGTATAAATTTTGTCTTTCATGCTTATCCATAGCACTTGGAATTAAGGCTTTGCACATAGTTCCTAGTAAATATTTGGAAAATTGAGTTATTTCCTGCCAAACAATTTGAAAAGTCATAGGTTTATAGATTCAAGTTCAAAAGGACTTATTTTATAGATGTGGGATCTGAGACCTAATATGGTAATACGTAATATGATTTGCCTAAGATCATTACCCAAATTTTAAAAGAGTGGAATAGAATTTGAACAAAGGGCTATTGAAATTGAGCATTTATTTAGTCTTCTTTGGTACCAAAAAGTCTAATATCTTCAATTTTGATCCCATCCCCCATAGAGTTGTATCTTTACTTTTTAAAAGTAATCCATATATCTGAATTTTTAAAACATTAAAATTTTTGTTTTGTGTGTAAACACATTTATCCAGAAGGGGGCGCAAATTCAAAACAAAAAATAATATTGTCCAAAATAGATTTGCTACTCCCCAGAGTAGAAATATTTTAACAACACTAATGATAGAAATATTCACATTTTTATCATGTGATTAAGATCTGAAGTGTAAAAATTGCTTTTTTTCTGCTTCCATAGTTTTATTTCAGTTTATTAATTCTTAAATCTAAATTATCACCAACTAGTTTCTCATCATTAAGCCTTTTTCAGATTGAATGGAAAATAGGGAAAAAAAAGTTGTTTATAGCTATAAATTTCAAAAAAACACTACAATCTTATTTAAAAGAGTACTTAGATCTACATAGTTAATTTTTAACATAAATTCAGATTATTCATAATTAAAGGAATCTGAAATATAACAACATGGTTTAGCTAGTAGATGGGAAGTAATATGAAGTCTGATTTCTATTCCTAGTTTTCAGGGTTTCTACTATGCTTTAAAATGATATTTTATTGATTATATTTATTATAATATCAATTAAATGGCATAGTTCATAAAAATATATACAAGTTTGGGTTAACCCAGGAGTTTCCTGATACTTGATTAGATTGGAGTGTAGCCTTTGGGACTTTTAAAATTATATTTCATCAATTGGAGGACAGATTTATTGACTTGAATTGTCTTAGGCCAGAGCCAATTATTTTGTGATATCTTATAAAAGAGGATAATTTTAAGAGCTATATCTCTTTCCCACATTTTCCCCCTTTTGTAAAGACATAGCAGAGATCCAATACCTGAAATTGGACTTTGATCCCTGAGTCCCTTTTGGTCCCTGTGCCTTGACTTTCAGATACCTCTCCATTGGTACTAGAAATGACAGCCTCCCAGCTCAAGCAACTGTAAGGGCAATTTTGGAATAGCGAGTTCCTGAACCACAAATTCCTGGACACTGCACACTTGGATGTAGGTCTGGATAGTCAATAGAAAAGTTGGGTAGCAATTTCACATGCTTTTAACCATATAGTCCTAGGAAATGGGAAACTATACAACCAAGTTGTGGTTGTTTTGGAATCCCAAACCTGTGAAGAGAGAAAGGGAATTTTATGAATGCCAACCTCAGTGTTATATCTTTAGCAATTCATCAAATACTAGCTTTTTGTAGAGAGAAGGAAGGACTGAGCAGTGGAAGCTGCTTGGAGAAAGAAACTTCACATGTATGACCCAAAAAGCTGTAATAGAAACAGAGGATTCAAATCAAATATAGTAAAAATGGCAAAATATCTGGACTTTTCATCCTGCTATTCTGTGAATTTTTTGATACTGCATCTCTGAAGGTACTAGAGTTGCCCATCTAGCATCCCACATATTATTTCCTTTTTGGAAGAATCCAAGCCCCAAAGTAGGGAGAGATACTAAATGTCTACAAAGTTACCTGGTATGAAAGTGATACTTATCAGAACTGTTACTTGACAGCCTGGCTTTGTTTCTCTTCTGAGGGGAGCCCAAACCACAGGGTGGTGCTATGAATCTTGAGGACATTACAGGACTTTGGGGAAAAATGAAGCTCACCACAGGGAAGAGTTATATAAAGATCTTTATTAGACTTTTATGTATTTTCTTCTTTTAATTTTGGAGCAGAAAAAAGGACATTTTATGCTTGCTATGCTTCTTGAGTACTTGTAACAGAGCTAGGGCTCGTTTTACTTATATCTACATCTATGAAAACTTAGAGAAATTCTAATTTCAATTGTTGCCAGAGCTATCCCTAAGGAAATTCTGGATAGGAGCAAAATAGGTCAAAAAGATATGTTTTTTAACGGCCCCAAATTTTTGACCCAGTCTCTTTAAACTTAGAGATATTACATATCTATACTGTTGATACTATGTAAATGAGAGCAGCTAGGTGACACAATAGAGAGAGTGCTGGACCTGGAGTCAGGAAAACCTGAATTCAAATCCAGTCACTAATTAGCTGGAAAAGTCACTTTATCATGTTTGCTTCAGTTTTCTCATCTGTAAAATGAGCTGGAGAAGGAGAGGACAAAATTACTCCAGTATCTTTGCCCAGAAAGCCCCAAATCGGTGATGAAGTAGGACTTGACTGAACAATAACCACAAGAACATCTATGTAAATGAGGAGGGAGTCATAGTCAAGAAGCCATCTTAATATGGCTAATTAAAATTTAAAATATACTTCACTTAAAAGTCTCTTGGAAGTATGGAGGTAACCTTAAATTTTCAATGGGTTTAATGAAGTACTAGCTCAGTTTTTGCTAATTTAGGAAGACTTCAATTAAAAGCCAGATGACAGACTGTTTCATCTGAAAGCCAAGTAACCAAATTCATATTACCAAAATCGACCACAAAGATGTCAAATTTTTGGTCCTAATAACTTAAGAAGACTACCTAGTGATGGAAGAATAAAGGAATTATGGTCTGTGCTAGTGGAAGCAGGAATCTTACTGAAGAAAATTTTGTGCCCTTAAAAAACATATTAATTGTTGTTGTTGAATTGTTTTCAGTAGTGTTTAACTCTTGATGAAAGAACTGAGTCAAACAAGATTTTCCAAGTTATACAACTAGTAAGTGTCTGAAATCAGGTTTTAATTTAGGAAAATAAGTTTTCCTGACTCCACATCTAGTGTTCTATCTGCTATACCACATAGCTGTCTATTATTTTAAAGATTTACTATTTTTTAAAATATGAATTTATTATGTCCACAAGCCACTTTTAAGAAGAATGAATCTTTGATTTTGTAGTGGAAATCAATAGGAAAATACAGTAGGATTTAACTTGGCCAAAATTTAAGAGTAAACTTTTCAGGAAGATAATTATTCCATCAAGCATTTATAATTAAATATAAACTTAAACAAATAGTAGTAGCCTTTTAACCTTATTTTGTTATGAAGACAAATTATTTTCTTCAAGAATATGATCTTCAAGTAATAAACTAAGAGAAGAATCACAATATATAATGAAAGCTCTGGATTTGAAATCAGGAGATCAAGGTGTGGATCTCAGTTTTGTTACTCAAGAAATTGTGATCCTGGACAAGTCATCTGTCACTGAGCCTCAATTTTCTTATCTAAAAAATGGGACAAAAGGGTAGTTATGACTAAAATAATTTGCAAACTTTAAAATTCTATACAAATATTAGGTAATATTATGATTTATTATTATTATTAAGCACCAAATATCAAACTGAGGATATGTGCTGTTTCCTGTCCATATCAGGTCACTTGTGGTTTTTCTTTGTTTTCTAAAGCATCGTCCTACTGAGCTTTAAAGGTGTAATCTTGACCTTTTAACAAATGTTTACCTTCGAGAACTATTCAACACTGAAATCTGCTAGGATGCATCTCAAATTACAAAAGATCAGTTTTCTGCTGCTAGCAAAATGTGAGCCCTACTGCAGTCAAGGTAAGTATGTTACTTTGGACAACTTGGAAAACTTTTAGAAAACTTCCATTCGTTTCTTACCAAGTTTGAATTGTAAACCTGGATCTGAAAACAAAAAGTAGTATTAATTTTTAAAGTGGACTGTCTTCACTTTATGTAAAATACAATCAAGCCTCTAGCATAACTTAGCAGCTTAAGCAATTGGAATCATGAATTAAGTTTTGTTCATGTCTTAGAATTCTGCCTCTTGCTATTGAGACTGACAATACCAGTTTACTTCCAGATGGCTGAATGCTTTGTTATTTCGTTTGGAATCTCTTAAATAGATGTTTAGGATTTTTTTAGTTTCAAGGTTTAGAAGTTGAGCCTTTGCTAGAGATTTTCTGGTTTCTGAAGACTGTTCACAAAATAAAATAAAATAAAATAAATACTAGAAATGGCTCATGGAGATGTCTCTTTCCATGATGAATGTGTGCTTTGGAACCTCCTGAAGAAGGGCCACGTGGCTCAGTGGGCGAGGTCACTGACTGAGAGTTCAGCAGCTGGAAATTCTAAATTTGGCTCCATCGCTCACCTGCCATGGGACCTTGGGCAAGTTATTTAATTCTAGCCATGAAAATAAACACAAGCTCCTCTGCCCTGGGTCTAAAGGAAATCAGGCAGTGAGCATGACATAAAATGAACACAGTCTGGGCTCTCCCTTCTAAAATCTTTTTGTTTGGTTTTCCCTGGTTGGGGGAAGGGAGGAATTTGTAGTGAATATTCTTCAGGCAGGTGTTTGTGCTCTTTTCCTTTAATTACAGGACAAATGGAAGCTGAGCACACGAGGAGGAAGAATTAGAGAAGCTGTAGGAGATGTGGACAGGGCTGATGCAAATTTTTTCTAGTAGAAAAACCAGGGGCCTACATGAGCCTAGGGAGAAAAGGGTCAGGTGATTTCTTTCCACAGCTTTTTTTTTTTTTTTCCTCTCTGCTGATTTTGAATGGGTGCAAACTGTCCCAGAGTAGCCACAGCCTTCCTTCTCTCCCTCACTTCCCTCTCATTTTTTTTTTTTTTTTTTGGCAAAGTTCAGAGTTAGTAGGCTTTAGGGAAAACTAGTAAAAATGATTGATAAATGAGGACAAAATCACTCCCGTTTTCCTACATTCCCCAAACCCTAAATCTAAGGATTTTTGAAAACTATTTTCAAAATGGATTTATAATATCAGGATCATTCTCACTCAATCACCACATATAGGTAGTTGTTTGCCAAGTTTTATAGATTCCATTTCCATAACATATCTTTTACCTTCTCTCTACTCACAAGGCCACCATCACCCTAGTTCAGTTAAGGTCCTCTTCGTTTCTCCATTACCTTTTGCAGGAACCATCTGTAATTGTACATCAACTAAATTATTGTGTGATCCTGAGCAAGTCATTTACCCTCTCTCAGCTTGTTTTCTTGTCTGTACAATGGGGATAATAATAGTACCTATTTTATAGAATTTTTGTGAAGGTCAAATGAAGTACTATATGTAAAGCACTTTGCAAATGTTAAAACACTATATAAATGCTAGATAATGTTATTATTGCTATTTTTAATATTACTGGTTTATCAACAACTTAGGCTCCCTGCTACCAATCTTCCCATTTCTCATTCCATTTTCCATATAGCTGAAAAAATTATCTTCCTAAGTTACAGATTTAACCATGTCACTCCTCTGCTCAGACTTTAAGTGGTTCCCTACTATCTCTAATATTGAACATTGAAAGCTCTCCACAATTCTGCTTCTATCTACCTTTATATACCTATTTTATATGTTGCTGTTTCATAAACCTTCAATCTAGCTAAAATGAACTATCACTATTCCTTGAACCGAATCCTTAGTCTTCTTACTTCCCTCTCTGGAATGCATTCCTACCTCATTTCTGCCTCTCAGAATTCTTTCCTTCTGTCAAGTTTCAGTTCATTTGCCACTTCCTCTATGAAGCCTTTCCTGATCCCTCTTAATATTATTGTTCTTTCGCTCCTAAGATTGCTGCATTGTATTATAATGTGTGTTTATGTGCGTGTGTTACATGCCTTTTCCCCATCCCTACCCTCAATAGAATGTAAGATGCTTGATGTCAGAAATTATTTTGTTTTCATCCTGCATACCTATTAGAGCCTTGCACACAGTAGGTTTTTAATCAATGTTTGTCAAATTGAATTTACCTCTGTGCCTGTTTGCAGTTCTTTATTTGTAAAATGAGGTTACTAGCAGTTTGTTGTTCTTAAATTCACAATTACACACACAAAATGCATGCGATTTCAATTGACCATAGCAATGTTGTTAAGCTGACTAATAAGAAGAATAGAAATAAGTGGAGCATGCTATAAAAACGATTTTGTACTTTTAAAAGCTACTGTCCCTGTCTTGCCCCATGCAAGTACAAAATTCTATAAGTTATCAGTTGTACTTCAAAATATATTTGAGGTTTAGTCATAGTTTCACAGACTGACAAACTAAAGCTTTGTCATCTTGGTTTGGCCAGTACGAGATGTTATGTTTGCCTGAGCTGTGCCAAGGAAAATATTGCATGAGCAGTGTGCATGTCACTTTCATTAAATGACTGAATGCCATAAAAGGAATAAGCAAAAAAAGAGCCAAATTCGGATTTTTTCCCCCAAGAGTACCAGCAAGGAGGAGATATCAAAATCCAACACATGGAGAAGTCTTCTGTGTGTTTTCCAACACAAACAGCCTGGTTTTGAGTAATCTCTTATTTGTAAGGGAGAGCCAGTGTCATTGTAGATGTATACATAATGTTAACTGGACTCCTGCCTAGTACATCTGTATTCTAATTCTCTTACCAGATAGAGTTTGTACTTTTTCCTGGGCCTTTAATTTCTTCCCATCTGGACTGTCTAGGATGAAGAAGTATTCTGCTAGCAAAAGCTGAAGATACAGACAACGTGATGATCCTGAATAAAGATTCAATGCCTTCTTCACTATATAGATGATAGAAAAGTTGCAAGGTATAGCTCAGAATCCCAAAGCCTGGCTGTACAACAATTAAGACAAATCAAAAGTTGCTGTCAAACTTTTAAAAACAAGAAATGTCTATTTTTTAAAGAAAAAACCCCCGCAGTCTTACTGGTAAAGTCAACTAATAGTTAATATGACCAACTAAAGTAGGAGATCCTGAAGTATTGTTTTACTCTATAATCTTAACCAGATTATAGCTTGAGAAAGCTTGTAAGCACCTAACTTTTAAACCATTTTAGAAGATTATTTACTATAAATAGCTGATAAAATTGGGAGTTGTCTTTTAAATTTCTACTTTATATTTTACACAGTAATTTTATTCACTTGTCCTTTGTGTTCTATTCAGTTGAAGAAGTGTTATAGCACACCTAATTTGCACCTAGCAATGTGCAAGAGCTAAGCTTTAGTAGCTTCAAATTATATTAAGACTTTTGGGACATCTTGTATTTTCTGCTTTGGGTCATACACAATATGTTGATGCATTTGCTATAATGCATTTTTATTTCAAATTATTCTTAGTAGTTTTTATATGTAAGTAAACTTTGCTTTTACTTGAGTTCCTGCACCTATATAAATGATATTAGTCTTAGTAAAATGTTGTACAACATATGTACTACATTGCACATCTTAATTTGTGTTTACTTTTTAATTTTTTTTTTAACTTGGCAGAAGAATCTCTTTGGGAAATAAATATACTGATTAGCTTTTTGAAGAACAACTCCATGGACTAATGGTAGAAAGTAGATAATCTATATCATTTGTTTTTAGGAATCTTTCTGTTACTGGTCTTAATAGTTGCATGCAAAAGAGGACTTGCATTTGGCACTCAGATCTGAAACCAGTTTCACACACTCACACATACAGAGAGAGAGAGAGAGAGAGAGAGAGAGAGAGAGAGAGAGAGAGAGAGAGAGAGAGAGAGAGAGGGAGAGAGAGAGAAGGAGAGAGGGAGGGAGGGAGGAAGGGAAGGAGGGAGAGAGAACACACACACTCCTTTGCTTTAGCTTTGAAGTACATATAAAGATGCATTATCTGCACAGTCTCTTTCCAACATAAAATGTCATTGTTTTGTTGTTTCTTTGTATGTTATTGTTGAAAATTTATTTCCATAGAAACAACTAAATATCAATTGGAGCCAGAAGGATTTTAATAATGGTTTAATTATGATTTACTTACTAATAGCTTTGTATGTCTCAGATAAATATATAAAGAATATCAGTTTAAGTGTATGACTTCAAAATTTTGCTAACTCTTCAGGATATGGAAGCTGGGACACGAAAATAAATTAATTTTCAAATACATGAACCTTATTTTTTTATTATAGCTTTTTATTTACAAAACATATGCATGGGTAATTTTTCAACATTGACCCTTGCAAAACCTTCTGTTGCAACTTTTCCCCTCCTTTTCCCCACCCCCCTCCCCTAGATGGCAGGTAGTCCCATACATGTTAAATATGTTAAAAGAAATACATGAACTTTAAAGGATAAATACAAATTCAGTTTTTCTGACTACAAAAAACATTGTTATATTTTGTTTTAGTGAATTTATGGTAGACATGGATTAAAAAGAGATGCAATAAGGGCAGCTAGGTGGCGCAGTGGATAGAGCACCAGCTTTGAATTCAGGAGGACCTGAGTTCAAATCTAGTCTCAGACACTTAACACTTCCTAGCTGTGTGATCCTGGACAAGTCACTTAACCCCAGCCTCAGGAAAAAAAAAGAGAGAGAGAGAGATGCAATAAATGTAGAGAGCTGGTCCTGAGATCAGCAAAATATGGGTTCACATACAGCTCCTGAAAGATGCTAGAAGATACTTGGGCAATCTCTAAGAGTTCACATCAACTCATCATAAACTACAAAAGAATTGTCCATCTGAATTGGAGGGAATGGGATTTCCTATTGAGAAAATTCACATAAACAAAAAATAAAGATCAGTTCAGGAGACTTTAAAATTATCATACAGCTCTATTTTTGTTTCATCATCTTTAAGCCATTTTTAATTAAAGAGATTAGCTTAGTTTAAAGTAGTTAGACCCAAATTCAGACAGAGGGAAAAGGGGACTTTAGATTGCTGTGAAAGTTATAATTGAGCCTGGAATAATGGACAATGTGATATATGGAATCAGGAAAACTCTAACTAATTGTGTGTTGTATCTAAGCCAGTTTACTAGGGATAATATTTACCTCAAAAAATGACTATATGATTCAAATGACTGTGTAAAGTACTTTGTAGATTTTAAAGTGCCATATGTCTAGGTTATTATTATTATTTGATTACAGTAAACACTGTTTATATTTACAAAGAAAAGGAAAAATATATAAATTTAGATTTTTAAGAAATTTCACCTGAAATATACAAATAATCAATGCAAAATAAGCTGTAGAAAATTGTCGTAGTTTGACATTTTACTTTTGAGTGTCATTATAGTCATAAAATAAAATTATATTGATAGAAGTCTCCCTTTAAAAATTCATTATGATTTATTGTCTCTTAGGTTTAAAATTTTTTTTTGAAGAAATAAGTTCTTATGTACTTTATTTGACCCTTTAAGTTGCTAATTGTTGATTTTACTTCAAATTTTCCCACATGAAACATGCTAAGTGGAAAATGATTTCTAAGTAGCCTTTTCAGAAACAACTAGTTCTCACAACAGTGAAGTTAAAGAAGAATAATTATATATATATATATATATGCAGATATATATATATATATATGTTTATATGTATATATGTTTTAGGGATGCTGTGCTACAATTTTTACTTTGTGGTCTTGGTAAATGTCTTTGCTAAGAATTAATTGTATCTCCTTGCCTATTCTTAATAGGAAGTATGCTGGCAGAATCTTATGAACTATATATAGCATTAGGAGTTAAGTACTCATTGGATAATTCCTAGAACCTAAGTGTAGCAGCCATTTTCTCCTAAGTACCTAATACAGTTGTGTGAGTAAACATGGAGGGGGGGGGGATATTTCTGAGAAAGTCTTCCATCAACAAAATAGATACCACTAAGTTGGGCTTTTATAGACTTAAGAGCAAGCAAGTTTTAAGTATAAGCAAAATGGATACATGGGGCCTCTGAAAATAGTTCTACGTATGAATATGTAAATAATTGCAACATATTGTCTTCTGTAATAAAGCTTACATTTGTTTTTGTATCTCCAGTGTATCTAGCACAGTATCTAATGCATACAATATGAGCTTAACAAATATTTTGTAACTGATTTATTCCCTCCCTTCAGACTTTTCCTTCTCTTCAGTTCCCTCTGTCCTTCTATCCCTACCTGCCTGCTTTCTGAATCTCTGCTTTTCCCAAATTACATTGCTCTCATTCTCATCTTTCTTCCAGATCACTTCTTTCTTATTTTTATCTTCCTTTCTTCAATTTGGATCAGATTTCTCCTTTCCCCCTTTTTTTCTGATCTGTCCATCTCTACCTATTATGTCTTTCCCTCTATGTCCTTGGAGGTAAAATTTTTCTGGATTCATGTTAAAGGCTAGATAATTCACCCTAATTGTTTAAAGTCATTTTTAAAAATATTAGAGAATTTCTTTAGGAGTTTTATCATTTTAAATAGAGGAAAGAATTACAAAGAGAATGTGACATAAATTAGCATGCCACATGTTCTAGTCAAACTTACATCCTGAAAAATGAGACACCAGAAACAAAGATATGTTTTTACCTTTATGATAAATGTTATATGGGAAAAAATGTAAAGTCAGAAATATATGAGAAAGAAGTATATGGCCAGGATAATAAAGACTAACTTTGCCTATTTTTCCTCCTTCATCAGTTATCAATAATTGAGGTTCATTGAGATCAGTTTTATTAAACTAGCCCTCTCTAGCTAATAGAACATGGTAGTTGGTTTTTGTTCATATTTGTAAAAAAAAAAGTGATCCAGAGGATCTTAATGTCCCACACTGCTGGCTAGGCTAGTTCTGTGACTTCCACTGAGGAAGTTGTAAGCATTTCCAGAGCCAGCTCAAAACTCTTATGATAGTTCTAGAGCAGAAATCATAGACAATGTCACGTGCTTATGTTCCTGTTCTTTGAGCTAAGAATGGATTTTACAGTTTTGTTTAAAGATGTAAAAACCATTCTTATTTGGGGGCTGTACAAAAACAGACTGGAGATGAAATTAGGCCTGTATCATAGCAAGTGTGCCAACCCCTGTTCTAGAGGAGACACTACTACAATTTCGGACAAATTTAATTCAATTTACCAAGCACTTATTAAATGCTTATAAAGTGTGATGAACACTTATCTAAGGACTAAGATTAAAAAAATAAAAATGAAAATGCTCTCTGTCGCAAAGGAGTCTAAATTTTACTATACAAAGATAATAAATTACATATAAAGTA
The DNA here is from genome assembly GCF_048593235.1 of Sminthopsis crassicaudata. NCBI lineage: Eukaryota > Metazoa > Chordata > Mammalia > Dasyuromorphia > Dasyuridae > Sminthopsis > Sminthopsis crassicaudata. The sequence goes on from NC_133619.1 coordinate 148,407,474, forward strand.
TATAAGCATCAAAATACAAAATTGATTTGATTCAAAACAAAAGATAATTTTGATCATCTACCCCAACCTATCACAGAAGTAATCAAATACACAATGATAATTTGATCATTTTAGAACTTAAGATATATTTTAAAATTTAACTGATTCAATATTGATTTCCCAGATTATAATATAAAACAATATTCTCTATTTTTTTGCCAAGTAAATTATAAACTTCAAATAATTGGTGCTAATGATCAAGATAAAATGAGAAATTAAAGTAATGGTATCTGCATCAATTTCTTCTTTTTTTATGGAATTATAATTCCTTGATTTGGGGTCACTCATTTGTCCAAGCTACCATATGGTTATGAATATTTTTATGGCTTTCCTACCTAATCCAGAAATCCATTTTATTATTGCTATATTCTGAGACACAATTTGATGCTTAGACAATTCTTAATACCTCTGTTCTTCGGCAGGTGAAATGTATCTTAAACAAAGCATTTCTGCAAATCTGCTTTACTTGGCTAAACTGGTTTGCACTTTTTAAAAGCCTTGAACTGACAATTAAAAGGGGAGGGAATCTTCTATTTTTCTTACAAAATCAGAAAAAGCAGAAAAAATGAATTACAATGCTAATCACAGTGGTGTATGTCTCAAAAAATAACTTAGATATTTCATCTCAAAGTACATAGCAGTACTCTAAATCTTTTCGGTCCAGTTTTATTAACTACAAAATGATTTTTAGCAATGAAAATAAAATCACCATTTAATGTTTATGATAAAGCTAAATATTTGTCAAATTAGAAATATGTAGTCATGGAATTTCAGGAAAACAATGAAAGAAGAATGTACTACACATACATTTACTTTCTTCCAAATTTCATGATTTTTTTTGGTGAAGAATCTGTGACCCCATGACCTTATTAGTATTCATGATTCCTTTACTAGTACAGAATACAATTCATATTTCAGTAGCCTAAACAGTACAGAAAATAAGAAACCATTTATCCATGGAAATATATTTTGTGGATTTCAGCTCTCCAAAATAATCTTCAACCAAGATGATATAATCTCAAAGTGAAGAATAATATTCAAACTTTGCTTCTTATCTTAATAAAATTGTATTCTGTTTTCAGTTTAAAACAAAACATTTTAAAACCAAAATTCCTTCATGTATTTCATATGCATTACTTTTTAGCAAAATGTAGGATGGTTTCTTTTAGTTACACATGCCTGAACTAGCAGAGTAAGATTTGAGATTCTGAAATGACTAACTCTCCCACTGAATATTCTTCAACATTAAAGAAGGTTAATAACCCTTTGAAATCAAATAAATAATTTGGTTTCTTTGATCAGATTCTCTGAGCTCTAGAAATACAACTTTCAAGAACTAATAGCCAAGACAAGGCCCTAAAAGAAGGAGGAAGAAGGGTTTGGAAAGGCTCAATCCCATTGAAAGTAAAAAGACAAAGGATAAAAGTAAAAGAAAAACCAATCCAGTCCACAAGCATGACGACCCTAATCTGTTTATGCCAAAGAACAAACACTGCTGTCAGCTAGCAGTTAATTTATGGAATAAAAAGGACTATTTGTGTTGAATTTATGTGAATACATAAAAACTCAACATTATATATATGTATATATATAAATTATACAGAAATAGTTATTTTTCTATAGTATATTTCTCATACTTTTTTTTTTAAAAAGGAGAGTTTTGCACTTTATATTCCTGTACAACATTTAGTCTTTCTGCATATACTATGTATATGATTTTAATAGGAAAATAAAGCCTGTTACATTTGAACTATTTGCTCAAATAATCTGGAGAGGACAATAAATCTGCATTTAAGATGCATTAAAATTATAAGCACAAAGGCTCATAGCCACTGCATACCTCTAATACTTTCTAGGTTATGTTAAGGGAAAGTCGAGAGTCTAAAGCTAGAAAAATTATTGTTATTATGGCTCAGTTGTTTTCGGTGTCCAATTCTTTGAAACCCCTCTTGGGTCTTGGCAAAGACACTAGAGTGATTTGCCACTTCCTTCTTCAGCTCATTTTAATGATAGAACATTAATTTCCTAGGGAGAGCTAAATTGTGCAATGTATAGAGTACCTGGACTGGAGTCAGGAAGACTTGATTTTCTTGAATAGCATCTGGCTCATAGGGGTAGCTATGTAGGGCCAGGCAGGTGGTGCTGTGGATAGAGTGATAGGCTTGGAATTCCTGGGGTTCAGGAGGCTCTGAGTTCAAATCCATCCTCAGATACTTAAAAGCTATGTAATCCTGAGTAAATCAATTAATTCTCATTTACCTCAGTTTCCTCATCTGTAAAAATACACTAAAATCTTTGGTACACCTATATAAATTATAGTCATTATTATTGTTATGTCCATTAACTTCAGGCAATTTTAATCCTCCTGCTTCTACTCCTATTTCTCATATGTACTAACTGTATGACAATAGATAAGTCACTTACTTTTTGGCTCTGTCAGACATTTTTCTAAGGTGTAAATTATGGAGAATTTGCTGGTTTGCGTCAGTGCAGGGTGTTTCCCATACTGAGGAAATCACAGGTCTGGACAACATCAAGAAACACTGAATAAATCCTGCAATGATATAAAAACTGATGATAGTAGAGATTGCTGTTCAATCATATACACTCCACCACCACCACCACCAAGCTCTGTTTTCCCTGTGACACAATGGTGAAATTGGTTTTCAATATTCTAGCCGCCCCTTTCTGAAATCTTTTCTATTGCATTCTCAGGTCATGTTGAACCCCAGCAATTTCCTCCTCCCACTACCAGGTTTACTTGTTCCAGTTCTCTCCCCCTTCTCCTCCTCCTCTTCAAAAATTGCTTTTAGGAAAACCAATTTGAAATTCAAACACCTTGACAAATGACAGAGAGCTTAAATTCCTGAATCTCCCAATAATGTTTACATTTTAACAGAGATCAGGACCTTGAAGCAGAGGGATGAAGCTTCAGTGGTGAGAATTTACACATAAGAAAGCTATTTTTTAGGAAGAGCACTGACCATTTAGTTGTTTTACTCCTCAGTATTCACTCATAGAATTTCTCTACTATATCAGGGCTTATTACTGACTATTCATTCCAAATCTGCCACTAACATCACTGTATGTATGACACTAGATGAGTCACTTTATCTTAATGGATTCCATTTTTCCTCATTGAAGAATGAGAAGTTTGAACTAAATTCAATTCAATCTGACAAATGTCTATGAAATGCCTACTGTGTGCAATATAAACTTTTCTTTTTGAGAGAAAAGCCTTTAAAAAAATTACAAATATCCTTGTGTTATTATTAATGAAAGGTTTCAAGTCAAAGATGATCTATCTCTCTCTCAATTATTAAAATTGTCAGGCATTCAAGAAATTAAAGTTGCATTCTTCTGTGAGTTATAAAGGGTTTTGTCAGAAAGCTGCATCAGCAGAAATAAAATTGCTAGTTATACAGTCTGTGCAATGAATAACTAATAGAGATCTCTTAAACTCCATGGGCAGAGGTGGTTTTAAGGGATGCAGATTAAGTCATCAATACATTTAGTATACCCAATATGGAGCATTTATACTAGGATTAGGAAAAGGATGGGACAAAGAATGGGCAAATAGGTTGCAAACAATACTGTTGGAGGAAATGTCTACATCGATAAGATGATTAAAGTATCAAAGAAATATTTTTTAAAATAACTATGTTCAGCAGTGAGGATAATACTTTGGTACTTTAGGAATATCTCATTTTTGTATGTGAAGCCTATGGACCCCTTTTCAGAAAAAATTTAATCATAAAATTACAAAGGAAATCAATTTTAATGAAGTACAATTATCAAAATATTTTTAAAGTAAGTTCACAGATATCAAGTTAAGAAATCTTGCTTTAGAGCATCTGAGAGTTCATTTGTGTGGCTATTCCTTTTATCAGTATAGATCAGAACTCATCCATAACTTTTCATCCTGTGTGATTCTTTTCCATTTTTCCCATGCATCTAAAGGAAGTTTTCCTTTAGATTCTTTTATATTTCATGGCTAGCAGTGCACATTTTCTGTCCATCTGTGTTTTTTCTTTCATGCTACATAACTAATCCATCTCCTTTTCAAATCATACATTTCCTGGATGGCTTATTTCTTATGCCAATTCTCAGCCACAAACCTGTAGCTTATTTGTGCCCACCATGTTTCTTTCCATTGATCTTTGTGTGACCTATAATTTTGATTCCTCAAAGTCTTTGACATTCTGAGATTTATATACATCATCAGGAGAATAATACTGAAAAAATGAATCTTTGCACCGGGGAGAAATTTAAGATTACTAAAAGCACCACACAATTTCTAAAACACAGTCCAGGCTGCTGTCTTTTTCTTTCTCAATTTTGGGCCTGTTCATCTGCAATAGATAACTAACAATATCAAAGTTTTCAGAAAAATCAAGAAGATTTAGGACTAAAAAAAGCCATTGTTTTAAAAGAAAAGAAATTATGGGTAACCTTGGGGAAAACAATTTCATTTGGGTATTGGGATTGAAAGCCATATTGAGATGGGATTAAATGAGTGGTGATAAAGTAGAGATAGTGAGAGGGGAATAACTATTTCTAGGAGTTTGGCAGTGAAAGAAAGGAGAGATTCATGGCAATATCTCAGCTGTATCAAGTAAAGGCTTTTATTTAAACATATGGAAGATAAGAGTAGTTTTGTAAGTAGCAACATGGGGCTTCTGGTTCTAATAGTCTATGCCAAGTCTTATGCGTCCTTTCTTCCCTCAACCCACATAGAGACACATTCTTCAACAAAATTCTTTCTCTAGATGAGAAAATTTTTAATTTTAAAAAATTCTTGAGAATGATAACTGATAGAGTTACAGTGTAGTACATATATATGTATATATTTAGTTACCCCATCTAATAAAGTATATTTTAAAAATAATATTTTTCCAATTACATGTAAAGATGATTTTCAAGATTCATTTTTATAAGATTTTGAGTTCTGTATTATTTTCCCTCCTTCCCCAATTTGGCAAGCAATCTGCCAAGAATTATACATGTGCAATCATGTAAACTTATTTATACTCCACTAATTCTTTCTCCAAATGTGAATAGAATTTATCCATCATTATTAGTCTTTTGAAATTGTCTTGAACCATTGCATTGCTGAGAAGAACTAAGTCAGTTATAGGTGATCATCACACAATGTTACTGCTCCTATGTACACTAGTTCTGCTTATTTCACTAATCTCATGTTGTCTTTCCAGTTTTTTTCTAAAATCTGCCTACTTATCATTTCTTATAGTAAAACAGTATACCATTACATTCATATATCGCATTCTCCAGTTGATGGGCAATCCTCAATTTCCAATTCTTTGTCATCACAAAAAGAGCTGCTATAAGTATTTTTGCTCGTGTAGGTCTTTTTCTCTTTTTTTTGTAATCTCTTTAGGATACTGACCTAATAGTTGTTTTGCTGGATCAAAGGGTATGTACAGTTTGCTCTTTAGGCATAGTTTCAAAGTGCTCTCCGGAATGGTTGGATTAGTTCACAACTCTACCAATAATGCATGCAGCACAATTTCCCCACACCTTCCCCAACATTTGATGTCTATTTTAATGCATTAAATCCTTAAGCTACATGTTTCAGTTGCTTTTCTGAAACAGAATTTTTCTGCTCAGAATTCTTTAGTTTCTCTTTCTTGGTTACTAAAGAAAACAAATCCCTTTACCTACCTTCCATAATCTATGCAGTTTCTCTTTTCTTCAGCTAGTACCATCAAATATTCTGTGGTCCAACAAAACTGAATCTTCCTCTGACCACTGTGTAGTTTTTTTCTGTCTTTGTTATTATGTTCACAGTAATCCCTACTCCTGAGGTGCTATCCCCTCTTTGTTAATTCTTTCACCCTTTATTAATCTATTTGGGCTTTTAAAGCTCAAATCAAATATCATGTTTTTCTGCTTGAGCTCATATATCATTTTATGTGCCTCTTTAACAAACTTATCATGTATTATTTTGTATAGTTATCTATATCTGTATCATATCTTCCTGGGCACCTAGATCCCTGGAGTTAAAAGAACCTGAGTTCAAATTCAGCCTCAGACACTAGCTGTTTGACCCTGAACAAGTCACTTAACCATTTTTGCCTCATCAGTTCCTCAGCTGCAAAATGAGCTGGAGAAGGAAATGCCAAACTACTTCAGTACCTTTGCCAAGAAAACACTAAATGGGGTCATGGAAAATGGGAAATGACCGAATAAGAACAATATTTCCCCCTACTACTAAATTGTGAGCTTCATGAGAACAAAGATCATGTCATCTAAAGTTTTTGTCTCTTCAACTGATCGCACTGTAGCATCCATATAGTAAGCCTTATTAAATGTTTGTTGAATTATTACACCTTGCTCCATGAAGTAATACTACAAGCAATAGATAGTCATTACAGAGAGACTGACATTAGTTCAATAAAAGGATGGCAATTGTAGCAATTAGAGTATCCAGCAATGTAATGGTTTGCTTTTTTTTTTTAATTTTAATTTTATTTTATAATTATAACATTTTTTTTGACAGTACTTATGCATGGGTAATTTTTTACAACATTATCCCTTGCACTTACTTCTATTCAGATTTTTTCCCTTCCTCCCCAAACCCCCTCCCCCAGATGGCAAGGAGTCTTATATATGTTAAATATATTACAGTATATCCTAGATACAATATATGTGTGTAGAACCAAATTTTTTGTTGCACAGGAAGAATTGGATTCAGAAGGTAAAAATAACAGTTTACATTCATTTCCCAGTGTTCCTTTTCTGGATGTAGCTGGTTCTGTCCATCATTAATCAATTGGAATTGGATTAGCTCTTCTCTATGTTGAAGATATCCACTTCCATCAGAATACATCCTCATACAGTATCATTGTTGAAGTGTATAATGATCTTCTGGTTCTGCTCGTTTCACTCAGCATCAGTTGATGTAAGTCTCTCCAAGCCTCTCTGTATTTCTCCTGTTGGTCATTTCTTACAGAACAATAATATTCCATAACATTCATATACCATAGTTTACCCAACCATTCTCCAATTGATGGACATCCATTCATCTTCCAGCTTCTAGCCACTATGAAAAGGGCTGCCACAAACATTTTGGCACATACAGGACCCTTTCCCTTCTTTAGTAGTTCCTTGGGGTATAAGCCCAGTAGTAGTATGGCTGGGTCAAAGGGTATGCACATTTTGATAACTTTTTGGGCATAATTCCAGATTGCTCTCCAGAATGGTTGGATTCTTTCACAACTCCACCAACAATGCATCAGTGTCCCAGTTTTCCCACAGCCCCTCCAACATTCATCGTTATTTGTTCCTGTCATCTTAGCCAATCTGACAGGTGTGTAATGATACCTCAGAGTTGTCTTAATTTGTATTTCTCTGATCAATAGTGATTTGGAACACTCTTTCATATGAGTGGAAATAGTTTTAATTTCATCATCTGAAAATTGTCTGTTCATATCCTTTGACCATTTATCAATTGGAGAATGGCTTGATTTCTTATAAATTAAAGTCAATTTTCTGTATATTTTGGAGATGAGGCCTTTATCAGAACCTTTCACTGTAAAAATGTTTTCCCAATTTGTTACTTCCCTTCTAATCTTGTTTGCATTAGTTTTGTTTGTGCAGAAACTTTTTAATTTGGTGTAATCAAAATGTTCTATTTTGTGATCAATAATGGTCTCTAGTTCTCCCTTGGACACAAACTCCTTCCTCCTCCACAAGTCTGAGAGGTAAACCATCCCATGTTCCTCCAATTTATTTATGATTTCGTTCTTTATGCCTAAATCTTGGACCCATTTTGATCTAATCTTAGTATGTGGTGTTAAATGTGGGTCCATGCCTAGTTTCTGCCATACTTATTTCCAGTTTTCCCAGCAGTTTTTGTCAAATAATGAATTCTTATCCAAAAATTTGGGATCTTTGGATTTGTCAAAGATTAGATTGCTATTTTTATTCACTATCTTGCCCTGTGAACCTAACCTATGCCACTGATCAACTAGTCTATTTCTTAGCCAATACCAAATGGTTTTGGTGACTGTTGCTTTATAATATAGCTTTAAATCAGGTACACTTAGACCACCTTCCTCTGACTTTTTTTTCATTAGTTCCCTTGCAATTCTCGACCTTTTATTCTTCCATATGAATTGTTGTTATTTTTTCTAGGTCATTAAAATAGTTTCTTGGGAGTCTGATTGGTATAGCACTAAATAAATAGATAGTTTGGGGAGTATTGTCATCTTTATTATATTCGCTCGGCCTATCCAAGAACACTGAATGTCTTTCCAATTATTTAAATCTGACTTTATTTTTGTGGCAAGTGTTTTGTAATTTTGCTCATATAATTCCTGACTCTCCTTTGGTAGATATATTCCCAAATATTTTATACTATCGACTTATTTTGAATGGAATTTCTCTTTGTATCTCTTGCTGTTGGATTGTGTTGGTAATGTATAAAAATCCTGAGGATTTATGTGGATTTATTTTGTATCCTGCGACTTTGCTAAAATTCTGAATTATTTCTAATAGCTTTTTAGCAGAGTCTTTGGGGTTCTCTAAGTATACCATCATGTCATCTGCGAAAAGTGACAATTTGATTTCTTCATTTCCTACTCTAATTCCTTGAATCTCTTTCTCGGCTCTTATTGCTGAGGCTAGAGTTTCTAGTACTATATTGAATAGTAATGGTGATAGTGGGCAATGATTTGCTTTTTCAGGTAGTAAGATTTCTGTCAGAAAATTTTCAAGCAAAAATTAAATTACTTTCTGTTAAGTCTGTTATAGAAAGGACTTCTTCATTGAGTAGGAAGGAGATTCAATGAGATGATCACTAAAATTTTTTCTTACTTTACAGTCTACACTTACATGATTTCCCCTCCTCTCTTCACTCGTAGATATTACTACCTTTACCTTTTGCTCTCTTGGCAAAAACAAAATGGTAAAAGGGAATGAAAAAAATCTGAAGAAACCCAAGTTTCACTGCATACAAATTGGGAAACAATAGTTATGATGGGAAATTTAATTTAGAAAACTGGTTTTTGACCTAGTATTATTATCAAAGGAAAGAAAAACTTGAAATCAAAAATAATTAAAAGAACTTTGAAGACACAAATTAAAATAATAAAATAAAAGCTTATGTCTTTTTACTCAAGACCATACAGATGTTCCCAAATATTGACCTCAGATGTCTATAATTTTTGTGGTCACCTTGAATCATCATTGGTTTGTTCTTAGACTATTGAAGAGAAATGATGATACAACATACACACTTTGCAAATATAAATGTGCCTCACTTTAGATATCTGATATCTTGTTTCACAGAATAGAAACATATAATCATACACTGTTAGAGCTGGAAAGAAACTTAGAAATTAGCTATTTCAGTCTTCCCAGTTTCAGGTGAGAAAACCAAGGCCCAGAGAGTTAAGCAACTTATGCAGGGTAACCCAGCTTAGTCACAGATTCATTATGTAAAAACATTGTCTCTTGGATAGAGTTCTTTTCCATGTAGTTCAGACATCCTAAAAGAGGCAGGTTTTTGGTTAGTCTTGAGAGATGGGTAGGATTTAGACAGAATTGGAAAAAGACAAATGAAATATGATAAAAGACATATGTGAGAAATGAGTTTACTCTGGGACTATGAGTCCTAACACAGCAAACAGAATATAGAGAGAAGTAATAGGAGATAAGGTGTGATAGATAGGCTAAGATAAGATTACGGAGGGCCTTGAAATCCAGACAATGGAATTTAGACTTGTGGTAAGAAACCAGGAATTGCTCAAGGTTGTTAGGTTTTGTATGTTTTTGTTGTTTTTGAAAGCAGAATCTATAACCAAAATGATATTTAGTAATACCTAACAATTATATAGTATTTTGTGAATTGCAATGTGCTTTTCCTGTTAAGGAAGAGTCAGCTAGGTGGCATACAAATCTGACCTCACATACTTATTGACTGTGTAACTCTGGGCAAATCACTTAAACTCTCTGACTTAGTTTCCTCATATGCAAAAATGAGGATAATTATGATATATTTTATTATATCATATAATTTTATCTAAATATATATATACATATATATGACATACATATTGTTATATTATTTATTATATTGCTCTCACCTCCCAGGGTTTCTGTGAAGATAATTGGAGGTTATATTTGTAAAGCACTTTATTAATCCCAGTTTTCTATTATTAACGAAGATTAAGCTAGCAGTTGTTTCCAAGATATATTTGAGGGAAACTGGACAGATGTTATTGCAGTTATGCAAGTCTGAATGCCTGGAGTATAGAGCTGGCAGAAGGAAGAGAGAGTAAGCAGAGAAATGAGTTATTTTGAAGGAAGACTCTGTAGGATTCAGTGAGAAAATGTACAAGGGAAGAAGACTTTTTGACAATAGGCCTATTACAGATGACTTCAAGGTTTTAGTCCTGTGACACTCAGCTATTCTTCTGTGCTCCCACTTCTTTTATGTGTGAACCTAATCACAAAGGAAATATATTCAGCAAAAAGAGTGTGGATGGTGACACATGAGCCCTTCACCACTACTAGAAAACATAAGGCATAATATAAAGCAGGTAAGTCACCTTACCTCCCTTTATGAAAGGCAGGACTCTGATTAGAATTTTTAAGCTTATATTTTTGATTAAATCAAAAGACTGCATGTATGTTGATTCTGTCTTTTATTCAAGTATTTGGATAAAGAAATTCGGTTCAATGAATATTTATTGTGTCTACTATTATATGTAAGCACTATGCTAGGCACAACAATTCATAGTCTAATATGAAACAACCTTCAAGAAACTCATACTCTATTTGGAGGAAACCATCTGTACATAAGTAAATATAAAGGAAGCATAGATAAAATAATTGCAAAACCTAAAGAGTGTCAATAACTGGAGGGGGGGTCAGGAAAGGATATTATTAGATAGAGGTAAGAAAAGAGGGCATTTCAGACATGGAAAACATTCCATGTGTAAAAGTAGTGGGAGGAAATGGAATGTTATGAGTGGGAAAGAATTAGCAGGCCAATTTCACTTGAACTGGGAGTGTACAAAGTACATATATATGTATACAGAAGCTTCATGCTGCTTCCAAAAGCTGAGTCTGCTCAGTTAACCCTTCTTGACTATGTCATTTAGGTATAACAGGGTCAGTTTCTCAGACTTACCATGAAGAATTACAACTCCATAATGGAATAAGCTTGTCTTGTTAGACCTTATCACTTTAGGCTTACCTTTCCTAGCAGAGTACATATACACACAGAGCTGTCTCCTTTCAGTTTTAATAAGGTACTTTGGAAACCAAACTATTTGTCATGGGTAGGACATAAAGAGGATCTGTTCCATCAGATATGCTACATCCGGCTGCCCTTCTTCCCCTTCTATAATACCTCAGAACAAGGGCATTTCTTGAAACCTCATGTTCAGATCTCTGTGGGTTTTAGCATCTTTAGACCATCCCCCTCTAATAAGGGGCGCTCGTTGGGTTGGCAGGCTGGACCAGCAAACTAATATGTGTACTGCTAGAGGAAGAGAAAACAGTTACCGAGAGAGGTACATGAAGGAATGTGTTCTTATTGATATGGGCACCTCGCCCAATTTCTGAGGAGGGAGTAAGAGGGCACAGCAGAGTGGTCTTCTCTAACTAGGAGAAAAGAAAACCCTGCTACAGATTCAAGTTTGTGAAGATCCGGACTAGGGGGCAAGAAAATCGAGGAAATGACATCACCTCTTAGAGATCACTCTCTGTCCAACAAACCAGCTTTCTAGCATTCTCCTTACCCTCTTATGTCTCTCATGTTTCTTCCAAGGAAACCTGGCAGAGCTGAGGAGAAATCGCCCTGAATCTTCAGCGGCAAGGAACGGTGGGAGTGAAATTTGGGGCACAGCAGGACAATGAAGTTTTTCATTTTCTATCTCTTCTTCCTCCTCTCATTTAAAAATCATAGTCTATAAGGCCGAGTTTCTTAGTTTCCCTCTACTTAGAAGCAAAGTAAGGGGCGGGAGTTTGGGGGGAGACGAGAACAAGGAGCGGTGAAAAGGAGGACCTAGTTGGGTGGAGAGAAAGCCAGGGCTGGGGCAGGATGCTGTGAAACAAACTACTGGGACTCATTTCAGTGAGCTGGTAGCTCCCTCGACGGAGCTGACTGAACTGTGGGCTCAAGCTCCGGGGCTCTCTTCGACCCTCTCTTCCGTCGCGCTCCCTGGGGCTGTTGGAGGAGGGGACCCTGGAAGGAGGCGGAGTCGGGGGAGGGGTAGGAGTGGGGAGCAATAGAAGGAAAAGGCGCTAGGCTGGGGAGTGGATGCGGGAAGCTCTGCAGCAGCCAGCGGCATGGCGAATATGGCCTCAGAGATCATCGCCTTCCTAGTATCCATCTCCGGTTGGGTGCTGGTCTCCTCCACGCTGCCCACCGACTACTGGAAAGTGTCCACCATCGATGGCACGGTCATCACCACTGCCACCTATTGGGCCAATCTGTGGAAGACATGTGTCACCGACTCCACGGGTGTCTCTAACTGCAAGGACTTCCCCTCCCTGCTGGCGCTGGACGGTCTGCATCTCTCCTCCTTTCCCCCCGTGACCTTTCCCCTCCCCCCCAATCCCTGTCTCCCCCAATATCCCTTTCTCATGCTCTTCCTCCCTTTTCTTCCTTCCACTCCGAGAACTGCGCCTTGCACCTTAGCAGGGCGCACAAGAAAGGGATTGCGCGTAGCTGAAAGCAGCTCAGGACCTCAGGGGGCCACATTTTAGCTGGGGTCCGATACCTGTGTACTGCTAGTCCTTTAACGTCCGGCGGGCACGATAGGTTTCAGGAAGCCGGAATGTGGGAATTGTGTAGGGATAGGAAAGGAAAAGAGGGACGTACAGAGGACAGCATGGAGTTCGATTTCTTTTCGTTCATTCTCGTAATCTAAGGAATGGATTGCTCTAAAGTTCTTAACCTGGAGTCCGTGGTTACATTTTTAGGGATCCGTAAACTTGGACGGGGGAAAAGACTCATCTTTAATGTCATTAATCTCAAACCGAAATGTAGCATTTCCTCCAACTATTTAAAAACATTGTTCCAAGAAGGGATCCATGGGATTCTCCCTCCTGCCAGAGGGGTCCATGATTTAAAAAACTAATAATAATAGTAATATGGTTAAGAAATTCTGCTCTTGAGAAAGATTGAGAAAGTGAGAGAGTGAGCTGAAAGTGTCTCTGGTTTAATTGCCAGGTGTGAGCCAGCCAGAATGAAGGAAGGGAAGTAGCAGGTGCACAACTTGGGCCGCCCCTTCTAACTCAAGCAATACTCCCGAGATCGCTACCACCCCAGAGCGGCTGCCAAGGGCTGAGGTGACCCGCCTCCTGTCCTGCGCGTGTGTTCAACAAGACCTTGCACGCAGGAGAAAAGAAGGCGTTTGGGAGAAAGGATTTGGCAATCTGGGGTGGTTATCCCACTGCTAAGAATACCTTTATTATAGAAGAATTCTCTAGCAAAAAAATAGTGTTGTTGTTTTTACAGCTAGTAGCTATAAAATGATGCACCAGCCCCTCTATTTAAGGTTTCTTTTTTGAGGAGGAAATCATGGTATAGTGTTTAAAATTTTGCACGTAGTTTCTAAACAACCGTGGTCCAAATCCCACCTCAGATAATGTGTGTAACCTTGGTCGGATCATTTTGCTTCTAAGTACCTCCTAGCAGCTAACTCGCTAAGATTTATTGAAAAAATCACACCCAAGTTATGACCGGCGTTAAAGGAAAAAAATCCTCGCTATTGCTGAACTCACAGCTTTATCTGTAAAACGAGGAATTGATTAAAAGCAAAAATCGTTTGTCCTTACATTTTGGTCACATTTTTAAAAATCATGCATCAGAAAATTGTGCTTCTTTAAAATTATAAAATCGCCCAGTTGGATTTAAATATTTTCTCTAAGTTTTAAAATAATAGACTAACAATTGATTATTCCTTTCCAAGTCACAGAGTGATTGGTTATTATTCTACTGCTTCTGAAATCTGAGTTACAGCATGGAGAAGTTTGGCATAGAAAGAATACTTCCGTTTTCTTCCTCCTGCTTTTAATTTTATTAGTCAAATTTTTCCTGGTGGGATGATCTTTCCTACGTGGGTTTTTCCTTTTTCTTTTATTTGAAATAGACTTTGGTTTTTCTTTCAAACAGTTATGCATAAGACTAGATTTTTTTTCTTTCTTGTAGCACCTCAGAAAATCTACAAAGTTATTCTCAGATAATACCTGCTTTGTTTAACCTTGAGGACAATAGAGTTTTGAAGTAGAAATTAAGATTCTGATAAAGAGGGGGAAAAGTAATTGGCTGAACTGCATAAATTAACTGCTATAGCCTAAGAGGAACGATTACACTATTTTTAGTTTTAAGGTGATTTTTTTTTCTAATTGTAGTATTTCAAGTTTTTATTTACATAGCTGGGTAAATAGTAGAGACAAGATTTTGATGCCTCTAAAGTTGCACTTGTTTTAGTGTATGTAATTGTGCTCCTTGAAAAGCAAACTCTTGCTCAATGTATTATTTGAGGAGGACACAGTGAATAGGAAATGTAGTCATTGTTCTAAAAGGAACAACTTGAGTAGTACCTTCATCTATGAATGATCTGGGTCATGTTTACTCCCTAGACCTACTGTTGAATTGTCTCTGTTGTCCAAAACACAAAGCCAGGCAGATGATGTGAACAGGTAGATTCTTATTTCTATGCTTTGCCATTCAGGAATATGGGATTTACAGTAAATGTCCTGAGAGTATTCTTCTGTTAAAATAGTATTGAAAAGAGAGTTTGAGCTATATGAGCTTCCTTTTAAAGTGGCAGGGAAAAGGAGAGGGAAATAATAGCATCAAGAACATTATTGGTAGGATGCTGAAATGCTCACCTTCTCAGTGGAGGAAAAGTGATAGAATGGATGGATGGCTGACCAAGAAAACTTAAATGCTAGTGTTGAATGGTAGAACTAAGAGCAGTCAATTGTATCCATACTAAAATCACTTTGCCTTTCTATTTTGAAATCACTATAAAGAATGAAAAATTGAAGGGGAAAGGGAGGAAATAAAGGCTTGATGCTAAAATCCAAACAAATATTTATTTATAAAGTGTCTTTTATGTGTAAAACTAGAGACATTATGGTGTAGTGAATAAATCCTCTATATGTATGTGTGTGTGTGTGTGTGTGTGTGTGTGTGTGTGTGTGTGTAAGGAATAGCACACTGGATTCAATTTCCAGCTCCCACCTATCTTGGAGAAAATGTTTCTGAACAAATCACTTATCTTCTTATTGCCCTGAACAACTTTAAGTTTAAAAACTTTGTTGATCTGTATTAGCAGAAGGAATTTACTGGACACGCTCTATCCCTACATTTGATTATATACAGGTATATACACATATATGCAAATGTACTAAGACACTTATAGGTTACTAGGATACAAAACAAGAAAAAAAAATCCAAAATAAAACTAGTGTCTTTTCTCAAAGAGCTTATATCTATAGGAGGTAGAGTGATAATAACTTTTTAAGAAAGAAAAAACCCCCAAGACAATCGAGAAAGGTAGAGAACACAACCAACTGGGAAAATCATGGAAATTTTCACTGAGCAGGTGGTACCTGAGCAGAGGCTTAAAGGAAAATAAGAATTTTTAAAGATGGTGTTGAAGAAAGTGTGCATTGTAGGTCTGTGTGAATTTATGGAAGCAAGAGATAATATCTCATGTTTGGGGAACATTAAGTCAACTGGTTTGACCACAACATAAAGAACAATAGGAGATATGGTTGGAAAGGTAGGTTTGAAATTAAATTGTCAAGGAACTTAAATGTCAGGCTGAAAAATTTTTATTTTATCCTAAGACAAAATACAGCCACAGTTGATTTTTGATCATGATGTTTTTTGTTCTTTAGGAAGATTGTTTTGTTAATGCTATAGAGAATGGATTGAAGAGAGGAGATTATTAGAAGATTATTACAGTAGTTTAGGCAAGAGAAAATAATGATCTGAATTGGGTGTTGGCCACATGAGTAGAGATATCTTACAGATTTAAAATCACCAGGACTTGTCAATTGATGAATTTTGGAAAGTGAAGAAGAGGGTGAATCATCTACTGTTGTGGATGTTCAGCTGTGTCTGGCTTTCCATAACCCCAATTGAAGTCTTTTTGGCAGAGATATTAGAGTTCCTTTTCCAGCTCAGTTTACAGGTGAGGAAACCAGGTCAACAAAGGATCACACAGCTAAAGAGGCCAGATTTGAACTCAGGTAGATGCATCTTTCTGCCTCTAGGGCTAGCTCTGTTTTCACTATACCACCTAGCTTTCCCAACTAAAGATTACTCTCTGATTTTCATCCACACTTATGAATGAAATATCTCTGGCCAGAGTTAGTCAGCTTTCTAATTTCTCATTATTTAGATCAGGAAGATGGTGTGCAGTGGTTGGAACTGAAGGCTATGTTGTCCATAAAGCAGAATCTGATAAAGTACCTGATATTCCAACCTTGCAACAATGTATTTAATGGAGTATGAAAATGTTTCTTTTTTAAAAGCTGCCTCAGTAACATGCAAACAATTGACTTTAGGAAAGTTAAACTAATACTGAAAATGAAAATAAAGCCATCTTGCTGAAAGATTTAAATAGGAAATGGTTCCTTTTTTTGTGGTTCTCCCGCCCTCTCCCTCCCAATCTTAAAGGGGGTAATCAAACCAAATGATAAATATGATGCTAATTCAGTTAGTAATATTGTATGTGAAGATGTATTTGTGAGTTTTAACAAAATTGTATAACGATCACCTCAGTTTTATAGATAAAGTAGCTTAAGGAATAGACTCTATTTAGGTGTAGACACCCTATTGATAAAGGGAATTTTCTCATCCCTCTGTCAGTAAAAACACAGATCCAGTCTAATCTCTCTTTACATGAGTGTAAAATCCAGTTTGTGAGCCACTAATAGTTTCTTTTCAAGTGAATATTTTACATTTTAGAGATTGACTGAAAATCAAATGTATATTTCAATTGATAAATTAAGTTGTGTTTACTAGACCTTCAAACTTCAAGTTTTGGGAAAGTCAGAATGTAGTTTTTTCCCCCTATCTTACAATATCTATTGATACAAATTCCAATTCTTTTACTAATTGAAACTATGTCCTAGTTAAGTGAGCTAATGATTTCTGGCTATCTTGCTAAACTCTATTACTCTCAAAATGCCATTTGACCTTTAGATGGGAATCAATCTCAGCCATTTTGCTGTTAGTATATGCCATCTATTTTTGTTACGGTGAATGTTTGCCATTTCTCCTAGGAGATTTAACTATAAATTTTGTTTTAGAGAACTTCTGAGTAAATATGTTCATGCTTCAGCACCTTAATGTGTTAATTAGCTATTAACAGTGCTAGTAAATTAGGTCTGTCAGAAATAATGGCCTCCTTGGCCAGTTTTTACTACTATGGTATTATCTAAAATAAGTTTTACCCTCAGGAAATATTAAATGGAAGGTTGTAGGTACCCACATTGCAAAAGATATATCACTATATAGATACTTATAATGATCTTTAATCATGCAAAGATTAGTTCTGTCAATAGAATGGAAAGAAACCAGCATTTATTAAGCACCTACTAGGTATGAGGCACTATGCTAAGTACTTAAAATATTAAATAATTTAATCCTCAACAACTCTAAGAGGTAGGTATTATATTCATTTGAGGAAACTGAGGCAGACAGAAGTTAAGTACATTGTCCAAGGTCAAACATTAAGTATCTCTAAGGAAGTGTTTGAACTAAAGACTTCCTGACTACAGATTCACAGCTCCATTCATTGTGCTACCTAGTTGCTTCTTAAATTATAAGACAGATCTTATCTAATTTATGGATAATTTACTTATATAAATGTATGTATATATGTACACACACACACACACACATATATATATATATATATACACACATACAAATATATGTATACTTATACAAGAAGTCTCCACCATCCATGAAACTGTCCTTCCTTACCCAATTCAGACCCTAAAATATTTTCTATATATAGAAGTTATGCTTCTATATATAGAGTTAACATGTTACTTCAGAGCTGCTCTTAATTTTTTTAATGCCGTGGGCTGCTTCTGAGAGCACTATTTTTAAATAATTGAAGAAAATGCTAAATTTCAGTTAAAGGTTAGTGAAAGTTGATTATATGTATAATTTTTTCCAGTTCAATTTCATAAACTCATTGAATGATATTCATGGACCTCTCTGTGGATTGCTAGGGTTCAGAATCCTTGCTCCAAAGCTATCTGTCTCCTTACCTTCCAACTGATACTCTAATAAGATATGATGCTGCAGTTTTTCAGTTCCTTTGCCTTCATCTTGCCACAAGCAAAAGGACAGTTTACAAGATGTGTCTCTGATGTTTTGAAGTGTAATTTGGTCTATACTTTCCCATGGACATGTTACAAATGTAGTTAGGTAGGTATAGAGAAGAGCATTCTCCGCCTTTTAGCTCTGTTATGATCTTTTAGGAAATCAACTTAAGAATTTAATCACTATTTATAAGTACTGCTTCTTTTTAAAAATGCATTTAAAATTTCCAGACTATAGAATTTATAATTGTAACTGTAAATTGTAAACTGGGACTGCTTGTACTCTATCAATTCATAATGAAGTGAAGAATAATTTCCTATCCTATTCATATATTTATTTATTCGTTCATTTATTTTTAGCATTTTTGTTTTGCCAAGGTCTGACATTTGTTCAGTGATTACAATTGAAGGCAGGACAAAGAAGTTTAAAGCCATAGACTAAAATTAGTCTCTTTGATCATAAAAATGGTAGAGTACTGGCCGAACCTTTGCTGCCAAACAATGAACTAGTCCTGTGACTAATTTATTACATTCTCTTGAAACTTCCCTGAAGTGGAATCCATGGATAGAGTTCTGGGAGACCTGGGTGTGAAGTCAGAAAGACCTGAATTCAAATTCAGCATCAGACACTTACAAACTATGTGGCCTTGAGCAAGTCCCTTAAGCTATGTCTGCCTCTATTTTCTCATCTGTAAAATGGGGATAATAATAACACCTATCTCTCAGGGTTATTGCAATGATTGAGATAATAATTTTAAAGTGAATAGTACAGTGCCTGGCATGTAAGTGCTTAATGGATACTTTTCTCCTTCCCTTTTGAGGATCCTCATTCCAGCTTCCAAACACCAAGCTTGCTACCTGAAGTCTAAATCAGGCTTCCTGATGAAAAAAAGGAGGAATAAAGGGATACCTATCCATGAAGAACTTTTAGGATTCAGTGTTCAGCAGCAGTGTCACAAGTAAAACCATGCCATAATGACTAGCATCCAAATTAATTAGTATTAACTGTATTCTCTGAATGTCAGTGTTTTTATGCTGTTTTTGTAAGGTTTTTTAAAATCACAATAAAATTTTTATCATAGGAAAGCAAAGCTACTTCATAAATTTAATTTTTTTCTTTTTTCTTTTATTAAAGTTTTTTAGTTACAAAACATATGCATGGGTAATTTTTCAACATTGATCCTTGCAAAACCTCTTGTTCCAAATTACCCCCTTCTTCCCTCCACCCCCTCCCCTAGGTGGCAGGTAGTCCAATACATGTTAAATATATTAAAATATATGTTAAATCTAATATACCTCATGAACTTTAAAATAAAAATTATATAAAGAAAAAAGTAGACATCTGATATCTTTGAAAACATATTTTTATAATACAATAAGTTGTGTGCTAAAAAAATCAGTAATGTGTTCCTTTTTCTATTTGAAGTGTCAATTGTCATTTAGGACACCTAAAGAGCAAATGCAGTTTGCATTAATAACTTGGATTTTACTTGTATCAGCATGGAGGAGAAATTAGTTCACTGTTCATAAAGGCTCCCTCCTTAGAAAGAGAAGCTTATCAGGACTTAGACGACACTTTACATTTGGACGGTCTTGAATTTTTTTGTAATTGGAATTTCATATAATAGCTTGTGTCCCTATACTGATATGAAACTTTTGGTAGTATCTGCATGACCTTCCCTTTGGCAGATTATTCTTGTCATAATTGGCCCAAATCTTTGTATCTGTCCATGTATTGCTCATAGAAATGTAGGTGGAATTGGTCTACATTTTAAGGTTGATACTTAATAAACTTTTCTTCAGTCCTTTCCTAATAGGAAGGGACTTCCTGATTCTAAAATTCAATACTAGTCCCTATCAGAAGGGAGAGAAACTTCAAAGTTTGGTGGTTCTTGGAATAATTAAATGGTAAACAAATATATTTTATATAACATATTACTGCACTTACAGACTTTATTCATTCATCTATCACATGTAAGAAAGACACTGTTCTTTGTTGTAGATTCATTAACATCAAACAATAAAAATTCATTAATTTGCATATTACTTATTAGACATTGTGAGCTAATAATATATTAATTCCAAATTATTCACCTCTATTTTTTTTAAAAAACAGATTCCTACTAAATGAAAACCATAGATTACATCAAGTACTTGTGTCTGTGTGAAAATGATAATTTTTTTTTTTTGTTTAGAACTTAAGATTTGTCAGAGCCAAATGACCTTCCAACTAGTCTTAATTAAAAAAGTTTTACTAGAATTAGTTCTCTATGGGGCGTAAACCCTATAGTCACAACTTTCATATGTCAGACACATCTTTTAATATGAGTAAGATTGAGGAAGAGTTTCAGGGTGTGGCATTGAAAAGAGTATTTCCAGTGTCAACTTTCTCACCATAAAATAAAAATGATGGAATTTTAACTATTGCAGTTATTCTTCCAGAAAACTCAAAAATGGGAGTTTTTGTAAAGGGAGGATTTACCTCTTCAAAATAACATAAATTGTTGTAATATAAAAAAATTGTCACATTGTAATTTCAGGTTATATCCAAGCATGCAGAGGATTGATGATTGCTGCTGTCAGTCTGGGATTTTTTGCTACCATATTTGCACTGTTTGGAATGAAGTGTACAAAAGTTGGAGGCTCAGATAAAGCCAAAGCTAAAATTGCTTTTTTGACTGGAGCTGTGTTCATTCTTTCAGGTAAAGAGTAAATTTCCATCTGTTTCATGAATGAAATAAAATTGTTACCCTCATTCTAATGTTAGTATCTTCATTCTGGTATGTTCTAGGACTGTGTTCTATGACAGGCTGCTCCCTATATGCAAACAAAATCACAACTGAGTTCTTTGACCCTCTTTATGTTGAACAAAAGTAAGTACTCTTTTTGTTCACATATCTTAGAATACATCTATGAATATTATGAAGAAACATATATCTTAATGAATAATGAAAATTAGAGGTGTTTGGTTGTATGACTCAAGGCAAAGGATGTATTATAGAGAGGAAACTGCTAAAGCAGTAAGGCTACATTTAATTCATTTATGAACTTTATATAGTGTCTTTTCTTCAAATAGCACTGAATATAATCAGTCATTACATTGAACATTAGAAAATTGAAAAATAATGAGAATTGCTCCTAAAAAAAAGAAGGGAATTAGAGAGGAGGTAAAAATGGGGAAGAGAAAATGAAAAGAAATAATAGAAATTCAAAGTGATGTTTCATAGAGGCCATCAACCTATGTATGTAGCAGAAAGCTTTCTGTGGTTGTATTCATAGTTTCATCTATTAGTTTATTAAAATTGCTCAGATAAGTTTTTAAAATAATTGCATGTAAAAACAATGTTTAACATTTGTTGAGGTTTTTATTTTAAATTCCAAATTCTATTTCTTCCCCTCCCAGGCGTTACCAATCTGATATAG
This sequence comes from Sminthopsis crassicaudata, assembly GCF_048593235.1. Taxonomy (NCBI): domain Eukaryota; kingdom Metazoa; phylum Chordata; class Mammalia; order Dasyuromorphia; family Dasyuridae; genus Sminthopsis; species Sminthopsis crassicaudata. Next base: position 148,429,272 of record NC_133619.1, read on the forward strand.
GTTATACAAGTGCAGCTATATAAAACATTAGTCATTTTGTGTGTCTGTGAAAGAAAGAAAGGAAGGAAGGAAGGATGAAAGAAAGAAAGGACAAGGGAAATGAAAGGGAGAAAGAAGGAAGGAAGGAAAGGGAGGAAGGAAAGAAGGAAGGAAGGAAAAAAGGAAGGAAAGAAGGAAGGAAGAAAAGAAGGAAGGAAGGAAGAAAGGAAAGGAAGGAAAAGAAAGAAAGAAGGAAAGGAAGGAAGGAGGGAGAGGGAGGGAAGGAAGGAAGAAAGAAAACGAAAGAAAAAAGAAAGTGAAAAATCAGATGGTTCAGTCTATATTTGGACATCTTTTTTTTTGGAGTTGGACAGCATTTTTCATCTGATAAATTTTTACAGTAAATTATGCCTAATAAAAGTTTTTCAATTAATTTTTTTTCCAACTAAAATTTTATTTTCTTTCCCTTCCAATTCCTCTCATTGGGGAAAAAATGGAAAACAAAATCGCTGTAATAAATATACAAAGAAAACAAATTCCTATACTGATTGTTTCCCAAAAATGCATATTTAATTAATTCATCTTGAATCCATCACCTCTCTGTAAGGAGGTAGATATCATTCTTCATAATTAGCCATCAATAATCAAAGCTGATCATTACTTTGATCAGAGTAATTGAGTCTTTCAGACAGTTCACTTTTACAAAGTTGTTATAATATAGATTGTTCTCCAGATTCTGTTCAGTTTACCCTGACTCAGTTCATATGAATTATCCTTTATTTCTCCAAAACTGTTCTTTTCAAAGTTTCTTATGGGTACTATAATTTGTTCAGTCATTCCCCAGTTGATAGACACTTTTAGTTTCCAGTTTGAAATAGCTACAATAAATACTTTTTTGTATGGAGAAACTTTTCTTCTTTCTATGGAGGTATATGCATAGTAGAGATCTAAAGAAATTTAACACTGCAGTTTTTCTTAAGTTCCTTGGAAACATTAAAAAAGTTTATTTTTTAAAAATCTCAGTTGCAGAGGAATAACTGAATATCAGTGGGCTATTTATTGCCTTTGGACTGTAGGTTGTTGATAGTTTCCTTAAATTATTAATCTAGACTTGGAAAATTCTAAACATACCAATGTGGAAGTAGCAAACTCACTGGAAAAGTATCCTTTATGTTTTGCCTTAAAAATTGTTTTGCCAACTGTTTGGACATGTATACATTGTATTTAATTTATACTTTAACATATTTAACATTTAACATAAATCTGCCATCTGGGGTGTGGGAAGGAGGGGAAAAATTAGAACAAAAGGTTTGGCAATTGTCAATGCTGTAAAATTATCCATGCATATATATGGTAAATAAAAACAATAAAAAAAATAAAATAAAATAATTGTTTTGCTTGATTTAAGAATATGCTTATACATAGATGTATAAAATTGCAGTGTAAAAATATACACTTTTATATACACTGCTTCCCCAGTTAGGATATTCTTTCTTATTTTATTCTATATGTTTAAAAAAACACCAAAATTTCACCAAGTACTTGGAATTATACTGTACTTCTTGCATCCCATAATTGGTGTGATTCTCATCCTAAAATTCTGGGAGAATAACTTTGTAGCACTTGTCGCAGTTTAGGATGTGTGATTTTTACTTATCAAAATCTCTCAGAATGTAACATTCTCCTCTTGATGACAGGGATCCAAATTGTAATTTCAAAGTGTACTATATACTGCAGAGAGGAAATGTATCTTAAAGGAAAACTAAATTATTTTAGTGTTCCTTATTTCATTGAAAATAATCCTAGTTTCTTTGTGTTGGGAAATGGAATTAATTATGAGTTCATATGTACAATATCAATCTATTGTTTTAAGGTTCCCCACCCAGAATAACTACTATTCTTTGTGATTTCCTCTTCTAAGACTTTCTACCTCACCTTGACATTATCTTCCATTTTAGAAATTTTCTTTTAAACTTATTTAAACCATCCCCTCAAAAAAAAAACCCTTAAAAAAACCAAACTGATACACAACACAAACTTTGTATGGAATTTGGAAAGTTAAATTTTCTGGAGACCAAAGTTCTGAATGAGATAATAATAAGCATTTTATAACTTTAAACATTATCTATGTTTTAGCTATAAATATTATTATAATATACTGTTGTTTAACATTTTTAAACTAAAATCTCCAGGCCTTAAAATGTCTTTGCTCATCTTAACATGAGATATCATGTATATTTTATAAACATGTTATCGTTTTCTATGTCTAACTTTTCAGGACCTCATTTGAAGTTTTCTTGGCAAAGATACTTGAGTGGTTTGTTATTCTTCTCTAGCTCATTTTATAGATAAGGAAACTGAGGCCAACAAGGTTAAATGACATTATCAGAGTCCTTCAGCTAGTAAATGTCAGAGGCTGGATTTGAACACAGGAAGATGAATCTTCCCAACACCAGGCTCTGCATTTATCCACTGAGTCAACTGGCTGCTTCTTACAAACTTATAGCTGTTATAAAGTTATGTATAATATTCTCCTTATGTGTCATCACCTATTAATCTTTCCTGGCAACAATTTCTTCATTGAACTTTTTTTAAAATTGTGAATCTCCTCCTTGGAAAGTTACAGTGAATTCAGTCATGTTTAGCCTTGTCAGATAAACATAAATTAATGTTTAGCAAAGTCAGATTTTTTTCCCAAGCCCAATTCTCTTGGCTATTATATGCTTGCTCACCTCATTTAATTTATTATTGGAATTGGTGTGATGTTGTTTTTTAGGTCTAGACCTGTGATTTCACTAGTGGAGGGAATTCCCAAACTGAAAATTTCATTCATTTATATAGATTAGCAGTTCCTTTGTGATTTGTACCCATTAAATCAATAAGTATTTTACTTAGCTAGTTACCAATCATTTAATAAGCACCTACTATGTATCAAGCACTTATTATGTGGCAGTTGTTTTATGTTGTTTGTTGTTCAGTTGTGTCCAACTCTTTATGACCTTAATAAATATCTGAGGCCAGACTTGAACTCAGGAAAATGAATTCCTGACTCTTGGCTTGGCACTCTTTTCATTGTACCATCTAGCTGCTTACTTTATAAGTTGTCTATAGTCTTACTGCCTTTTGCCTCTGTCCCTAAAAGTATAATTACCTTATTGAAGAATCACATAGTCAATTGTGGCAGCTAGACGGTGGTAATGATAGAATGCTGAATCTGGAATAAAAATCTGGGTTCAAATCCTGCACTTGGCAACTGACCATCTCGTCTAATGAGTTTCTTCATCTGTAAAACAGAGACAATAATAATACTTCTGAGGTTAACATGATATAATACTTGTGAAGTGTTTAACAAAACTTGAGTGTTATGTCAATACTAGTACTTATGAATATGTGCCATATAGGAGTTTTTCTCACTCTAAGGCTGGCATTCTATTATTACACAAATATACTATTTCTGCTACAGATCATTTTTGTTTTTTCTTCTATTCCAACATCCCTTTTTTCTTTTTCTTTTTCTTTGAAATATGCAGCTTTTATTTGAAAGAGCTAATTACTTTGCACATATAAATTCAAAGCTTAAACTGAAGTTTTATTTTTCCATAAGAACACTGTAATGGAGATATCCACATAATAAGTGATTTAAATCATTTTGTTTTCTTGTTGTGATAATAATGCCCCTGAAAAGCTGGAAATTGTAGTGGTTGCTATATCTGACCAATGGACTGAATTTGGGCAACTGTCTGGACTCTACCTTGCTCCTCACATAATTGATGTATTTATTATGTACTCCTGGGAGGCATTTTATATTATCACTTTGATTTATGTGATTTTTATCCTGACTCAAAGGAGTTAAAGACTGTTTTCAAATAATGATTAAAAAGTAAAGCACTTAACTTTGTTGGAGTTAATTAAATACATTGGATTTTAAAAAATCTCTTTATATCCATTGACAGAATTGAATGCAATAAACAAAAGAAAGTCCATAAGTTTCAAAAATGTTCTTTTTATAAAAAAATGATATAATTTCAAATATCACAATGCTTAAAATGCTACAAATTGTGATTAAAATACTTTTATCCAGAATATTAAAATAAAACCAATATTTATAAGAATTTTAATAATGAGTAGTATATGTAGAATATACATATTGAAAATTTCCTTCCTCCACCCCAATTGGAGCTAAATGACTTGCCCAGGGTTACACAGCCAGGAAGTGTTAAGTGTCTGAGGACATATTTGAACTCAGGTCCTCTTGACTTTAGGACTGGTGCTCTATCCACTGTACCATGTAGCTGCCCCAAACTTCTTTCTTTCACAGGATACTTCAATTTTGTACCCCAAGTCAGATTTGTTTTTGATTTGAAGGACTCCAGAATCCCTCAGTTTAATAAATGTTAGGTGTAGCAAAAATTCTCATAACTGCTATTCCCTTTTCTGATGAGTCATTGTAAGGATTAAGGTTTTATAAACAATTATGAGAAAGTATCTGGTCTATAGAGACTCATACTGAAATTATCCCATAGAAATAGAAATGAAGACTGTATCAACACACTTCCAGAGATCTACTCTGGTCTTTTTGCTCCAAATATTTCTTACCTAAATATAATATGACTGCATGTCACTTTTCATTTCTCTTTTATTCTGCCTTAGACACAACAATTATTGTCCTACAGCACAGAAAAAGCTAATATAAGGCCATCATTGTTGACATTTTAGAGTCAATACCAAATTAATGTTTGTTTCTCAATTAATTACAATGGAGATTAAAATGAGAAATAGGATTTTCTGATTATTTCCCTCTTGATACCAAGGACAGTGTTACATACAGTAAGAGTTCAATAAATTCATCAATAAGGCTAATAATTTTCATTATCTGTCATTGCTAATTCATTAGAAACTAGCTGTCATGGCATACAGTCATTCTGAGAAAGCTAAATAACTATACCAGGTTAAATCAATTGAAGAATTTTTAAGATTACATGTCATCTCCCAGGAAAAGAAATATTCTTCTCATTCACCCTGTCATGCCACTAATCCATAATATATCCCAAGTTTGAACTGAATGAATCAGCAGGTTCTCTTTTGGTAAAGTGTAATTAGTATTATTTATAATTCAGGCATAAGTTTTATAATTGGTTCATGAAAGTTGGCTTTATTCCTATAGAATTGATTCAACTACCATCATTTATTCATTTCATTCAGCTTCCTGGATTCAGTTTTCCCTTTTCAAATTACAGTTATTTGATTACCCTTTGAAAATATGAAGTTATTAATTTAATTATGATTATTAATAATAAGTTTTCATTGAGAAGAAATGTATGTTTTGTTCAATCAACAAAGATTTAGTGAGTGCTTACTATTTGTAAGGCAGTGTACTAGGCTATGAAATTTGGAATTAAAAATTGTTTTATGTAAGCCAATGTATGAACTAAATGAGTCCTATGCAAGATTAAAGCTTTAACTGAAAAACTGAAAAAAAATTTAGCTAAAAAGAAATTATGCTAGCATGGAAAAGCAAAACAGTGTTGCAAATGCACAAAACATAGTAAATGCTAAAAGATACTTTCTAAACTTTATATAACATTTTACTACAGCAAGAAAACTATCCATTATAATATTTATACTTTATATAAGAAGGTAGTAGATAAATTGTATATTTAATAAAAACTTTATCCATAGCAAATTTGTTTAGTTTTGAGGGATAGGTGAAGTCAAGATTTAAAAATATTCATTTTCATTTAACTCTCCCCATATAGTGACTTTTTGAAGATATTATTTTATACAGTTAGTTACTGAACAAATGCACATTGCTTAGATGGTTATAAATCTAATTTCAATTTTACGACTTTGGATACAGTTCCAGATAGAAAAATTTCCTAAGGTATTTTTGAATCTGCAAAATGATATTCATGTATTTTATTATGATTTTCTTTAATGGTTTTCCACATAAGTTCAAGTAACATTAATTTATTTAATCTGTTTAGCCTTTGTGTTAGTACTTCTCCAGATATGATGGAGATAAATGTATATAAGCAATAAAGAGATGACAAAGAAATCATCTAGAAATCCTAGAATTCCAAACAAGGTTTTAGAAACAAAATCTAAGATTGATATCAGATAGAAAAAAGCCCCCAATAAACAAAATAATATTTTATTGTGGAACATCCATAAAAGGTTCTGGACTGAAAACATTTCCCTGAATATATGTCTCAGTAAAGTTGGCAGATCCATAATTCTTTCCACAATCGATCTGGGTTTTCCTGAGAATCTTCGATTATAGTCATTAATATCTTGATACAATTCTGAGACATCCTAACCCTGATTACCTTCACCAAATACTGGTAAAATTAAGATAACTGTTTGTAGATTGGACAACTAATGGTCCCAAGCATGAACCATATCATCAATATGCATTAAAGCAGGTACCACAAAAAAAGATGTCCACAGTTTGTTTCAAAACGAAGAGAAGTCTGATGCAAATAGATTGGACAGAACATATCAGTGTAGGAATTGCTGCCAAACAACAGCAGGTGCATCCTACTGATCTGTCTGAAGTTGTTACTAAAGCACCCATACTAGCTCTTGTTTATTAGGGTGAAAGTTTTGTTCTTAAAAGAATCTATATCAGTGTAGCAGTGAAAGCAAAACTGATCACAATTGGCACAAGCACTTGGTCACTTATTCCTTCTATAATTGAATCATCCAGTTTCAGACTTTGAATTCCAGATTGATGTTTGTCCATTCCAGTTCAGGTATCAGTAATCATACAGGGGCCTTTAACATATTTCCTCTCATATGTGTAGGCAGATACACAAAGGAACACTGAGAAAGCAAGGACACCTTCTAACTCATTCCATTTTCTTCTATTGGGGTTTTTGTACACTAGTGTTAAATGTTTATGCTGGGACTTTAGTATAGATCACAAGTGATAGAGTTTTAGGGCTGGGAGGAATGTTCAAGATTTATCTAGTCCAACCTCATTATTTCACAGATAAAGAAACTTCTCTAAAGGATTTAAGTGACTTGGTCAAAACCATACAGCAAATTAAGGCAGTGCATGGAGATCTAATGTATATCTCCTGTTTGGCTTTCAATTCAGAGATATAATGGAAACACTATATGATGTTAGTTCTCATTAACCCCAAAGCCTTTCTTTGAGATTGCTTCAACTACCTGATATCTATAGATTACTCTAGACCAAAAAAATAGTTACTTAATTTTATGTAAAACAAAGCACTACATATTAATTAATAAAAATGGCTAAATTATACCAATTTATATAATTATATATTATACAAATTCATAATTATTCTATAAAATTTATTTAAAACTATTAATAAAATTTAGAAATTATCTATGTAGTTCTTATGCAAAAGGTGCAAGGAATTCTATAAATCTGAGAACTGTTCAACAAACTCAAGGACTCAGTAGCATTTATTAAATGTCTATTATATACATAGTCTAGTAAATTGCTATTCCAGAATTTTGATGGATGGAATAGAAGGATAGATGAGTAAAATTCATAGGTAACCCATATACCTTTAGGTATCAGTTGTCCCTTCAGAAGGAAAGCCTGTTCTTCCTTTCCCTGTTCCTTCACTCTAATGAATGTGTTTATGAGAATGGAAATGCCTAAACTTCAGAAACAGGAAGAAGCAGGAAGAATCAATATAATGTTGAATAATAGACCTGGGGGGAATGAGACAAAACAATGGCCTGGAACTACTCTGTGAACAGTCATATCCCAAGGGATTTTCTATGGATCTGTGATTTCATTGATGTGGTTACAGCTGCAAATTACAAGCCATCCATGCCTTCTGATTTTGTGGAATTCTTGCCCATACTTTTCCAAAAGTCCATTATAGAGACTCTCTCTATAATGCTACATATTTTCTTCTGATTTTTTTTTAATATATCATGGATACTGGTACAGTACATAGACTATAACCTATTAATCCCTTACTCTTGCCATATATCTGATACACTTCATTTTTTTAAATCATACATACAGCTAAAATTCTACTTTTTGAAATAAGCTTTTTCTGATTCTACTTAATGCTATGTATGTATACGTATATATATACATATGTACATATGTATATATGTATACATATAATCAGTTGATTATCTGTTATCCTGTATGTATCTTGTTTCTATATAATTGTTTACATGTTGATTCTCCTCAAGACACTATGAAATTCCTCAAAGCAAGATTCCTGAATATATGTCTCTTGCTTTTTTTGTATTCCTAGAAGACTATCTCTTGCTTTTTTTGTATTCCTAGAATTTAGCACAGTATCCCATTTACACAGTAGGTGCTTAATAAATGTTTATTGACTATTATTTCCTCAATTAAAATTGTGAATATTAAAAGAGAGACTCTTACTTATCTACTTGTATCTTCAGCCCTTAGAAAAGAGTTGACACATATTAAGCACTTAATAAATATTTCATTCATTCATACATTTATTCATACATTATATCTCGTATGATTTATCATGAATAATTCATTATTGATAGGATGCTGACACCTATTTACTACACCCACTACTCATTCCATTTCTCTGTGAGACACATTATTCTGAGATTCCCTGACTTTGGCCCAAAAAGCAACATCAAGAGAATATTTTAATATTTTGATGGACCCACAATTTCATTCATATGTGCAAGAAGTTTGAAACTCTTCTCATTTTGTATAATTCTTGTTCATGTCCTTTTGTAAAGAGTTTATGGTTCTAGAAGTAGGAGGTGAAATTAGGAGAAGGATGGTAAGGAAAAAAGGAAAAAAGAATTTCAAAGGGGCAAAGCAGCTAGTGAGGAAGAGAAAGTTGGATAGTTGGGAATAATTCAGTTTTTACTGTGGAGTTTTTCCTGAATTAGCAACTCTGGAAAGGAAGTCATCAGTCAGGAGAGTAGTGCAACAGGATTAAATTTTCTCAAGATTGGGAAGGTGGTTATAGAAGAGGAAGAGAAAGCCAGAGAATCTAAGACTTAGAGACTTACAGAATTGCCTAGGACACCAAGAATTTAAATGATGAATGTGAGATCATAGAGACAGTATGTATCACAGATTCTAATCTTGAACTCAAGAATTCTTGACTCTAATGCCAGCTTTCTAAACTCTCTACTGAGCCACTTCTGCCAGTCCTGTCATTTCACAAAGGAAAAAAAAAGATAATTTAGAAAAGTTAAATGACTTGTCCAAACTGACATAACTAAGTAATAGCACTATATAGATTAGGTACCTTTGACTCTCAATCCAGTGTCCTTTCCATTATGTTACATCTTTCCATCTTCAGACACAGGGAAAAAGTGGAGGCTAGAGTGCGTTGCCTCCAGAATTGTAGTAAAATAGGCTATTGTTTGCTTTCTCACTTCTCTCATGGATGAAAGCAAGGTCAGGTAACAATAGCATTACAAGGTTCTATAATTTACTCAGACTAGAGGAGGTCCTAGGGGTAAAGGAGGAAAGAAAATGATTATTTTCCATCTTAATAGTACTCTTCTATTAGCACATTAACATATATAAGCTACCAAAAACAATGGAAAGGAAAGGAAAGAGGATTACATTGAGAAAGGAGATATGATTTGGGAAAGTTTATTGATGCCAATTAATTACTTCCTGGAATAGCTTTCTTTAAAAAAAGAAAAATCTGTATTTTATTGGCCATAGGAAACTCCATGAGGAATCTAATACCCATAAAGATCAGCAACGTTTTTAAAGAGTTGCCTAGCAATATAATAGTTGGCCCAGGTGTTCCTGGTTGCAAGGAAGTTGGCTCTTCTACCAAGTAAAATCACTACCTTCTACATAATTCTGTGACTGTAATTAAAATTTCCCCTACTTACATCTTGTTCGTATGTGGCTTGGTATATAAACACCAGTTAGGGGGGGTTATTTAAATTTCTTTTAAGAAAATGTTTCTTTATAGTTTGATAACCAAACTTGAGATTATATCTCATAGCTATGTAGCACAATTCTTAGGTTTTTATATTATAGTTGAAACTTTGATATGGATTCATAAGACAAAAGTGAGTAAAATGGGTTGTGGTTGTCTTACAACAAAAATTTGTAAAGGCCTATATCTAAAACATTGCTCCAGGAAAAATGGCTAATGTCCTGCATATTGCCTGAAGAAAATAGAGCTGAGGTAGTAGAGGTAAAAATATGACTTTATTATCAGACTGTTTATATTTAAGTTAATGGTTTTTGTTCTTCAATTCCACCTTGTACTGGAGAAGGTCTGTCCTTTACATTAATCTTTTGGATTCTTTTTTTATTATTATTAATGAATTTTGACATGACTAAATTTTTGAATTTTGATATTTCACCATGAGATTTTATTATTATTTTTCTTTCATTTTGCTTCCTTCCTTTTATTATATACTACACTTCTGCCTTATTCCAATAAATACTCAGTGCCTTGAAAAATATTTCTCAATTCTTTCCTTTAGGCTGTTTGAAATTAAATTCCTTCTCTTTTCCAAAAACAAAAAAAAACCCCAACCATACCACAATGTCCCCCAAAAAGTCAACAAAATTTCCTTCCTAAATCTTATAGTAACAGATACCTCTGAATATGATTCATCCATTCCAAAATGATGAAACATTATGCCCACTGTCAATTAATAGTTCAAACCACAAATTTCCTGAAAGTCTTCTGTTGTTTTTCTTTCTTTTCTTTCTTTTTTTTCTTTTTTTTTTTTTTTTAAAGAAAGCTATTCCAGGAAGTAATTAATTGACATCAATAAACTTTCCCAAATCATGTCTCCTTTCTCAATGTAATCCTCTTTCCTTTCCTTTCCATTGTTTTTTTTTTTTTTTTTTTAAGTTCATTGAGCATAATAACACTACTTCCAAATCTTGTCTAATTAGACTCCTTCTGTGAGCCCTGATAATAAGGTTCGGAGGAGATACGTGTCATCTTCCCATATTAGAATATAAGCAGTTTATCCTCTTTTAGTCTGTTATCACCATTCATTCATGTTTAACTTTTTATGTTTCTTTTAATTTCTATATTTCTACTTCAAAGTGTCTTTGAAGGGCTGATCTTTTCAAGAAAAGTGTTTGAGAGTCTTCTATTTCATTGAACATCCATTCCCCTCCCCGCCACCCAATAGGATTAGACTCAGTTTTGTTGAATGAGTTATTTTTGATTGTAAGCCTATACTCTTTGTCTTCTGGAAAAATGTATTTCAAGCTCTACACTTCTTTATATTTGTTGCTGTTGTTGTTCAGTCATTTTAGTATTGTCTTTGTGACCCCATTTTGGTTTTCTTGACAAAGATATTTAAGTGGTCTGCTGTTTCCTTCTCCAGCTCATTTTACAGATGAGGATCCTGAGGCAGACACAGTTAAATGATTTCACCCAGGAACACATAACTACTAAGTGGCTGAAGACAAATTTGAATTCACAACAATGAGTCTTCCTAATTCCAAATTTAATGCTCTATCCTCTGTGCCACCTGTCTATCACAGATTCATCTGAGATTGAACTTAGGACTTGTTTCACCCAATGAGAAAATCATGTTGGGTCCTAAAGCATGCAATTCTAATTGTTTCTAATTGTGACTTCTTAATACTTAATTTTTTTCTTTTTGGCTGCTTGCTCTTTTTTTTTTTTTTTTTTTTTTTGGTTATCATATTATTGGAAGGTTTTATTTTGGGATTTCTTAAGGAAGCAACCAGTAGATTCTATTTTCACTTTTAAGAAATCTGGTTAGCTGATTTCTTGAAATTTGATGTCTATTTTTTTTTCTTCTTAAAATTTTTTCCCCTCAATCTGTTTTCAAGGTCATGTTATTTTTGTTATATTTAGATTATCTTCTATTTTTCTTTTCTTTTTGTCTTTGTTTTAATATGTCCTTATCAAATCATTAGCTTCTACATGGTTTAATTCTAATTTTCAGGAAGTTTGTTGCCTGAGCAAAGGTTTGAATCTTTTAAGTCAAATTAATTCAATTTCCAATTCTTTCTTCCATAACTCTATAACTTTTCTATTTTTTACCTCTAGCTTTCTAATTTCATTGATAAAATATTAAAAAAAAACTCATTGCAACTATTGCTTCATGTCTTCTTGAAATCCTAATTGAAATTGTGTTCATGTTTGGAATATTCTTCTTTTTCTACGTGTCTATCCTTGTTTTTAAGCAATGAGATAAAGGTATAGATAGCACGATTATCAAATATTTATAGACTACAATATTGAGTGAAATATAATAAAAACAGTGGAAATAAATGTTAAATTCTTCACTTGTTCAAGTCTTATTTGGATATTTGTGAGCTGACATGTAGAATAACCAGAGTAGTGAAAGAATTCAAGAATCAATTGAAGGAACTGGAGATACTTATCCTAAAGGAGAAAAGAGGGAGGGCATGATAACTATTATCAAATATCTATGGGGCAAGGTTTGAAATTGTTCGATTGGCCTCAGAGAGCAAAGAGTTGAAATTGCAGATTTAGGTCTCCAACTAAGGACATCTTTCCCTCCCAAAATAAAATAAACTCCCTTTGGAGGTAGGGACTTCCCTTTCAGTGGACTGTTCGAGCAAATGCTAGATGACCACTTGCTGTTATTGTTCTTGAAGAGGACCAAAGACAGTGAGTGGTGTCTTGATTCCATTGAATTGGATTTAAGTAAGGCAAAACTGTACCGTCAGTCTTTCCCCCAGAGTCTTCAAAAGGCAATGGCAAAAGGTAGATCAGGACTATTTATGACTGTCTTGGGTACAATTAGAAACCTTGGCCTTTTTAAGTTGAAGTTTTTCTCAGATCTCAATTTGTCTGAAGCAGCACATATTCAGTAATTAAAGGCTAGGCAAAAGAAGACCTCGTTTGCCTTCATAAAAGAATCAGTGTGGGAGGGGAACACCCTTAGAGTTTCTGGCAAAAACAGAAACAGTTGTCACCACTTGCAAAATAGGGTGTAGGGAAGTTATTGTTCAGGTTTCAATTGACTTGATATCTTCAGACAGTTTTCCTAAGATTCTGTGATTTGGGGGTGCCGTCTTCTAGAACATAACATACATAAAGATGGCAGCACCAGTGGAATAGGGAGAAATGATACTTGCCCTAAACTATGATAAGCAAGTAGAACCATAGAATTTTTGAATTGGAAGGAATGATAAAGCAAGGCCTCTTAATTTTTTTCCACTTATGACCTCTTTTTTGTCCAAGAAATTTTTCATGACCTCTAAATGTATAGGTATATATAATAGGTATACAAATCAAACATTTACTGATAATCATAATTTCATGATCCCTCACATTCAGTTACAAACCCCATATGGGGTTGCAAACCACAGTTTAAGAAGAGCACTATTAAATGGTGCAAAGAACTGTGCTGATGCAAATAAGAAAAGTGTGGCAATTCCTGCTCTCAGGAAGTTTACATTGTAATACAGGAGACAACATGCATATATGACACGGTTTCAGGTATAAAATAGAAAGATCTAGTGTTCCTAGCTGTGTAGCAGCAAAGCTAATGGCAATGTCTCTTCTTTTACATCCTTTCTAGTGATATTGATGTTGAATTATTTCATAGGAGCAAGGACTGTGGTGATAAAAGAAATACTTTCTGTATTTATCTTTAGTCACTGTGGCTCCAGCATCCAAAGAACCATTAGCCAGGCTGCAGCTCCACAGGGCTTGTTTCCTGGAATCATGACTGTGGGCAGGCTATGAGGGTCAATCCAGAAGCAGAGATCAATGGTCTGAAGAAAATTATATTCCCAGCGTCTTTCATTGCAATCTTGACTTGCCAGATGCATGCCATTCTCATCTCTTCTTCAGGATACCTTGCTTTTTCTGCCTGCCTGCTCTGAAGCTGGTGAAGAGGGTTGCTAAATGCTTTGAAAATTCCCTATTTCAATTACCACTTTCAATCTATTAATTACTACTCTCAAGATCTATTTTAGATTCATCATTTAAACATATTGTCCTATTCATGACAGTTTGTTGCTGTTATATTTCAGTCATATCTTTCTCTTTGAGACTCCATTTGGGGTTTTCTTGGCAAAAATATGAAGTACTTTACTATTTCCTTCTCTAGTTCATTTTACAACTGATGAAACTGAGACAAATACAGTTAAGTGACTTGGCCAGGATCTTCCAGCAAATAGATATCCAAGATCAGGTCTTTCTGACTCCAGGCCCAGTGCTCTATCCACTGCACTACCTACCTGCTCCTAGCATAACTCAAGATAAATTTAATTCTCAATTACATTAATGAATGATAGCAAAAAAGATAACTAGAAATAACAAATTATTCCAAAACAACATATTTGGCTTTGAAATTAGCTTACAAAAAATAGTTGGTTAGGGGAAGTATCAGATTTTCATTATTAATTATATTTGACTTGGGGTGAGAGGTATGCTGCATCCTCTTCATACCAGCTCACACTATTAAAGGTCCAGTGCAAACATACTTCAGAAATAAACAAAAATGTAAATGAGGGCTTGGCTTATTGTTTTGTAGTATAAAGACTTTAATAAAGTAGTGAAAATGCATTAATAATGCAGATTAAATTTTAAAGTGTGTCCTGCATGCATTTTGGGGGAGTCAATTGTTAAAACATTTCCCAGTACACACCTATTTGGAGATGTTATTAAAGTTACTTCAACTATTACTGGAGAAGGCAAAATTTTTTCATAATTGTCATGTTTATCCCCCAACCACATGATAAGTTATTAATCATAATTATTAAGAAAAGAATGACCCTGGGGTATGCAGGTATATAAAATGGTTATAAAAAGCAAATATTTAGTGATAACAAATTATAATTTCACATCCTCCCATATTCAGTTATGTGATCCCATTTGGAGTTGCAAGGACAGTTTCAGAAGCTTTGGGGTAGAGCACCAGATTAAGTGAAAACCCAGTTTGTATGAGTCACAGTTGGTATTTGAACCTAGACCTTCCTGATTACATGACTGTCCTCTATTTATTATACCATACTTTCCCACAAAATCTTTTTATGGAGTTTGTGCATTTGAGACATTTAATAAGATCATAGAACTAGGCTTAGAAGGAAGGGATTTTCATTGACTTAATTGATGAGGAAACAAAGGCCCAAAGAAGCTCAATGATTTGCTTAAAAACAAAAGCTAGTATCAGTGGCAAGATCTGAACTCATGAATGCTGACTCCAGAGTCAGTGCTCTTTCCATCATACCACCATCTCTTTATGACTGTTGCCTACACTGGTCAGATCAAGCAGATAGTGACAAATATTCAAATTGTTTCATTCTATTTAGACATATGGCCTTAGGGACTTGGAAATATGCATTGTACTTTATTGCTCTCAATACTTATAGATCTCTTGCTATTATCTTCCATTCCCATTTTGTTCATATATGTTCATAGAGGTTTACTTTAAGCTCATCTTTTCATATTTAGGAAAAAAGGTGGTAATATTTACTTTGTAAAGAATATAAGGCTCCTTGCCCTTTGTTCCATTTCTATGGTGGTGATAGACTCAGCTAGGTTAACTCCCCTTGGTGAAAACAGGGGTGCTAGGAAAATACAAATTACAGGGTGTTTTCTGTTTGTTTATGGAATGGAGATTTGTCATGTCCCAGGAGAGCTTGAGAAAGGTTGAGTTTACAAATTTTTCTTTTAAGAGATTTGCCTTTGGCATATATTTGGATAGATAGGATATTGTTAGAATATAATTCTGTCTCCAAACAACCACCACAAAATCAGCTTTTACAAAATACCATAAGCAAATAATTGTGAGTTGAGGTTGCTAGAGATTTATTCCCTTCAACAAAATGAAAAGAAGTTTCTGGGAGAAAAACCATCAAAAGACATAAAAGCCTTTGTTCATATTTATAGTAAGAAAAGGGGTTGAAGTATACAGCATGGTTAAGACATATATACTTGTGTCTGACTCACCTTGCAATGAACTAACATATTTAAAAGATTATCCTGGGCTTTTTCAACAGAATTCAAGATAGGAAATATGTAATGATGCTGAATTTGAAACTGAATCCAAGATTGGTAGCCTAAAAGAAAATTCCATTAATAAATAGGATCAAGGGATTCCAGTTTTAGAACTACAAAGGACCTTGCCAGTTATCTAGGGTCCTGCTTTTTAAACTGTGATTCATATGGGTTTTCATAATTGAATGTGAGGGTCACAAAATTATGATTTATTATCAGTAATTGTTTGACTTGTATTTTATATGCCCGAGGTCACATAAAAAATTTCTTGGTCAAAAAAGGGTCATGAGAGGAAGATGTTTAAAAAACCCTGATTTAAACCAATTATAGGTGAATTGATATCTTTAATCCAGTGCCATGATTTCACTGGTACAGGGAGTTTTCACTGGGGAAATTCCCTCTTCCAGTAGAGATCAGTAGTCACTCTGTAACTTATGAGTCTTTAGAGAATTGTCTGGAGCATTAAGGGAGAAATAAAGGATCATGCTCAGGATTACATAACATGTGGCAGAAATGAGACCTACATCTAGGTCTTCCTGCTTCTGAGGCTAGCTCTTTAGTTCATTTGTGCCTATCTAATTATGTCAATAATTAAATGTAATTTAATACAATATAAAGTTGCTTTACTTTGCATTCATTAAATGGCATGTTTCAAATATTTCATTTTAACCAGTCATCTACTGCCTCATACCACTCATACTACAAGGGGTTAGAAGGATTATGAAACTTTCATTATCTGAATCTGGATATTTTTTTCAATCACATCTTTTACACAGGGACTATTCTTTCCATCCCTTAAAGGCAACTAGGTGGTTGAGTAGAGTTCTGGAGTCAGAAAAATCTGAATTCAAATTCAACCTCAGACACTTAACAGTGTAATTCTGGACAAATCACTTAACCTATCTCCATCTGCTTTCATTTACTCCATAATACAACAGAGATAATAACAGCACACCTATCTCCCAGAGTCTGGAGGATCAAATGAAATATCTGTAAAGTGTTTAGCACAGTACCTGGCACACAGTAGGTTCTTAATAAATAGTTGTTCCTTCTCCCCTCCTTTTCCCTTTTCCATTAGTGCCCCTGATCTGTACCATTTGGGGAAATGACCTTGTGTCCAGTTCACTGTCAAGGAACTTATAGCTTTGATACTTCTCAATTGTGTATGAAGTATGAAAATGTTTAACAGTATGCAAACTTGATTGCTTTTTTATTCTTTTGAGATGTAGTCAATGATTTTGCCCTAATTTTTGTTTAAACTTAGATATCAGACCCATTTCTAAACTTTCAGAACTATTACTCTTCTCTTTCACCTTTGAATGACATATCTCTCTTATGCTAAATAATTCAGGAAGATGAGGCAGCTAGAAATTAATTGGACATTCTCTTTGTGTACATTACAGTACAGAACACTCTGCAAGATCTATATTTCCAGAAATAATGTAGGCCTAGAAAAACCCCAGCCAGGCAATCCTGATTATTCTATGGTGGATTGTAAATTCCTTAAGCCTTTACCTACTTCCACAGAGAAACTTGCTTCCTATTCCAATTTGGGAGTACTGCCAGTGTTACCTCAGTTACAGCCACTACATTTCTTTCTAATCTCACTTTCAAATCAGGAAAACAGGTTGCTGGTTAGGGAAGGAGTACAGGGAGTTGGGTCTGCCCTGCCCTTCTCAAAACCACAGAGTTAGACAATGTTGAGGATTCCTCTAACCTAATAATAACAGCAGCAGTACAGTCTGACCAGGTCAACTCCTGGGGAACTGGATAGCTGCTTGACAATATAAGACTCAGGAGTATAAAAGTGTGAGAAGAGCAGAAGGCTAAAGCCAAGACCAAGGTTTGATGGGGATGAGATTACTATATGAAGAAGGAATCTGGAAATCCCCTCTATTTTTGCTTTTCGCCTCCTCTAGTTCCTTTCCTTTCTTTCCTGTGCCCTCTCCACTGTTCTTTTCTATTTCTTTTCTCCTCACTGATTCATCATTCAAAAAATAATGAAATTAGCATTTACTTAGTGCTCTAAGGTTTGCAAAAGCACTTTACATGTTATTTCATTTGATCATCATAATAAACCTCTGAAGTAGGTAACATGATCATCCTCATTTTAAGGATGAGAAAACAGCCTAAAAGAGATTAAATGAATTGCCCAGATTCCAATAGCTAAGTGTTTAAGGTAGGATTTGAATTTGGATCTCTCTGATTCTGCGATATTGCATTCCCCAGTTGTTCTAGTGATAATATTTTTCTTTGTTTTGACAAGTGGGAGTAGGTTGTCCATAGGGTTTTGTGTCTTGTCTGGATAGTCTTTGGGTCAAAAAGAAATTCTTGCTTTATTCTGGCCAGATGTGAAGACAGATATAGTCAATTGAAATATATATATATAATATGGCAGAGTTGGGACCTGCACTTAGGTCTTCCTACTTCTGAGGCTAGCTCTTGCCTGTGGAGCAAGTATAATTTAGTTCATTTGTGCTAATCTTTGTGATTTAGTTTAATAAAATAAAAAGTTGTTTCTGTATGTATATATATATATATATATTCATATATATATAAAATTTGTAAACAGCTGTCTGTATGGTTCCTTTGTTTTAGCCATGAAACTGCTTTTAATTATATTGTACTTGTTTGTCAATTACATGGATTTTTGTTTTTAGTTTTACTGGTATGGAAAAAAGAAACTCAAATTGCTAATAATTTTTAGATACACAAACCATATTTGTGTGGAGGAGCAGAGTACATATTCACTATTTCCATTAGCTATACCAACTACTCTACCACACCACATTCATATATATCCTCATACCCATTATTTTGTGATCACACCCATAAATGCTTCACATCCATATTCATGAAATCAGAGATTCCTTTGTTAGATCATCTTCTTCCATTTCACCTCTTTCTCTGCCTTAAAGCTCCACATCCCATTCTTCATCTGCATTGCAATCTACAATCCTTCTGTTCCTTAGTTCTTTCCAAGGTCATCATCTTAGCTCTAGAGACACTTTTCCCTTCTCCAGTTTGATTCTCCATTTGAACTGTGTCCTCTTTGTTCTGATGAAGATCTTGCCCTACCAAATACCAACCTTAGATTGTTTCCACCATCCACCACCTTCCCTCTTATTCACATGCTGCTAAATGAAGTTGGAGAACATTATAAAGCCATGCTGAATAATTCACTACACGTTTATGTTATGTTGATGTCACTTGTACCTTTACTATAGCAAGGCATACCTTTTACACCTGCCTAATTGATTCACCGTCGTCCTCATCTCAGCAACTTTCCTAAACCTTTTCATCCCTTCTCACACTTCCCACAGTTTCTTTCTCCCCACCTTCTAGGCTGGGAATCTTGCCTCATATTTCAACAGAAAAAAAAGAAACAGAGAACTTTCTTTTCCCCTTTCCCTCATCTCATATTACTCATATACATTCTACCAGTATTTGTTCTTTTATCACTTCTAACCTCTATTTCACATGAAGAAGGGACCCTTTTCCCTGCCAAAGCAAACCCCTCTCTCTCTATGCACAAAAGATCCCATTCATCCTGTCTTCTCTAACAGATTTCTCTTTATTATCATCTCTGCTCTCATTCATGTTAAAACATGCTTCTTTTACTTATTTTAAACATGCCTATGTCTTCAATTGATCCATCCATACCTTCTAGTTATCTTTCTATTCCTTCATTTTTAGGCTAAATTCCTTAGAAGGCTGTCTGCAATAGATGGCTCCTTTTCCTTTCCTCTTGCTGTTTTAACTCTTTTCTGACTTCCAATCTAATAATTCAACAAAAATTCTCTCTCTAAAGTGACTAATGATCTTTTAATTGCCAGATTTGATGGCCTTTTCTTAGTCTTTGTCTTTCTTGATCACTGTAACTTATGACACTATCCTTTCTCTTGGATCTCTTGGATCTCTTCTGTATTTTAAGAAAAAATGTATTTTTATTTTTATTTCTAAATTCTCTTCCTCCACCCATCCCCTCACTGGAGAAGGCAAGAAATACAATACTCATTATAAATATGAAGTCATGTAAAACATATTTCTACATTATTATATATGATATTATTAGTAATAAATTAAGAAAAATAAAGTGAAAAAATATTCTTTAATCTTCATTCAAAGTTCTTTAGTTCTCTCTAGAGAGTGCATATCATTTTTATCACAAGTCCTTTGAAATTGTCATGGATCCTTGTATTAATTAAAGTTGCTAAGTCTTTTATGGTTGATTATTGTTTGAATACTCCTATTATTGTGCTCAATGTACTTCTAATAAACATTCCCCTGATTTCCAATTCTTTGACACCATGAAAAATATCCTATAAGTGTTTTTGTACACACAAGTCCTTTTCCTTTTCCTTTGTTTTCTTTCAAGTACAGACCTGATAATAATATTGTTTAGGTCAAAGGGTATTCACAATTCTATACCTCTTTGAGCATAGTTTCAAATTGTTCTCCAGAATGGTTGGACCATTTTACAACTCCACCAATAGTTCATTAACATGACTATTTTTTTCATATTCCCTCCAGCAACTTATTTTCCTTTCTTGTCATGTTAACCAATCTGAGGGGGGTGAATCTGTGAGTTGTTTTAATTGAGAAATGCAAATTATATGCACCATTCCCCAGGCAATAAATGGTCAAAAGATATGAACAGTTGGTCAAAAGATATGAACAGTTTTCTGAAAAAATAAAAGTAATATGTAATTATAATAAAGTGAAAAAACTGTTCATATCTTTTGACCATTTATCGCCTGGGGAATGGTGCATATTATAAATTTAACTTAGTTTTCTATATAGTTTATAAATGAGGCCTTTTTTAGAGAAACTTGTGAGAAAATTTCTCCCCGTTTTTTTTTTTTTTTGTTTTGTTTTGTTTTTTTGCTTTCCTTCTAATCTTGGCTGCATTGATTTTGTTTATATGAAAACTTTTTATCCATTTTGAATCCTGTGATCCTCTCTCTTACTTTTTGGATTGTGAATTCTTTTCTTATCTATAGATATGATAAGTAATTTTTTTTCATACTCCCCCTAATTGCTTATGTTATCATCCTTTATATCTAAATAATGTATGCATTTTGAACCTATCTTGGTATATGGTATGGGGTGTTTGTTTATGCCTAGTTTTTGCCAGACTGCTTTACAGTTTTCACAGAAGTGTTTGTCAAATAGTGAATTTTTGCTTCAATACTTTAAATCTTTGGGTTTATCAATCACTAGGTGATGTGGTCATTTCCTTTTGAATATTAAGTACCAAATCTATTCCATTGATCAAGCACTCTTTATTATCCAGATTGCTTTGACAATTATCACTTTGAAGTATATTTTGAGATTTTGTACCATGAGATTGCTTTCCTTCCAATTTTTCATTGATTTATCTTTCCCCTTTATGGATTTTATTATTTGTTTAGCTCTATAAACAAATTCTTTGATAGTTTTATTGGTATGGTACTGAATAAGTAAATTAATTTAGATAGAATTGTCATTTTATTATATTGGATCAGCCTACACATGAGCAATAAATTGTTGAGATCTGTCTTCATAAGAAAAGCGTTTTGTGATTGTGTTCATATAGTTCACATAGTTTCAACATAAAATACTTTTAGGTATTTTATGTTGAAAAGGCTTCTACTTTATCCCTACTACAAATAATACTTGCTCTTGGTTTTGCTTAGAGATTACTTATCATTTTTAGAAATACTCCACTTACTCGTATGTTTTCTATTGTTTGTTTGTTTTTTAAAGAGGAATGAATGTCATGTTTTGTCAAAAGCTTTTCCAGCATCTACTGATAAAATCCTTATTTTTTTTTTTTTTACTATTTTTGCTATGATTACAGTTTTCCTAAAATTAAACCAACCTTTCTTGATATAAATCCAGCCTAGTGATAGAGTATAATCTTTGTGATTTATTCTGCATCAATATCTGTTGGGATATTGGTCTATAATTTTCTTTCTGTTTTGCTTTTTCTGATTTTGCTTTTTCTGATTTTTCTGATCAAAACTATATTTGTAGTATAGAAGGAATCTGATAGGATTCCTTCTTTGTTTGTTTTTTCAAATAGTTTACACAATATTAGAATTGTTGTTTTACATGTTAATGGAATTTGCTTATAAATCCATATAATCTGCAGGGACTTTTTTCCCCATAAGAACTTCATTTATGGCTTATTCAATTTTTTTATACATTAATGTTATTTAAGCATTCTGTTTCCTCTTATTATGGGCAATTTGTATTTTTATAAACATTTATTTCATTCATATTGTGTTTTATTGAGATATAATAGGACAATAGAGTTCCTAATATTTGTTTTGATTTCATCTTCATTGGTTGTGCATTTACCTTTTCCACTTTTGATACTATTTGTGGTTAAGAAGAAATAGAATATATTATGAAATGCAAAATGGATAATTTTGGTTATGTTAAGTAAAAAGGTTTTGCACAAATAAAACCAATGCAGACAAAATTAGAAAGGAAGCAGAATACGGGGAAAATTTTTTATATCCAAGGGTTCTGATAAAGGCCCCATTTTAAAAAATATATAGAAAATTGATTCATTTGGTTTTCTTTCTTTTTAAAATCAAATTAGCCAATGATTTATCTAATTTATTGGTTTTTCCCAATAAAAACAGATTCCAGTTTTCCTTATCAATTTCATTTTTTAAACTTTACAATATATTAATTTCTCTTTTGATTTTCAGGATTGTCATTTTGGTATTTAGATGGAAAATTTTTTTACTCTTTTTCTAGTTTTTTTAAATTGTATACCCAATTCATTGATATTTTTCTCTCTTATGTATATGAAAATTTCCTTAAGTACTGCTTTTGTTGCATCTCAGATTTTGGCCCATTGCATCATTATTCTCTTTATCTTTAATGAAGTTATTATTCCTATGACTTTTTCTTTGACCCACTCATTGAATGTAGATTTCATTTCCAATTAATTTTTAGTCTATGCTTCAAAAACTAACTATTGAATGGACTTATTACATTGTGCTCCAAAAAGGGTGCTTTTAATATGTTTTTCTGTACTACTTTGTGAGGTTTTATGCCCTAATACATCATCAATTTTTTGTGAAGGTGTCATGTACAGCTAAGAGAAAAGGTAGGCGAACTTCTATCTATTCCCATTCAATATTCTCCAGAAGACTATCATATTTAACTTTTCTTAAATTCTATTCATTTCCTCACCTTTTTTATTTTATGATTATATACAATCTTCAGATCTATATCTGAGAAAAGTAAACTGAAAACCCTCAACTAGTATAATTTTACTGTCTATTTCCTCCTGTAATTCATTTAAGTTTTCTCTCAAAAATTTGGATGCTACATCATTTGGTGCATATTTAGTACTGATATGCATTGATTAGCAAGATGTATTTCTCTAATTATATCTTTTAATTAGATCTACTTTTGATTTTGCTTTGTCTGAGATTAGGATTGTTAGCTATATATATTTTTTTTTTCTGAGACAGTTGGGGTCAAGTGACTTGCCTAGGGTCACATAGCTAGCAAGTGTTAAGTGTCTGATGTCAAATTTGAACTCAGATCTTTCTGACTTCAGGGCTGGTGCTCTATCCACTGGGCCATCTAGCTGCCCCAGCTATACATTTTTATGTCAGATGAAACAGACTGTTATTTTTGACTTTGTGTGGGTTTTTTTTTCTAATGTGTTACTAGTTATATGACCCTAGGCAAGTCACTTCAGCCTATTTGCCTCAGTTTCCTCCTCTGTAAAATGAGCTGGAGAAGAAATGGGCATCTACTCCAATATCTTTGCCAAGGACACCCTAGATAGGATCATGAAGATTCAGACAAGACTGAAAAACAACTGCAACAATGTGTGCTAGAAGTAGCACTTAGGACCCGGGATGCAAATGAAAGCATAAAACAGCATCTGTTTTCTAGGAGCAAAGTATGAGTAAAATATTAATAACTCAGGGGGAGATAGTATGTTACAGTGGAAGCTACACTGGGTTTGGAGTTAGAAAGCCTGGCTCATCCACTAACTGCCCATGTGAGAAGGCATGTCACTCAATTTATTTGGACCATCAGCTATGAAAAACAAGGGTTGCACTAGATGTTCTCTAAAATATTTTATAGCTCAAAATATATTTTACAAACTAATTTTTATGATTTAAATGGGGCTTTATTCACAATAGACCTGTAAGGTAGGAACCACTTTACACATAAGGAAATTGATACTTCAAAGTGATTTGTCTATAGGAATAAAACCAAGTGTTGGAGTCAAGATTCAAGCCCAAGATCTCTGACTCCACGTCTGATACTCATCATCCAGCACACTAAGATTCTTTATTCTCATTATGACTTGGGAAATTATGAAATGGAATCTGACCATTAGCAATTGATTTACACTTATGTTCTTTAAACTTCCCTTAATATTTTCTCTTTTCTTTACTGGTCTGTCATTTCTTTTCTCATAGCAAAGACTCTCACCTCTCTTTCTAGTTATGTTTCATACTGACCTTATACTTTCTTCCAGCCTGTAAATTGTTTTCAACATATATCTTTCATCTTCAACCTTCATGCTTTTGTACATGTTCGAAATACCTTCTCATCTCCTCATCTTAGAATTCATTTCTTCAAAGCATAGCACAGTTGTCACCACTTAATAGAAAGACTTTACAGATTCCCACAGTTGTAGGCTGTTCTCTCCCAATCATAAAGTAATTTTTATATATTTTGTATTTATTCATGTATATACATATAGACCAATAGTAGAATGAAAGTCCCCTGATGACAGGTATTCTTTTGTTTTTGTATACCAATATAGAAGTTTAGTGATTTAAAATAGACTCTGAGACAATAGAATAATGATATACTCCTTCTCCTAGAAAAAATGTGGTGATTGTTACTAATAAAATACAAATGGCATATAAATTATTCCAACTCATCTTCTTTTGAAAAGCATGATTTAATAATTCATCACCAGAGTTTTAAATCTAAAATACAATTTGCTTTCAAAATAAGTAATTTAGAACTTATGTCCCATTTTCTACAGATATGAATTAGGAGCTGCTTTGTTCATTGGATGGGCAGGAGCTTCACTTTGCATAATTGGTGGTGTTATATTTTGCTTCTCAATATCTGACAATAGCAAGACACCCAGGTAAGAAATGCAGCCAAAATCTATCTATTTGAAAACTCCAAAATTGTTCTAATCCAAGCTCGGCTACTATATGTATTACCTTAGGCAAATCTCTTCCCTAAATCTCAGTTCCCAATCTTCAGGAAAAGGAGAATTGGACTTGATACATTCTTAAATTCCCTTTGATACTTCTGAATTTATGCAATTAATATTCTAAATTACATGTGTGAAAAAACAAATTGAATATAGTTAATATAATTCTTAAAGAGAAACTCTACAGAATCAAATTTGGAGAGGTTGCATATAAGGAAGCCAGAATTTTTAATAGATTTTCTTGGCAGGGAATACTCTCAGTTAATCATATCAGTTACATGGCTGTATTCCTGAAACTATATAAATTCAATTGTGTGCTGTGTAAACCTTTAAGAACAGTATTGAAAGAAAGGTTGCTATATTTTAATATGCAAAATAGTCAAGTGTAAGTACACAGTGAAGAAACTGCTGCAATAGAGTGTTAGATTTTAGCAGTGAACTCTCTACCGTTAACCTAGAGGGTCCAGTAATTTTACCTACTTTCATCAATCTTTCACAAGATTGGTGAGAGAGATTCTCCAGTCAAGATGTCCACAAACCCTTTTACTTTTAATTCAGCTCAGATAAGGAAAACATGCAAAAGCCTGATTTAGGTTTTAAAGGAAAGAGTAGATAGAGGTTGCGAAATCATAACCATATCATTTTGGCCTGACAACAGCTCATTTTTTTAAACAACAGAGACAGAAACTATTATTAGCAATTTCTAATGTCTTCTTGACTAAGATGAATGATGTGTATTTAAGAGTTGGGGGGAAGTTACTTAATGCTAAGGAAATGCTATCAGAATTATTTATAGAAAAAGGAGGGAAATATTTCTCTCCCTTCACTTTCTTCATACCACAGACATATGTTTTAATATGCAAAATTGTTTCCTTGCCTTTCAGAATGGCGTATACATACAATGGAGCAACATCTGTTTTGTCTTCTCGGCCAAAGTACCAGAGTGGAGAAGGAGATTTTAAAAACCCAAGCTCTTCAAAACAGTTTGATAAAAATGCTTATGTCTAACCAGCACTGGTACAAATCACAAACCCAAGTTTGTCATTAAAATGTGAACTGTTCATAGAGTGATTTCCATCAAGGTTCCACTGTAATTAACACAAGCTATTTTTAAAATATGAATTGTAGCATTGCTGATTTTATGGATGTAAATTTTTCTTACATAGTTATGTACTGATCATTTTCTGTTGCAGCTTTCTTATAAAAATAAACAGGTTTACTTACCAGGTATTTTAATTGATTAATATAATAACTAAAATAGAGAATATTTTGTTAAATACAGTTTAGCCTATAGATATAGTATTTTCAAATTAACCTTCTAAGTGACTCAAATAATGAAAGCTTTGACTTTCTGTTCATTTAAACTAGAATACTAAATGATACTAAATATACTTAAAAACCCAACTACTTGAAGCTGGCTCCTACATCACTCAGGAAGTGCTTAATATTATTTGTTGTTCCACTTTTTTTTCTTGAAGAGGACCAATGGCATCCCGAGGATAATGTCTTCACTTCCTCTGAATTGGATGTAAGTGCTAATAAGGAGCGTTTGTTGAATCGAATTGAAGCTGAAAATCCATTGGGGAAATCAGAATTAGTTTCAAAACTATTTTGGTTTTGGAACCTAAACTTAGTGACATATTGACCACTTTTATTGTTTCTCATCATTGGTCAAAGTGGTAACACTGATGAGAATAGTTGAGAAAAAGGAACACTGATATTGGAGTGAAAATGATTTTAACTAAAATCTTATTGACACACAAGTCTTAGGGTGAACTTTAATAAAAGGATGACAATGACGATGATGATGATGATGATGATGATGATGATGATGATGATATGATGATGATGATAGCTAGCATTGATACAGCACTTAAATTTTGCAAAGCAGGTATTATCATCTACCTCACAAATTTGTTGTGAGGACCAAAGGAAATAATATTTGTAAAGCACTTAGTAGAGTACCTGGCACATAGCAGTACTAGATAAATGGTTACTTCTTTCCCATATTTCATTTGATTCTTACAACAATTCTAAGGGGGTAGATGCTATTATTATTATTTCCATTATACAGATGAGGAAACTGAGGCAGACAGAGGTTAAATAACTTGCTCAGAATCATACAGACATTAGTGTCTGAACCTAGACAAATTTAGATCTTTTTGATTCCAGGAGGACTCTATCCCTTACACTTCTAGCTGTGGGGGTAAATGCTAATGGTGTAGTTATTTTCCACTGAGGGTTTAGAGACTTAACCTCTACTAGAGATGGATCCAAGCAAGGCTCAGGAATTTGTACAGAAGGTTTTTGTAAATCATTTGATACAGAATAAAGATCACAATATGATTCTAGGGAAGAGAAGAAAAATAAATTATATTTTTAATACATCAAAGAAAACCTAGAAAATGAATGGAGGAGATTCCATTTGAAAGGATACTTTATAAAACTGAGATAATTTGGGATTGGATGAGATATTTCTTCATAAAAAGAAAACTGGTTTAAAGCTACATGACAAAGTATAGAAAGCAAGGATCAGTTTGTGAACCAGCTACCTTATTTTCCTTAAATGATCTGCAAAAAAAGAGCACAATGTGAAATTTATTAGTATGCAGTTAATGTTTAGCTTCTTTGAATCCAGGGAAATCTCATGAATCTTTGTGAATGAAGAGAAATAAACTAGATAAGCAATACTGGGGGCAACTAAATCAATGATTTTGGGGGGAAAATCTAAACTCTAAAGTTATTGCTTTAAACTATTGATTAGTTCATGAAAGGCATATGAAATTGTATTGTTCTGTCATGAAAGGAAAATACCAATTGAGTCTACCAGAAAGGAGAATTAAGGAAAGCTTGAAGCTTGAAAGATAAATCAAGGACATGAAAAAGGAATTATCTTAGTTCTTGATCAAGTCTTCAATATATAAAACTCATTTTCCCTAAGAAGTGAAAAAATACATAAGCTAAAAGAAAACCAGGAAAATTTAAGATACATTTATGATCAGTTAATAAAGAATTTTGCATAAAAAAGGTTATTAATAGAAGTTGAACATTTCTCAGGTTGAGACTGGGGAAAACCATTATGTATGTCCTCCCAAAAAATGTCCTTTGATGTCACTGCAAGGGATAAAATTTAACTATTCTGTGACACATTAATGATCAATCACATTTTTTATGAACCATGTAAAATAGATGACTTACCATGTTCTCTATGACAAGAGAGGAAGTGCAAATCCTTAATCATTGCCAAAAACATCTGAAATTTAAACTTATTCTTCAAATTCACTGACTAAAATTCACAAGTAAATTTCATGAGTAATGAATACACAAAGGGAGTAAATATGTCTAAAGCATTCAGATAATATAAATAAAAACTAAGATTTAGGTCCCTGAGTAATTTTGAGCAAACTGAGTATGAAATGCAAAATTCAGATTTCTAAGTTTTAAGTTCCTTATAAGTTATTTATGGGGATTACAGAATAGACTTAAAAATCTTAAAGATTATATAGTCCAACATTTTTCTTTTACACATTTGTTAACTGAAATACAGAAAGTTGAAGTGACATAAATTGGCTTGGTATTTTATGGCAGAGCCAATATTTGAAACTAGGCCTTCAGATTTCAAATCTCGAATTCTTTATATTATACTACACTAGTAATGGATTATTTGCTTAACAAGAATTCCTTATAGTTTCTCTGGATTATTTGTTTTATCAAAAATTCCTTATAGGATTTTAAAATAGTTTCTGTAATACAAAGGTCATCAGCATTTTAAAATGGTGAACCAAAATTCCCTTATTTTTTCCTTGATGGGAGTGATGAGAGAGGAAGCAAGATAATGCTAAGTCCTAATTCCCTACAGGTTGGTTGGAGAGAGGCCAGAAGGGGAACATGGCATGGCAGTAGCTAAAGATGGTGAGCATGTTGATAGTTGCTTGTCTCTTGTCTAATAAATGAAAGTTTGATTCAATCTCATACTGTACAACTTTTCTGGAACACATTATGCAAGGTGAAG
The DNA here is from genome assembly GCF_048593235.1 of Sminthopsis crassicaudata. Lineage (NCBI taxonomy): Eukaryota > Metazoa > Chordata > Mammalia > Dasyuromorphia > Dasyuridae > Sminthopsis > Sminthopsis crassicaudata. The sequence continues at coordinate 148,458,412 of NC_133619.1, forward strand.
TACATCAATATAATGTGTCCATTGTGATTATGGAAAATCAGAGGCAAGTTCTTAAATTGTTATAATAATGAGTTATAAACAAGATCTTACAATTCTAACATTAGATCACATTATTTGCTCATTATGACAATTGAACATCTCCTTTACTGAATTCTGAAATAAAAAAAATTAAATCAGAAAAAAAGATCTCTAAAGAAGTAGTTCAGATATTTCTGTAATAATTCAGTAACAATGATATAATATAGGATTTTACTTAGGAGGTGTACAACTAAAGAGAAAATCAAATTAAAACCTCATCATAGTCATTTAGTTGAAATGTTTCTGTTTCAAAGTGTAGAGGGCTGGAACTCTGGAAAAGTATACTTGAAACAAGGATACTTACAACAAGGTGTTAACTCAGTGGAATTGATGAGATGATGATTCTCTAATTTACATATATTTAATACTTGGCATGGTGATGTAATGGTTTTCTAGTTCACACATATTCGGTATGCTGTAATGATGTAATTGTAATAGGGTATATAAGGACTGAGAGGACAAGAAATGAAACATTCCATCTTTGACCATCCTCATGGTGTGTCTCCTGCCTCCTCCAGTCCTCCACTAAGATCAGACTATGACAGACACAGACTGTGAAGGAAAAAATAAAGACTTTAGACTCTATTCCTTACTATCCTTCTGATGGTATCTACCTTGCTGAAACCAAGGCCCATCAGGAGGACCTCCAGAAATCTAGCCCAAACATTGAATAAAGTACAGAAAATATCTTTTAAAATGCTTTATTTTCAGTGTATAAAATGCAAAAATAATTTATATCTTATTGGCAAGAATACAACTTAATTTTTTTTTAAAGTTTGGTATTTTATAATACAGACTTGCTATTAAAATAAAAATATAAAAAATAATAACCACAGACATACATATGAATTCATTAACAACTCTGTCTTTCCTAATGATATAATTAGGCAATGTAATTAACCATTTGAAAATTATATTTTAGGGGTGGAGCCAAGATGGCAGAGAGTAGACAGATTTTTGTCTGAGCTCTTCCTGGCTTCCCTCAGATCAACACTAAATCAAGTCTCTGAAAAGGTTTTGGAGTGACAGAACCCACAAATATTTGGAATCTAACATATTTCCAGCAGAAGATAATTTGGAAGAACTTTAAGAAAGGTGTGTGTCAATAGGACGGGAGATGGGGTCCAGCACAGGCTCACTGTAAGAAGGCCCAGGGTGGAAAAGCCTCCAAACAGTGGGGGAATCTAGTGGGAAAATCTTAGCTAAAATGCATCAGGAAGCATAAAAAGCAGGATTTGGCCATGTCCACCCAGCATGGGAAGGAAGCTAGTACCCCAAGATCCAAGGTAGTGTAAAGCTGCTGTTGCCCTGTAGAGGAAGCTTGGAACAATCTTCCCTTCACCCTAAGAGCAGACCTAAATTTTTCAAAATGAGCAAAAAAGCAAAAAGAGTACTGATCAAAGATAGCTATTTCGGAGACCTCAATTCCTGAGGATACTAAAAACAAAATGTCTCCAGATGAAGCTTTAAAGGGTGATATGAGTTGCACTCCAACTTAAGGACTCTTTTGAGGGTCTTATAAGAGAGGGAAAAAATGGGGAAAGAAAATGAGAGCTTTGGAAAAGGAAACAAAACACAGAAATTGTCTGAAGAAAAGCACTCCTTGAAAAACAGAATTGGTCCTTGAAAACCAGAATTGGTTATCTTCAGTTTAGGAAATTTTTTTTTTTGGCAATTTGGCAATTAATTGGAAGGCAAGCTAGAAATAGGGAAGGTCTTGTGAGAGGGAGCCCAGCTAGAGGTCTATTGCAATAGTCTTGGTGAGAGATGATGAGGTTCTGAATTATGTCAGTAACAGTGTGAGTTCTGAAAAGAAGATCTTTGGGAGAGATATTGAGAGAGAAAGAAATGACAACACTTGGAAGCTTGGTTATGAAGGATGACTGAGAAAGGATGGCAGAGGAAGATACTGAGATCATGAATTTGAGTGAACATGTGCCTTTTTAAAAATAGTGATGGAACAGAAGAAGAAGTCCTTGGGCAGTCTGAGGTATTTTGGAGCAAAGGGCATAATTTGCACATATTCTCTGCTGTGTAGGACCAATGTTTAACCAATAATGTATTAATAAAAACAAAAATATTTATTAAATATTTAAAAAAACAGAAGTTTGTGAAATCAAAGACAAGAAGTTGTATTTTAAAAGAAAGATGATGGACTATATATGTATATATAATATATTTCATATATATGTATATAAATACATATATATAATATATTATATATATACATATATATATATAATATATATAACATATAATAATATATATATTAAATATAAAATAATATATATATATATATATCTTTTTAAGGTCCTTTGGAGCTCCATATTATTTAAAACTAGATATTTAATCATAAAGAACTCTATGGTAATCAAAAAAAAGATGCAAAAAAAGAGAAACTCTGTTTCAGGGAAGTTGAACCAAAAAGAAAAATTCTGGCTAAATGATACATTGAAATCCTATTTAACTTTGTTAAAGAAAGATTTTCACTTTTATATGGAAAAGAGTGCTGAATAACAAAAAACCACATAGAAAGATGTTTTCAATGTTATACTTTACAAATTTTAATAATTAAGGATCTGTGATTTTGTTGGCTGTGGGCATCTCTACTGATGCAATCTGGTTAAAAAAAAAAAAAAACTGAGTTGCTATCATTAAAAAAATTCATCACTTTGTAGTCCAGTGGCATCAAACTCAACTAGAAATGGAGGGAAAGAGGACACTAAATTATACAATCGGGATCTCTGTGGGCTGAATATTGATTTAGAAAACTACATATTGCCATTATTTATGTTTTGTTATATTTTTAATTTGTTGAATATTGTCAAATTACATTCTAATTTAGTTCAGGCTGAAATCTTTGTGGGCAGAATTACAGCCAAGTGTTTGACAGTTCTGCTTTATTCTAACTGGTCTATTAAATACACCATAGAGAGCCTCTCTGACTCTAGCTAAACCAGTTCTTTATTCCCAGGTACACAATTCACTGCCAAGTGCATATTCTAAAGCCAGTTTTATGGAATCTGCCAGACTTTACATTTCACTGGCAATGCTTTTTGAGATCTCAAGTCATTTTCAAATCAGAAAGACTTGGGTTAAAGCCATGCCTATTTGACCATAAGCTTCTTGAGAGCAGGGACTGTCTTTTGATTCTTTTTGTATCCTCAGGACTTAGTTAGTGAGCTGGAGTCTTTAAGCAAATTTTATTGATCTTTGCTTAAAAAAAATAATTTTATGGACAAAGTACTTTGAGAAAACTTGTATTTCATAAATATTACCAACATGAAATCAGTTTAATATCTTTTTAATAAAAAAGCAAAAAAATTATATTTCCTATTCTGCACACTCTTTCCAATTAAGAACTCTATTAAAATGGTTTTCAAAATAAAATATGGCCTGTATTTTTAAATAAAGAAATTTAATTTAAATTAAGAGTATATCTGATTAAATTATAAAAAGTGTCCCTAAAGTCTCAGTGAAGTTTTGAGCTTTTTAAAACTTGATGATTTGGGCTTTGGGGAAATGTAGTAATTATAGTTGAATTAAAATATGTAAATCCAAGCTTATTCTACCTGTTTAAGCCCACCAAATCCCTCAATCTCAGCAGATGGTCTGACCTATCTCAAAATTGTCTACATGTTTATTTATCTTCTCCTCGCTGAGGAATATGTATCCTTTCTTCTCCTCTTTGTAAATGTTTCTAGCATATTTTCATCTTGAGCTTTTTGGAACTGTGATTTAGTTACTAACTGTGTGGTTCAATTACTAAGTCTTTCACAGTTGGTTATTTTTACAATATTGCTGTTACTGTACAAATTGTTCTCCTGGTTCTGCTCATTTCAGTTTATTATCTGCCATGATCCCAAAACACTTAACCTCACTGTGTCTTCAGTTCTGCAGTGAACAGAATTGGAATGTTTATCTAATTACTTAGGTGGTATGAACAAACCTGGAATAGTTTCATCTCCCTCCTCCAATCTATTCTCCAATCAACCATCAACATGATCCTCCTAAATAAGTATAAGTTATTTCCACCCTTTAGCTACTATTCAATAAAACAAATTTTAAATCCTTTGTTTGATGTTCAAAATATTCATTTTTGCTTCTTTTTGCACACTGTATAATCCTCTGACAATGGCCTCCTTGCCCTTCCTTGATCATGATGCTCCATCTTAAGTCTCTGGCCATTTCCACTGGCTGACCCCCATTGCTGGAATTATCTCTCTCCTCATCGCCACCTCCTTGTTTTCTTCAAGTCTAACCTTTTACAAAAAGCCTTTCCCTGTCCTCCTGAATCTTTGTATTTTTTCTTTTGTTATTATTTCCAATTCACCCTGAAAATATCTTGTGGGGATATAACTGTTTGCCCCATTAGATTCTGAATTCCATGAGAGCATGGACTGCTTCTGCCATTCCTTTTGAACTAGTGCTCTCTTAGTACACTTCCTGGAACATATGAGGTGTTTAAAAAATTCTTGCTGACTTATCTTCATTTCTGGAATGATTTTGGAAGGAACACTGACAAAATAGAATGGTTCTAGTGTACAGACACTAGGGTTGTGAAGTAACTGAAAATAATTGTTCTGTTTGCAATGAAAACTGATTTTTTTTTCTTTCCCAAAATTGTTTGCTTTGTTATAACACTCAATATGAAGACATTGAAGTTCTCTCAAATTAGTTGTAAAAGCAAATCAGTAACAGCTTCATTTATTCCCCAAGAGAAGGCAATAGCTCATCCAGTCTCCTAAAAAGACATTTCAATTTTAAGTGTAATCCTCTGAAATTCAGCGTTTATATTGTCTTTTTCTTGCTATTAAAATCATTTATTTTATATACCAAGACTATCTTTCTGCCTGATTTGATTTAATATTTAGGTATTCACTAATAAAGCAAATATTTATATATATCACTAAATGGTATGTGCTTTTTGTTGGTAGTGGTATGTGATACGTAACAGTATGTGATACAGACCTGCTAATTTATTATCAAATTTTAAAAATGTTCCAGAGCATGTATATAAGATTCTCTAAAAAATAAATTCCAAAATGATTTAAATTTGGATGAATCATAAAAGTATTTTATTACTACTTCTATTCATTTCTATTTCTATTATTAAGTGCCTATTTATAAAAGCAGTGGGCTTGGAACACTATTAATGTTGTTCAGTTGTTTCAAGTCATATTCAACTCTTCATGTTCTCATTTGGGGTTTTCCTGGTAAAGATAAAAGAATAGTTTGCCATTTCCTTCTCCAGCTCATTTTACAGATGAGGAAATTGAGACCAACAGTGTTAAGTGACTTGCCTAGAATCATCAGCTAGTAAATATCTGAGGCCAAATTGGAACTCAGGAAGAGGCATTTTCCTGATTCCAGGATCTGTATTCTATCCACTGAACCACTTAGTTGCCCCTTAAAACACTACACATTGTAAAACATAGAGAAGTACTTAATAAGAAAACAGGCCTGGTAATACAGCTTCAGTGACTTACCAGTATAAGATAAAAATTCTCTGTGAGGGGTTATTTGAAAAATTTTCCCAATCTAACTACTTCCAATCCATGAGTTATTTCGTGATTTTCTCTTTCTTGTGCATGCAACATTACACCTACTTGTATGTCCTCATCCAAAACATCTCTCTCTCCTATGTCTCTCATGTTTGGAATGGTAACTCTCCTTATTGTCATCTCCTGGAACCCTTAAAGTTCTGATCAGAAGCCACCACTATGTTTGTTTTTTCTGATCTTTTTAGTTATTACTCCCCCCCAAAATTTATTTATGTAGTATATATTTTAACTAACTCATTTGCAGTAAATTGCATATCAATTTGGCATCCTAGTCTCCTTTTGAGTGGGAATCATTTCATTTTGTGGTTTTGTATACCTAGAACCTACATGGTGCTGTGCAGTCGGCACTTCGTGTATATTTGTAGAGTGAATGAATATATATCACAAAAATAATTGAAAATTCTAAATATTTCCTTTATATGTACAGTATCACCACTATTGATAGTATATTTCAAGGTTTAATCTATTTTCATAATAAAATATGATAATTTATGTACTCTTGTCTTGATTGATATTACTGTTAACTTTTTCTTCATCTGAAAGTTCCTCTATCAGTTCCAGTATGTGAAACTTGGAGCAACTTGGAAAAATAGGAATAGCACAATCAGGACAACAGGACAAGGTCAAAGGAAAATTAGTCTTCTTCTGATGTAATTCTGAAAATATGGAATAATTTCTATTTTTTTCCATAAAATTCCATTTATGTAGGTATTTAAAGGAAGGTTTTTGTCAGACTTGCAAATTGACTTTTTAAAATGCAGAATAGTAGTACATATAATTAATATATTTATGTAATATTTATTTAAATGAGTTCCACTTATAGAAATACTTATACTGTAGATAATTAAATTAAAACTTATTTTTTATTAAATCATAGACTTTCCATTTGGCATTTTATTTTGGAAAAATTTTAAAATATAACTGTCTTGCTTTATTTAAAGTTAGCTATACATGCAAAATTTCTCATATTTTCATTTTCTACATGAAAACACATTGATCTAGTATGTGGTAAATGTAACCCATTGTCTTCATGTCACAAATAGTTTCCAATTATTTCATAGGATCATGGATCTATACATGTTGAAGGGGCAACAGAAGGTATCTAAACCAGTCCCACCCCCTCATTTTAAGAAATAAGAATTGATGCTAACTTCACTGCTTCTCAACAACTATTTTCACTGTATTGGACAATACTCAGGTATTTTATTGTTGTTGTTTTTCATTTTAGAATGTGATATTCTTTAGAGAGAATAGAAATAGCTTTACTAGTACCATATGAGAGAAAAAAGCTAAGGCCTTCTTGAAAATCTCTTTTAGTAAGCAACTCCATTATTTTACTTCTAAGTGTATTTTGACTAATATTTATGCCTAAACTTACTTTAAAGATACCTTTCAATAATTTTTTGACAGGGAGAAAAAAATGAAGAGAAAAAATAATTTTATTTTCAATATATGACTCAACAAAAGAAGGCAAAGACGGCAAAGAAATATGAGTAATTATGAAAGAAAGACAAACTCAAGTCTCTCATCTAATTCTTTTTAATAATTCTTCTTTGAAAATTTTAAAAACATTCACTTCCAGGGATGGAGTCAAGGTGGCAGAGTAAAGCCAGGAAAATGCTTGAGCTCTCCCAGTTTCCTTTGAAAACCATATGAAACCAAACTTCTGAACAGAGTCTGACAGAATGAAACCACTCTCCAACTCAAGATAGATTGGAAAAACTTCAAAAAATGTTAGTCTCACTGGGATAAAAAGAATATTTGCATAGCTCAGACAGACTCTGGGAAAGCCAGTGAGAGGATCTTAATCACAGCAAATCAGCAACTGAGACCCACTGTCCTGGCTCAGTAAAGAGTAAATCAATGGGCAGGTTCCAGTTCCAGCTCAGGAGATAAACTCTGGGAAACTAGACTGTTTCATGAAAATAACAGGCAAAGCTCTCCCTTATAAACACAACAGGCCCCTGTGTGTAAAGCCAAGACTCTGAGCTGCATAGGAAACTTGGGGCAGCATCCCCTTTATCCTAGGAGCAGAGCTCAACCATAAAAGTAAAAAGAAAGAGGAAAGACCAAAAGAAAAGGAAAGAAAATGAGCAAGAAACAGAAAATAACATTGACATAGAAAACTACTATGGTGGAAGGGAAGACCAAAACACCAACTCAGACAAGGATGAAATGTCCACAAAAGAAATCTCAAAGAGTAATATGAATTAGTCTCAAACCCAAAGAGGCTTCTTGGAAGTGCTCATAGAAGACAATACTGCAAGCTGCTAGACAAAAACAATCATACCTAGCATCTGGCGGTTTCTACAAAAAAGGATTAGAAGGCCTGGAATAGCATATTCTGGAAGGCAAAGAATTTAGGGTTACAATCAACGGAAAGCTAGCGTCTCTCAGAACCCGGCCACCCCCAACCCCCACCTGGACTGACTCAGCAAGTTCTCAGAGCCTCAGAGTGCAGACTCAGTACAGTCATCACTGTTCTGTTAGTGGCTCTCTGCTGTCCTACCCCCAGTCTGTAGAGGAAGTCCATTAACACCATCCAGCCCCATCCCCCACAAAACAGACCAATTGTTTCTCTTGTCAATTTGTTTTCTTCACTTCCTACTCTGACAAAATGAACAAAAAATTCAAAAGGGCTCTAACCATTGACAGCTTTTGTATGGAGAGAGAGCAGACTTCAAATACTGAGGAGACTAAAAACAGACTGTCCCCAGAGGAATCCCCTAAGGGCGATATGAGCTGCTCCTCAATACAAAAGAATCTCATAGAGGAAATCAAAAAGGCTCTCACAAGAGAGCTGGAAGAGAAATGGGAAAAGGAAAGGGAAGCTTGGCAAGAGAGCCTGGAGAAGTCATCCCATGCATTTAAAGACAGAGTGGTTAAAGAAATCAAGTCATTGAGAAACAAGATTAGTGAGCTGGAAAAGGTAAACAACTCCAAGGAAAACAGGATTAGTGAGCTGGAAAAAGAAAACAGCTCTCTAAAAAATAAAATGGAAAGAAGATAAAAACTCAATTGGACAATTATAAAGAGATATAAAAAAAGTGAGTGAAGAAAATACATCATTTAAAATTAGACTCGAACAAGTAGAAATGAATGACTCAAGGAGAAACCAAGAGGTAGTCAAGCAAAACCAGAGAAATGAAACAATTGAAAAGAATGTCAAGTACCTTACTAGAAAGACAACAGACCTGGAAAACAGATCCAGGAGAGACAATTTGAGAATAATTGGACTCCCTGAAAAATGTGAGGAAAAAAAAGAGCTTGGACACCATTTTCGAGGAAATTATCAAAGAGAACTGCCCAAATGTTCTGGAAACAGAGGGTAAAATAGACATTGAAAAAATTCACCAATCACCTACTGAAAGGGACCCTAAAATCAAAACGCAAGAAATATAGTGGCCAAGTTCAAGAACCATCAGACAAAGGAAAAGATATTGGAAGTTGCTAGAAAAAAGCAATTCAGATATGGAGGATCCACAATAAGGATAACCCAGGATCTAGCAGCGTCCACATTAAAAGAACGAAGGGCATGGAACATGATATTCCAAAAGGCTAAGGAACTTAGTATGCAGCCAAGAATAACTTACCCAGCAAGAATGAGCATTGTTTTCCAGGGAAGAAGATGGACATTTAACGAAATAAATGAATTCCATCTATTTTTGATGAAAAAACCAGACCTACATAAAAGGTTTGATTTTCAAATAGAACTCAAGAGATTTCTAAAAAGGTAAAAAGAAATCTTGAGAACTATACTTCTGCCAAAAAAATATGTAAAGAACATATGTACAATTTGTCTTAGAAACTAGAGGTGGAAAGGAAATTATATCATAAAAAAGTATAAAGTGGTGGTACTACATCTCATGAAGAGGCAAAGGTAACCTATTATATCTGAGAGAAAGAAAGGAGGGAGATGAACATAGTGTGTATCAATAGACATATTCAATTTATGGTGAAACTTCTTCCACTTCATTGAAAAGTGAAAGGGAAGGAGTAAGCTAAGGGGAAGGGAATACAGAAATTTCGAGGAAAAGGGGTAAAATAAGGGGAGGATCTTTAAGGTGGGGGAGGGATCCTAAAAAGGGAGGGCTGTGAAAAGCAAGTGGTGTTCACCAGTTTAATACTGGATAGGAGGGTAAAAGGGAAGGAAAGGGGAAAAGCATAAGCAGGGGTTAATAGGATGGCAAGCAATATAGAATTAGTCCTTCTAACCATAAATGTGAATGGGGCAAACTGCCTCATAAAGAGGAAGCAGTTAGCAGACTGGATTAAAAGTCAGAATCCTACTATATGTTGTTTACAGGAAACACACCTGAAACAGGGTGAGACATTCAAACTAAAAGTAAAAGGATGGAGCAGAATCTATTATGCTTCAGGCAAAACCAAAAAAGCAGGAGTAGCCATCCTCATCTCAGATCAAGCAAAAACAAAAATTGATCTAATTAAAAGAGATAAGGAAGGGCATTATATCCTGCTAAAGGGCAGCATCAATATTGAAGCAGTATCAATATTAAACATATATGCACCAAGTGGTGCAGCATCTAAATTCTTAAAAGAGAAATTAAGAGAGCTGCAAGAGGAAATAGATAGCAAAACTATAATAGTGGGAGATCTCAACCTTGCACTCTCAGAATTAGATAAATCAAACCACAAAATAAATAAGAAAGAAGTCAAAGAGGTAAATAGAATATTAGAAAAGTTTGATATGATAGATCTTTGGCGAAAGCTAAATGGAGACAGAAAGGAGTATACTTTCTTCTCAGCAGTTCATGGAACCTATACAAAAATTGATCATATACTAGGGCATAAAAACCTCAAAATCAAATGCAGTAAGGCAGAAATAGTAAATGCATCCTTTCCAGACCACAATGCAATCAAAATTACATTTAATAAAAAGCCAGGGGAAAATAGAACAAAAAATAATTGGAAACTAAATAATCTTATACTAAAGAATGATTGGGTAAAACAGCAAATCATAGACATAATTAATAACTTCACCCAAGAAAATGACAATAATGAGACATCATACCAAAATGTGTGGGATACAGCCAAAGTAGTAATAAGGGGAAGTTTTATATCTCTACAGGCCTACTTGCATAAAATAGAGAAAGAGAGGGCCAACGAATTGGGCTTACAACTAAAATTGCTAGAAAAGGAACAAATTAAAAACCCCCAGACAAACACAAAACTTGAAATTCAAAAAATAAAAGGTGAGATTAATAAAATTGAAAGTAAAAAACTTATTGAATTAATTAATAAAACCAAGAGTGACCATCCAGAAGGAGAAGGTAGAAAAGAAGCTTAAGTTCTGTTGGAACTCTTATAATGCTGTTTACATTACATTCCTCAGCATGCAGATTCAGACAACATCCATGGCACAATATTGGACTTACTTTCCTATTCCACCATGGGTACAAATTGTGACTTGGGTAGAAAAATGTACTAATATACCTACATATAATACCATACTGTTAGAGAAAATCTATGGAAATCTTAGATCTGACAGCTTTTAACTACCTTTTTTAACTATTATCAACTATAACATTTTATCAAACAGATTGTATATTTTAAAATCTTTTTAAAAATTTATTTATTTTTAATACACATTGTTTTATGAATCATGTTGGGAGAGAAAAATCAGAGCAAAAGGGAAAAGCCATGGGAGAGATAAAAATTTTTTTTTAAAAATTGAACATAGAATGTGTTGATTTACATTCAGTTTCCATAGTTCTTTTTCTGGATGCAGATGGAATTTTCTATCCAAAGTCTATTGGGACTGCTTTGGATCACTGAATTACTAAGAACCAAATCCTTCATAGTTGATCATTGCACATTCTTGCTGTTATTGTGTACAATGGTTCTGCTTGTTTTGTTCAGCATCAGTTCATGTAAATATTTCCAGGCATGTTATTCATTTTTTATAGAACAATAATATTCTGTTATTTTCATATACCACAACTTGTTCAGCCATTCCCCAATTTATAGGTATTTACTCATTTTCCAATTCTTTGCTACCACAAAAAAAGCTGCTATAAAAAGATCCATGTCCATCAGAATTGATCATCATATAATCTTGTTGTTGCTGTGTACAATGATCTGCTAGTTCTGCTTATTTCACTTTGCATCAGTACATGTAAATCTCTCCAGGCCTCTCTGAAACCATCCTGCTGATCATTTCTTACAGAACAATAATATTCCATAACATTCATATACCCTAATTTTATTCAGCCATTCTCCAACTGATGGGCATCCACCACTTTCCAGTTTCTTGCCACTACAAAAAGGGCTGCAACAAACATTTTTGCACATGTGGGTCCTTTTCCCTCCTTTAAGATCTCTTTGAGATATAAGCCCAGTAGAAACACTGCTGGATTAGAGGGTATGCACAGTCTGATAGCCCTTTGGACATAGTTGTAAATTGCTCTCTAGAATGATTAGATCAGTTCACAACTCCACCAACAATGTATTAGTGTGTTAGTTTTCCTACATCTCCTCCAACATTCATTATTCTCTTTTCTTGTCATTTTAGCCAATCTGAGAGGTGTATTGGTGTACCTCAGAGTTGTCTTAATTTTCATTTCTTTGATCAATAGTGATTTGGAGCACCTTTTCATATGACGAGAAATTATTTCAATTTTTTCATCTGAAAATTATCTGTTCATGTCCTCTGACCATTTATCAATTCTCTGATGGCTTGAATTCTTATAAATTTGAGTCAGTTCTCTATATGTCTTAGAAATCTATTATTATTAAAAATATGCAAATTAAACAACTGGAAATAACCCTAGATGAAATGATGAAATGGGAGACCTTGGCCTCTTTTAAGCTAAGATTTTCAACAGGTCTCAGTTTAACTGAGGTTGCACCAAATCAGTGATTCAGGCCAATATCCTCCTCTTTCACCTAGTCCAAAAACATAAATAAATGTATCTAAGAGGGGAAGACTCAGGGTTTCTGACCAAAGCAGAAATAATTGTTCTTTACATTCAATCTGAGTCAATTAAGGCCAAAAAAATGATACATGCATAGCTCATCACTCATTATAAGTTTCATTTCTCATTTTTTTTCACTCATGATCATGTTTAACTTTGGTTTAACACAAATCATTCCACAAATATTTCTTTACTCACTCTTTTTCCTTTATGATTATCTTGTATCTTGTATTAAGTCTCACACTCTCACTTAGCCAAAAAAGGTTCCTTTTTAATACTGATTCATCATGTATTCACAACCCTGGTTTCTTTCAGGATTCAACTGAAGCATCATCTTCTGCATGAGTTTACCTTTCCTAACATCTCAATCTTCCTCCTCATGTTCCTACTCCCCATCAGGGTAGGGTTTTCTACCCTTCGTATGCCCCCTCTAACTTGTATCTTTTTAAAAGGTGTTTTTACATCAAGTCAACAAATCTACCTTGTGATAGGTACCATGATAGATATCACCATAATGATACAAAGAGAATCAAAAAATTTTTGCCTTCAAAGAATTGCCAATCTAATTGGGGGAGACAACATGCAAAAAAACAATTTACAAACAAGCTATATAAATGTTATATTGGAGATAATCAACAAACAATGCACATATACATATATATTATATATATACACAAAAAAATGTATGCACATAAGTATATGTATATGCATGTATCATGTGTTATATATAAAATATGTGTACATATATGTATGTATATATGTATGAGTATGCATGTACTCTGGAAGGGATTATGTTTTTTTGTTGGGTTTTTTATCCCCAATCTTAGCAATTAGAATAATAATTAACAAAGAGTAGGCACTTGATTGATGGATTGAAATAAATCTATTTACTGAGTGGGTAAAACATTTATTTGTGAAACCTGTAAAATAATTGAAATAACTTTTGGAGACAAATAAAAAGCAAAATATGTGAGAAGAATGTAATAAATGAATAATTTCAATTTTCAAACATCTATCAAAATGCAAAAGTTTAATAAAAGGAAGAGAGAAAACTTTTACTAAAGATAGTATAATTTCCCACAAATCACTTTCAATGGGAAAAATCACTGAACTACAGAATTTGAGAGTGGCAGGCACAGATTGCAGCAGCCACAACTCCACAGGAAAAAGAAATCTCAATTCTGTTCTTTTAATGCAATGTCTAATTTTGTTTTAGACACTTTTTGTTTCAGTTGATCTGTGGAGACAACAAATCATCTGAAACATTTGAATAAATGAGCAAAAGTAAAATCACAAGCAAAACACACACAATTTCATAACTTTCTACTTAATTTGAGAAGTATATATAGGGAATGATTATAAATAATATGACTACTACATAACATTTTTCAATTCTAGAGTTGTGATAAACCCAAACCCACTTTGTATTCTACTCTGGCTGAGATAGGTACAATTAGTTTCTAGATCTAGCCCAGTGCATTTGTAGTCTTTTATGAATGGTATACCAGGTTCTGACTCCCTCCATTCTGCTGGGTAGGAGTTGGTATTAAACCACTGGCTCATTAACAGGGGCAAGGAAGGGTACTGACCAAGTCAAACTTGCCAATCAGCTATCTTGGGGAGGGGAAAGGATGAAGCGGTGGTGGAAAGGAACTATGTGGATTCATTCAGCTAGGAAGGGAGTGTGGAATGGCTGCTAATTCTCACAAACTGATAGTCCTATAAAGAAAAGGAGTATCAGGGGAGTGGATGGGGCAGTGGGGACCCACATGACAAGGATAACTAGCTCACATGCCATTTCTCTGACATGCCTGTTTCCTGGCTGACTCTAAAATTCTTAACTATTTTATTTCTCCATTTTCTTATTTATAATGTTTTCCTTTTACATTAAATTTTTTCTTTGTTGCATTATCTACAAATGACAGTAATTCTGCCAAAACTATGAAACTAAAAAAATGGTATTGTACATAACACACATCAGAATCTCTCTATAAAAACATTTGGAGATAGCTAAAACATATTTACATTTGTTTCCATATTTATAATTTTGTACTTGAATTGGGTTGATGGATATCTGTTACATATCAGGGATATCCTGACTTAGAGGATTATTAATAGTTTTGCTTTCTTATTTTCACAAATGTCTTCATTTTACCCAATTACTCAGAATGGGAATGATCATAACAAAAATTAAGAGTGGGGGAAAAACTAAAACTATAAATGAGTAATATTTTATAAATACTATGCAAAGAAAGACCAACAATTAATATAATGGAGTTCATGTGTTATTAAATGAACTCGAGGGCTGATTCTAGAACAAGTCAAATTTTCGATTACATTGCCCATGTAGACCTATAACCAATGTCTCTTCTCTTGCACTGAAGGCACATTTGAAGTATCGTCATAGAGCGCATGTCGGCCAACTTTTATGAGTATGCCTGTCCACTATCATACCTTCTTTTATTGAATAATTGTGAGAAATTCAAATCAAGAAATTCTGACAGGAATGGGCTCAGGTACCCTAATCTTTCTGAGACTCAATATACTCACCTGTAAAATCAGAATACTGGGCTCCATTGGATTGTCTGGTCCCGTCCAACTCCTAAATCCCATGATTCTTTTCCTTTTTATTTTCAAGAGCAAGAGCAATATAGTACAGAGGAAAGAACATTTACTAGATGGTCAGGAAAGAGGTAAAATCATATCAATACTTATGAGCTCTCTTATTCCAGGCAACTCATTCTCACTTATTTAACCTTTCGTTTTCCTTATTGTAAAGTATAGTCTAAGCTTCATGAGGCTGCTTTTAAGAAAATGTGTTGTAAACTTTAAAGCTTTACAAAAATCACTATTATATATGTCCTATTATGACATTACCCACTGTTAGGTGGACACCAGCCTACTGATGTCTTTACTTCTTTCTCAAACTCTACTTTCCATCACCTACATTCAAGGAGTTTTTCCTCCTTCTGTTACCATAGCTATTAATACTTAATAATTATCCATATTTCTTTGTGAAAAAAAAAAGAGTATGTACCTGTCACCATTACATGATAGGTCAACTCTTCACTGCTCCTCATCTCATTTTACTACTTACTTGATGATTTCCATTTTATTCCAAAACCTCATAGTAGTATAAATAATTCACTTAGTGAAAAAGATATTGCTATAAAAATTACTGATATTTTATAATTTAGAATAACATTGTATTGTAAAGATTCCCCTATTCAATGTTCTTCAACACTTTTCATTTTCTGTAATAAACTAAGTTGGCATGCGAGTAAGGATTCAGTTAATCATATTTTTGTTTTAAAATTTTATTATTTATGTTAGTTTCACATAACTAGTAACTGATTTTTGAATGAAGCCAAAGTTCCCAACATTTATGTAGAAGAGTTGTTCTGTCCTTCATCTAAAGCTTCACAATCAATGGGATAGGAATTAAGTATGGATCACAACATATCTTTTTCAATCTTTTTGTTGTGTTTACTTGCATTTTGTTTTCTTTTTCATTTTTTTCCTTTTTGATCTGAATTTTCTTGTGCAACATAACTAATGAAAAAGTGTTTGATTTCCCTTACTGAAAGAATTTGCCTTTCTAATTAGTAGGAGAATTAAGCAAACAGAAAAATCCAATGGTCTTGCTCTCCTTCCTCAGCTCACAAGCCGCAGAGAAGGAAACCTGTCAGCATCACTCTCCTGCCCTTGGTTCGTGGCATTTCAAAGATCTGGAAAGCCACAAGGGAATAGGGGAGGGAAATTAGGGGAAGCATCTGGCTGAATTTTAACTAGAGGCCTGCTGCAGTCAGCTTATACCAACTCCTGAGAATCAAATGTTAAATTTTTAGTTTGGGCATTTATACCTCCATATTCGGCAAATGCTACCATTAGGGTTTGATTTATTGATCTGTTGATTGTCTAGACTTAAGAAAGTGATGAATAAAATGTGAATAATGCACATTAAACTTGTCTTTTCTGTAGTACTTTTTTTTTTTCACAGTGGTTAAACATTTACCAGAACACATCTAATCTTAATTAACCCTAAATATTTTATCTACTATTCGGTATTTCTTTGGCTTCAGAAATAACCTTGATGTACTGAATCACAGAATGAAAATGACATATAGTTAAATACTAACCTTTTTATTATGAAATATAAAAGATTGATGAAAATGAATGTAGGAAGGGCAGGAAAAAGACATAAAAACCCACTAGAAGAAAAAAATAATCAGCAACATTATACAAAAAGCATCATCCTTCTGTTAAAATAATGAAATAGGTCAGAAAGGTCTGGAGAGACTTACATGAACTGATGCTAAGTGAAATGAGCAGAACCAGGAGATTATTGTACACTGCAACAGCAAGATTTACAATGATCAATTCTGATAGATGTGGCTCTTTTCAACAATGAAATGATTCAGGCCAGCTCCAATGATCTTGTGATGAAGAAGCCATCAGCACCCAGAAAGAGGACTATGGGAATTGAATATGGATCAAAACATATCTTTTTCAATCTTTTTGTTGTTGTTTACTTGCATTTTGTTTTCTTTCTCATTTTTTTTCCTTTTTGATCTGAATTTTCTTGTGCAGCATAACTAATTGTGGAAATATGTATAGAAGAATTACACATGTTTAATATATATTGGATTACGCACTGTCTAGGGAAGGAGATGAGAAAAGAGAGGGAAAAATTTGGGACACAAGGTTTTGCAAGGGTGAATGTTGAAAATTATACATGCATATGTTTTGAAAATAAAAAAAAAACTATTTAAAAAATAATAAAATGAAATAATGAAATAGGATAAAAATAGAAATATTATGGGAAAATGACCAATTTTGAACAGTAACTCTTGGGACAATTTTTCTTGGAGATGTAATTCTGGAGAATGCCAATAAATAATCTACATGAAAATCTCTACCATTAAACTATTGTAGAAAAAAATCTGTATGGTCCAAACACCTGTGGAACTACAAAATGTAAATATTAAAGGAAGTATAAGTAAAGAATTTATAGATTATATTGAAGTCACATATTTAATGACATTAATCACTTATAATGTAATTAAAGAGAAACAAACCATAATAAAGAACTTTAAGAGTCAGTGATCAAAAGAATTATTTTTTATAAAGTCATTATGGATTAAGCACATTACGGGCAAAGAAGAGTGCTTATTGAGACAATAGTTTTTGGTAGACAGACCAAATGATTAAATTATAACATCAGATTTTCAAAGCTACAATTAGAAGGTGGAATAGAGTAGTTAGTTGTGTCTGCTATTTAATAACTTCTGGAAGCATGAATAATTTAAGATAGGAAAAATACAATTTCTACTATAATCATCTATAAATATTATGAAGCAGATTGTCTTTAAAAAGCATTTGATCATATTATCACAAACTTTAAAATAAAATTAAATATGGCTAAAATATTCTTACTCTCTACATGACTTTCTTTAATAACATTTGTCATTTTTAGTAACACTTTTAATATCAATCTTCTTGAAAGAAATCTGATCATTTAGACTACAAACTGTTCCAAAGAGCAGGAGTCTCTTCTAGTGGGTCCTATTTTTCCTTTTGGTCATTATCACATGACTTTTATAGATTATTTTGCAAAACCAATCACTGAAGCTGCCTAAATAAAAATGTGACTTTTTGTTACATTCAAAGTTAAAAAAACAATCCACAATTCCTTGTGACTTGTACTGGATGACTGGTCTAATATAAAGTCACTTTTTAAAAAACTTAACATCAACTATTAAAAATCACATATGAGAAGAAATACTATTTGGCGGGATGTTCAAATGCACATTTGAAGTTACTCCCAATCAATGCATACATTTCATACTTTCTGACCTTAATAATGTCAAATATGGAGATTAGTTCTATTAAGTATTCTATGATCACTAAATGTTTTCTCTTCTATTTACCCCATAGAAGTATTTTCAGTTAATAAGTTATCTAACTCAGTGTGGTAACTTCACATAAAACATTGAGTCAATTGCTGAAATGTACCATGCACTATTGTTTGACTTGATTTAGAATCTAAACTCTTTGATTCCAAAGCATTCACTGAAATAGTATTTAAAAAAAAAAAAAGAAAAGAAAAAGCTAATGAAGTGTCATAATTAAATCTAAATAATCTAAGCATGACAACAAATAAAGGCTATTTAAACCAGGCATGATTACAAGAGAATATTAATATTTCTTTCCATATGTAAAGACAAATCATTTCTAAGTAATTAGGAATTTTAAAATATTAAATCATACCTTAAATGGGATCTTAAGAGATCATGTGGCCTGCTTCTAGCCTTTAAGAGGAAACATTTCAAAGAGAAAAGCCCCTTTCTGAACATTCAGCAGTCTTACTCTGTATTCCCTTTTTCACAATCTTAAGTTCTAAAGTGTCATTTATTTGCACATTTTGTTTTTCCAGTTTAGTTGTACCTAATCCATAGCCTTTCTCCCTCCATTCTACTTCCTGTAGACTTTTTCTCTTATATAATATGGTCATTTAAATTAAAAAGCATTGTTTTCCCATTACTCTGAGAAAGAAACCAACTATCCTTTGAGATTCCATTATGACTAACAGCTCTCATTTACAAAACAATATAGACTTATTCCTGTATTCTGTGACTACAGAATAGTATTGAATGTATTCTTCTTCTTCTTTTTTTTTAATAATCTGACTTAGCTGCAGTGTTCCTCAGGTTTTCCATTTATGAATGGTTTCAGCAACCCTTTTTTTGTAGAGGAAAAATAAGAAAGGAATAGATATGGATTTATGATTTCATTTATTTGAACACCCTAGTGTGGCAGAAAGGGAAATAAGTATTTAATAAGCCCCAAGTGTGTGCCAGGAATTAGGCTAACCACTTTACTAATATTTAATTCTATCTTCAAAACAATCCTATGAGGTAGATGCTATTATCTTTATTTTAGAGCTGAGGAAACTGAGGCAGACAGAGGATAAGTGATTGATCTAGGGTAATATACCTGGCAAGTGTCACAGACCAAATCTGAACTCGGTTCTTCCTAATGTCAGGTTCAGCAGTCCATTCATTGCACCATATAGCTGCCTCTAAGTGTGGAAGCTACAGATCAGCATTCCATCTATAATTGCAAGTTGTAGCTTTGCAGAGTTGCCAGAGACAGAGATATTAAGGGATGTATCATAGTCATCCAGTCAGAATCTAATAATAGGTAGGATCTAGTTGGCCATCATCTATTCACTAAACTATTCTCAGTAGCTCATGATCTTGTGAATCAATTTAGTTTTCTCTGTTTCTATCTTCTTCTGAAATGGAAATTTTCTTTCTCTCTTTTTTAACCTGTAGAATGATACTATTCAGAAAGATACTTCTTTGCCTGCTCTAATTTATGAGAAATAAATATAGCTGTTTCCCTAGTATTTTGGAGCTCATAATTGCTGAGTCTTACCCCAAATCTGTATCTCTGAAAAGGAATGGCAATACACCACAAGGATCACCAGAAAGGCCTTATTAGCAAAAACACTTCATTAACATTTTCTCATCAGAAGCATGAATCCCAATCTAATTTCAACTTTTCTTTACTACCACTCTACCTCTCCTTCCATACTTTTAATTTTTATTTCTTATCTTAGAAAGAGCCTCTGACAAATATTTACTTTTTTGCTTGTTTTTTAAATGTATTTCCTTCTTCACATTTTTCCTCCTCCCTTTGTTTTACTGAATATAAATAAAAATCCATTAAAACTCCAAAACATTATAGTTTTAAAAGCACATAATCTACAAATATTTAAGACGTCGGAACTGTTTTTAAGTGGTGCACAATATGTGTGCTGTCACAAAGACTTGAATTGAAATCCTATAAGAGACCCTTATTGATATGATCCTGAGTAAGTTACTTGTGTACTTTCTGCTTCTTTCTTCAGCTTTAAAATGGAGTTAATAAATGCACTTGCTTTCCAAGTTTGATGTAAGGATCAAATGTTCCTTACAACAAATGAAATAAGATTTGTCAAACATTTTGTAAACCTTAAAGCATCACATAAATGCTAATTTATTATTATTAAAATTTAATTACAGCTAATAGCTAACAAAGTTCCAAAAATTTAAGATTAAGATTATTTAAACTCTCCATGCAATTCTCTGACACTGACTTAAAATGCTACTGCAACCATAAAATAAAAACATTTCCCTTACCTCTATAACAATGAGAATTCATAGGGTCCTAATAACACCTAAATGACACCAAGAACATTCACAATATAGATACAGTATTACTTTATATCTTGTGTGTTGAAAAACCCCACAGCACATAACTAAAATGTGCCAGAAAGAGTCCTAATAGCAAATAGAAAAGAAAATATTAGGTAAATATTAATCCATATCACTATCTATAAAGGCATATAGGATTATTGTAACAGCTACAACAATTGTAATGGTATTGATGAAAAAAATGTTTTTTTTAAGAATAAGGTCAAATACAGATATTACAATAAAGAAATCAAAATGGAATTTCCAGAGTATATCTGTGCTCAGAATAATATTTCCAAGGTTAATAAAGTAAATGCTGAGTTACTTTAGATTTAGTAGAACCAACATGAGGAAATACACATGTCCATAAGTCCTAGAAATAGTCCAAAAGGAATCTATTATCCATTACTTCATGTGCGTAGGGAATCCAATGATCCCTGCTGGTTTTGAAGTTCTGCAATTGTCTTATGAACAATTTTTTAATCTCAGGAAATCCAATGATTTCTGAGGCTTTTGAAGTTCTATAACAGTCTCATTATCAGCCATGCTCTTTCAGTGTCAGATGTTTCTTAGGTCTTCTCCTTTGTTTTGAGGTTTCTCTTTTTTTTCTTTCTCTCTCCAAGTGCTCATTGGCACCCATAGAATTCCTTCTCCTTCTGTAGAGATACAAACAAACCCTTTCTCCCAAGCAGTTAACCTATCTAGTCTCTTCTATTTACCACTTTCTAGATCTCTTCTCATCACCTGGCAATTACACTGGAGCTGCTCATTATATTGGAGATGCTCGCACTGGACACTGCCCTTCTGTTGGGTTAAAAAGCCTGTATTCTCCCTAGTTGTAATCCCTTTCTGCCATTTGATTGCGTTTTGGCTGATTGATCATGTAATCCCTTTCTTCTATCAGATTGCTTCTCTGGTGATTGATCATATCAGATATTGAGTTTCTAAAGATTCTCTGGGAGGCTTGGAGAGACTTAAATCAACTGTTGCTGAGTGAAATGAGCAGAACCAGAAGATCACTATACACTTCAACAACAATACTGTATGAGGATGTATTCTGATGGAAGTGGAAATCTTCAACATAAAGAAGATCCAACTCACTTCCAGTTGATCAATGATGGACAGAAATAACTATACCCAGAGAAGGAACACTAGGAAGCGAATGTAAATTGTTAGCACTACTGTCTATCTACCCAGGTTACTTATACCTTCGGAAGCTAATAATTAATGTGCAACAAGAAAATGGTATTTACACACATATATTGTATCTAGGTTATATTGTAACACATGTAAAATGTATGGGATTACCTGCCATCGGGGGGAGGGAGTGGAGGGAGGGAGGGGATAATTTGGAAAAATGAATAAAAAATTAAAAAAATAAAATAAAAAAATAGAATCCTGGAAAAAAAAAAGATTCTCTGGGTGTATCCTCAGCTGTCATCATGCCCCAACTGTTTTTTGTTTGAAGTCTTGGGCTGGGCCTCGTCTCCCATTTCCCCAAATCAATCTACATTCTGAGGCCCAGTGGAAGCCTCAGTTGCATTTTGGACATAGGGTTTTGGGTCTCCTCTCACCTTGTCTTCTCATTCTGTCACTATACCTACATTGGACTTTCAGATGCCAAATTTTTCCATATTGAAAGCATCAGTGAGTGTCTCTAGAAGTGTCTTGCCAAGAAGAACCCTGTCTTCCCATGTTCATCATAGGCTGGGTATAATAAGCGTTTGTGCCCACTGTGGCACAGCATTTTATAATATCCTCTAAAGGAGTATCCTTGTGTAGTCCCCATATAATTCTTTTACAAACCTTATTAGCATTTTCTTTAGCCAATTGTCTTATCATAATTCTTGTAGTTGCATTTTCTCCAATGGTTCTTGTGACACCTGTTTGCAAACGTCCCACAAAATCAGCAAAGGGTTCATTGGGACCTTGCTCTATTTTTGTGAAGGCTTCTCCTCCATCTTTTCCTGGGAGGGAGCCCCATACTTTTATAGCAGCATCAATTTGCTCATATGCTACTATGGGGTAATTAATCTGTGCTAAATTATCTGCATACTGACCTTCACCTGCTAGTTGCTCAAAGGTGATTTGTATATTAACTCCAGTTTGCCTATTTTGTTGGGCTTGTACCCTGAAAAGTTCACTATACTCCAAAAGCCACAACAAGTTTTGTCCAGGTTCTAAACTTGTCCTTGCTATAGATTTCCAGTCACTAGGGGTTAAGATTTCATAAGCCAAATTTTCTAGTAACATCTTAACATAAGATGATGTAACTCCATAAAGAGTGCAACACTTTTTCAAATCCTTAATTTTTTCCAGATCAAAAGAAATGTATCTTCCTCCACCCATGAAGGGTTAATTGAGGGAAGTCAGGGGATGGGGAATGCTCTAAAGTCTCCTGCTGTGAAGCACCACACTCAGAATTGTACCTAACTCCATTCTTATCTGATTCTTCATCCTTTTCATCTAGTTCATCTGAATCCTCCTCCTCCTGCTCTTTCTTCTTTCTCCTTATTCTATAACTTATATAATTTCTTAAAGCCAGTTGTATTAAGTTATATGTATAAAGTATTTCTTTGGAAATTGAGTCAGATCCATTATCATTGTAGTATTCACGTAGTTGCTCTCTTACTAATTTCCACTAGTCTAGATTTAATTCTTTTTCCTTAGAGAACCAAGGAGATATGTACTGTACTGTTTCTAAAAGTTCAATGATCTGCTCCCAATTTACAATCAAACCTTGGTTTTTCATAAATCTGACAATGCTCTCTACACATTTTCCTTGAATTGGAAAAGGCTGTTTTCTAAATATCTGTCCCATTTTAGTTGAAATACCAGTTTAGCCCTTTACAAAATTTCTTTCTTGTACTCACCCTAATTTCTGGGTCACAGATGAAGGTTCTTGGTCCCTGTTCAGGAGCCAAAATATAATGTTCTTTGGTTTGGTTTCTTGGGAGCAGCCTTCGTTTCAGTTCAGTAATTATCACATGAGTAGCCAAGGGTTCAAGTCCAAATTCTTTATTCTCTCTTTCAAAGTCTTATCTCCTTTCCTGGGGCCCAGTTAGCTTTCTTAGAAACCTATCTCTCTCCTTGGTTCTGAGAGCTTGAGCTCCCGTCTGTCTTCTCTGTCCTCTGAATCTCTCCTGGCTGAGGCTCCTAGCTTATATGTGCTACACTGAGTATCGACCAATCATTATATCCTTAGGAAACCATTATTTGTTGTAAGATTAAATCAATCATACTGACCTAAATCAGTGACAGAACAATTTCAAGTATTGTGCTGGTTTTCTGAAAATGTTCTATGAAGTAGCAGAAAACTAAAATTTTCCTAAAAATGACTTTGTACTACAGATTAGGTCTGGGTTTCAACAAGAAAGTAGGTAATTGTCAATCTTAAGCATTTCTGTAACAGAATAAAAAAATTTAGATATATCATGAACAAAAACATCTTCCATTCCAACCAAGTTCAGCTGATGTGGAGATCCACATTGCTTTAACTGAGCTTTTTTTTTTTTTTTTTTTTGTAATAAGCCAGCTATACCATTTTATTCTTTAAGAAAAAAAAATCCTTTCCCAGATTAAAAAAAAAAAAAAAACATTAGGTAACAAGACCAAGTAAGACAACAGTCCTACTGTACTTTCTGTTCCGGTCAGATCATATCTAGAGAAGCAGAAGGATTTTTAAGCTTATAATTCTGATTAAATCAAAAAGATTTTGCATGTGTGCTGGTTCTGTCCTCTATTGATGGATTTGGACAAAGAAATTCACTTCTGTGAATATTTGTTGTGTATACTATTGTATGTAAGGCACTATGCTAGGCACAACAATTCATAGACAAATATGAAACAACCTTCAAGGACCTCATAGTCTATTTGGAGGGAACAATCTGCATTCAAATAAATAAACAAAGCATAGGTAAAATAATTGCAAAACCTAGAGAGTATCAATGAGCAGATCAGGAAATAATTTTATTGGGTGGAGGTAAGAAAGGAGGGTATTCCAGATATGGAGAATATTTCATGTGCAAAGATAGAGGAAGGAAGTGGGATGTTTCAAGTGGGAAAGGTTAGCAGCCCAATTCCACTGGAACTGGGAGTATACAAAGAACATATATATGTATACAGAACTTCATGCTGCTTCCAAAGGCTATCTGCTCAGTGAACCCTTCTTGACTATATCACTTAGGTGTAACAGGGTCAGTTTCTCAGACTTACCATAAAGAATTACAACTCGATAATGGAACAAGCTTGTCTTGTTAGACCTTTCCCAGCAGAGTGTATATACATATATATATATATACACACAGAGCTTTCTCTTTTGAGATTTTATAAAGTACTTTGGAAACCAAACTATTTGTCGTGGGTAGGACATAAAGAGGATCTGTTCCATCAGATATGCTACAAGAGCATTTCTTGAAACCACATGTTCAGATTTCTGTGTTAGCATCTCTAGACCATCCCCCTCTAATAAGGGGCTCGTTGGGTTGGCAGGCTGGACCAGCAAACTAATAACAGGTGTACTGCTAGAGGAGGAGAAAACAATTGCTGAGAGAGGTACATGAAGGAATGTGTTCTTATTGATGTGGGCACCTGGCCCAATTTCTGAGGGAGTAAGAGGTCACAGCAGAGTGGCCTTGCCTAGCTTGGAGTAAAGAAAACTCTGATACAGATTCAAGATTCCGGACTAGGGGGCAAGAAAATCGAGGAATGATGTCACCTCTTAGAGATCACTCTATCCAACAAACCAGCTTTCTAGCATTCTCCTTACATTCTCATATCTCTCATGTTTCTTCCAAGGAAACCTGACAGGACTGGGGAGCTATCCCCTTGATTCTCCAGTGGTAAGGAACGGTGGGAGTGAAATTTGGAGCACAACAGGACAATGAAGTTTTAAATTTTCTTTCCCCATTTCTTCTTCCTCCTCTCATTTAGAAACCATAATTTATGGTTACTTGGTTTCCCTCTACTTAGAAGCAAAGTAAGGGCTGGGGGTGGGGGTGGTCAGGAGGGGATGGGAACAAGCGGTGGTGAAAAGCGAGACTGAATTAGGGGTGGAGGGAAATCCAGGGGTGGGGCAGGATGCTGTGAAATCAACCACTGGACTCTTTCCAATAATCTGGTAGCACCCCCCACCCCACCCCGCCCACCCAATGTAGCTGACTAGAGTGTGGGCTCAAGCTCGGGGTTCTCTTAGACCATTTCTTGCGTTGCGCGCCTTGCGGCTGCTGGAGGAGGGAGCCCTGGAAGGAGGCGGAGTCGGGGGAGGGGTAGGAATGGGGAGCAATAGAAGGAAAAGGTGCTAGGCTGGGGAGTGGATGCGGGAAGGGCTGCTGCAGCCAGCGGCATGGCGAGTACGGTCTTGGAGATCATCGCCTTCACGGTATCTGTCTCGGGTTGGGTGCTGGTCTCCTCCACGCTGCCCACCGACTACTGGAAAGTGTCCACCATCGATGGCACGGTCATCACCACCGCCACCTTTTGGGCCAATTTGTGGAAGACATGTGTCACCGACTCCACGGGTGTCTCTGACTGCAAGGACTTCCCCTCCATGCTGGCTCTGGACGGTCTGCATCTCTCCTCCTTTCCCCCGTGACCTTTCTCCTCCCCCATCCCTCTCTCCCCCAATATCCCTTTCTCATGCTCTTCCTCCCTTTCCTTCCTTCCACTCGAAGAGCTGCGTCCTGCACCTTAGCAGGGCGCATAAGAAAGGGATTGCGCGTAGCTGAAAGCAGCTCAGAACCTCGGGGGGGCCACATTTTAGCTGGGGTCCGATACCTGTGTACTGCTAGTCCTTTAACGTCCGGCGGGCACGATAGGTTTCAGGAAGCCGGAATGTGGGAATTGCGTCGGGAGAGGGAAGAGGTGAGGAACATATAGAGGACAGCATGGAGTTCGATTTCGTTTCGTTCATTCTCGTAATCTAAGGAATGGATGGATTGTTCTAAAGTTCTTAACCTGGGGTCCGTGGTTACATTTTTAGGGATCCGTAAACTTGGACGGGGGAAAATTTATGTCATTAACTTCTAACGGAAATGTAGCATTTTCTTCAATTATTTAAAAAAATTCTAAGAAAGGATCCATGGGATTCTCCCTCCTGCCAGAGAGGTCCATGATTTAATTAAAAAAAAAAAAAAAAGGTTAAGAAGTTCTGTTTTCAAATGAGATTGAGAAGATGAGTGAGCTAAAAGTCAGGTGTGAGCCAGCCAGAATGAAGGGAAGCAGCAGATGCACAACTCGGGACGCCCCTTCTACCTCAGGCAATGCTCCCGAGATCGCTACCACGCCAGAGCGGCTGCCAAGGGCTGAGTGACCTGCCTCCTGTCCTATGTGTGTTTTCAATAAGACCTTGCACCCAGGAGAAAAGAGGGCGTTTGGGAGAAAGGATTTGGCAATCGGGTGATTCTCCCATCGCTAAAAATACCTTTATTATAGAGAGCCTACCAAAAAAGCATTTTTGTTTGCTTTTGTTTTTGTTTTTAAGAACAATAGAATCATCAGCCCCTGTATTTAAAACTCAGTGTTTGGTTTCTTTCTTCCTTTTTCTTTTTTCTTTTTCTCTCTTTTTTTCCCTCCCTTCCTTCCCTCCCTTCTCTTCCCTTCCCTTCCCTTCCTTCCTTCTTCCCTTCCTTCTTCCCTCCCTCCTTTCCTTCCTTCCTTCCTTCTTTCCTTCCTCCCTCCCTCCCTCCCTCCCTCCCTCCCTTCCTTCCTTCCTTCCTTCCTTCCTTCCTTCCTTCCTTCCTTCCTTCCTTCCTTCCTTCCTTCCTTCCTTCCTTCCTTCCTTCCTTCCTTCCTTCCTTCCTTCCTTCCTTCCTTCCTCCCTCCCTCCCTCCCTCCCTCCCTCCCTCCCTCCCTCCCTCCCTCCCTCCCTTCCTTCCTTCCTTCCTTCCTTCCTTCCTTCCTTCCTTCCTTCCTTCCTTCCTTCCTTCCTTCCTTCCTTCCTTCCTTCCTTCCTTCCTTCCTTCCTTCCTTCCTTCCTCTCTTCCTTTCTTCCTCTCTTCCTCTCTTCCTTCCTTCCTCTCTTTCTTCCTTCCTCTCTTTCTTTCTTCTCTCTCTTTCTTTCTCTCTTTCTTTCTTTCTCTCTTTCTTTCTCTCTTTCTTTCTTTCTCTCTTTCTTTCTCTCTTTCTTTCTCTCTTTCTTTCTTTCTTTCTTTCTTTCTTTCTTTCTTTCTTTCTTTCTTTCTTTCTTTCTTTCTTTCTTTCTTTCTTTCTTTCTTTCTTTCTTTCTTTCTTTCTTTCTTTCTTTCTTTCTTTCTTTCTTTCTTTCTTTTTCTGAAGAGGGAATTATGGCGTAGTGTGTAAAACTTACAAAGTAGCTTCTACTACCCGCAGTTCAAATCCCGTTTCAGACAATGTGTGTATCTTTGGACAGACCATTATGTTTCTAAGTACCTCAAACAGCTATCTTCGTAAGATTTACTAATAAGAACATAACCAACTTATGATCTGCATTGAAGAAATTCCTCACTGTTGCTAAAATCACAGCTTTATCTGTGAAATGAGGAATTGATTAAAAGCAAAAATTGTTTGACCTTGCATTTCGGTCACATCTTTAAAAATCATACATTAGAAAAATCAAAAAGTCAGATAGATTTAAATGCTTTCTCTAAGCCTTTAAAACAATAGACCAACGACTGATTATTCCTTTCCAAGTCAGTGATTAGTTATTATTCTATTGCTTCTGAAACCTGAGTTACTGTGTGGAGGACTTTAGCATAGAAAGAATACTACCCTTTTCTTCCTCCTCCTTTTAATTTTGTTAGTTTTTTTCCCTGGTGAGATGATCTTTTCTTTGTGTGTTTTTTTTTCTTTTATTTGAAATAGGCTTTCTTTGGTTTTTCTTTCAAAAAATTATGACTAGATCTTTTTTTCTTGCTTGTAGCATCTCGCAAAGTTTACAACAGTTAGTGGAAGATAATACCAGCTTTGTTTAGCCTTGAGGAGAACAATGAACTTTTGAAGTAGAAATTGGGATTCTCATTCAGACAGGAAAAAGTAATAGATTGGACTGCATAAGTAAACTGCTATAGCCCAAGAGGGATAATTACATTAGTTTTAAGTTTTTTTTTTCTCATTGCATTATTTTAAATTTTTATTTACATAGCTAGGTTAATAGTAGAAAATAGATTTTGATGCCTCTAAGTGTATGTAATTTTTAGTGTATGTAATTGTATGCCTTGAAAAACAAACTCTTGTTTCAAATGTATTATTTGATGAGGACATAGGATAAGGGAAATGTAGGTATTGCTCTGAAAGGAGCAAGAATTTGAGTAGCACCTTCACATATGAATGATCTAAGCCATATTTACTCTCTAGAACCACTGTTGAATTGTCTCTGTTATCCAAAACACAAATTCAGGCAGATAATGTGAACAGATAAGCTCATGTTACCGTGGTTTACCACAGAATTTACCACGGATTTACAGTAACTGTCCTGAGAGCAGTCTTCTGTTATAATGTAATTAAGAAAGGGGTTAGTTACATAAGCTTTCTTTTAAAGGGGCAAGGAAAAGGAAAGGAGAAATAACAGCATCAAGAATGTTCTTGATAGGGTGCTGCAGTGCTCATCTTCTCTATTGGGGAAAAATGATAGAATGAGTGGATGACTAACCCAGAAAATTTAAATGTTAGTGTTAAATGATGTAATAGAAAGGAGTCTATCACATGCATACTAATTTGAAATCACTAAAGAATGAAAAATTGAAGGGGAAAGGAAAAAAATAAAGGATTGATGCTAAAAACCTTCAATCCAACAAATGTTTATAAAATGTTTCATGTGTAAGGTTAGAGACATGGTAGAATGAATAAATCCTGTGTGTGTGTGTGTGTGTGTGTGTGTGTGTGTGTGTGTGTGTGTGTAAGGAATTGCTGAATTTAATTCCCAGCTCCCACCCATCTTAAAGAAAGTATTTCTGAGCAAGTCACTTATCTTCTTATTGCTCTGGGCAACTTTAAGTTACAAATTTTTGCTAATCTGTATTAGTAGAAAGGAATTTACTGGGAACTCTCTACACTAATTATGTACAGGCACACACATATTCTCACAAATGTACTAAGGCAGTTATAGGTCACTGGGATGTAAAATAAGAAAAAAAAATCCCAAAACAAAACTGGTCTCTTTTCTCAAAAAAATTATATTCCATAGGAGGTGGAGGGATGATAATCTACAAAGAAAGAAAAAAACAACAACGTAATTGAGAAAGGAGAGACTACCATCAATTGGGAGCATCATGGAAGACTTTACTAAGGAGATGGTACCTGAGCAATGGCTTTTAATTTAATTGTAAAGATGAAGAAGGTATATCCACTGTAGGTCTGTGTGAACCTATGGAAGCAAGAAATAGGATCTCAAGTTTGGGAAACATCTATCTAGTAATCTATTTTGACCACAACCTAAAGAAGAATAGGAGAGATATTTGAAAGGTAGATTGGAGCCACATTGTTGAGTAACTTAAATATCAGCTTGAGAAATTTTTATTTTATCCTAGGATCAATAAATAGCCACCAGTGATTTCTGATCATGGTCTTTTCTATGCTTTAGAAAGATTATTTTGTCACTGCTATGGAGAATGGATTGAATAAAGGAGATATTGGAAATAAAGAGACCAATTTAGATTGTTACAGTAGTTTAGGCAAGAGATGATAACAGCCTGAAATGGGTATTGGCCATATCAATGGAGATATCTTACAGATTTAGAATCATCAGGACATATCAGTTGATGAGCTTTGGAAAGTGAGGAAGAAGGGTCAATCAAAGATTGTTGTGGATGTTCAGTTGTGTCTGGCTCTTCATGACCCCAATTGAGGTCTTCTTAGCAGAGATACTAGAGTTCCTTTTCCAGTTCATTTTATAGATGAAGAAACCAGGACAACAAAATTAAATGATTTGCTCTGAGTCACTCAGTTAATGAGGCCAGATTTGAATTCAGGAAAATGCATTTTTCGGCCTCTTTTCACTGCACCATCTAGCTGCCTCATTACTCTCTGATTTGTACCCTCATTTATGAATGAAATAGCTCTGGACAGAGTCAGTCAGCTTCCTAATTTCTCATCATCTAGATCTGGGAAGTAGTGTGCTGTGATTGCAATTGAAGACTGTGTTGTTCACGAAGCAGCATCTGATAAAGTACTTGATATACCAACCTTGAAACAATGCATTTAATGTAATGTGAAAATGTTTCTTTTAAAAAGCCACATGAGTAACACATAGGCAATTGACTTGAGGAAAGTAAAACTAATCCTAAAAATGGATTCTGAAATCCATTCAAATAGGAAAGGGTCATTTATGTATAATTTTCCCCACAGTGTTGAAGGAGATAATTAAGCTAATTGACAGGGATGGTACTAACTTACTTCAATTATATTGTTTGTGAAGATGTACCTTTGAGTTTTGATTAACCAGATTGTGTAACTCTCAATCTCAGCTTTACAGATAAAGCAGCTTAAGGGGTAGAAAAGTTTTGTGTCACCTCAAATCTAATGATAAGAATCCAAATTGCCTAAATCAATGTCGTGTTTTTTTTTTTTTTTTTTTCATAAGACGATTCTAGAATTTTATCTCTGTTTTTCTTTATGGATTTCCCAGGAAAAATGGAAATGTTGCCATTTGTTAGCATAAAAAATTTACATAGAAAAGACACTAGACCAGTGATTTCATTGGTCTGGAGAATTCCCAGGTAAAGAAACTTTCTCTCTCTCTCTCTTTCTCTCTCTCTCAAGGCAGGTTAATACCCTTTCTGCAATTTGTAATCTAACAGCATTTAGAATTTAGAGTTTGGCTAGGGATATACAGCCAATAGGTGCCAGAAACAGGACACATATCTTATCTGAGATCAATTGTGTAATACATCAAGCTGCTTCTCATTTAAAAATATACATACTTTATTTCTGGGAGGGCACTATTACACTGTTTTGTATACAGAGTGACTCAGAGCTGGGAAGGCCTGGATTCAAGTACCACCTCAGACATATATTGGCTGTGTGAATATAAGTTAAATGAGTGTTCTAGATGTAGACAATGTGCTGACTTCTACTGATAAAGGGAATTTTCTTTTCCCTCTGTCAGTGAAAACAGACCCAGTATATTATCTCTTTTCATGAGTCTAAAATCCAGTTTGTGTATCACTAATGATTTCTCTTCAAGTGGATATTTTCACTTTTTAAGAGAGTGACAGTGAAAATCAAATGTGTATTTTAACTGTTAAGTTCAACTTTCAGGTAAGTCAGAATATAGTTTTTCCTATCCTACAATATCTACTGATACAAATCACAGTCCTCTTACTAATTTAAACTATGTTCTATTTAAGTGAGTTAATGATTTCTGGCTATCATGCTAAAGTTATTATTCTCAAAGTACCATTTGACCTTAAGATAAGAATCAATCTCAACCATGTTGCTGTTAGTATATAGTATTTATTTATGTAACTGAAAATGTTTGGCATTTCTCCTAGAAGATTTAATTATAAATTTTGTTTTAGAGGACCTCTGAGTAAATATGTTCAAGCTTCAGCATCTTAATGTGTTAATTAGCTATTAACAGTTCCAGTAAATTAGGCCTGTCAGAAATAATGGCCTCCTTGGCCAGTTTTTACTACTGTGGTATTATCTAAAATAAGTTTTACCCTCAGGAAATATTAAATGGAAGGTTGTAGGTACCCACATTGTAAAAGGGAAATCATTACATGCATGCTTATAAGTAGACTTAAATCACACTAAGATAACTGCCAAAAGAATGAAATGGAACAAGTATTTATTAAATACTTTCTAAGTGTAACACATTATGCTAAATACTTAAAATGTTGATTAATTTAATCCTCACAACAACCCTGAGAGATGGGTATTATTATATTCATTTTATATTTGGGAAAACTGAGGCAGACAGAAGTTAAGTATATTGTCCAAAGTCACATAAATGTCTAAGACAGGACTTGAATTCAGGGCTTCCTGACTGCAGATTCAGCACTCCATTAATTTATCACTGTTTTATAATTTATAATATAGACAGGCCCTAATTTACAAATACTTTATTTATATAAACATTCCTTACCCAGAACAGGATTTGTACAAGAAATCCTCACCATTCATGAAAGCAACTGTTCTTCTTTACCCAATTCATACCCTAAGATATTTTCTTTCATGCAGATATAGAGTTAACATGTTACTTCAGAGCTGTTCTTAATTGTTTAATGCCATAGACTGCTTCTGAGAACACTGTTTTTAAATACTTGAAGAAAAAGCTAAATTTCAATTAAAGGTTAGTGAAAGTCAATACATGTGTTGTTGTTGTTGTTGTTTTTTTTTTTTCCCAGTTCAAGTTCATAGACTATTCATGGACCAGTCTGTGAATTGCTGGGGGGATTCAGAACCCTTGCTCCAGTAGTACCTGTCTCCCTAACTTCCAAATGATATTCTAACAAGATATGATGGTGAATCTTTTCAGTCCCCTTTCTTTCACTTTGCCACCCCCCAAAAAAAACAAAAACAAAAAAACAGTTTACAAGGAAAGATGTATCTCTGAGGTCCTGAAGTGAAATTTGGTCCATACTTTCCCATAGAAATGTTGTTACAATGTGGTTATGTATAAAGGATAGATAGCATTCTTTGTCCCATTAGCTCTAGTGTGATCTTTTAGGAACCAACTTGAGAATGAATCACTATTTAATCTGCTTCTATAGAAAATGCATTTAGGTTTTCCAAACTATAGAATTTACAATTGAACTGGCACTGTTTGTACTCTATCAATTCATAAGGAAGTGAAGAAGAATAATTTCCTTAGGATAGTTTTATTCATTTATTTATTTTAGCATTTTTTGTCATACTAAGATTGATATTTGTTCAGTGACTACACTTGAAGGCAGGACAAAGATGTTTAAAACTATAGACTAAAATTGGTCTCTTTGATCATAAAAATGGTAGAGTACCGGCTGAATCTTAGCTGCCAAACAATGAGCTAGTCCTGTTAATAATTTACATACTCTTGAACCTTACCTGAAGTGATTCAATGGATAAGAAGAGTTCAGGGAGATCTAGGTGTAAGAGTCAGGAAGACCTGAATTCAAATGCAGAATCAGATACTTTCTAAATATGTGGCCCTGGGCAAGTCCCTTAAATTATGTCTGCCTCTTTTTCTCATCTGTAAATGGGGATAATAATAACATTTCCCACTCAGGGTTATTGCAAGGATTTGGATAATAATTTTAAAGTGGATAGCATAGTAGTATATAATGAGGGCTTAATGGATGCTTGTTTCCTTCTCTTCTGAGGATCCTGATTCCAGCTTCCAAACACCCTACTTCGCTGCCTGGAATCTGAATCAGACATCCTGCTGGAAAAAGGGAGGGATAAAGGATACCTAAAAAGGAAGAACTTTTAGGATTCATTGTTTAGCAGCAGTGTTACAAGTTAAACCATGTCATAATGACTAACATTCAAATCAATCTGTGTTAACTATTTTCTAATGTCAGTGCCATTATGCTTTTTTTGTTTTCTGTTTTTGTTGTTTTTTATTGCAATAAATCTTGTTTAATCAAAGGAAAGCAAGGCAGCTTCATAAACTTCAAAATAAAATTTATATAAATAGAAACTAGATATTTGATATCTTTGAAAACACAATTATGTACAATAAGTAATATGTGCAGAAAAAATATGTGCTTTATATTTGAGGTGTCGTCATTTGGGACACTTTAGAAAGCAAAAATGTAGTTTGCATTAACTTGGATCTTACTTGTATCAGAATGGAGCAGAAATTAAGTTCACTGTTTATTAAGGTCCCCTCTCTAGAAAGAGAAGCTCAACTGGGACTTAACGTTTGGATTGCCCTGAAACTTTTTTGTAATGGGAATTTCTTATAATAGCTTATGTTCCTATATAATATGAAACTTTCTATTTCCAATGCCATGACTGTTCCCTTTGGCAAATTGTTCTTGTGGTAATTGGCTCAAATCTCTTTGTGTCTCTCCTAGTACTTAATCCATCTATTGTTCATAGAAATGTAGGTAGAATTGGTCTGAATACATAAACATTTAAAGTCTTTCCTCAGTCCATAATTTTCCCAATGGGAAAATTCCTGATTCCTGAATTCAATACTAGTCCATATCAGAAGAGAAGGAAAATTCAAGGTTTGGTAATTCTATGAATAATTAAATGGAAAACAAATATATTACATATATCATTCCACTTACAGATTTTATTCATGGGTGTCCATTCATATATGACATGTAAGAAGCTGATCTTTGTTATAAGTTCAGGAACATCATACAATAAAAATTCATTAATTCATATATTACTAATTAGAATTTTGTGATAATTTGGAGATTGCATAAGTATGTTTTTATCTTAGTTATGAAGAAAAGATTTGCAAAGCAAATCATTATTGTAAACAAGATTATAGCTGAAATAATTAAATTGCTTACTAAGAGAACAAAATGCTCATGTGTCAACTACATTAAATAAGTCACCTGATCTTGTCAGTTCCTTTATTTATAAAGGACAAGGAACAGACTAATTCTAAGGAATAGAATAATATTTTGTCCCTTGTAGCACAGAATCCTATAATATTGTGAACTACTGGTAAACTAAGTCCAAGTTATTCATCTCTATTAAAAAAAAAACACAAACCCAACCCAATAGATTCTTTCAGGACCCTTCCTAAAGTAAGTGACTGTATCTATGAGAAAGTAATCAACTAATATTTTTGTCTAAGACTTGTCAGAGCCAAATGACTTTTCAATTAGTCTTAAAGAAGTTTTACTAGAATTAGTTCTCTATGGGGCTTAACCCCTACAGTCAAAACTTTCATGTGCCAGAAACATCATTTAATTTGAGTAAGACTGAGGAAGAATTTCAGGATGTAGTAATGAAAAGAGTACTTCTACTTTTTACTTTCTCACCATAAAATCAAAATGATGGAATTTTACCTATTGCAATTATTCTTCCAGAAGACAGAACAGATTGACTCAAAATGGAACATTGTAAAGGGAGGATTTACCTTTTCAAAATAACATTGTTGTAATGTGAAAAATGTCACATTGTATTTGCAGGTTATATCCAAGCATGCAGAGGACTGATGATTGCTGCTGTCTGTCTGGGATTTTTTGCTTCCATATTTGCACTGTTTGGAATGAAGTGTACAAAAATTGGAGGCTCATATCAAGGCAAAGCTAAACTTGCTTGTTTGGCTGGGGTTGTGTTCATTTTTTCAGGTAATTAGTAAATTTCTATCTAATCCATGAATGTAGCAAAATTATTGTGTTCATTCTAATGTTAGTTTCTTGATTCTGGTATGTTCTAGGACTGTGTTCTATGTCAGGCTGCTCCCTATATGCAAACAAAATTACAACTGACTTCTTTGACCCTCTCTTTGTTGAACAAAAGTAAGTACTCTTTTCAATCTATATATCTTAGAATATATGGAATGCATAAGTAAATATTCTGAAGGAACATAAACATCTTAATGAATAACGAAAATTAGAGGGATTTGATTACATGACTCAAGGCAAAGGATGTATTATATAGAGGAAACTGTTAAAGCACTAAGGCTACATTTAATTCACTTATGAACTTTACATAGTGTCTTTCCTCCAAATAGCACTGGATATTATTAGTTAGTACATTGAACATTAGAAAGTTGAAAATAGTGAGAATTGCTCTTAGAAAATATGGGAATTAGAGAGGACCTAAAAGATGGGGAAGAGAAAATGAAAAGAAATAACAGTAGAAACTCAAGGTGATGCTTTATAAAGGCCGTCAACCTGTGCAAGGAGCAGAAAGCTGTCTGTGCTTGTATTCATAGTTTTACTTATTAGCTTATCAAAATTGCTCTGGTAAGTTTTACAAACAATGTTTTCTTTCCCCCTCAAATGCATGTAAAAACAATTTTTAGCATTTGTTGAGTTTCCCCCGCCCCCCCTTTTTTTTTTTGGTTTAAGTTCCAAATTCTTTCTCTCTATCCTTCTCACTCTCTCTCCTTCCCTACCCTGAGGTGGTAAGCAATCTGATATAGGTTATACAAGTGCAGTCATGTAAAATATTTCCATATTAGTAATTTTTTGCAAGAAAACAAAAAGAAAGAAGAGGTATAAGGAAAGAAAAAGGAACAAAGAAAGTGAAAAATAGTATGTTTCAATCTATATTCAGATATCCCTTCTTTTTTCTGGAGGTGAACAGCATTTTTCATTGGATAAATTTAAGCCTAGTAAAAGTTTTTCAGTTAAATTTTTTTCAGCTAAATAAAAAGCTATAATTAAGAAAATAAAAAAAATTCAGCTAAAATTTCATTTCCTTTGTCTCTCACCTCCTCTAATTTGGAAAAGAAGGGAAACAAAACCTCTATAATTAATATACAAAGAAAACAAATGCCTATTTCAACTGTTTCCAAAAACGTATTATCTAATTCATCTTGAATCCATCACCTCTCTGTAAGGAGGTGAGTATCATTTTTTCATAATTGATCATCTAAAATGGGATTTGATCATTAATTTGATCAGAGTAATTGAGTCTTTCCCAACTGTTCATTTTTACAGTTGTTATACAAAAAATTATTCTCCAGGTTCTGCTTAGTTTATTCTGCCTCAATTCATACAAGTTATCCTTTATTTCTCCAAAACTGCTATTTTCATAGTTTCTTATAGGTTCTACAATTTGTTCATTCCCCAGTTGATAGATGCTCTCTTAGTTGTAAGTTTGAAATAGCTACTATAATTTTTTTTTCATGGAGAAACTTTTCTTCTTTTATATTTTTGGGGGTATGTGAAACAAAGAAATTCAACACTGCAGTTTTGCTTAAATTCTTTGGAGACATGAAAAAAAAAGTTAATCTCAGTTGTAGAGGAATAAGTGAATATTAGAGGGCTACTTATTGCCTTCAGCCTTAAGGCTGTTGATAGTTTCCCTAAATTATTAATCCAGACCTGGAAAACATTAGATATATCAATATGGAAATAGCAAAATCCCTGGAAAAGCATCCCTTATGTTTTGTTATAAAGTTGTTTTGCTTGATTTAAAAATATACTTGTACATAAATGTAGGAAGTCATAGTATAAAAATATAGAGGGCTGCCTCCCCAGTTAAGATATTCTTTCTCATTTTATTCTAGATGGTTAAAAAAAATTCCACCAAATGCCTCCTGTATTCCATAATTGGTGTGATTCCCATCCCGTTACCCTGAGAGAGTAACTTTCTTGGTCTTGCTGCAGTGTAGGATATTGGTTTTTACCCACCAAAATCTCAGATCTTTATCAGAATGTAGCATTCTCCTCTGATGATGGGGATCCAAGTCATAATTCCATGTTAGTATGCTATATACTGCAGAGAAGGAATGTATCTTGAAGCAAAATCATTTAGGTTTTGGTGTTGCTTGTTTTAATGAACATTGTTCCTGGTTTCTTTTCTGTTAGGAAACAGAATTTAATTATGAGTTCAAAGGTACAATATTGTGTTAATCTATTGTCTTAAGATTTTTCTTTCTAAAATAACTCTACTATTCTTTGTGATTTTCTCTTCTAGGACCTTCTATCCCACCTTTACATTATCTTCCATTTTTAAAAATTTATTTTGAATTTATTTAAATCATCTTCTCTAAAAAAATAACAATCTTAAAAAATCCAAACTGATATATAACACAAACTTTGTATGGAAGTTAGAAAGTTAAATTTTCCAAAGTTCTACTGGGAATTGAATGTAAAATATTAGCACTACTGTCTATCTACCCAGGTTACTTATACCTTCGGAATCCAATTCTTAATGTGCAACAAGAAAATTGGATTTACACACACATATATTATATCTAGGTTATACTGTAACACATGTAAAATGTATGGGATTGCCTGTTATCTAGGGGAGGGAATAGAGGGAGGGAGGGGAAAATCTGGAAAAATGAATACAAAGGATAATGTTCTAAAAATTACTCATGCATATATACTGTAAAAATGTATAATTATAAAATTAATAAAAATAAATTTTTTTTCCAAAGTTCTGAATGAAATAGTAAGCATTCTGTAAATTTAAAATTACCTATGTTTTAGCTATCAATATTATTAGCACAAATATCCTGTTGTTTCACATTCTTAAACCAAAATCTTCAGACTTTAAAATGTCTTCATTTACTTTAGTATGAGGTATCATATGTATTTAGCTAAGACGTGATAAAGCTCACTCTATAAACATGTTATTGTTTAGTTATGTACAATTTTTCATGACATCATTTGAAGTTTTCTTGGCAAAGATACTCAAGTGGTTTGTTATTTTTCTCCAACTCATTTTACAGATAAGGAAACCGAGGCAAAGAAGGTTAAATGTCTTTTTCAGGATCACCCAGCTAGTAAATGTCATAGGCCAGATTTGAACACAGAAAGATGAGTTCCTGACTTCAAGTCATCTAGCTGAACCTTACAAACTAACAGCTGATATAAACTTATCTATGACATTCTCCTTATTTGCCATCATCTATGAATCTTTTCCTGGCAACATTTCCTTCATTGAGCTATTTTTTTTTATTGCGAATCTGCTTCTTGAAAAATTACAGTGAATTCAGGTATATTTAGCATTGTGAGGTAATTTAACCTTTCTCCCAAGTGAAATTCCTTTGGTTGTCATATGCTCAGTCATCTCATTTAATTTAGTATTAGAATTCTATACTTTTCAGATTTCAAATAGCCTAAGTACTATAATTCTCTAACAAGTCAGGGAGGGAATTTTTCCATTTCTTATTGTGGTGATGTTGTTTGGATCTAGACCTGTGATTTCACTGGTGGAGAGAATTCTCAATGTGAAAATTTAATTTATTTATATAGTTAGCAGTTTCTCTGCAATTTATAGCCATCAAATCAACAAGCATTTTACTTAGCTAGTCACCATGCATTTAATAAGCACTTATTATGTGCCAAGCACCTATTATGTGGCAGTTGTTTTATGTTGTTTAGTTGTGATCAATTCTTTGTAACCCCATTTGGGTTTTTTTGGTTAAAGACACTAGAGTGTTTTGTCATTTCCTTCTTCAGCTAATTTTACAGGTGAGGAAACCGAGACAAACAACTTTATATGACTTGCTCAAGCACAGAAGCTAATAAGTATCTGAGGCCAGATTTAAACTCAGGAAAATGAATTTCTGACTCTTGACCTGCCACTCTATTCATTAGTGGCACCTAGCTGCTTACTTTATAGACTGTCTTATAGTCTTACCGACTTTTGCCTTTGTCACTGAAAAGTTAATTGACTTATTGAAGAATCACATAGTCAGTATGTGGCAGCTAGATGGTGATATTGAATAGAATGCTGAATCTGGAGTAAAAAATATCTGGGTTCAAATCCTACAGGTGTGTGACCCTTGACAATTGACCCTTTCATCTGATGATGTTTCTCATCTGAAATGTAGAAACAATAATAGCACCCATAAACCCAAGTTTCTATGGGGAAAAATAATGTCTAAATGACATACCTGTGAAGTGCTTAACAAACCTTGAGTGCTATATCAACATTTATTCTTATGAATATATGACAAATAGAGGGAGTTTCCTCATCCCAAGACTGGTATTCTATCTACTAGACCATTAACTATTGTACAAATGTATTTTCTCCACTGCAGATCCTTTTTTTTTCCTCTTCTATTCTAACATCCTCTTTTCTTCTATTGAGGTTTTTGTACACCATTGTTAAATGTTAAATGCTGGGTTTTTAATATAGATTGTTAAGTTATGGAGTTTTAGGGCTAGGAGGAATGTTCAAGATTTATCTAGTCCAACCTCATCATTTTACAGATAAGGAAATTTCTCTGTAGAGATTAAGTGACTTGTTCAAGACCATATAGCAAATAAAGGCAATGTCTGGAGACCAAATGCAGACCTACTATTTGGCTTTCAGTTCAGAGAATAAAGTGGAAATATTATATTATGCTGGTTCTCATTAATTTGACATATCATATTGGTGGTTTCTTTCCTAACCATTCTTTGAGGTTGCTTCAAATATTTAATATATATAGACTACTCTATATTTATCCAATAAAAATAGTTACCCTATATTTTTCCAATTAAAAAAAAACTATTTTACACAATAGTTTGTATAAAAAAAAGCACTGCATACTAATTAATAAAATCATTAAATCATATCGATTTATATCCTATATTATACAAATTTATAATTACTATTTGAAATTTCTTTAAAATTATTAATAACATTTATAAAGTATCTGTGTAGTTCTCATGCAAAAGGTCCAAGGAATTCTAAAAATCTGAAAACTGTTCAACAAACTCAGACTCAACAGCATTTATTAAATGTCTATTATATACATAGTCTTGTGAATTGCTATTCCAGAATTTTGATGGATAGAATAGAAAGATAGGTGCATAAAATCTACAAGTAACCTATATGCCTTTAGTTATCAGTTGCATGCCCTTCTGCAGGGAATACCTGCTCTCCCTGTACCTGTTCCTTCAATCTGAGGAAGAAGTTATGAGCATGGAAATACCCAAACATCAGAAACAGGAGGAAGCAGGAAGAATCAATACACTGTTGACTACAGTCCTGAGGGAGGGAGGTGGAATGAGACAAAACAATGGCCTGGAGCTACTTTTTAAACAGTCATATCCCAAGGGATTTTCTATGGATCTGTGATTTCATTGATGTGGTTACACCTGTAAATTACAAACCATCCATGCTTACTGATCTTGTGGAATTCTTACCCATATTTTCCCAAAAGTCCATTATAGAGATTCTCTCTATAATGCTACAGATTTTCCTCCAATTCTCTTAATATGTCATGGACACTGGTACAGCACATAGGCTATGGAGCAATTAATCCCTTACTCTAGTCATATATCTGATAAATTTCTTTTTTTTTTTTAGTCATACAGCTAAAATTCTATTTTCTGGAATAAGCCTTTTCTGATCCTGGTCCTGCTTAATGCTATGTATGTATGTATATGTATATTTATGTGTATATATATTTATATATGTAATCAGTTGATTATCTGTTATCCTGCATGTATCTTGTTTCTACATAATTATTTACATGTTGATTCCCCCAATACACTATTGAAGTTCCTCAAAGCAAGAACTATCTCTTGCTTTTTTATGTATTCCCAGAATTTAGCACAGTACCCCATTTACACAGTAGGTACTTAATATTATTTCCTCAACTAAAATTGTGAATATTAAAAAATAGGGACTCTTTAGTTTTCTACTTGTATCTTAGAAAAGATCTTGACACATATAAACACTTAATAAATGCTTTATTCATTCATACATTATATCTCATAAGACTTATCATGAATAATTCATTATTGATAGGATGCTGACACTTATTTATACCCACTACTCATAACATTTCTCTGTGGGACACATTATTCTGTGATAAGTTTTCCTTGACTTTTGCCCATAAAGCAACATCGAGAATATTTTAATATTTTGTTGGATCCACAGTTTCATTCATATGTGCAAGAGGTTTGACACCCTTCTCATTTTGTATAATTCTTGTTCATGTCCTTTTGTAAATTTTTCAGAAAGGATCTACCCAACATACTGGAAGACTTCCTCTGGGTCTTTTAACATTTGGTGAAGATGTTTGATGAGAAATTTAATATCATAGGTGAAGGGGACTCTTGCAGAGGAATTTCCTCTACCAAAGC
This sequence comes from Sminthopsis crassicaudata, assembly GCF_048593235.1. Taxonomy (NCBI): domain Eukaryota; kingdom Metazoa; phylum Chordata; class Mammalia; order Dasyuromorphia; family Dasyuridae; genus Sminthopsis; species Sminthopsis crassicaudata. The sequence goes on from NC_133619.1 coordinate 148,500,843, forward strand.
AAATTGACATCCTCTCTATAACTGATAAATGTTTTGTTTTGTTTTTGTTTTTGTTTTTTCTGAGTCTGGGGTTAAGTGACTTGCCCAGGATCACACAGCTAGGAAATGTTAAGTGTATGAGACCAGATTTGAACTCGGGTCCTCCTAAATTCAAGACTGGTGCTCTATCCACTGCGCCACCTAGCTGCCCCCCTATAACTGATAAATTAAGGAATAAATTAATGGAAAAGCATTTGCTAAGAGCTTTCTATGTGTCAGGCACTGTAATAAGTATTACAAAGGGAAAAAAAAAGGTAATCTCTGAACAAAAGGAACTTATATTCTAATTGAGATGCAACAACCAAAGGGAAGTGCTGGCCAGAAAGAGGCACTCTGGAAAGTTTCTTGGATAGCAAGTGGAGCCATAGTAGCATAAGTTAATATACTCAATTTAGGAACAATGGAAGAATTGATTTTAATTCAATTTATAGTTCCAGAAGTGGGTGATGAAAATTAAGAGAAGGATGGTAAGGAAAAAAGAATCTCAAAGGGGCAAAGCATCTAGCTAGGAAGAGAAAGTTGGATAGTTGGGAATGAACTAAAACAAAGTAGGAACTTTTCCTGAATTAGCATTTCTGAAAAGGAAGTTACCAGTCAGGAGAGTAGAGTAATGGGATGGAATTTTCTCCAGATTGGGAAGGTGATTGTAGAAGAGGAAAGGAAAGCCAAAGAATCCAATTAAAGGCAGTATGTGTCACAGATTTTCATCTTGAACTCAGGAATTCTTGACTCTGTCAGCTTTCTAGACTCTCTGCCGAGCCACCTCTACAGATCCTGTCATTTCAGATACAAAAAAAAGGGTAATTTAGAGAAGTTTTTAAAAGGGTAATTTAGAGAAGTTAAATAACCTGTCCAAGCTGACATAACCAGGTAGTAGCAGTTTATAATACTTTGATTCTCAGTTCATTTTCCTTTCCATTATGACACATGTCTTTCCTTCTTTAAATGCAGAGAAAAGGGGAGATTGGGTGCACTGAGTCCAGAATAGTAGTAAAATATTAAAATATTCTATTGTCGGTTTTCTCCTTTCTGTCATGAGTGGAAGCAAAGGCAGGTAACGATAGCATTACAAGGTTCTATAATTTACTCAGAGTAGGGCACGTCCTAGAGGTAAAGGAGGAAGGAAACTGATTACCTTCCATCTTAATAGTACTCCTCTTCTATCATATTGACATAGATATGCTACCCAAAACAACTTTGGGAACAGTGTCCAAATCTGTGTTTTCATGGCTATAGGGAACTCCTGTTGGGGAATTTCCTACCCATACAGATCAGCAATTGTTTTAAAGAGTTGCTTAGGAACAGAGTGATTTATCCAGGTTTTCCTGACTACAAGGAAAAATCTCCTACCGAGTAAAATCTTCTACATAATTCTGTGACTAATTTCAATTTCCCTATTTCCATTTTGTATGTATATGGACTGGCATATAACAAGAACTAAGGAGATAGCCACCAGCTAGGGCAGGTTATGCTTCTTTAAAGAAAATATTTCTTTGTAGTTTGATAAGCAAACTTTGGATTACATTTAATAGCAGTATAAACACAACTCTTGAGCTTTTATAGAACAATAGTTGAAACTTTGATATGGATTCCTAGGGCAGAAGTGGGTGAAGTGTGCTGTGGTTGTCTTAGTACAAAAATTTGCAGAGTCTAAGTCTAGTACATTGCTTCAGGAAAAATGGCTAATGCCCTGCATAAAGCCTGGGGAAAATAGAGCTGCTGTAGTAGAGATGATAATACCAAAAAAGTCTTTATTGTCAGACTGTTTATATTTAAGTTTATGGTTGTTGGTTCTTCAATTCCACTTGTACTGGAGAAGGTCTATCCCTTACACTAATCTTTTGCATTATTTTTAAAAAGAATTTTGATGAGTACATTCTTGAATTGCTTTATTATTCCAATAAATACTCAAAAATATTTCTCAACTCTTTCCTTTAGCCTGTTTGAAACTAACTTCCTTCTCTTTGGAAAAACAAAAAACCAAAAATACCCACCAAAACCACAGTGTCCCCCAAAACACTTAATAAAATTTCCTTCCCGAACCTTACAGAATACTTCTGAACGTGATTCATTCTTTCCAAAGTGTTGAAATAAATTACATTATGACCACTATCAATTATTTAGTAATATAAACCACTAACTTCCTGAAAGTCTTGTTTTTATTTTTTTATTTTTTTAAGGAAGTTATTCCAGGAAGAAATTGATTGACATCAACAGACTTTCCCAAATCATACCCTCTCCCCCAATGTAATCCTCTTTCCTTCCTTTTCCATTGTTTTTTTATGTTCATTGAGATATAATAGAACCACTCCCAACTCTCATCTAATTAAATTCCTTCTATGAACCCTGAGAAGTTCAAAGGAGACCCATGTATCATTTTCATGTATTATAATATAAGCAGTTTATCCTCATTTAGTTTGTTATTATTATTCATTCATTCATGTTTAACCTTTTATGTTTCTCTTAATTTCTGTATTTCTACTTCAAAATTTCTTTGAAGCCCTGATCTTTTCAAGAAAAGTGTTTGAGTTTTCCATTTCATTGAAGATCCATCCCCCCCCCCCAAGAATATACTCAGTTTTGCTGGATAACTTATTTTTGACTGTAAGCTTATATTCTTTGCCTCAGGAATAATGTATTTCAAGTTCCACACCTTTTTTATAGTTGTTGCTGTTATTGTTCATTTCAGTCTTGTCTTGTGACTTCATTTGTTTTTTTTTTTGTTTGTTTTTTTTTGACAAAGACATTTCAGTAGTTTGCCATTTCCTTCTCCAGCTTATTTTACAGATGAGGATCCTGACAGGGTTAAGTGACTTGCCCAGGATTAGATAGCTACTAAGTGTCTAAAGCCAGATTTGAATTCACTACGATGAGTCTTCCCAATTCCAAGCTCAGCACTCTATCCTCTGTGCCACCTAACTCCCTATCATGGACTCACCTAGGATTGAACCTGAGACTTCTCTCACCCAGAGAAAAAAATCATGGTGCCTCTTAAATCATGTGATTCTGATTGTGACTTCTTAATACTTAAATTCTTTCTTTCTTGCTTCTTGCACTCTTCCCCCTCCCCCCCCTTTGATATAGAAGCTCTGAATTTTGGTTATCAGTTATTGGGAGCTTTTCTTTTGGAATTTCTTCAGGAGATCACCAATAGATTTCCACTTTGGTTTTAAAGAAATCTGGATAGTTTTAAGGTTTCTTGAAATATGATGTCTGTTTTTTAAAACAATTTTCCCTCAATCTGTTTGTTTTTTTCCCTTAATCTTAATTTTGTTTTTGTTAAATTTACATTATGTTCTATTTTTCTTTTCTTTTTTTGTTTTAGTATTTCCTCATGGAATCATTAGCTTTTACATGATTTATTCTAATTTTCAGGGAGTTTGTTGCTTGAGCTAATTCCATTTCCAATTCTTTCTTCCATAACTCTAATATCTTTTCCATATTTACTTCCAGCTTTTAAATTTCACTGGTAAAAAATATTTTAAAAAATTCTTTGTAATTCTTGTCTCATCTCTTTCAGAAATCCTAATTGAAATTGTGATCAGGCTGTTTTGAAATATTCTTGTTCTTCTAGTACCTTTTAGAACTGTCTCTGTTCTTTTCCTATTTGGTATTTTTTAATCAATCACTTAGATAAAGGTATGGTTAGCATGATATTCAAATTTTCAGATAACACAATGAAACTATTATGCTGGATGATAGCAACCCAAAAGATCTTGACAGATTACAATACTGAGCCAAATAAATGTTACATTCTTCACTTATCTGAGTCTTGTTTGGATATTTATAAGCCAACAGGTAGGACAACGTGAAAAAATTCAAAAATCAGTTGAAGGAACTGGAGATATTTACCCTAGAGCAGAAGAGAAGTAGGGCATGATAACTATTATTAAATATCTGTGGGGGAAGGACTAAAATTATTTGTTCAACCTTAGAGAGCAGAGTTGAAATTGCTGAGAGGAAATTTAGATCTCCAACTAAGGACAGCTTTCCCTCCCCCAAAAAAATTCCCTTAGAAGGTAGGGATTTCCCTTTTAGTAGAAGTGTTCAAGCAAAGGCTAATGACCATTTACTGTTGTTATTTTCAAAGAGGACCAGTGACAGAGAGAGTAGTGTATTGACTCCATTGAATTGGATTTAAGTGAAGCAAAGCTGAACAGTCAGTCTTTCCTCCACAGTCTTTAGAAGGCAATGACAAAAGGTAGATCAGGACTATTTGTGATGGTGCTTTGTACAGTTGGAAACCTTGGCCTTTTTAAGTTGAGGTTTTTTCCAGATCTCTGTTTGTCTGAAGCAGCATATATTCAGTAATTAAAGTCTAGGTAAGAACTGAGGCAGAGGAGACCTAGTTTGCCTCCATAAAAGAATCAGTGTAGGAGGGGAACACCCTGAGAATTTCTGGCCAAAACAGAAACAGTTGTTTCCACTTGCAAAGTAGGGTGCAGGGAGGTTATTGTTCAGGTTTCAATTGACTTGATATCTTCAGAGAGTTTTCCCAAGATTCTGTGATTTGGGGATGCTGTCTTCTAGAATATAACATACATAAAGATGGTAGCACCAATGGAAGAGGAAGAAATGATACTTGTCCTAAACTATGATAAGCAAGTAGAATCATAGAATTTTTGAATTGGAAGGAATAATAGAGCAAGGCTTCTTAATTTTTTCCACTTATGATCTCTTTTTCTCCAAGAATTTTTTTCATGACTCCTCTAAGTGTATGGGTATATATAATAGGTATACAAATCTGATTTTACTGATAATCATAATTTCATGATCCCTCACATTCAGTTACAAACCCCATATGGGGTTGCAAACCACAGTTTAAGAAGAGCAAAGAACTGTGTTGATGCAAATAAGAAAAGTGTGGCAATTCCTGCTCTCAGGAAGTTTACATTGTAATGCAGGAAACAACATGCATATATGACATGGTTTCAGGTATAAAATAAAAAGATCTAGTGTTCCTGACTGTGTAGCAGCAAAGCAAATGGCAATGCCTCTTCTTTTACATCCTTTCTAGTGATAAAGACACTTTCTGATGTTGAATTATTTCATAGGGCCAAGGACTGTGGTGATAAGAAATGCTTTCTGTATATCTTTAGTCACTGTGGCTCCAACATCCAAAGAACCATTAGCCAGGCTGCAGCTCCACAGGGCTTGTTTCCTGGAATCATGACTGTGGGCATTAGGCAAGCAGGCCTGATGGTCTGGGGGTTGGGCATTGGCTTTACTTGTCCCTCAGAAGCAGTTTGTGTAGGCAGGGAATGTAGGTTTCCTTTCCATAGCAGTTGCTCCCCTTACTTAAGGCTATGAGGGTCAATCCAGAAGCAGAGCTCAGTGGTTTGTGGAAAATTCTATTCCCAGGGTCTTCCATTGCAATCTTGACTTGCCGATGCATGCCATTCTCATCTCTTCTTCAGGATACCTTGCTTTTTCTGCCTGCCTGCTTTGAAGTGGGTGAAGAAGGTTGGACAGCAAATGATGTGCCCCATTCCTACCAGAGTTACTTTCCCAGATTATAGCTACTAGAATTAAAAACAGGAGTTAGTGGTCTAGTGACTCCAAGTCTTCATAGGCTTCCCCACCATTTGGTGAAAGTTGGTCAGGAAGTATTGATAGTGGCGCATTTAGAAGGAATCTGAGATTACATGGTTCATTTCCTTCATTTTAAAGATAAAGAAACTAAGATTTATGTCTGGAACTACATTGGTCGCTCACTTAATTAGCTCCTGACCTAAAGGCTTTGCAAATGCCCAATTTCAATCACTACTCTTAACCTATTAATTACTACTCTCAAGATCTACTTTAGATTCATCATTTAAACATATTGTCCCATTTGTGACAGTTGTTGCTGTTGTATTTCAGTTATTTCAGTCATGTCTGCTTCTTTACAACCCCATTTGGGGTTTTCTTGGCAAAGATATTGGAGTGTTTTGTCATTTCCTTTTCCAGTTCATTTTACAACAGATCAAACTGAGGCAAATATGGTTAAGTGATTTGGCCAGGATCTTCCAGCAAGTAGGCATCTACAGCCAGATTTAAACTCTGACTTTTCTGACAAGGCCCAATACTCTATCCACTGCACTACCTACTTGCTTCTAGTATGATTCAAATCATTACATCACACAGAAAATCAAGATAAATTCAATTCTCAATTACATTAATAAGTGACAACAAAAGGATAGCCAGAAATAGCAAATTATTCCAAAACAACATATTTGGCTTAGAAATAAGCTTACAAAAAATAAGTGGTTAGAGGAAGTGTCAGAATTTTATAATTAACTATATTTGGCTTGAACTCAGAGATATGCTTCAGCTTCTTCATACTAGCTCACACTTAGAAATAAACAAAAATATAAATGAGTGCAATGTTTATTGTTTTGTTGGTAATCTAAACTTTAACAAAGTAATAGAGAATGCATTAACAATGCAGATTAAACTTCAAAGTCTGTCCTGCATGCATTTTAGGGGAGTCAATTGTGAAAATATTTCCCAGTAAACCCTTACTTAGGGATGCTATTAATTACTTCAACTATGATTGGAGAAGGCAAAAATTGTTCATAATTATCATGTTTATCCCCAAAGGAGGTAATCTATACAAAAATAATTGAGTTGACATTTGATATGATTATATATGATTGACAGGGTTGCACATTATTACATGATGAGTTATTAATCATAATTATTAAGAAAAGAATATAGAGGTGTATGTTAACTCTGACTACTAAAAAACATCATTTATGAGTACAAGCCTTTATAATCTATGAATTTTTATAATAATCGATATTGGAGTGAATTACTTAGTGAATTTTACTTAAAGAATTGAAATGGCAGGACAGGAAGAACTACTAAAAAAGAAAAGAAACAACCACAGAAGTGGTTTTATTTTATGTTTAAGTGACTTGTCCAGGATCACTCAGCAGATAGGGTAGATGTTTTGTCACCTGAGCTAGTGCCAAAGTCTCCAGATAGGATATCACTTTTCTATCTGTCCTTACAACCTTTTGTGAGCCTCATTCATCCCATCAAAAGGACATTGTATTGATACATGCAAAATTGTGCTAAAGAATTGATGAAAAAGGTAAATATTTCTAAAGACCTCATCATTTTGTGTGAAAACATTCAGTCAGTAAATAGGATTTATTAAGTATCAGATACAGTACTTCATTGATACAGGGGATTTTCATTGAGGAACTTTTTTCTCCCAGTGGAGAATAGCAGTCACTCTGCAATTTATGAATCTTTAGAGAATTACCTGGAGCATTAAGAGAGAAATTAAAGGATCACGCTCAGGATTACATAATATATGGCAGAGATGGGATCTACATCTAGGTCTTCCTGCTTCTGAGGTGTTTCAGCCTGTTGAGCAAGTATATTTTACTTCATTTGTGCCAATCTTTGTGATTTAATTTAATACAATATAAAGTTACTTCACCTTTCATTTATTAAATAGCATGTTTCAAATACTTCATTTTGGCCAGCCAGCTGCTTTTGTGAACTGCCTCATCACACCCACACTGTACATGATCAGGAGGATTATGAAACTTTCATTATCTGAACTGGATATTTCTTTCAATCATATCTTTTACACAGGGACTATTCTTCCCATTCTTTAGAGACATTCTTTAGAACCATTCTAGGAGGTTGAGTAGAATTTTTGAGTCAGGAAAATCTGCATTCAAATTCAGCTTCAGACACTTGGTAATTTTGGGCAAATCCCTTTACCTCTCTCCATCTGCTTTCATTTGCTCCACAATATAATAATATGCTATTATAATAACAGCACATCTATCTCCCAGAGTCCAGATGATCAACTGAAATATCTGTGAAGTATTTAAATACCCAACACACAATAGGTTCTTAATGAACACTTGTTCCCTTCTTTTCCTCTGCTTTTCCCTTTCCCATCAGTGCCCCTGATCTGTACCATTTGGGGAAGTGACCCTATGTCCAGCTCACACCAAGGATCACAGCTTTAATACTTCTCAATTGTGTATGATGAAAATGTTTTACAGTGTTCAAACTTACAGCCTTTTATTCTTTTGAGATATGGTCAATGATTTTGTCCTAATTTTTGTTTTAAACTTGGGTCTCAGGATAAACTTTCATAATTATTAAACTCTACAAATTTTGACTTATGCTAATAATAAGGAAGGTGAGGCAGCTAGAAATCAGCCAGAAATATTAATTGGGAATTCTCTTTTTGTACAGTACAGTACAGAACACTCTGTAAGATCTATATTCCCAGCAGTAGACCTAGAAAAATCCCAGCCAGGCAATCCTGATTATGATGTGATAGATTGTAAATTCCTTAACCCTTTTCCCACTTCCACAGAGAAACTTGTTTCCTATTCCAATTTAGGAGTACTTCAGATGTTACCCTAATTACATCCATTACCTTTTTTTTTCTGATTTCCCTTTCAAATCAGGAAAACAGGTCGCTGGTTAGGGAAGGAGTACAAGGAGTTGGGTCTGCCCTGCCCTTCTCAGAACCACAGTGTTAGACAATGTTGAAGGATTCCTCTAACCTAATAATAACAGCAGTAGTACAGTCTGACTAGGTCAACTCCTGGGAACTGGATAGCTACTTGACAATATGAGACTCACAAGTATAGAAGGATGAAAAGGGCAGAAGACTAAAGCCAAGACCAAGGTTTGGTGGGGATGAGATTACCATATGAGGAAGGAGCCTGGAAATCCCTTCTATCTTTTGCTTTTTGCTTCCTCTACTTCCTTTATTTTCTTCCCTGTGCCATCTCTATTTCTCTTTTCTATGTTCCTTTTCTCCTCACTGATTCATCATCCAAAGAATAATAAGAACTAGCATTTACTTAGTGCTCTTAGGTTTGCAAAAGCACTTTACATATATTTTTTCATGTGATCTTCACAATAAACCTTTGAGATAGGTCATTTCAAGGATGAGAAAACAGTCTAAAAGAGCTAAATGAATTGCCCAGACTTGGATAGCTAAGTAAACTATCTATGTAGCTAATAAATGTTTGGGACAGGACTTGAATTCATATCTCTCTGATTCTATGATATAGAGTTTTCCATTTATTCTAATGATATTATTTCTCTTTATTTAGGCAAGTGGGAGATAGCAAAGTAGGCTGTCCATAGGGTTTTAGTGTTGCTCGATTGTCTGAATCAAAAAAAAATCTCTTTACTCTTATTCTGGTCAAATATGAAGACAGATATAGTCAACTAAATTTTTTTATTATATTATTATATAACTACATGTTATATAGTTGTAACATGTATTATATATTATGTTACAAACAGCATAATATATAACATATTACATTATATATTAATACATATTATATAATTGTGGTATATATTATATTATATTACAATTATTAATTGCATATAATACATATGATATAACATAACAATATATACTTACACATGTTATATAATTGTATTATACATTATATATCTTATAGGTTATGCTATCTATGTTATATATAATATAAATGATACAATGATATATATTGACACATGTTATATGATGATACTATATATCATATTATGTTATATATGATGTGCGTATTTATGGTATCATATTTGTCATGTTACATATTATTATATTATATGTAATTTTATATAATTATATATTACAAAATTCATATTACATAGTAATATGTGTCATATAATTGTATTGTATAGCCTATATGTTGCCATGTTATATGTGATACTACATACATATTACATATTATATAATACATGGCCTATAACATCATATGTTAGTGTTAGTGTCATATCACTGTATGATAATCACATAAGTCATGTCATACATAATATTTTCTAAGTATATATCATCACAAAACATTGCTATATATCAATATATGTGATGTTGTGCTATATATGACATACATATATGGTGTTGTTACACTGATATTATATATGTAATTATATATTATGCATTAACATATCACAAAAATGTTATATGTAATATATGTATTTGTATATTATATATACATATATATACGATATTTACACTATTATATAATAGATGCCATAATTTACATATGATATATACATGTTACATGATGTTATTGCATGATGTTACACATGAAATATTGTGATTGTGTGTTTTATATAATACACAAACATTTCACATATTAACATATGTGATGTAATTGTACTAGGTGATACATATGTTATATGTTGTTACACTGATATTATATATTATATGATATATTTATATAGGTTGCATAATTGTATTATATAAGATATATTATATATGTAATATATGTAATTATTTTATATATATATATACAATGCATAACATTATTTAATATATTGATTTAATTGCCTTATGCATGATACATGGATATTATATGTTCTGATATACATAGTATTACACATATATAATTATATATTGTATATAACACATATTATGTTATATATCAATGTGTTATAGAATCTTAATGATACTTTTATATATGTTATGCTATAACTGATATTATATATTGATATATAATTATATTTTGTAAAATGCATATTATATTGTTATATATTAATATATGCAATATAATTTGTTAACTATGATACACATATGCTATATTACATTATATGTAATATTATATGTGATTACATATAATATACAATATAATACATATTACATATATCAAGATATCATATAATTATATTATTATTAATTAAATTATAATTATATATTCTCAATGATACATATATATTGTGTATATAATATTATATATATGCAAATAGAAAAATCTATAAAATTTATAAATAGCTAATTTGTATGACTCCTCTGTTTCAGTTGTGAAACTGCATCTAATTACATTGTACTTGTCTGGCAATGAAATGGAGTTGAGGTTTTTGTTTCTTTGCTTGTTTTACTGGTATGGAAAGAAGCAATTCAGATTACTAATATTTTTTGGATATGCAAACTGTACTTGTATGGAGAGCAGAGTACATATTCACTACTTCTATTTCCCATGACCAGCTACTCCATCATACCACACACACTCATATCCACAATCTTGTTATCATACCATGTAAGTGGCCTACATCCTTTTCATGAAATCAGAGATTCCTTTATCGGATCATCATCATCATCATCTTTCATTCCATCTCTTTCTCTTCCTTAATGCTCGAAACCCTAATCTTCATCTGCATTGCAACCTCTCAACCTTCTAGTCCTCAGTTTTTTCCAAAATCATCATTTTAGCATTAGATACACTCTTTTCCTATCTCCAGCTTGACTCCTTGATGAATCAGTTCAACTTGACACTGTCCTTGTCTTTATTCTGTTGGCCTTGAGCTGCCAAATACCACCCTTATTTTCACCATCCACTTCCTTCCTTTTTATTCACATGCTGCTAAATGAAGTGGAGGAAAACATAAAACCATGCTGAATGGGTTCATTACAAGTTTATGTTACATAATCTCACTTGTACCCTTTTTGCAGCAAGGCAGGTTTTTTACATTTCCCTAATTGATCCACCATCCTTCTCATCACAGCAACTTTTCTAAACCTTTTTTATCCCTCCTCATACTTCCCACAGCTTCTTCTTCCCAACCTTTTTGGCTGGGAATCTTGCCTCATATTTCACGGGGAAAAATTAGGCCATTTGTAGAGAGTTCTCTCTCTTTCCCCCTTTCTCTCATCTCACATCACTCAGATAGTTTCTACCAGTATTTGTTCTTTTACCACTTCTAACCTCTATTTCACATGAAGAAAGGACTCTTTTCTCTGCCAAACCCCTCTATATGCACAAAAGATTCCATTCATCCTATCTTCTCTAGCAGATTTCTCTCTCTTAATATCCCTACTCTTTCATTCATATTAAACCATGTTTCTTTTACTTCCTTTACACATGCCCATGTTTCCTTATCCTCAAAAAAACTTCACTTGATCCATCCATACCTTTTAGTTATCATCCTTTCTATTCTTCATTTTATGGCTAAATTTCTTGGGAAGGTTGTCTGTAATAAAGGCTCCTTTTCCTTTACTCTTGCTGTCTTAACTCTTTTCAGTATGGCTTCCAAACTAATTATTCAATAAAAATTTTCTTTCTAACATTACTAATGATCTCTTAATTGCCAATTTTGATGGCCTTTTCTCAGTCTTTATCCTTTTTGAACTCTACAGCTTACAACACTATCCTTTCTCTTGTATCCTATTTCCCTTTCATGTTTTAAAAAACTAATTTATTTTTATTTATAAATTGATTTCTAAATTCTCTTAACCAATCTTTCACTGTAGAAGGTAAGAAATACAGTATTTGAAATAATGCAAAACATTTCTACATTAACCAAATTGCAAAAAAAAATTAAGAAAAATAAAGTGAAAAAATTATTCTTCAATCAGTTTTTCAGTTCTCTCTGGAGAGTGCATAGCGTTTTTATCACAAGTCCTTTGAGATTGTCATGGATCATTGAATTAATCATAGTAGCTAAATCTTTTGTGGTTGATTATTGTTAGAATGCTGCTATTATTGTGCTAAATGTATTTCTAGTTTTGTTCATTTCATGTGTCATCAGCTCATATAACTCTTACTAGGATTTTCTGAAACCATTCCCTTCATAATTTCTTATAGCACAAATCACATATGATATCATGTTCAGCCATTCCCAGTTAATAGGCATTCCCCTTTGTCACCACAAAAAAAAAAGCTGTATAAATATTTTTGTACACATGGGTCCTTTTCTTTTTTCTTTGTTTTCTTTGAAATATAGACCTGATAGTAATATTTTGGGCCAGTGGGTAGGTATGCACAATTCTAAACCTCTTTGGCCATAGAACCAATTTGCTCTTCAGAATGGTAGAGTCATTTCACAACACTATTCAATAACGTGCTTATTTTTTCACATTCCCTCTAACACTTTATTTTTCTTTTCTCTCATATTAACCAATCTGATGGGGATGAATTGGTGATTGGTTTTAATCTGCATTTCTCTACTAGTATTTTAAAACATTTTTTCATATGATTATAGATAGCATTGATTTCTTCTGAAAACTGCCTGTTCATATCCTTTGACCATTTATCAACTAGGAAATGATCATATTCTTATAAATTATTCATATCTATGTATATATAAATATTTTATATTTAATAAATTAAGTTTTTATAGAGAAACTTGCTGGAAAAATTCACCCCATTCTTCTGCTTCCTTCTAATCTTGGCTGTGTTGGTTTTGTGTGAAAACTTTTAAATTAAATTTAAATTATTCATTCTGCATCCTGTGATCTTCTATCTCTTTTTTAAGATTATGAATTCTTTTCTTATCCTTGTTTTTGACAAGTAATTTTTTTATACTTCCCCCCCCCCAATTGCTTATATCACTGGCTATGTCTAAACCATGTGTGCATTTTGAGTATATCTTGATATATGGTAGGGGATGTTTGCCTTTGCCCAGTTTCTGCCAGACTGATTTCTAATTTTCACAGAAGTTTTCATCAAATAATTCTTGCCTCAATAGCTTAAATCTTTGGGTTTGTCAAACAATAGGTAACTATGATAATTTTCTTGTGAATATTAAGTACCAAATCTATTCCACTAATCAAACATTCTTTCTTATCCAGATTGTTTTGACGATTATTACTTTTGAGTATATTTCAAGATTTTGTACTGTGAGGCTGCTTTCCTTCCCTTTTTTATTGATTCACTTTATATTTTTGACCTTTTGTTTCCCTTTATGAATTTTATTATTTATTTAGTTCTATAAACAATTCTTTGGTAGTTTAATTGTTATGGTACTGATTAAGTAAATTAATTTATGTAGAATTGCCATGTTTAGTATATTGGATCAGTCTTCACATGAACAATTAAATTTCTCCAATTGTTTAGATCTGTTTTTATGAGAAAAGTGATTTGCAATTGTGTTCAGATAGTTCCTGATTGTGTAAATACTGCCAAGTATTTTATATTGAATATAATTATTTTAAATGTAATTACTCTTTCAATAGCTTGGTGATAACAGACATTTTATCTTACCTCTGCATTATGGGAAAGTTTATCCTTACTACAAATAATGCTTACCCCCTTGGTTTTGCTTAGATATTACTTACCATTTTAAAAAAATACTCCACTTGCTCCTATGCTTTCTATTGTTCTATGTGTCCTATTGTTTCTATTGTTTGTTTTGTTTAAATAGGAATGGATATCACTTTTGGTCAAAATCTTTTCCAGCATTTACTGATATAATCCTTACTTTTTATTATTTTTAATGTGGTCAGTTATGCTTGCAATTTTCCTAAAATTAAACCAATCATTCTTAATATAAATCTAGCCTAGCAATATCGGATGATCTTTGTGATTTATTCTTATAATTTCCTTATTAGTATTTTACTTAAATTTTCTACCATATCTACTGGGGTATTGGTCTAGTTTTCTTTCTGTTTTGCTTTCCCTGGTTTAGGTTTTAAAATCATATTTGTAATATAGAAAGAATATGGCAGGACTCCTTGGCTTGTTTTTTTTTTAATAGCTTACATTATACGAGAATTGTTCTTTAAGTGTTTGAAATAATCTCCTTATAAATCTATATGATCTGTAGGGTTTTTTCCTCATTTCATTTTGGCTTATTCAATTTCTTTTTCTAAACTAGTGCTATTTAAGCATTCTATTTCCCCTTAAAATAGCTAATTTGTATTTTTATAAACATTTATTTCATTCACATTGTGTATTACTGGCATATAATAGGGCAAAAGAGTTCCTAATATTTGTTTTGATTTCATCTTCATTGGCTATGCATTTCACCTTTTCTACTTTTAAATGATTTCCCCATCTTATTGGTTTTTCTACATAAAACCAGTTCCCAGTTTTACTTATTAACTTTATTATTTTTAACATCCCAATTTATTAATTGCTCTTTTGATTTTCAGGTTTGCCATTTCAGTGTTTAACTGAAGATTTTTTTTCTAGTTTTTATTTTTTTAGTTGTGTTCCCAATTCATTCATCTGCTCTTTCAATCTTATGTAAGCAGTTAGAGCTATAAAAATTGGTTTTTTGTTGCATCTCAAATGTTGGCATGTTGCTTCATTATTCTTATTAGCTTTAATGAAATTATTATTCCTAAAACTTGTTCTTTGACCCCCTCACTCAATGTAGATTTCATTTCCAATTAATTTTTAGTCTATACTTCAGAAACTGATTAGTGAATCTCCTTATCACATTGTGCTCCAAAAGTGCGCTTTTAATATATTTTTCTGCATTAGTTTCTGAGTTTTTATGCTCTAATACATCATCAGTTTTTGTTAAGGTACCATCTACAGGTAAGAAAAAAGCTAGACAAAATACTTTCTATTCCCTTTCAATATTCTCCAGAGGACTAAATATACACCAAATGATATAGCATCCAAATTCTTGGAGGAAAAGTTAAATGAATTACAGGAGTAAAACTATATTAGTTGAGGCCTTTCAGTTTACCTTTCTGAAATACGTAATCATAAAAAATAAGGAAATGAAAAGTCAGATATGATAGTCCTCTATTGTTGATGATACCTTTTAGCCAGAAATATTTTCCTTGATTATATCTTTTAATTAGATCTACTTTTGCTTTTGCTTTGTCTAAAATTAAGATTGCTTTGTCTTTTTATGTTAGATGAAACAGATTGTTATTCTGACTCTATGAGTCTTTCTATTTCAAACATGTCTGTTATAAACAAAATATTATTACTCTCTAGTTACTAATCCATTCTGCTATCCTCTACATGTTCTAAATGGCTTTTCATCTCCTTATCTTAGAATCCCTTTCTTCAAAACATAGCTCAGTTGTCAACACTTCACAGGAAGACTCCCATAGTTGTGTGCTATTCTCCTTCATTCTTAAAATAATTTTATATGTTTTGTATTTATTCATGTATGTACATATAAACCAACAGTAGAATGAAAATTCTTTGATGATAGGAACTGTTTGGATTTTGGATACCAATATAAAGGTTTAGTGAGTTTAAAAAGATCCTAGGATGATGACATTCTCTTCGAAAAAAAAAAGGGGGGGGATTGTTGCTAATCAAATGCAAATGCCATAAAGCCTCATATAAATTATTTTAAACCACCTTTTTTTTGAAGAGCATAATTTAATAATTTACCATAAGAATTTCAGATATAAAATACAATTTACTTTCAAAAAAAGAAATTAAAAACTTATGTCCCATTTTTGGCAGATATGAATTAGGAGCTGCTTTGTTCATTGGATGGTCGGGAGCTTCACTTTGTGTAATTGGTGGTGTTCTATTTTGCTTCTCAATAACTGACAACAGCAAAATACCCAGGTAAGAAAATCAGACAAAAATGATGTATTTGAAAAATCCAGAATTTTTCTAATCTGAGCTCCGTTATTGTGTGTATTACCTTGTCTGAATCTCAATTCCAAAATATCAAGAAATTGAGAAGTGAACTTGATAAATTCTTAAATTCCCTTCGATACTTTTGAATCTGTGAGATTCTAATTTCATGTGTGAGAAATAAATTGTATATAGTTAATATAATTCACAAAGAGAAACTCCACAGAATCAAATTTGGAGAGGTTACATGTAAGGGGGCCAGAATTTTTAATAGATTTGCTTGGCAGGGAGCACCTTCAGTTAATCATATCATTTATGTGACTATATTCCTAAAATTATATAAATTCAATTGTGTGCTGTGTAAACCTTTAAGAACAATATTGAAATAAAGATTACTCTATCTTAACATGCAAAAATAGTCTTAAGTGTGAATACATAGTGAAGAAATGCCCCCAAGAGTTAGGTTCTAGCACTGAACTCTCTACCCCTAACTCAGAGGGTCTAGTAATCTTTCTCACTTCCATCAACTTTCCACAAGATTGGTGAGAGAGATTCTTTAGTCAAGATGTCAACAAATCCTTTTCCTCTTAATTCAACTCAGATAAGTTCAAGATGGAAAAGCCATACTTAGAATTTAAAGGAAAGAATATACAGAATCATAGTCATAATATTGGCCTGACTATTGCTCATTTTTTACAACAGAGACACAAACTGTTGATAGGAATTTCTAGCACCTTCTTGACTAGGATGGATGGTAGGTATATGCTTAAAAGCTGGGAGAAAAAGCAGAGGCAAGAATGTTAATAAACACCAATGAGATATGCTCAAATACTTGCAGCATATTTCAATATTATACAAAAATACTAAGGAAATATAATGTTATTTATAGAAAAAGGAGGAAATATAGCTCTCCTCTCACCTTTTTCATATCATATACATATGTTTTAATATGCAAAATTATTTCCTTGCCTTTCAGAATGGCGTATGCGTACAATGGAGCCACATCTGTTTTATCTTCTCCTCCAAAGTACCAGAGTGGAGAAGGTGATTTCAAAAACACAAGCTCTTCAAAACAGTTTGATAAAAATGCTTATGTCTAACCAATACTGCTACAAATCACAAACTCTAGTTTGTCACAGAATGATTTCCATCAAAGTGCCACTGTAATGAACACAAGCTATTTTTAAAATATGAATTGTAGCATTGTTGATTTTATGGATGTAAATTTTCTTACATAATTATGTGCTAATCATTTTTTATTATGACTCTCGTTAAAAAAGCAAACAGGTTTACTTACCAGATATTTTAAGTGATTAATATAATAATTAAAATAGAGAATATCTTGTTAAATACAGTTTAGGTCATAAGAATAATACTTTCAAATCAACCTTCCAAGTGACTCAAATGATGAAAACTTTGATCTTTTGTTCATTTAAAATAGAATACTAAATGTACCTAAAAACTCAACTACTTGAAGTTGGCTCCCACCTCCAATCAGGAAGTGCTTAATATTGTTGGTGGTTGTTCTACTTTTCTTCTTGAAGAGTATTAATGCCATCTGGAGGAAAATGTTTTTCACTTCCTGTGAATTGGATGTAAATGCTAATATCTAACCCACTGGGGAAATCACAATTTGTCCCAAAATTGTTTTGGTTTTGGAACCTACACCTAGTGACATATAGATCACTTTTATTGTTTCTTACTTGACAAAGAGGTGACATTGATAAGAATGGTTGAGATATTGAAGTGATATTAGAGCGAAAATGATCTTAACCAAAATCTCATTGACACTTAAGCCTTAAATTGTTTCAAGGGATTTTTCTGGTATAATGCTCAGGGTGAATTTTGAGAAAAGAATAACAATGATGATTATAATAGCTAGCATTTACACAGAACTTAAAATTTTTAAAGCATGTATTATCATCCACCTCACAAGATTGTTGTGGAGATCAAAAGAAATAGTATTTGTCAAGCACTTAACAGAGTACCAGGCATGTAGCAGTATTAGATAAATACTTACTTCTCTTCTATATTTCATTTGATTCTCACAACAACCCTAAGAGATAGATGCTATTATTATTATTCTTTCTATTATACAAATGAGGAAATTGAGGCAAACAGAGGTTAAGTAACTTGCCTAAAATCATACAGCTAGTAAGTGTCTGAGCTTGGCTTTGAACTTAGGTCTTCTTGATTCCAGGAGGACTCTATCCCCTATACTTCTAGCTGTAGGGAGTAAATGGTACTTCAGTTCCAATGAGGGCTCTAGAGGCTAAATTTAGGTTCACCAAACTTATGGATAAAAAAGGTATTGAGTAACTGGAAACCCATGACTGAACACTTTGAAGAACTAGACTATGAGATCACTGGAGCAAAATGTGAAGAAAGCAAGATTTCTAAATAAGATAAAATGATTGTTTTATAAATGGATATTCAGTTGAGCTCATCTGCTAGATTTGGGTTCAAGCAGAGGTCAGGGATTTGTACAGGAGGTATTTGTGAATCATTTGATTTAGAATAAAAATTACATGATACACTTTTAGGGAAGAGAAGAAAAAATATTAGTGAAGAAGATTCCATTTGAAAGTATAATTATAAAGAAAACTGGTTGAAAGCCACATGACAAAGAATAGGAGGGAAGAATCGATTTGTGAACCAACTAAAAATGAAGAGAATGAAGAGAAATAAACTAAATAAGCATTACTGGAGACAGCTAAAGCAATGATTTAGGGGGGGGAAATCTAAACTCTAAAGTTACTACTTTAGGCTATTGGTTAGTCCATGACAGGCATATGAAATTGTACTGTTCTATCACAAAAGGTAAATACCAAATGAGTCCACCAGAACGGAGAATTAAGGAAATCCCTTGAAGCTTGAAAGATAAATTAAGACAAGGAAAAGAAATTACCTTAATTCCTGATCAACACTTCAATATGTAAAACTAACACAAAAGCTAAAAGAAGATCAGGAAAGTTTAAGATATATTTATATCAGTCAATAAAGAATTTCATGTAATGTAAACAAGTTATTAATAGAAATTGAGCATTTCTCATGTTGAGGCAGAAAGAACAATTATGTCTTCCCAAAAATATGTCCTTTGATGCCACTGCAAGGGACAAAATACTTAATATTTCACTGTGGTTATGACTCATTAATAATCACATTTTTATGAACTATATAAAATAAATAGTTTACACTGTTCTCTATGACAAGAAATGAAGTGAAAGTCCCTAATCACTGACAAAAACATCTGAATTCTAAACTAATCTTTCAAATTCACTGACTGAAACTTACTAATAAATTTCATGAGCAATGAATGAAATAAAAATTTTAAAATAGGTTCCTAAATAATTTTTAACAAATTGAGTATGAAAAGCAAAATTCAGATTTATAAGTTTTAAGTTCCTTATAAGTTATTTGTGGAGATCACAAAATAGATTTAAAGCTGGAAGAGATTTTAAAGTATTGGATATAGTCCAACACTTTTTTTTTTAACAGATTTGGAAACTGAAGGACAGAGAGTTGAAGTGATTTAAGTTGACTTGGTATTATTATGGGCAGAACCAATATTTGAAACTAGGCATTCAGATTCCAAATCCCCGACATCTTTCTATGTTTCCCTAGTGCTAATGTATTATTTGCTTTATCAAGAATTCCTTATAGTATTTTTAAATAGCTTCTATAATGCAAAGGTCAAAAGCCTTTTAAAATGGTGAACAAAAATTCCTTTACCTCTTCTTTGATGGGAGGGATAGGAAAGGAAGCAAGATAATGTTAAGTCCTAATTCTCTCCAGGTTGGTTAGAGAGAGGTAGAGGTCAGAAGGTAGACATGGCATGGCAGAAGCTGAAGATAATGAGCATGTTGCTAGTTGCTTGCCTCTTGTCTAGTAAATGAATTGATTCAATCTCTATACTGTACAACTTTTCTGGAACACATTTATTATATAAGGTGAAGCACAGCAATATAATATGTCCATGGTGATTATGTAAAATCAGAGGCAACTTCTTAAATTGTTATAATAATGAGCCACAAATAAGATCTTACAATTCTAACATTAGATCACATTATTTGCTCATTATGACAATTGAGCATCTCTTTTACTGAATTCTGATATAAAATATTTGAATCAGACAAAAAGAGCTCTAAAGAAGTAGTTTAGATATTTCTGTAATAACTCAGTTCCACTCACAATGATACAATGTACGATTTTACTGGAGAGGTTCACAATTAAAGAAAAAATAAAATAAAAATATCAACATAGCCATTTAATTGAAATGTCTCTTTGTTTTAAAGTACAGAAAGTATCTTTAAAAATGCTTTTGAGTGTATAAAAAATGCAAAAACAATTGATATGAATTTCCTGGCCTCTGACAAAAGTCATATTGGCAAGAATACAACTTAATTTGTTAAATTTTGCTATTTTATAATACAGATTTTCTATTAAAATAAAAATATAAAATGTAATAACCACAAATATACATATTATTTCAATAATGACTCTGTCTTTTCTAATGACATTATTAGGCAATCTTGTTAGCTATTTAAAGTTATATTTTATTCACAAAATATCCAAGGTAGCTATTATCTTGCAGAAACAGTATCTCATTATACGTATTCATTGTAAACATGCTTAAAGTGTCTCAATGCAGCATACACTGATGGTTCTGGTTATAATTCTTTAGCTCAAAGTAATTCAGGCCTATAAACATATACACATAATTTTTTTTGGTAATTTTAGAATGAACTATATGTCAAAATAACCAGATTAATATTTTTAAGTATGTGTTACTTCTGTTATTTTGGTTTAAAAATTCAGTACAAAAAATTGTAAAATTTAACACAAATTGAGAAACAAATATAAGAATTTAAATTACAATATAAAAATGTCATTACTTTCAACAACAAAAAAATTCAGGAATGGTAAAATGTGCCTAAAAACTAGTTAAAAAATTATTTGAAAAAATACATTAATAATCAAGTACCATTATGGAAAAAAATGTCTTATGCATTGACAAGTTTTTTTGTTTTTTTTTAACAATAGCAAGTCTTTTTTTTTTTTAACACTCTTATGCTTTAAAATACTGTTGACTTATCAAGTTGTTTTTTCAATAAATATTTAAATGCCATTAAATATACCTTTGTTCTCTGAATAAGCTTCCTTGTCACTGTGAGAATTACAATAAGGCATGAGAGTTAGAACCATGTGGATAGATTACTGAGATCAGCATTGGCACCAGGGAGTCACATCTGACAAGGCATGGTAAGTTATATATCCGAAGAGTCACTCCAGTCAGTTACAGTTACTAAGCTGCTTTTTAATGTACTTGTATCAGCTTCTTGAAGTACTGTTGATAAAAAGATCAAAGATAAAGAAGACAATTAAATAAATACCAGTAAAAAGCCACTATTTTATATTCTGAATCTTTAGAAGAAATGAAGTGAAAATTATTTCAGTGACTGAATTTATATTGAATCCAAGATGATATCTATTTTGGAGTTTTTGTTGTTTGCTTTTTAACTAGCTGCAAAGGCTTAAAAAGACCCAATCACACAAATGAGCTGCCTCCTAAACGTTTATGTGGATATTTCCTCCATTAAAAGAGATGGTAAGAAATAATGCATATATTTCTAAGTTCCTATTCTAACACTCTAAAATTGTGAATAGTTAAGAATAAGTAACAGGATTGAATACATAGGGATAAAATAAATTAGTGGCTAAAAGTGGATTTTTCTGCTATCATATTTCATCTTAGAGTAATTTCCAAATTATATGAATCTGAACAATGGAACTGAGTAGGAAGTGCTGTAGAGATTAATAATATGCTTCCAATTTAACCTTTTTAACTACAGGAAAAATTCTAAGAAGAAAATAAAAATGATTCTTAATATCAGCCAAACTGGTTAGTCTACAGATGAAAATCTAAGACAGTAAAAATTATCTTAGTCAATAAAAGAATTTCAAATTTTCAATTAAATGTGAAAAAAACATTTTCTATCATAGCAACAAATAATAGCTAATGCATAAAAATAAAAGGTCATTTATAAAAACCAAGTTCTATAGGCTAATTGTAAATGCTTCAGAGCCAAGTGAGGAGAGAGAAAAAACAGCAGTGTATCCAAGACTGCTCCTTCCTGGGCTCAGTTAAAACAGTCAGGCAGTATCCTCAGGAATGGTTGGCTCATGGTCATTGGAGGCTGAGGAGACTAGTCTGAGATCCCTGCAAGAATCAGGGTACATAGAGAACTGCTTTTTTGGTTTGACATTCAAAAGTCTGATACATACAACCTGTATAACAAGAGAAGGTAATTATCAGTGAATCTAGTGCAGGGATGATTCCAATGTCTTTAAGTGGCAGAGTGAAAGAGTTAGTGTCAGGGAAAGATCAAACTTGATAAGTCCCCAAAATGTATGCTCCCTGGTCCAGGGCAGCTTACATAGGAGTGGTAAGGTAATGATGTGGCTTCCAGGGTCCCTCTCTCAACCACAAAGATAAAATACCAGCATCTATGTAAAAGGAAGCTACGTAGAAATATCTCATACCATATCTGAATTTTGCATTTACTGAACTTATTTTTTTTTTTACAAAGAGTAGCATAACATTAAAGTAAAAATGGTAGAATACATCAAAATTTAAATCTATTTGACAGGGAAAAACTGATGCTTTGACTATATTCATTATTTAGTTAAATAACAAATTAAGAAAATCATTAGTTCTAATTTGATGCATATTTTTCAAGTGATTAATGGATTCTTATTGGTATGCATTCTCTGTTTTAAAGACATAATCAAAATATTTATCATATTTCAACAACAGCACTGATTGCAGCTGACCTTCTACTTTGGGAGTACTTTGCACTTTGGGAGCATATGCACCCCAGGCACTTGTAACTTGAGTGGTATTAGATTCAATCTTTAAAAGTGAAGTTGCACTTGGTTTTTTCTCAACATTTTTTTCCAAAGACTTTTCTTCCTCCAAGGATGATAGGTCCCAGTCCTCATCTTCTACATCTGCACACTACAATAAAAAAGAAAAAAAAGTTTTATTTTGAAGGAACAATGCCATTTTTGGAGCTCTTTACAAAGAATATAAAGATAGCACTCTCATTCCATTACCATTCCCTCCGTATCAGGAATTTTCCAGTGAGTACATAATTTCCGGTAAAACAATTTCAAAGTGTACAAATTATACAAGTCAAAAGAATATTATTATCAACTTTTAGGCAGATGAATCTAATTAGAATGGTATCTGCTCAGCAAAGCAACCACCAAGTCTTTTAAAAAGAGAATACTTGGAGCCAGCTAGGTACTGCAAAGGGTAGAACACCTGCTCTGAAGTTAGGAGGACCTGAGGACAAATCTGGTCTCAGACACCTAACACTTCCTAGCTGTGTGACTCTGGGCAAGTCACTTAACCCCAGTTGCCTCAGCAACAACAATAACAACAACAACAAAAAGAGAGGGTGGGAGAGGGAAGGGGAAAGATGGAGAGAGAGAGAGAGAGAGAGAGAGAGAGAGAGAGAGAGAGAGAGAGAGAGAGAGAGAGAGAGAGAGAGAGAGAGAGAGAGAAAGTGAGAGAGAGAAAATACACACACTTGGCTCAACTGGACAGATGAAGAATAGTAAACTAAAAAGAGGATAGATATCAATAAGCATCTATGGAACACTTGTTATGTGCCACACATTAGGCTAAGCTCAAGGGATACAGAGAAAAAGAACAACCATTCTCTATCCTCATGGAAGATATATGGATGGGGGAGAGGAATGAGAAGATGTATAACTCAGGACAAAAAGACAAATACAGAGAGGAGCCTCAGAGGGGATAACACAAGCAACTGAAGCAGGGAGTGAGATATGGAAAGGAGGCCCAGAAAAACTGCCTAGAGAAGGTGGTACTTGTGTTCACTATTTAAAGGGAACTAAGGATATTAAGATTTGGAAATTAGGATACTCAAGGCAGATTATACAATATAGATTATATAAGAGTGTCCAGGACACCAGAAAGATTGTCATATATAAAAGGGAATACAAAGTAAAAAAAAAAGTTAGAAAAGATGGAAGGATTGTGAAGAGCTTTAAATGTCCAAAAAGAAAGTTTATTTGAGCCTAGAGGTAATAGGGAGTCACTGCAGTTTACTGAGCAGAGAGTAACATAATCAGATCGACATTTTAGGAAAATTGTTTTAGTAATTAATCATAAGTCAGAAAGGAATGGGGAGAGAATTATGAGAAGGAGCTCAGCTAGAAGTGTATTCCAATAGGCCCAGTGAGAAATGATAAGGTCCTGAATTATATCAGTGCAGAGAGAGTTCTGAAAAAGAGATTTATAGGAGAGATGTTGGGAGAGAAAGAAATATCAACACTTGGAAACTTGGATATATAGGATGACTGAGACAGGGTAGCAGAGGAGGATAGTAAGGTTATGAATCTGAGTGA
Source organism: Sminthopsis crassicaudata (assembly GCF_048593235.1). Lineage (NCBI taxonomy): Eukaryota > Metazoa > Chordata > Mammalia > Dasyuromorphia > Dasyuridae > Sminthopsis > Sminthopsis crassicaudata. Next base: position 148,525,577 of record NC_133619.1, read on the forward strand.
AGGACCTTTAAACAGGTGCCTTTTTAAGGATAGGGATGGGGCAGGGAAAAGAGTCCTTGGGCAGTTTAAGGTCTAGGGAAATTATTTTGCAAGAAAGGGCATAATGGACACATGTGACATATATTCTTTGCTGTTTGGGGTCACTGTTACCAGTAATGAATTTATGAAAACAAAAAAATACATATCAATTGCTTAAAAACAAAAGTGTATAAAATTAAAGATAATCAGTTGTGTCTTACAAGTAAGATAATGAATATAATGATATTAGATGATGAATTATACATCCTTTTAAGATCTTTAGGAGCTCTATACTAATTTAAAACCAGATAATAAATCATTACAACTAGCAAAGCTTTTGGGAACTCAGCTCATTTTCAAATCAGAAAGATGGGTTAAAGTCACGCCCCATTTTACCAAAAGCTTTTGGAGGGCAGAGACTATTTTTTGGTTCTTTTTATATGCTCAGGACTTAGCTTGATGCCTGGCACATAGTAAGTGCTTAATAAATGTTTAATGATTGATTAACTGATTTCCTCAGACACTAACTAGCTGTATGGCTTTGGACAAATCTCAGGTCCTCTCTCATCATATCCAATTTGGGTTTCAGTTTCCTCATCTGAAAAATGAGAAAAAAAGAGCTCCTAGAATAAGAAGAAGCTACTAGAGCTTTTTCAGTGGAAGGTAGTATGAAAGTAAAATTTAATTAAATGAAAATTAGTGAACAAAACAGTGATAATGACTTAATCTTATTCAATTCTCAAAGCATGCAGAACACAGATAAGTTATGTCCAAAAATGTATAATATATTGACATTTTACAAATTCACAAATAAAAAATTGTTTTGTTTTTAAGATGGATTACCTTTCTGCCTAATGTAGTTAAAGGAGATCAAGATTCCATCTTTAAATCAGATCCATTCTGTTAGTTCTCCCCAGACTAATTTTCCACAGTTCCTCTTCCCCCACCCCAGGGAAAACAGTGGCTGAATAGTGAGAATCAATATTCTATTAAGACTAATAGCCTAACGTGGGCAGATTTCCAACTCCAATTTTTACCATCTAGAAAAAATAAAAACTTCTAAGAAAAGGAAAGTTTATATTTTTAAAAAGGGACCTCACCTTTAATTCTTCTTGTGATTCTTCCTTTTTAACAAATGGTTCAGCAACATTAATTCCACCGACTGGTTTATTCACATTTCTGTGATTTGAGAGTGTCTTTTCAACTTTTTCAGTTAGCAACTTAACGCAGGTGCCTATGTGACCAATACAAATTAATCAGCTGGAATTTTTAAGCAAGTTTTGTCTATTGTTGGTTAAAAATAATAATTTTATGGCCAAAGTACTTTGAGAAAACTTATACTTCATAATTACCAAAATGAGATCACTTTGGCACATTTTTGATAAAAAAGAAACATAAGGCATTTATATCTCCTACTAAGTATACTCTTTCCAACTAGAAACTATTAAAAATGGTCTCCAAAACTAAAGAAATTTAATTTAAATTAAAAATATATTAGATTAAATTATAAAATGTGTCCCCAAAGTCTTAGTGCAGTTTTAAGATTTTTAAAACTTGATGACTTAGGCTTTGGGAATATCTATTATTTATTATAAGTTAAAATGTGTAAATCCAAGCTATTCTATCTTTTTAAACTCACCAAACCCCTCATTCTCAGCATATGGTCTGATCTCTACTGAGATCAATTTTCCTAATTATATGATCTTCCCTGTCTCAAAATTTCTCTACACATTCATCTATATTCTCCTTTCTGAAGAATAAGTATCCTTTCTTCTTCCCAATCAGTCCACCTCAGCATTTTAATCTCACTCTAGGACCTTGTTCAAATAGTTTCTTTCTTTGTGTAGCTTCTTCTCCATCTGTCTCTTTTACTATCTCTAAATACATTTGTATTCTGTTAAAATACACTTCCTACCCTGTATTATGCTCCCAAGTTAATGTCCAATTAAGCTTTCTCCTTTCTTTACTGCCAAACTTTTCAAAACACAATCTATTCCTTTTCTTTTTTGCCCCCTTTTTTTTACCCCCACTTTGTCCTTTTCCCACCCCTATTCATATACCGAAATTATCCTCTTAAAGGCTACCAATATTCTTCTAATGGAAAGAACCAATGGCTTTAGCCTCTTTGACCTCTCTCTAGTAGTTGACACTAGTATCTCCTGGAAACTCTCAAATTCAAAAGATTGCACTATCTTCTTTTTTTTCCTCCTTTACCACTTTTTAATGGATCCTCCATTATTAATTCCTTTTCTTACTTCCACTTTCAAAGTTTAGGCACGTTTCAACATTCTTCCTTGCTCTCTTCATTTCTTCTTTTGATTATCTTATCCATGCCCATGATTTTAATTATTATTTCCTTGTGAATTATTCCTATTACACTATAAGCTACAGTGTTACTAGTGTGCTATTATAGGCACTACTCCCTTATATATATACCTTACACATAACTGAACTATAGCCCACTCCTGAAGATGCTTTGTACTTTTTTCTGTGCCTTCCCTGGATTATTATTTTCTGGTTCTATTAAGTTCTATTGGGTACAAAGAACTATACTACATGCTAGGGAGCTTACAGTCTTGATGCTTTCTCTAAGTGTCATGCTTTCTGTTCATTTTGAAATTTGTCCTACCCAATCCTACCATTCCAAGAAATCTTTGATTTCCCTCTTGTACTTATCCTTTACCCTGCCAGAAATGTTCCTTCCTGAACAACTATGTCTATACTGGGCAGCTAGGTGGTGCAGTGGAGAGAGCACTAGCTCAGCAGTCAGGAGGATCTGAGTTCAAATTTGGTCTCAGACACTTACCACTCAAGTACATAGTTTTTCCCTGCCTTTGCTCTATTATCCTCTTCAATTTTTAAACTCTAAAGGTCCCAAATCTCTTGCTATAGTCACACTTTATTTCAACACTCTGAAACACTCATTGCTGACTGATAAACTCAGGATAACTGGAAAGGATTTTAGAGCCACACAGGTGGTCCAGTGATGTATAGCAATTAGTTTCATTTTTATAAATTCCAATCTGCCATGGACTATCAAAGGTTCTATTGGGATATTTCATTGTAATATTTACTATAAGGTGGATTGAATTTCAAAATTGTTAGAACCAGCTTTTTCTTTTCCTTTTTTTTTTTCTTATTCATTTTAGGAAACATTTTGCCTATATGTCAAACTACAAAAATGACTTCCTGCTTCTTTTTGAATGTAAAAAACTTACAAAACAAAGGTTCAAGAATTTCAGTTAATAGTGGTTAGAATCTAGTTGATAAAATTCTTATCATTAATATTTAATAAATCATTTATATCCATAATCTTTAAGCAAAAGAAAGTCTAGAAAACCTTCTACAGATTTTGTAGGGATTTCATTATCTTCGATTTCACTTCCTTCAGACCATTCGATATCACTTTTGGCAGCATCTTTTCCAAAAGAATGGAGGCTATCTGAAGACTGTTTGTGAAGCAATTCTGGGGAGACAAAGGGCTGAATGATGCCATCCTCATCTAATTCATCCTCAGAACTAAAAGGAGGAGTCCTAAATATGACAAATCAAAAGGAAAACACAAGGATTCATAATTTATTAAGTTGCAATACAAAGAAAGAAGCAAAAAAATTAGAAAGAAAAGAAAATATGCTCAACTTTGTACTCTGAATCCATCAGTTCTCTTTGTAAAGGTGTCTAGCATATTTTCATCATGAGCTTTTTGGAACTGTGATGGGACACTGTAGATCAGAATTACTAAGTCTTTCACAGTTGATTATCTTTACAATATTGCTGTTACTGTGCAAATTGTTCTCCTGGTTCTGCACATTTCAATTTGCTATCTTCCATGACCCCAAAACACTTAACCTCACTGTCTATGTCTTTATTTCTACAGTGGACAGAATTGGCATTTGGATTTTTGGCTCAAGATAAGAAAGAACTTCTTAACAATTAGAAATGTTCTAAAATAGGTTAGACGCTCCTTCATGAGACCTTTAGTTTGCATTTGCTGGAGGTGCTAAAGCAGAAGTTAAATGAACATGTATTGGGGATATCCATGGAGCTGATTCTGGCTCCATCTAATTTTAAGTCTGGCAGAAACGTCCAGGTAGCAGTGTTATCTGAAAAATGTGCAAGAAAGTTCCAGAAAATCTAAGAATTTGTCCCCTAATTCCCAATCTGGATATAATTACTGCTTTTTTGCTCTACCTACAATTGGAACAAAATTCTAGCTGGGAATAATCTTTTAATAAAGAACTACGAAAATATAATGGAATATTGTGATTATCAGCTAATCAAAAATAAAGCACAAATCATGCTAAAATAATTCTAGTAAAGTAAATTGGTTTAAATCTTAATTTTTCATATATTAGGAGTTCAACTAACAATGAACAGAGTTACATTGTCTTTACAAGAGGCCAATGACTAAAACTTCATCTAACTGAAACTTATACTGGAACAGTCTCAGTCTTTGGCTTTTAAGCTACTAGCAATACCAATAAAAACTATATACGAGACATAACATATTAACCTTAAATAAGGATGTTTAAAAAATGTTAGTACATGATACCTCTGGACATAATTGTTCATAGCAGAACTTTGACTTATAATGAAAGAATAGTTGAACAAAAAGTTTTGGAAAATCAAGAATATGCCATTTTTAAAACTTACGAAATACTTGAAGACTTTTTAAGAAAATGCTCTTCTACAATATTTTTCCTGGTGGTAAAAAAAAAAAGAAAACAACAATATAAATTATTCCTTAACTATTCGCCAAGCAACAATGCACTTTAACATTGTAATTTCTTTTTTAATAATAGTTTATTTTCCAAGTATATGTAAAGATAGTTTTCAACCTTCATCTTTGTAAAACTTTATGCTTGAATTTTTTCTCCTTCTCTCCATTACCTCCCCTCTCCCCCAGACAACAAGCAATCTGACACAGATTAAATATGTGCAATTCTTGTAAACATATTTCCATATTTGTCATTAACATTATAATTTCTTGTGGTATTGGGGCTTTTAATTTTCTTACAATTATAAGCAGCTAAAGGGAATGTCAATGAAACCCCCATTATTAATGGAAAACTATGGTTAACAGCAAATAAAATAATCAATTAAACTAAATGTTAATAAAGTTAAGATTTTTGCAAGAGGTAAAAATACACACGTTGGCAGATGTATCTGCTCAGCAGGAACAGATCTTTGCTTGACCAGATGATTAGTTTTTGAAGATGACTTTGTTATTCTAGGTAATTCTTCAGCTGAGGAAGCTTCCAACTGGGTCATTATAGCTTTATCTGGAATTTAAATAGCAACATTTTTTAGCAATTTCTTTATAGGGTCTGATCACAATTTTTTTTTAATTACATGGATACAATTGCATCCAGGACTCTAATTTTGAATTGCTGTGAATTTAATTTGAGAAGAAGGTATAGGAAAATAATTACACCCCCAGACTTAAGGATGCTATATTTAACAGTTTTGTCTTTTGATTAGAGACCATAATTACTAATACACTAAATATACACTAGGTATAAATTCTCCTACCTGAAAAAAGCAAAGAAGTGTTGGTAAGAAGTCTGTTTGAATTCACTGAGCTTTTTTCCTCCATCTTGCAGCTGACTTTATATTCCAGAAAGTCTCTAATCTCCTGCACTTTGGGCACTTGCTTTCCTTTCTCTTGCCTTGCAATTTCAATAGCACTTAGCACTCGATTCAAATGCTTAGTGGGAATACCACGAACACCCTAAAGTATGAGATGTTATAGGATTTAATTATATGAACTTTCCACAATATCTTGGTATTTTATACATCTATCTCTATGGAGTTTAGAGCGGTACTAGACCTGTGATTTCATTAGATTGGGAACTCTCAAATGAGAAATTTTCAAACTGATGATAAAATATTTGCCTAACGAAGACATTCTTAACCTCAGGGCCATGAACTTGATTTAAAGGTATTCTGATTACTATATTTCAATATAATCAGTTTCCTTTGAATTTTATTTTAGCAATTAAAAACATTCTTAAGAGGGGGTTCAAAGGTTTTACCAGACTGCCAAAGGAATCCATGACACAAAAAAGTTTTAATGTGAGTAAGACACAGAAATAGACATTTTAAAAAATCATTAGAAGTCTCTGATATTAAGGATTTTACAATGTAGCTCTAACCCTGCAGGTTAATATAATACAAATAATTAATATAAGGAAAGTGATAGTTTTGGAATAGCTTATTGGAGGGAGATCACTGGAGTATGTCATATTGAAGAAGATATCCAAAGAGGTCCTTTCTGAAGTCAGATTCTACCATCCTATAAGAGATGATACATGAACAGAGCCTGGAAGGATGCTAGATAAATGAAGAGGAAGACAAAGGATATTTCGGGCAACAGCACAAACCAAATTGAGAACAATGCAATGAATAAAAAGCATGTTTGGGGAATAGTGTGTAAGCTACAGCCTGGCTAGAGTGGAGGGTTATAGGTTTGTAAGCAAGTAATTACAATGGGAAAATAGTGGTCTATGGGTTGAGAAAGAAATAAGTCTGGAATAAGGGAGGTCATTGAGGAGGTTGTGCAATAATCCAGATGTGAAATAGAATCTGTACTGGAAATGAGGTGGAGTGGAATGTCAGTGTCAATGAAGAAATCACAGATGAATTTTATACATTTCCATATATATTATTTAAATGGACATGATTTTGAGAAATGTATGCATTTTTTGACTTCCTCTAGATCACAGTCCAAAAATTCAAATGGTTTCAAGAGAAAAATGTGATGAGATTATGCTTGCAACAGTATTATGTGTAACAATGAGAAGCAGTATGGGATAATAGATAGCAAACTTGCCTTGGATCCAAAGACCTCTCCTCCAGTCCCAGATCTGACACTATCTGTCACTGGGAAAGTTACATAACTCTTAGTGTTCTAGACAACTCTAAAGGAAATTGAAGTTGTAGACAGCATTCTGACCTGCACTGGTAGAAGGCATTTCTTCATCTAAAAATACCCTCTGAAATCACAGATCCAGCCCCTCTCTCTATGTTCAACAATATACACATGCTATATTAATAAATAAGCATTGTAACTCCACATCAGTTTTAGTAGATGGCATTTTTCAAATGAGATTTTAATTTATTCTTAAAACAATTAGAAATACATGCAAAAGAAAGTAGGTTTAACACAAGAAACTATACCAAACCAAATTATAATTAAGGAGGGCAGCTAGTTGGTGTAGTGGATAGAGCACCAGCCCTGAAGTCAGGAGAATCTGGGTTCAAATCTGGTCTCAGACACTTAATACTTCCTGGCTGTGTGATCCTGGGCAAGTCACTTAACCCCAATTGCCTCAGCAAAAAGTAATAATAATTGAGGGAAAACTTTTGAGAATGTCATTTCTCTGGGGCCACAAGAGTCGACTGAGGATGCTTGAAATGTTCCCTATCAGAATTTTCCAGATTGCTATGTTGGAACTGAAAACATCTTGAAAATGTGTTTGGCTTCCACTCCTTGTATGCTAATATTCTTTAGAATATTTAGGCCACAATGACACTGATTTGTCAATTAAATAATCTGTTGCCAGCTATGAATAACTAATTAGCATATGCTCTCTAGAAAGAAGGTTTCTCTTGCTTTTTATTTTTCTCTTTTTTTGGGGGGAGAGGGAGTCAGCAGAAAGAGATTTAAGATTTAAGCTTACTGCGCTAATTCCCAGGTTTTCCAGTTTCTCCACCAAAATCTGTTCTAAGACTGTTCTTAACTCTTTAGTGAGAGAAGGATTGCTCTTCAAAGTTTTTATCAAGTGTAGTTTGTTATTAGTTAATTTCTTCTCATTCTCTTTTCCTGAAATAGGAAATAAAATTTTATTACCAAAGTGAAAGAATTATTGTGCAACTTCTTAATAAACAAAGTTAAATATTTTTAATTGCAAAGAATCATTGATTTTTTTCATAAGAAAAAGTTTATAATTCTCCACAACTTTGAAAGCTATATAAAATAATCTTAAAAACTGTAACTTGATGAATTGAAATATTTCTTGGGAACTACCATACAATTTCTTGCTTAAATTATACCAAACTATACGATAATATAGCTATGATCATATATATATGTATATATATATATATATATATATATATATATATATATATATATATATATATATATATATATATATATATATATATATATACAATAACATAGATATGATCATATATATGTTCATGTGTCAAAGCAACAAAAATATATTTGAATTTTATTCTTTCCTTATGGAAAATACTACAGTTGATTAAACTTGGCATACTATAGGAATAAGTCTACTGAATTCAGAATTAAAGGATATAGATTCCAATCCAGGATTAGCTACATAACACTGGGTAATGAATTTAATCTTTTGGGGATTTAACTTCTTCATATGTTAAATGAGGAAACTGGTTAAGATGATCTCTTAATATATCTTCCAGTTCTAATTAGCTATTCCCTCATTACAGTTCTAAATTTGTGATCCTATGTCTATTTTATGAATCACATTATGTTTTTTTAAAAAATAATTCCTGCAGAAAGCTAGGAAAAATTTTCTTACAGCAAGTGTTTCTGATAAAGGTCTCATTTTAAAAATAGAGAACTGACTCAAATTTATACGAATACAAATCATTCCCCAATTAATAAATGGTCAAAATATATGAATAGACAATTTTCAGATGAAGAAATTAAAACCATTTGTAGTTATATGAAAAAAATGCTATCAATCACTATTGATTGGAAAAATGCAAATTAAGATAACTGAGACAACAATCACTTCACACTTGTCAGGCTGATTAAAATGGCAGGAAAAGATAAATGATAAAGGCTGGAGGGGATGGGGGAAAGTGGTTCATTTATACATATGGGGTTGTGAACAGATCCAACCATTCTGTAGAGCAATTTGGAACGATGCTCAAAGGGCTATAACACTGTGCACACCCTTTGATTCAACAGTGTCTCTATTGGGCCTGTCTCCCCAAAAAAATCACAAAAGAGGGGAAAGGATCCACATGTGCAAAAGTGTTTGTAGAAGCACCTTTTGTGGTGGCAAGGAACTGGAAATTGAGAGGGATGTCCATCATTTGGGGAATGGCTGAATAAGTTGTGGTATATGAATATAATGGTATATTATTGTTCTATAAGAAATGATGAGCAAACTGATTTCAGAAAAGCCTGGAAAGACTTACATGAACTGATGGTGAGTGAAGTAAGCAGAACTAAGAGAACATTGTACATAACAACAAGATTATGTGATGATCATCTGTGATGGAGTTGACTCCTTTCAACATTGTAGCAATTCAAGATAATTCCAATAGAATTGGGATGGAAAATGCTATCTGCATCCAGAGAGAACTATGCAGACTGAATGTGGATTGAAGCATGATATTTTCATCTCGTTTACATAATTTGTTTGCTTGGTTTTTTTCCTTTCTTATGTTTTTTTTCCCTTTTGATCTGATTTTTCTTGCACAACATGACAAATAGGTGCATATGTTTAATGGGAAGGGGAGGTAAGGGAGAGAGGGGAAAAAATTTGGAACACAAAGTTTTACAAAAATAAATGTTGAAAACTACCTTTAAATCCATTTAGAAAAATAAAATAGTATTGGAAAAAATAATTCCTTTTAAATAGTAAAAAAAAATCATTTAAGGCCAAGTATATGTTTAAATAATAAAATAATTTCCCCCCCAAAAAAATTTCCATAAACAGTTTTGAAAACAAAATGAAGTATTTTTAAAAAGAGTTTTGGTACTGAGTTAGTCTACAATGAAGAAAAAGAACACAAAAAGATCCCTAGTCTACCTACCTCATTTTGATTCTCCCACTTGACTTCCTTTTTCACCCTTTCTCTTATTGTTCCTCTACTACCAGCCCCCTCCTCCAAAAAAGCTTATTTAAATGAAAAAAAAAATCATATGTGGGATGTGAGGGATAGAAAATCCTATCCCAAAATGACTACTCAGAGATCACTCATAGAAAAGCAGAACTATTTATTAGAATCTCGAGAAGCGGACCCCATCCTGGTCTGTGAGCCAGATTCACAGCAGGAGAGAGCCACTCCCTTGAAGATGCTCATGACTTTTATACATTTCAGACAAAGAACCTTCAAAATCCCACCCTCCATAGGTTGTGATTGGTCATATTTGGTCAGTGGAATGCAGCTGGCAATGTGATTTATAGCTTCTTCCACCACGTATAGGTTAATTCCTATTTGGGCAAAGGAATGCAGCCTAGGCCTTCACGTGACTGGGGCCTATAGGCCTGATTTTACATTAGCTAGCAGTCTCTGATCAATATGTGCTTAATCTGTAAGTTCTTCACCATATCTTACTCCACACATGGGATATCTGTCATGACCTCTAAAATGAGTTCTACCACTAACAACCTCTGTTAGTTGTTTATATTAAACAAATATTTAGAACAAGGCACTGTGCTGAGCTCTCGGTATATTAAAAAAGTTTTTCCTCATGAAATTTATGACATAATAAGAAGGAAAGGATATTTACAAAATAAAGATAGTGTGATGTAAAATTTAATAGGGACAAAAGAGACAGAGTATTCTAAGATTTAAAAAGGAAAAACTCACTTTTGCAAGAGAGGCCAAGTGAGAATTTCATGGAGAAAAAGGCACCCAAAGGGAGTCTCAATGGAAGAGAATGTTTCATAAATGGGTGATAGGATTCCTTTTCAACCACAACTCCTCTATTTACCAAGGCATTCTAGGCACCTTTGAGCAGATGCCTCTTTTCTATAATGATTTGTAAAAAGTCCTAAACAAGTTAGTCTAAATAAAAACTAATCATAACAATATTAAAAGCTCTCTGTCTTTATTAGTGAACAATTTCATTTAATCTCAAAGGAAACCAGTTATCTAGATTTTTGAAGAAAAGCAAATTATAATGGAAGAGTACATTTACCTACATATCAAGTATACCTGCGCGCGTGCACACACACACACACATGAATTCTATTGTAGGCACTTTCATCAGTTTTCTTTGTGATTACAAGACCTCAATAGTAGTTACTTTGATTATAACCAAGGCTATTTTCACTGGCATTAATTCACTCCACTACTGGCAGCCAGGGATTAAAAGTTACTGGTGATGTCTAACATGCCCTAGAATTCATGCAAAATAGGGTTTCTTTGATGCATCCAAGGCTATTTTTAGGCCAATTATTATGGGCATTTAGGAAAAAATGGAGCTTATCACATACTGAAATATTGCCTGGTCCAGCTTTTGTCCTGCCTCTTGGTCCCCACAGTAATGGGGATTGGAGAATAAGTAGGCTCAAGCTAGGCTGGAAACAATTTGACTATAAATTTTCAAGGATACCTGGTTAAGTTTCTTAACAATGGAATTGTTCATTTGTTTATTTTTAATATTGAAGCATAGAAGAAGGGGGCCTTGGAAATGACAAATGTTTTTAGTATCATTAAACATTTTCTCCCTCTTCTTCAAGTTTAATTTAAATCTTGGTGGATTGTTTTGCTTTGTCTTGTGTACATGCTTTGTCCATAAGACCATAATAAGTTAAAAGACTTCTCTAAAAAATCAAGACGATGATGTAAGTTAACAATATGCAGAGTAGAAAGCTGACTATATATATATATATATATATATATATATATATATGTATGTATGTATATATATATATATATATACACACACATATATTGTATATGTATGCATATATATGTATTTTTATATAAAAGTAGAGTTGGTTTAAATATATATATATACTCATATATACATATATAGAATAACTATAGTTGAAAGATTTTTACTGAGGCTACAAAGGTGTAGCAAAGCATTAAAAAAAAAAAAAAAAGATAGAGCATTGGCCCTGGAGTCAAAAGGACCTGAGCTCAAATATGGTTACAGACACAATACTTTCTAGCTGTGTGACTCTGGGCAAGTCATTTAACCCCAAGTGCCTCACAAAAAAACTCCAAAAAAACAATAATCCTTTAATTGTTTACAAGAAGCAGGTAATCAAACTCTAAGAGCATAAAAACCCTGAAGGCAAATATGCATGAATAGCAGCTAGTGTTAAAATAAGATTTGTTTTTATTACCACTGCTATCTTTGTTCTAGTGAAAGGCTTTCTGTTAATGCAGATGGGTCCCTCCTCTACAAATTTATCATATTAAAAGATTACCAAGAGATAAAACAAAATTGTGAGACGCATATTTAATGATATATATGTGTATACATATGCCTGTGCACATACACATACATATCTACATATATATGTATATGTATACACACACATACATAATTGTAACAGGGAGGGACTTAAGGATCATTTAGTTATATTTTCCTCTTTCAAGTAATCTGACCCTCAAAATATTTCTTTAAGATCATATAGCTAGGTAATGGTAGGGGGAAAAACAAAACAATTGTTTATTCCTTTGTAGAATGTTCTTTCTACTATATTACTGAAAGATAAAAAGCAGAATTGAGTTCTACCTTCAGTTCTGACAATAACTCATTGTGTGATCTTGGAAAAAAATCCCTTAATCTTTCTGAACTTCAGTTTATAACATGGGAGAGTTGGTGACCTATAGGCCAAATCCCATCCAGCCCTAAAATCTTGTGATTCCATTAAGTGAGAAGACAACTTTGATCCTATGCGGGTATATTGTTAAATGATAAATCTTTACTAACAAGTAAAAAAGCTTCTAAAAAACTCAAGCAAAAATTTTGGAAATCTCACTAAGTCTGCATTTGAAAGACACTTAGGAAAATATGAGCACCATGCAATAAATCAAAGAAGAAAGATGGAAGAATTGCCACTCAGCTGACCAGGCAGAAGAGCCCTTATAAGCAATGTTCTTGTCTTAATATCACATATGAAGGCTGTTAAATCTGCTTTCTGGGACTGCAGCACTATAATCTCAACCTTGATGGAAAATTATAACAATGTTATAGTTGATCTTTGCTCTCAAAGAGCTCACAGTCTAATGGGATTAAAAACACAAAACCAAATGTGTCTAAACAAGATTTATACAAGGCAAATTGGAGATAACTAATACAGGGAAGACTAGCATGAAGAGGGACATATCATGCAATCTCCTTTAATGTGTGAAACTGGTTCATTTAAGAACTCCATCTTACTGGACTCATCACACTTCACAAATACTTTTCTAGTTTGATTATTTAAATTATGCAAATAAATGAGAGGCCATCCTGTACCTCCCTCCTATGCCTTGTTGGTGCCTCCCCTATGGGTTTATCTTTCACATTACATGTGGAGAGTTGCAGGCTGTCTCTCTACCATTACAATGAGTTCCTGGATGGCTGGCACTGTTTTTGCCTGTTTTAGCACAGTATCCAATATCTAGCAAGCGCTTAATAAATGCTTGTTTGCTGACTGCTTGTAGACTTACTAACCAAACAGAGTAATAGCTGTTCATCCTTGATACTATAAAGGCAGCTCACAATAAACAAAATTACAAAGCAAATCTTTTCATCACCGTCCAGGCACATACACAATATAATATTGCATTTGATCAATGACTGATATGGGCCAATGTTTTGATTTAGTACTGTTTCATTATAACTCTGGTTCCTTATAGAAGTCCTACAGCAAAATATGGTAGATGATCTCCAAGATAAAATTTTTTAAGGTGCAGCATTATTAAAGACATCGCTAAGTTCCTTTAAATAATCTATTACAACCAACCTGTGTATACCCTTTGATACATTTTAAAGGGAAAATGACCTAAATATGCAAAAATATTTATAGCTGCCCTTTTTGATATTTCAGGGTTGCTCTGGTCACCAAAAGAAATAATATTTAAAACACTTTGCAAATCCTAAGGCATATTATATCATTATAAATGCTCTTAATCATTATTTTAGATAAGTATATCAGCTAATTTTTAAGGATGATACAAGGAAGTTTTGATTGTTCACCAGTGGCTGGATATGAATCAAATATGATTAATGTTTAAAAGGGACAAAGGGAAGGAGTTTGAAAAGAGAGAATGGACCCTCAAAAACAGTGGAACATTTCTATAGCTCATGCATACAAACCACAGAAAGGATGACCCCTCTAACAAAAGTCAATTTCATCAAGCAAAATGAGGGACTAATAAATTGAGCATGAGTTTCCTACTTTCCCTGCTATATGAACAACAATCCTGCAGGGATGAAAAGAGTATAGAAACTAGTATACTACTTTCATGTTCAATGCCTACTATGAGTACAATCCACCTTGGTTCAAGAAAGAATAGGAAAATTTTAAGCTGAGTGTACCACCTCAAATATAAGAAACCATGAAGCTTCAATCATTAAAAATTAAACCAATAAAACTTATTGGAAAATATACTCAAAAAATCACCATCACTGTCTAAAGATGATGAAGGCAGAAGCACTAATAATGTTGATCCACTTAGATATTCTAAATCTACCTGAGATAGGCAATAATCATTTCTTCAGAATAAAAATCTTCAAAAACAATTAAACAATGTGACAGCCATTTTAATCAATACAAGCATCTGTGACAATTCCAAAGGCTCATGATAAAAATGCTATCCACCTTGAGAGAGAAAACTGAGGAACTCTGAGTGCAGATTGAAGTATATTTTTTCCACTTTATTATCTTCCTTTTTTTGCAACATGGTTAATAGGGAAATGTGTTTTACATGACTTCATGTGTATGTATAATGGTAACATATTGGTTGTCTTCTCACAGGGAGAGGGAGGGAGAGAACTTAGAACTTAAGATTTTAAAAGGATGTTTAAAAAAATAACCATTATTTTCAGTATTATGCCCTTTAACTTCTGCATTAATTTTGGGGGGTATTTAAGTGCTCTAATTATTCTCCCTGAATGGTGACATACTCCCCAATTCAAGACTGTTCATGTGGACTTTTAAAAATGAGGTAAATATTAAATTTTCAATGTGAGTATTTACACCTCATCAATAGGCAAACTCCACAAATCTGGATCTGTTTTACTGTTATGTTTATTGTCTAGATTTAAGAAAGTAATAGGGAAAATGTTAATAATTCAGATTAAACTTAAAAGTATGTTTTAAATAATTTTTCCAGAAAACCAATTATTAAACCTTTATCCAATTCTCTGCCAACACTTGAATGTTTAAAAGTGTATCAATTTTAAAAGAATAGAAATGAATTAAAGCAGAAGCAATAATTTGTTAATTAAAGCTGGATTAAGCATAAAATATATATTAACTTTGGCCTGGTTTAAGTGAATTGAGTCAAATTGAAAAAATAAAAAATGAATGAAAAGTAAGAAAAATACTTTGCTTACAATTTTGACATTATTAATTTAGATTTAGTTTGGGTTTAGAATTTCAAAAAATAATTCTCAATGCCAAACTTTCATAAAAATACTTTATAGAGAAAAACCGGAAACTCTTGAAGAATGTATGACATTATAGATATAAAATTTTAACTTTTCTTTTTGATAGAAATTGCAAAGTAAATATTTAGACAAAGGGAACATGAGACATGCAAATTACTTGTGCAATATGATAATATATAATGTTCACTGAAAAGGAAATTTTGTTCAATATTAATAATATTTTAAAAAATCATTCATTATAGTACAATGAATGATGGAACTGTAGGAGGACTGGTGTAGAATCCTGACTTAGTCCCTAACAGAATCGCACTATCTCTAAACCTGTTTGTTTTCTCCTCTATAAAATGGGAATTATAGTAACATCTACTTCACAGAATTATTTTGAAGATCAAAAGTATGTAATGCACTATAAGTGTGAAATATTATATAAGCAAAGATGTGTTACATATGTGTCTCATATCTGTAATAATCAATTTTGACAGCCTAGAGTAACAATAATAACTAGTATTTATATAATATTTTAAAGTTTGCAAAGCATTTCACCAATATATCTCCTTTTTAATCCTGGGAGGTAGATGGGTGCTATTATTCACATTTTACAGATGAGGAAACTGAGATAGACAAATGTGATTTGCCCAGGGTCACACAGCTAGTAAATGTCTGAAGCTAGATTTGAAGCAAGGTATACCTGACTTTAGGTCCCACCTCTAATGTAAGGAATATGGATAGAAGTGATCATAAAAATCCAAAAGAAGCCCCACTACAACATCAAGCCAGAGAGCTGTTAACAACTAGCTGAAGTTTCATCTCTTCTCTCATCTTCTTCCTTTTCCCCTACCTTTTGGAAATGAACAATGGTGATTCCCAAAACTAGTTTTTCAAAAGCCTAAATTTTCAAAAGCCTAAGAAATTTCCAATTATCTCTACAAAAAATATCAAAACCAAATTATTTTTAAATTTTAAAACAAAGATCATTTAGCAATTTCTATTGTGATTTAACAACAAAAATTCTAGCATGGCAACCACTATGAAGATTAGGTTCATGAGCAAAAGGCAACAAAAATCACCCAAAATCTAGCTGGGAAGAGGGATTAAGAGAAATGAGGGCTAATGCACCAGCTTCTGTTGTGTAAATAAGATAAATGAATGCAGCCTCTAAGAATGATGCTAGCACCATTTTTGTGAATCATTCCTGACATGACTAATAGCTGTCATTCAGACATGCTCATAAGATACCATCCATTATTTACTATGATGATGCTATTGGCCCAAGATCATAGTGGGGATGAGTTATCCTGAGATAATTACATTACTTTCATTGTCCTCACTGTGATTAATACATTGGCCAGATGGCAGGCCAAAATTAGAGACAGAACTTATGACTGTAAAACTGCATTTTATGGATGAAATACCATACATGCCTACCAACTGAACTGACATAAATATTAGTTTGTCAAAATCATTCACTGATCTTTGCTAGCTAAAGAAATTAATCAGTGCTAAGAATGAAAACTGATTTTTTTTCTCCCCAAATAGTATGTTTGTTATAACATTTAACCTGGAGACATTGAAGTTCTCTCAAGTTATTTGTAAAAAGTATTACAAATTGCAAATATGGTGTTAAAATGACATAATTTAAATCTTGCTAATGAATCACTTCAACACTTTCTAATTAAACTAGTCAAAAATTTGACAATACAAAAACAGATCAATAATGGTTTCAATTATTATCCAAGAGAAGGCAACAGTTCATACAATCTTCTAAAAAATTTTTTTCAATTTTAAATATAAGCACCTGGAATTCAGAGTCTTTTTCTTGCTACTAAAAATCATTTTGCATACCAAAAACCATCTTTTTTCTGACTATATTTAATATTTAGGTATTTATTATAAATTAAATATTTACAGGTCACTAAATGGTATGTGATTTTTGTTGGTAGTTATATGTGATATGTGACAGTATGTGATACAGAGATATTAACTATCAAATTTTAAAATATTCCAGAGTATGAATAAAATATTCTCTAAAAATAAATTCCAAAATTATTTAAATTTGGATGAATCTTAAAAGCATTTTATTACTATTTATTTCTATTTCAATTCAGCTGACATTAAGGGCCTATTTATAAAAGTAATGAGCTTTGGAACATTATTGTTGTTCAGTCATCTCAAGTCCTGTCCAATTCTTCATGACTCCATTTGGAGTTTTTTCTGGCAAAGATACTAAAACAGCTTCCACTTCCTTTTCCAGCTTATTTTACAGTTTGAAGAAACTGAGGTTAACAGGGTTAAGTGATTTACCCAGAATAATTCATCTAGTAAGTTGAAGCTATATTTGAACTCAGGAAGAGGAGACTTCCTGACTCCAGGTCCTGTATCCACTGAACCACCTACCTTCCCTTTAAAACACTATGTATTCCCATTAAAAACATGGGGAAGTATTTAATAAGAAAACAAGCCTGGTAATACAGCTTCAGTGGCTCTCCAGTACAAGATAAAAATTTTCTTTTCATGATCATCTGAAATCTTTCCCAATATAGCTTCATCCAACCTACCTTCCATGACTTACTTCATGACTTACTCCTTCTTGTGCATGTTACATTCCATCTATTGGCATTTTCCCATCCCAAACATCCCACTCTTTTACTATGTCACTCATGTTTGGAATGGTAACCCTCCTTATTGCCATCACCAGGAACCCTTAAAGGTTCTGATCAGAAGTTACCACTATGTATGTTTTTTTTTTAATCTTTCTAGTTATTACTGCCCCACAAAATTACTTATGTTATATATATATTTTTACCTAACTCATCTGTAGTTTTTTTTTTACATATCAGTTCAGCAGCTTAATCTCCCTAGAGTGGGAACCGTTTCATTTTTTGGTCTTGTATATTGAAAAATCTAGCATGGTCCTGTGCAGTTGGTACTTCATATATATTTATTGAATATTAAATAAATGTGTACATGTTACAAAAATATTTGAAAATTCTAAATATTTCCTTTGTATGTACAGCATCACTATTAATGGTAGCATATCTCAAGGTTTATTCTATTTTCATAATAAAATAGGATAATTTATGTATTTATGCCTTGATGGATACTGTTACCTTTTTCTTCATCTGAAAGTTCCTCTATCGGTTCCAGTAAGTGCAACTTGGATACCTGTTCTATTAATGAGGAAAAATAGGAATAGCACAAACAGGACAACAGAAGGACAAGGTCAAAGGAAAATTAGTCTTTTTTCTAACATAATTCTGAAAGTATGGTATAATTTCTATGGTAATTTTTCATAACTATATTAGGAAAGATTCATAAAATTCAATTTGTATAGGTATTTAAAGGAAGGTTTTTATCAGACTTGCAAATTGACTTTTTAAAATGCCGAAAAATAATATATAGTATTAATATACTTATATAATATTTATTTAGATTTATTTCACTTATAGAAATTTTTATTTACACTGTAGTTAGAGTAAGACTTCTTTTTTACTTTCACTAAGTCATAACCATTTCACTTTGCATTTTATTTTGGAAGAAATTTTAAAATATAACTAGCTTGTTTTATTTTAAAGTCAACTATACATGCAAAATGTTTTACGTTTTTATTTTCTACATAAAATACACTGATCTAGGCATGTGTTAGATTTAACCCATTTTCTTCATGTCAAACAGTCTAAATTATTTCATAGGATCAAGCATCTATATATCTGGAAAGGGCAATAGAACATATCTAAATTAGCCCTCTCACTTTAAGAATTAAGAACTGAGGCTCACTTCATTGCTTTTAAACAACTATTTTCATTACATTGGACAATATTCAGGTAGTACACCTGTTTTTGTTGTTGTTTTTCATTTTAGAATATTATATTCTTTACAGAGAATAGAAATAGATCTACTGATACCATATGAGAGAAAAAATCTAAAGCCTTTTAGAACATCTCTCCTAGTCAGCAACTCTATTATTTAACTTCTAAATGTATTTTGACTAATGTTTAGGCCTAAACTTACTTTAAAAATGCTGTTCAATAAATTTTTGAGAGAGAAAAAAAAACTTACTTTCAATGTGTGGATCAACAAAAGAAAGTAAAAAGGATAAAGAAATGTGAATAATTCATTTCTTAATTTCCCTGAAAGGCAAACTCAAGTCTATCATCTAATTCTTTTAATACTCCTTCTTTGAAAATTTTAAAAATACCCAATCTTTTTGATAAAATGTTATAGTTAAATAAGAATATAATTCAAAAAAAAGGGAAAGAAATCCCCTGGTTTCCACAAGACACTGAATTAATTAGCTGTTTTATATTATTGTAACTACTTTGGGTATAGAGAATAGAAACATTTTTATTAATTAAACCTATGCTTCAAATAACAAGGAAAAGGAAATTTGATCATACATGTTTCTCAGTGGAAAAAATTATTTTCTCTCTCACTGAATCCCTTGTATTCTGAATTCTAGTTACCCATAATAGCCGTGATTTCATAAAGTCCATCATATACCATCTATGATCATTTTAATAAAACTATAAACATTTAAACATTTTAATAAGACTAAAAAATTGCATGTTCTTACACTGAAGTTTCAGTTAATTATTCAGCACAGATTCTACCTTACACAACAATGCCTATTTTATTTAATAGAACTGGCCTCAGGACATAATTTGCTTTTCCAATTTAAAGAAGAAATTCTTAATAACACACGATTGTTATTATTTGGCAGTTTCTAAATTGAAGTGATAAAGAAGGAATTTCTTTCAAAAAGCTTCAAAGAAATGATTCTTTTTGTTGTTATTGTCCCTGTTCTAGAAGAGGATCATGACATCAGGGAGATGATGCCAGGACATGCAAGTGAATTGGATTTGAGTGAGGGAGGGCTGTACAAAGCCATCTGCCTCCCTTGTCCCTCCAGAGTTATCTGGGTCCAGTGACAACATACAGATCAACTGATTTTTCTTGTGCAGCATGATAGCTGAGTAAATATGTTAAGGGAGAAGTGGGGAGGGAGAAAGAAAAAATCTGAACACAAGGTTTTGCAAGAATGAATGTTGAAAATTATCACTGCATGCATTTTGAAAAGTAAAAAGCTATAATTATATATAAAAAAGAAAGATACAGGCAAAATGATTAGAGATGGCCTTGGATGAAATGATGAAATAGGAGAACTTGGCCTTTTTTAAAAAGCTGAGGTTTTCAACAGGTCTCAGCTTGAGATTGCACATAATCAGTGATTAAAGCTAAGTAGCCACTGAGACTAAGATTCTCCTCTTTCACCTAGTCCAAAATTATAAATAAACAAATATATCTAAGAGGGAAGACCCTCAGGGTTTCTGGCCAAAGCAGAAATGATTGCTATTTACATTCAAACTGAGTCAATTGGGACCCAAGAAAATAGTAAATGTACAACTCATCACTCAGTATAATTTTCATGTCTCATTTTTTCCACTCATGCTCAGCTGCTTTTTAATTGAAGAATGTGGGGAAAATGTGAATTTAATGTGACATTTTCTTATAGGTTAGGCAAATCAGTCTTAATTTGCAGTCACTACATACCTGATCATATATACTTCCCTATTTGTAGATTACTTTTTGCTTAATCAAAAATAATTTTGAATTTGAATTTTTTTAGACTTCCTTCAAAAAGAATTCATGATCTAATCATCATTCTGAAGTTTAAGTGTCATATATCTAAAATATGTAATAAAGAATACAGCCACACAAGTATGTGTACACCTGAAAGAGTGATTCACACATCTCTGAGAAGTTTCCTATCTTTCAGACACTTTTACTGCATAAAATGAGATAATTCTTAATTAGAGGGAAAATTCAATTAGTTTGGAACACTTTGCTATTTCTCAATGATATTATTAAACTGAGTTTTCATCACATATGATAAGGAAATATAAATATATAGGAGGAACTTACAGTAAATACTTACCAAAAACAAAACAAAACAAAACAGAAACAAAGTAGGGGGCAGCTAGGTGGTGCAGTGGATAGAGCACCAGCTCTGACTTCAGGAGGACCCGAGTTCAAATCTGATATCAGACACTTAACATTTCCTAATTGTGTGACCCTGGGCAAGCCACTTAACCCCAGCCTCGGAGGGGAGTAAAAGAGCAACAGTGGAATGTAAAGCAAAATTAAAACACTGACTAAATAATAGACATTAGATTTCATTTCGATATTAGCAAGAACAGCTTCAGATCAATGCAAATTGATCTACTTTACCTCATGATATTTTCTCTAATCTCTGGCAGATTAGATTATGTTTAGACAAGGATCAAAAACTGGCAATAATAATTTAGTCTATCATTGCATACATCTTTGCAATTATCTAGATGTTCTTAGTTAAATCATCCAAAATCCTTCCCTTAACTTTGGTTAAATTCAAATCATTCCACAGATCTTTTCTTTACTTATTCTTTTTTCTTTATAATTATCTTGTATTAAGCCTCACATTTAAGAGTTCCCTTTAGTATTAATTCATCATGCCTTCATAGCCCTGGTTTCCTTCAAGACTCAACTGAAGCACCATCTTCTGCAAGAGCTTTCCTTTCTTGATATCTCAATGTTCCTCCCCATGCTTCCACTCCCCAACAGGATAGTTTTCTTCCCTTCTCACCTCCCCCATTCTTATATCTTTTTAAAAGGTATTTTTAAAAGTATCAACTTAAAAAAAAACCTACCTTGTGATAGGTACGTTGCTAACACATTAGAGTAAGAAAGCAAAAACAGTCTTTGCCCTCAAGGAATTTACAGTTTAATTGGAGAAAGACAACATGCAAACAACAATGTTCAAACAACTTATATATCTATTTGTATATATATATGTATATATACATATATAGTATATGTATATATATATATATATATATGATAAATTGAAGATAATCAACAAAGGGAAGACACTAATTTTAAGGAAGACTGGGAAAGAATGATTGTAGAAGATGAAACTTCTCTCTCTCCTTCATCTAAGAAAGAAAAAGAGAAAGAAAGAAAGAGAGAGAGAGAGAGAGAGAGAGAGAGAGAGAGAGAGAGAGAGAGAGAGAGAGAGAGAGAGAGAGAGAGAGAGATTTGTATTGTTCAGTCATTTTTTAATTTGTCCAATTCTTCATGACTCCATTTGAGGTTTTCTTGAAAGATACTGGAATGGTTTGCCGTTTCCTTCTCCACTTCATTTTATAGATGGAGAAACTGAAGCAAACAGATTTAGTGATTTGCCCATGGTCATATGGCTAATAAATATCTAAAGGCCAGATTTGAACTCAGGGAGAAGAACCTTCTTGATTTTAGGCTCAGTATTATTCAATGTGCCATCTAACTGCATGCATATATGTGTGTATATATATATATATATATATATATATATATATATTCATTATAAATAAACACATACAAGCATTATTTTTCCAATAAACTAGCTTTTAGCTTTCTCTCTTGGGAATAATTAACTCATTGTCAGAAGTCAAAGACTGGAAAAGATATATATCAATATATATACATAAAATTTGTATGCACATACAATATGTATATATGTTATATACAAAATATGTGCAAACATAAATATTTGCGTGAATGTATGTATGTCTATGTAGATACAGGGATACATATAACTGGAAGGGATTATTTTTTTTGTTGGGTTTCTTATCTTCTTTCTAATCTTAGCAATTAGAATAATAACTAGGAAAGAGTAGGCATTTAATAAATGCTGATTGATGGATTGAAAGAATTCTGTTTATTGAGTGGGTAAAACATTTATTTGGGTAACTTATAAAATAATTGAAATACCAGTTTTGGACCCAAATGAAAAGCAGGATATGTGAGGAATGGAACAAATTAATATTTTCAATTTTCAAATATCTATCAAAATGCAAAGGTTTTAATGCACTGTCTAATTTTGTTTTTGATACTTTTTGTTTCAAATAATTTTTGTTTCAGTTGATCTGAGGAGACAGCAATCATCTGAAACATTTGAATAAATGAGCAAAAGTAAAATCACAAGCAAAACACACACAATTTCATAACTTTCTACTTAATTTGAGAAGTACATATAGGGAATGATTATAAATAATATGACTACTACATAATATTTTTCAAGTTTTGAGTTGTGATTAACCCAAACCCACTTTGTATACTACTCTGGCTGAGATAGGTACAATTAGTTTCTAGCTCTAGCCCAGAGCATCTGTAGTCTTTTATGAATGGAATACCAGGTTCTGACTCCCTCCATTATGCTGTGCAGAAGTTGGTATTAACCACTGGCTCACTTAAGGGGCAAGGAAGGGTACTGACCAAATGGAACTTGCCAATCAGCTATCTTGGGGAGGGGAAAGGATGAAGTGATGGTGGAAAGGAACTATATGGATTCATTCAGGCTAGGAAGGGAGTGTGGAATGGCTGCTAATTCTCACAAACTGAAAGTCCTATAAAGAAAAGGAGTATCAGGGGAGTGGATGGTGGCAACGGGGATCCACATGCCAAAGAAAACTAGCTCACATGCCATTTCTCTGACATGCATGCCATAATTTTCTGATCCCTGTTTTAGTTTTTATTTGGCTTCTAACCATGAATTAAGACTCCCAAGATAGAAACCTAAGTGGCAGATATTTGGAAAAATATGTTTTTCATTGAATATTTTCAAAGCTTCAGAAAAAAAACAACTATTTAAGCCTTTAGGCTTTCAATACTTAATAATAATAGTTGGCATTTATATAGTGACCAAAGTTTGACAATATTTCACCATTGAACTCATTTTATCCTTGCAACACTAAAAGGGTAAAGGACATTATTATATCCCCTTTTCAGTAAGGAAACTGAAGCAGAGATGACTTGCTCAATATCATAAAGCTTTTGAGAAAGGATCTAAGCACAGTTCTTCTTGGCTCTAAGTTCCACCTGCTATCTATGGTATCACTTGCTTCAAAGTCAAAGTCATGAGAGCCCAGAGATCACGGAAAATGCAACAGGTGTTAGTAAAAGAAGGAAAGAACCCTAGCTGGAGAAATACCAGATTGTGGCATTTGAGATCCTACTCTAAAAGCTTATTAACTTGTTGCCATCTATGAAACTCTACAGTAAAAACAAAATTAACAATGATTGTTAGCAAGTGTTTTATGATGTGGAGTATTCTGGACAAGTCATTCCCATCTCCTGGCTATATTTAAGTCCCAGCTAAAAATCCCACATTCTCCAGAAAACCTTTCCTGATCTTTCTTGATTCTAGGGCCTTACTTCTTTTGGTTATTTCCAATTCTCCTGTATACAACTTTGCTTGTACATATGATCTGCATGATGTCTTCTCCAATAGACTGTGAGTTCTAAGGGCATCCCTTTATTTAAATCATTAGTGTTTAGGACAGTGCTTGGCACATAGTAGGCACTTAGTCAATGGTTCCTAACTGACTCTAAAATTTTTCACTATTTTATTTCTCCATTTTCTCATTCATCATCTTTTCCTTTTACATGAAAATTTGTCTTTGTTGTATTATCTATAACAGCAATTCTACCAAAACTATGAAAATAAAAAAATTTGATACTGTACAAAACACACATCAGAATATCTACATAAAAACATATTTAGAGATAGCTAAAAGCATATTTACATTTATTTCCATGTTTGTAATTTTGTACTTGAGCTGAATTTATGGATAACTCTCACATATCAGAAATATTCTAAGACTTAGAGGCTTATTAATAGTTTTGCTTTCTTGTTTTCACAAATGTCTTCATTTCCCCCAATTATTCAGAATGGGCATGATCACAACAAAAACTAAGAATGGGGGAAAAACTAACACTATAAATAAGTAATATATTATAAATACTGTATCATGAGAGACTAACTATCAATTCCCTGGATTTCATGTTACTGAATGCACTGAAGGGCCAATTGTGGAATAAGTCAAATTTTCTGTCACATTGCCCACATGGACCAATAATTAATGGTTGTTCTCATGCATTGAAGGCACATTTGAAGTATTCTTGGCATAGAGAGCATGTCAGACAAGTTTTATATGGATGTCTGTCCATTAATACACCTTCTTTCATTGAATAATGAGAAATTCAATTCAAGAAATCCTCAGAAGCTGAATGGGCTCAGGGACCCTAATCTTGCTGAGACTCAATATACTCAGCATACTGGACTCCATTGGACTCTATGGTCCCATCCAACTCAAATCCCATGATTCTTCTTGTTTTTATACTCAAGAGCAAGAGACATCATACAGAGGAAACATTTGCTAGATAAAAAGGTGAAATCATATCACTTTTTGGACACTTATTTACTCTTTTACTCTTATTTACTTTTACTCTTTTACTCCAGGCAACTTATTCTCGCTTTCATTATCCTCATTGTAAAGTACAATCCAAGCTTTGTGTGGTTGCTATTATGAAAGTGTGTTGTAAACTTTAAAACTTTACAGAAATTACTATTATATATGCCCTATTATGACATTGTCTACTGTTTGGAGGACATCAGCCAACTGATGTCTTTACTTCTTTATCAAACTCTATTTTTTCCATTATCTGCATCCAAAGAGTTTTTCCCTCTTCTGTTACTATAGCTATAAATACTTAAAAATTATCACTATTCCCTTGTGGGGAAAAAAGGGTATATACTTGTCAACACTACATGATAAGCTAACTCTTCACTGCTCTCCATCTCATTTCACTACTTCCCTGCTCGTTTTCGTTTTATTCCAAACCTAATAGTAGTATAAATAATTTACTTAGTGAGAAAAATATTGCTATAAAGAGCACTAATATGTTTAATCTAGAACAGGTTTGTAAAGGTTCCCCTATTCAATATGCTGCAAGACTTATCATTTTCTGTAATTAATTAAATCCTTTCCCCCATGCCAAATTTGTTTATCATATTTTTGTTTAAAAATTCAAGAGTTTATATGACATAGTGTATCTTGCTAGTGAGACAGGTGCTATTTTATTTTCTATCAGCCTTAAACACAAGGGTATGCTCATTATTTTATATATATCATGCCAGTTGGAATAATTTTTTTAAAATTGTGCGTACCTGCTGGTGAAATGATTTGTTAAG
This sequence comes from Sminthopsis crassicaudata, assembly GCF_048593235.1. NCBI lineage: Eukaryota > Metazoa > Chordata > Mammalia > Dasyuromorphia > Dasyuridae > Sminthopsis > Sminthopsis crassicaudata. Next base: position 148,551,985 of record NC_133619.1, read on the forward strand.
TTTTAAAACCCTGCTATGCCTTATTGTGAATGTTATCATGGAAAGAATAGCAATACTAAATTCTGATTTTAAAAATCTAAGCTTTAAGAAAATTCAAATTCCAGCATAGCAGACTTTTTTTGTTCCTGTAAGTTAAAACCATTTATTTGAGTCCTAGCTATATAATGAATAACAAATAAATGTCTTTAATTTATAGGGAAAAATCTTCCTCCATTCACATTTTTGTAGAAAGTACTTAGAAGCTAGCTTTGACAAGGCTTTCTAGCATTATTACTATAAAAAGATGAAAGAATTCTCTACCTTAAATTTTAGTTCATTCTAAAAGAAAGTAACAAACCAAGTTATCAATTCAGATGAATCTCAGTTCCAAATAATATAGACCAAAGTAAAATCTATAAATGGATATCTCTATGTTTCTGGTCATTCTGACATCAGAATTCATCTGTTACTCTAGGGGAATATGTCCTAGAGACTCTCCCTATTACAAATAAATTCATTCGTCAGACTTTAACTAAGAAAACCCTAGGACAGTACACCATCGAATAACAGAAGAGTCGAGTCTAAATAATTACTTTATCTAAAATCTAATTCTCATCCTAACTACTTAGTTGTGTAGTTAGCCTTAAAGATCTTAAGAGCTGATGATGAACAAGATATTCATCATAGTATAACGCCATGGGAGTTATAAAACTCTGGTATTTTATGTGAAAAAATAAAATGACTATTCCATAGACATTTCACTTTTATGCATCTGTTTTGCCCTTTGGAGAGAGAGGGACTATTAGTTCTAACAGTACAGATGTTTCTAACTAAAGATGATAAATTTATTTTTCTTGGTCTTGCCACGTCTAACTCCCAGTGAGCAAATTCTCTCTGCCAATACAAACCAGCAAGTATTCTACATTTTATATCAGAGAACTGTCTGGATGATCTGAGACAGTTCCAAAGGACTTGTGAGGGAAAATGCCATGCGTATCCAGAGAAAGAACTATGAAGTCTGAATGCAGATCAAAGCATGCTATTATTACTTTTAAAAATTTGTTTTTTATTTTTTGTTTCTCGTGATTTTCCCCTTTTGTTCTGATTCTTTTTTTCACAACATGAATGTGCATGTATAACATAAATCAAATTGATTGCTTTCTTGGGGAGGGGGAAGATGAGGGAAGGGAAATATTTGGAACTCAAAATTTTCAAAATGAATGTTGAAAACTATCTTTATGTGTAATTAGAAAAAATAGGATACTATTATAATGCTTTTAAGAAGAGAGAATCGCCTGAGGTCAATGAAAAGTTAGTGTCGAATAACTAGTAAATGATTCCTGAATAAGGCCAAAGTTCCTAACATTTATGTATAAAAGAATTATTCTGCCTTTCATCTTAAACTTCACAATCAATTGGGTGAGGGCTAATGGAAAAAAAAGTGTTTGACTTCCCTTATTGCCAGAATTTCGCTTTCTAATTAGTGGGAGAGTCAAGTGAACTCCAATGGTCCTTCCTCACCTCACAAGCCACAGAAGGAAGCATGTCAGCATCACTATCCTGTCCTTGGTTCGTGGCATTTCAAAGAGTTGTGATGCCACAAGGGAATAGGGGAGGAGAATTAGGGGAAGCAGCTGGCTGAATTTTAACTGGAGGCCTGCTAGAGACAACCAACTCCTGAGAACCAAATGTTAAATTTTTAGTTTGGGCATTTATACCTCAATATTCGGCAAATGCTACCATTAAGATTTGATTTATTGTTCTGTTGAATGTCTAGACTTAAGAAAGTGTGAATAATGCACATTAAACTTACAAGTGTTTCTTGTGTACTACTATTTTTCCTCTGGAGAGCCAACAGTTAAATATTTACCAGGACGTTCTTGATCTTAACTAACCTTAAATATCTTATCTACTTTTCAGCATTTCTTTGGCACCAGAAATAACCTTGATGTACTGAACCACAGAATGAAAATGATAGATAGTAAATGCTAACCTTTTATTATGAAATATAGAAGGCTGATGAAAATGAAGGTAGGAAGGGCAGGAAAAAGACATAAAAACCCACTAGTAGAAGAAAAAAAGATAAATAATCAGCAACATTATACCAAAGTATTATTCTCCTGTTAAAATAATGAAATAGGATAAAAATAGAAATATTATGGCTAAGAAATAACAATTTTGAAACATTAATTCTTGAGACAATTTTTCTTAAAGATGAAATACTGGAGAATTCCCATAAATAATCAACATGGAAATTTCTACCATTAAACTATTATAGGAAAAATTTGTGTGTTCTAAACACTTGTGGAACTACAAGATGTAAATATCAAAGGAAGTATAAGAATTTATAGATTACATATTGAATTCACATTTTTAAAGACTTTAATCACTTATATTGGAATTAAGGAGAAATAAATCATAATAAAGAACTTCATGAGTCAGTTAGTGAGTAAAAGAATCCTTTTTTTATGCAGACATTATGGGCTAGGTACATTATGAGCAGAGAAGAGTGCTTGTAAGGCAATAGGTCTTGGTAGACGTACTACTTAGCTCAACTATAATATCAGAGATTGAAGGCTACTCTTAACAGGTGAAATATAGTAGTTAATTATGTCTGCCACTTAATAGCTTTTAGAAGCATTAATAATTTAATATAGGAAAAATAGTGTTTCAACTATGATTGTTTATAAATACTATAAAGTAGATTGTCTAAAAAAAGTATTTGATCACTTAATGCCACAAGCTAGAAAATAAAATTAAATTAAATTAAATATGGCTACAAATATTATTATAATCTACATGACTTTCAAGAAGGTTGATATTAAAAGTGTTACTAAAAATGACAAAGGCTATTAAAGAGATCTGGTCATTTAGACTACAAACTGTTCCAGGGAAAGAGTCTCTTCTAATGGGTTCTAAAATTTTTTCCTTTTGGTCATTATCACATGACTTTTATAGATTATTTTGCTCAGCCAATCATTGAAGCTAACTAAATGAAACTGTGACTTTCTATTACATTCAAAGTTAAAAAAACAATCCACACAATGCCCTGTGGCTTGTACTGGATGGCTGGTCTAATATAAACTCACATTTTTTTTCTTACTTAACATCAACTACCAAAAATCACATATGAGAAGACATACTATTGGGTGAGGAAAATTTAAAAAACATTTTTGAAGTTATTACCAACCAATGAATAAATTTATACTTTCTGATCTTAATAATATCAAATATAGAGATTAGTTTTATTAAGTGTTCTGTGATCACTGTTTTCTCTTCTATTTAGCCCATAGAAATATTTTCAGTTAATAAGTTATCTAACTCAATGTGGTAACTTAACATAAAACACTGAGCCGATTGCTGAAACTTACCTTGCACTACTACTGTTTGACTTGATTTAGAATCCAAACTCTTTAACGCCAAAGCATTCACTGAAATGGTATAGAAAAGAAAAAAGAAAAAAGAGCTAACCAACTTTCATAATTAAATCTAAATAATCTGATCATGACAACAAATAAAAGCTATACAAATCAGACATAATTATACGAGAATATTAATATTTCTTTCCATATGTAAAGACAAATCATTTCTAAATAATTCAGAATTTAAAAATATTAAATCATATCCTAAATGGGATCTTAAGAGATCATGTGGCCCACTTCTAGCCTTTAAGAGAAAACAGTCAAAGACATGAGTACGTATGATCTACATCTACATTTTTCAGGTGAAAAGCCCTTTTCTGAACATTCAGCAGTCCTTCTCTATGTTCTCTTTTGCACAGTTTTTATGTTCTGTAGTGTCATTCATTTGTGCATTTTGTTTTTCCAGTTTAGTTGTACTTAACCGATAGCCTTTCTTCCTCCGTTCTACTTTCTATAGACTTTTCCATTAATGTAACAGTCATTTAAATTAAAAGCATTGTCTACCATCTCTACTCGTTACCCTAAAACAAGAATGTCACTTGAAATTCCAATATGACCCATGGTCCTCATGTGCAAAACAATATAAGCTTATTTTTACACTCTGTGCCTACAGAACAGTATTGTATTTACATGTTCTTCCTTAATAACATGACTTAGATACAATGTTCTGCAGGTTTCCCATTTATACTGGATTTCAGCAGCCCTATTTTTGGAGAGGGAAAGTAAGAAGGAAACAGATATGGATTTATGATTTTACTTATTTGAACTTTCTAGTGTGGAGGGATAGTAAACCCCTACAGTGTGGCAGGCATTATGCTAAGTCCTTTACAAATATCATTTCATTCAATCTTCACAACAATCCTATGAGATAAAAGCAATTATCTTCTCCATTTTACAGTTGAGGAAACTGAAGCAGAGGTTAAGTGACTGGCCTAGAGTTGTACACTTAGTAAGTATCTCAAAACAAATCCGAACTTGGTTCTTCCTGATACCAGGTTCAGCAGTCCACTGAGCCAGATAAATGTCTCTAGATGTGGAAGCTACAAATCAGCATTTCACCTGTAATTTAGAGTTCTTCAGAGTCGTCAGAGGCATTGAGATATTATGGGATTTATGTTTAGTAAATCACATAGTCAGAAGCTAGTAAGAATCAAGGTTGGCTATCATCTACCTACTACTGTATATGCTTCTCTTCAGTAGCTCATATTCTTGAGAATCTATTTAGTTTTCTCTATCTCTATCTTTTTCCTAAATGGAAATTCTCTGTGTCTCTGAATCTGCAGAACACCATACAAATACTTCTCTGTATGCTCTAATTTATGAGAGATAAAAATAGCTATTTTTCCAGTATTTTGGAGTTCATAATAGCTAAACCTTGCCCTAAAATCTATATCTCTAAACCACAGGAATCACCAAAAAAAAAAAAAAAAAAAGACTTAACAGCTAAAACCCTTCATTAACCTTTTCCATCAGAAGCATGAATCCTATTATAATATATTGCACAATATAATTTCAACTTTTTTCTCCCATTCTCCTTCCCCATCCTTAATTCCTATTTCTTATCTAAGAGCTTCTGAATCTTATTTGCTATTTTTGCTCGTTTCTAATTATTTCTTCACAATTTTCCTCCTTTTGTCTTTTTAAACCAAAAGAAAACATTTGTTTGTCCGAAAAATGAGGAAAAAACATTCAGAAAGTAAAGAAATTACCATTTAGATATGAGACTTCTATTTTTATATCTTGATTAGTTTTCTAAATATGATTTGTGCTTTTCACCTCTATGATTTTGCTTATTAAATCCCTCTTCTTCATCAAATATCCTGTCCTCTTAAACATTTGAGACCCAGCTCAAAGTCCATTTCTACCAAATTTTCCTATGCCAAACTAATTTTGCTCTTCTTTTAACTAATATAGCTTCAATTATTTGACAAATCAATGATACAGATATAATGAGGATGTTGATCAAGGGAATCCCAGATCAATGAAGTCCCTTCTGATCCACTTGAGATTATAGTACATGAATCCTTTCAAAAGTGGTTCCTTTCATTCCTCCCTTTGATTTATTGAATATAAATAAAAATCCAAATCATTATATTTTTAAAAGCACATATTCTATAAATATTTAAGATATTGGAACTATACTTTTAGGTGGTGCATGATGTGTGTAGCATCAGAAAGATCCGAATTAAAATTCTATCAAAGAAACTTATTGATGTGATCCTGAATAAGTCACTTAACTTCTTTCAGCTCTAAAATGGGTTAATAAGAGCATCTGGTTCCCAAGTTTGATGACAGGCTCAAATGAAATAATATTTGTAAAATATGTTGCAATCCTTAAAGCATCACATAAATACTAACTATTAATTACAACCAATAGTTAACAGAGTTAGGCATAAGTGATTACTTAACCTCCCCATTTATACTGAACAATTCTTTGACACTAAATAAAAATGCTACTGTAAGCATGAATTAAAAGCATTCTCCTTAACTCTAGAACAATGAGAATTTCCAACACCCTAATAACACCTAAATGGGACCAAGAACATCCACACATAGATGCTACATTATTTTATACCTCTTGTGTTGGAAAACCCCATAGAATATATAGAAAAATGTGCCAGAAAGAATTCCTAATAGCATCCTGCTAAAGAGAACAGAATAGATTAGGTAAATATTAATGCAGATCATCATCCATAAATGCATATGGATTTGTTTTAACAGCTACAACAAATGGTAGTATCCATGAAAAATACGTTTTTAAAATAGACCACAGTAAAAAAATCAAAATGGAATTTTCAAAGTATATCTGTGCTCAGTGTAATATTTCAAGAAATCAAATGGAATTTCCAAAGTATATCTGTGCTCAGTGTAATATTTCAAGTGTAATTAATAAGTAAATGCTGTGTTACTCTAGCTCATGAATAATGTCAAATTTTAATTGAATCTATTACAGAAATTTACTTTGTATAGCTGGCACAGGTCTTTCCAAAGTCTGTTTTGTAGAAAAACTCCCTAAAATAGCAAAAGAAGAAAAAGAAAAAGCATTAATTAGCAAAGATTTATAGACTATCCTATCTTACAGAATTGAACAGTTGTCAAAAATTAAAATATTTTGCCTTATGCTTTAAAATTTAACCTTTTATCCATGCAATGCAAGAGGTGTTAAAAATAGCAGATTCATTCTTAATGACTTATTCCTCTATATATAAAAAATAGCATACCTCCCCAAAAACCAACAAAACATTCACTAAGTATATCTGAATACAATTTTTTAAAAGCACAGAATGCTATATATAATTTCTCTAATTACTCAGTGACAATTTCTAAATATGAAATAGAAACTCTCAAAGCCTTGCTTGAATGAGGAAGAATTACTGTTTCACCATCAAGTTAGGTAAGAACTTATCCAGCTGGACAGGAAACCAAGTATCCCCAATCTTATCATAATCAGTTACTACTGGATGATCCTGTACTTCTCAAGGAACTTCAAGGTCAAGCTGGAATTTCTTTCTAATTTTTGAATTACAGAAAAGAAATACCAACAGCATTCTGGTCACACACACACACACAATAACTTTTGAATGTTGCTTAAATTAGGCTTAAATCAATCCTAATTCCTATATTTTAAAGTACTGTCATTCACTTGAGAGACCAACTTTAAAAGTTTGATAACTTAATTGTTAAATAATTAAATAAAGTTAAGTAAAAAAAAAAAAAAAAGGTAAAAAAATTCAATAATCTGTTACTTCACTAGAATGCGTACTCCCCTCCACTAATGCAAGTCTCAACACTTCCACTTTGTAGATGATTTTTGTGTGCTCAAATAGTTCCCAAATTCATTACTCTGTAAGTCTAACTTCACTCACACCTTAAAAATTATAAATTGAGTACTAAGTATCCAGTATATACTCAAATATTCAAATCTCAAATGCACCTATAGCTTTCATCCATTTGAATAATTAATCCTCCAACACTAAAGACCACTACCTATCCATGTCTTCTTGTTCAGCTTCCCCTTTCCTCATACCCTATCACCAACTTACCACATTGGTCCACTCAACGTGTTAAAGGTTTTTCATTGTTCTTTTCACATTTCAAGATCACTCATAATGGAGTTTGAGTTGTCTGTGGCAAACTGCTCTCACCAAATGACAGGACCATTTTCTTTTGGTACTATTCCCAAAAATAAATTTTAAATTGGCCTTTGAAAAAGATTGGTTATATTATGATAAAATGCCTCCCAAATTAAACTATCAAGTATTACAACACATACAAAAAAGTATTTGGTTGAGGGCTGGTGTACTATAAACAATGTGACATAGTTCAACTTACCATTCTGCTCACTGATTGTGTGCAATGGTTTGGTGGCAAACTCTCTAATCTGCAAAGAAGAAAAACTTTCTAGAGTGGCCCATATAAAACCGGAAATGGTTTATATGACAATCTATAGACCATAATTGTCATTCCATTAATGTTTGCTCTGAATCCTACAAAAATACAAGATTATTCCCTATATTACAAATTCCCTGGCAAGAAAAAACACCAGAATTGTGACATTTAGACCTGATCATTTAACCATATAACTTATTACTAATTTTGCTTTTAAAATGTTTTTTCTAATGGGACTCAGTTACCTTAGCTCTATAAGGCTGGTGATTCATGTTCAATGTTTATAAGCAATTACAGGAAGAGCTGGTAAGTCTTTACTCTTTCACATCAATATTTTTAAAAAATTCTTATCCACAGTGCCTAGTACATAGTAGGCACTTGTAATTGACTGATTTGTGATTTCATCAGCATGGGTGCTAATACAGACCAATACAGCGCCTCCCTGTCTCAGTATAGTGGTATTCTCCTTTGTCTTTCTTTGTGGCCCCACTACATAGCATAGTACCTGATACAGTAGGAACTTACTTTATTCTCTTATCTTGATTTGGAACAACAATAATAAAAACAAAACCCAAAAATCCAAGAACAAATTTTCATGGGGAATAGCTTTTCTAAAAATATAAAGGCTGAACTTCCAATCAATCAGCAAGCATTTATAAGGCAGTTACTATATATCAGTTACTGGGTCAGGGGATACAAAAACCCAATGGTCTCCTCTGTCAAGCAACTCATATTCATTATATATGATGAAAAAATATATTTATATATGTCTGTATGCAAAATACAAGTTAATTTTTTTTGTAGGCCCCGAAAAACTACTAGAAGATTCGGAGAATTAGAAAAGACTTCATATATACAGTGATACTACAGCTGAATGTTAAAGGAAGTTAGATGTTCTAAAATGTAGAGGTGAGGAGACACCCATTCTCAACATGAAGAAAAGCCAAGGCAGAAGTCTGACAATGGGAGAAAGAGTGCTATACGTGAAGAACAGGAGAAAGGCCATTTTGACTGGACTAAAATCAATTTTGTCTAACAGAAGGCTAGAAAAGCTGGTTGGAACCAGTTCATGACAGGCTTTAAGGTCAAACAGAGATGTTTGGAATTTATTAGCAGAGGAACAATACGCTTTAGAGAAATCATTTAGGTCTTTGACATTTGTGTGAATGATGAATATGAGGGGACAAAGACTTAACTCAAGGTGACCCATTAGGAAGTTTTCAGGCAAGGAATGACAAGGTCCTAAATCAGAGCGACAAAAAACAGAGAGATATAAGAGATGTAGTGGTAGAATTGACAAAATTTGACAACCGATTGGATAAGTTGTTGAGAGTCAGTGAGGAGTGATAAAAGTAGATATACAAATCAAACATTTACTGACAATAAATCATAACTTTGCAACCCTCACATTCAGTTACATGACCCATATGGGGTGGCAAAACACAGTTTAAGAAGGCGGATTCTAAATAACATCCTTACATCAGCTGATGGCAATATTTAACTCCCTATGAACAGGAGAAAAAAAGGTCTTCCAAATACTCCTTTATTATATATGATCTCTAAACACAAGTCCACTTCTCACTAAATTCGGCAAACATTCATGGAAGGGTGTTACAGACCTCTGAGGGAATGTTTTTGTACCAAAAGTTCTTACCATACTACCTGACATCCCCTTTTTAAAAGATATTCAAGGCTAGTTGATTAAATGATTCTCAACTAACAAGTATGAGGAAGGGGAAAAGAGAGAGGAAGAAGCCACCAGAAGGAGTTTAAGGCAATGACATTAGAATATCCCTGCTGACCACTCAAAAGTATCTGAAGAGGGAGATGTAGCCAGTCTAGCTCTGGGAAAATGACTTCTTTTTAATGTCAGAGTTGAAATGAGGACACCTAAGAGCTTGAATGGACAAAAAAAGGAAGACCGGAAGAATAGTGGTAACCTTGACAGAAATAAAGATCAAAAAAGGGGTGAGTCTAGGAGTTGAGTTTCAGATGTGTTTGGGACATCTAATTAAAATGCCAAAAGGAAGTTTGTGTTGAGAGACTTAGAACTTAGGAGAGAGAATAGAGCTGGATTTATAGCTTTGGTAGTTATTGATAAAGAGATGAAACTAAACCCAAAAGTTTTAAAGCCTGACAAAATTTGTGATGTGTTTAAATAGCCTTGAAGAATCTGGGTCACTTTCAAGGCAATTACAATAGACTTGTGATGGAAAAAGCCATCTGCATCCAGAGAGAGAACTATAGAGACTGAATGTGGATCAAAGTATGGTATATTTTCACCCCTTTTTGTTGTTTGCTTGCTTTCCCCCCCCCCTTCTCATTTTCCCCGCTTTTGATCTAATTATTCTTGTGCAGCATGAAAATATATTTAGAATTGCACATGTTTAACCTATATTGGATTATTTTATGTTTAGGGAAAGGGAGAGAGGAAGGGAGAAAAATTTGGAACACAAAGTTTTCAATGGCAGCTGTTGAAAGCTATCTTTGCATTGCATGTATTTTGAAAAATAAAGGCATTATAAAAATAAATCAAAGAAAATTTAAAAAAGAAAAACAAAGTATTTTGTGAAATGAAAGAAAGTAGAATATTATTTTTTGTTGTTTAGTTGAATTATGCAAAATTTTATTTAAACACTTCAAATGTTTGGCTCCTAATACATTTTTTGTTCAGGCATCTCACTGAAGTATAAGACAATAAGTTAATATTTATATGCTATGTTGCTATTATATAATGAACATTTTGGAGATTAATAAACTGAGATAGTGTTGGGGAAAAAAAGAATTTGGGTCACCTTCCATGTTTGCATGAAACAACAGAGGATTCATCACCTTACAATCTATAAATATTCTTTAAAAATATATGCTTATACATGTGTAACTAGCATGTATTTTGTGTCTACTAAATGGAAAACATTCTGCTTGTACATGTAACAAACATAATTCACCCCCCAAAAAAACAAACAAACAAACAAACATACCTGCTGTTTCTGAGAAATAATCAACTCATTCTGTTCTTGGATTTGCTGCCCTAGTTCCTCTATCCTTTTCTTATAACAAACATTACTTGAATTCAAATCTTCTATCATAGATGTTCGAAGTTTTTCTATATGTGACAGGAGCTACAAAAATTGAGTAAGACACATAATTTTATAAGTGTCAGGCAAAATATTTTTACTTTATTTGCTAAACACACCGTTCAACAGTCATATCATTTTGATGCATCAATAAACTGAATAAAATGTTGATGTGATCCTAGGAAATTATCAGTGCTATATGACATTTTTTAAGACAATGAATTGCCAAGAAGGTATTGATCAGCAAAATGGAACTACTTTTCTAGTCCATACCCAATAGGAAAATGAGGGAGGGTATCATTTTAGACCAGAGGTTTTTAATCTTTTTTTAAATCATGAACACTTATGGACCCCTTCTCAGGATTTTTTTGGGGGGTATGGAAGGAAATGGTTTAATTTCAATTATAGATTAATGATAACAAAGATAACATTGTTTTGATTCCAAGTTCATAGACCCTAAGTGAACTCCTGTTCTAGCCCCACAGATGAGGTGGGTAGAAGGAAGGTGTCATCTGACTGCAGAAACCCAGATGAGACAAAAAGGACTAAATCAGAGACAGAACAATTTGAAGGATTACACTGCTTTTCTGAAAATGCGCAATAAAGTAGCAGAAAACTAAAATTTCTCTAAAAGTGATTTTATATTGCAGATTAGCTCTATATTTCAATAGGAAATTAGGTAACTGGAAATCTTACCTATTTCTGTAGGAGAATAAAAGCTTTTCTATATAGCATAAACAAAAATGTCTTTTATTATTACCAAGTTCAGCTGATGGTGAGCTCCACATGGCCTCAACTGAGCTTTTTTTTTTTTTTTTTTTTTTTTTTTAAAGCAAACTATATCATTTTATTCTTTAAAAAAATCCTTCCCCAGATTGAAAAAAAATAAACATTAGGTTACAAGAATGTCCAGACCAAGTAAGACAACAACTCCACTGTATTCTGTTCTGGTCAGACCACATCTAGAGAATCAGATGCATTTTTAGTGTACTGACAAAGGTGCACTGACAAGCCAGTGGATGTCTAGAGAACAGAAACCAAGGTGGTAAGGATTCGGAAGTCACACCATGTGTAGTCAAACACCTTAAGGCAGTGGTTTTTAAACTTGGATCCAGAGACCTCAAAAGGGTTCATGGATACATTTCAGGAAGGAGGAAGGTTCAGGAATAAGTATTTAAAAATATCAATTATGTACCAGTACTGTGTTAAGAATGCTACAAATATTATCTTATTTGATACTTACAACAACTCTAGAAGGTTAAGTGTTATTAACTTCATTTTACAGTTGAGGAAACTGACGCAAACAAAAATTTGGTTATTTTGTGAGAATGGGGATTGGGGACTGGAGTAAAAGATAGGCGGTTAAAAAGGCTGAGATTTCATCTCAGCACAAAGAATTTTATTGTTTTCTTATATTTACAGTTGCCTTAGGAATATTTAGGTAAAGGCTACATGTAAGTCAAGTTGTAGAGAAGTGAAATTTATTCTATATAACATCTAGGGTTCTTTCAAATTCTGAGATTCTATGTCACTTTAAGAGCTTCAGGACTATTGCTGTTATAAAAATATTTGAACTTTTATCTTCCTCTCTTCCCTGTTCTTCTCTCTTATTCCCAAGGACTGGAACTGGAAATTTCATTACCCTCTCCCCACTACCCAATTGCCAATGGCACTTATGCCAAAGAAGCTGCTGATCCCCTAGCCTGGACTAAAGATTAAGAGTAAGGGGCACTTGGGTGTTGTAAAACCCCTATAATCCCTGCTGCCAAGTGGACTGAGACTGGTGGATCTCTCTCTCTTGAGCCTAGGAGTTTTGAGCTGCAGTGGACTACGCTCTTAGTAGCATATATGTGTATATATATATATATATATGTATACACACACACACACACACACACACACACACACACACACAAAAGTATTACAGGTTCAAAGAGAAAAGAGCAGAAACAAAAGAATACACACTCACTACAATTATATAGGAGAAAATATAAATTTAAATCTATGGAGAAAGAATCTTCATCAAGATCCAGTGCCTAAGAAACTGCTATGATATTTTTGTACATTAAAAGGAGACGTGATTTAATGTGCATTGAAGTGAATTGATTTTATTACAAAAATTACTAAGCAGGTTTCATTGGTTTTGTTGCTGTCTGATGTTAAGCTTTAATTAAACATTAAAAATTTTTAAATAGTATGGTATCAAAGAGTCTTGCAAGAATGTACAGGCAATTAACAAATAACAAAAAGCTGTTGGCAAAAAAGACAAGACATCATTGGAACCAATATGGAGACATGAGGCAAACCAGATAAATATTAGCCAAGATTAGAAAATGTGATCAGGAGCAAGTGATGATGTAATATCAAAAATTACAGTAAAGTTAAGGATCATGAAATAATGTCCTTTAGTCAATTTATCTCCTAAATCTGTCTTTTGACATGTCTAAAGAAGAGATGAAGGCCTATAAATGACTATTTGACTCCATTTATATTGTAACTATAATTATTCCAAAAAGAGACTGCCAAAAATCTAGGTAGAGCACTAAAAAACTGGCAAAGCCAAGTTCCCCAAAACAAAGAAATACAATATGTACATTGTAGGAACATCAGGCATCATCCATGTGGAATAATTAATGGCTAAGTTCTTAGCATTGAGATTACCAACTTGACTGAATATAACACCTCCCTCCCACTAAGGTTTAAGGGTTATGGAGGAAAATTCTAAATGATCAAAGCCAGAAGATAGAGAAATGGTGTAGCCTAGCGGACTGAAAACCCCCACAGAACCCACATTTCAAATATGAAAAATGTACCAACTTCCTCATACTCAGGAAAGGTTCACCTTTAATTTCCAAGCTATGAATGGTTTAGTTTTCCATTCTCCAGACCCTTTTTATGCATCTCTTTGACAAATATTTTTTCTTCTATTCAATCTGTGGCCCCTGCTACAAGAGGGTGAGAATAACCCTCTAAATTCCATTCCAGCCAAATGACTTCTGCAATTCTGACCACTAGCTTACTAACATAATAGTTTTTGATGGAATAGGAATAAAAATTTTTAAAATAAATAAGAAAATATCAACAATGTAATAAGTTGCATATTTTGAAGTGACTTTCTGGAGGGTGAAAGGGATCTGGAGCTATAATTTTTATCAGTATAAGGATTCCCAACAAAGAAGTTAGAAAACTCATGTGTTATTTATAGGCTTAGGGAGTGGCCTAAAACTTTATAAGGTTTACTGATTCACTCACAAAACACACAACTGAGTCAGGGATGAAATATAGAGAAGAGGGAGATCTGGGAAGAAGGGCTCACTTCTTGATGATGAGAGTAGGAAAAACTTTAAGAAGGAGATCCCAGACCTGGATTTTCAAAGGGAAAAAAAGGCCTTCAATGAATTCTGATATGAAGGGAGACCTCCAATGTATCTCAATCCACAAGCAGTTATAAAGTACCTAATAGGTATCTGGAACTGTGCTGGGTCAAAAAAAACAAAAACAAAAATGAAACAGTTTCTATCCTCAAGGAGTTTTCATTCTATAGGAGAAAACAATATGCACTTTACAACCTAGTCCCCAGTTACTTTTCTAGTCCTTTTTTTTACCTTGCTCTCATAAACTTCCTTTTTGACCCAGTAACACTCACTTCCTAGATGTTCCATGAAAAAGAGATTGTTCTTCATCTCTCAGGTCCAGAACATTTTCTGTGGCTGTTCCCCATGGCTAGAATGCTCTCCTTTCTCTGATCTATCTAGATCTTTCTTTAAGTCTCAAATAAAGCTATATTTTCTAAAGGAAGCCTTCCCTAATCCCTATTAATTTCAGTGCCTTCCTTCTTTTAAGTTAGGCTTAACTTATAACTTGCTTTGTATGTGTGTCTATGTACATACACACACATATACAAATATATACACAATATACAAATATACACACACACATGTGTGTATACAAGCTCCTGTAGGGCAAAGACTGTTTTTTGCCTCTTTTTGTATCCTTAGCAGTTAGCCCAATGTGTGGCACATAGTTGGTGCTTAACAAATGTTGACTGAATGAATGAAATACACACATGTAAGCAAGCACAAAAATAAAAACAAACTTATTTGGTGGAGGGAAATGCATAAACATTTGGGGTGTCAGGAAATACCATCTCACTCTATGTAGTGGGTAGAGTCTGAGCTAGGTTTTGAAGAAAAGAAGGGATTCTGGGGGGTGGGAAGAATACTGCAAGCAAGGAGGGACAGCCTATAGAAAAGCATAGAAACAAATTGTCACAGAAGAAGGACTGTCTTGTGTGGGGAAAAGCTGAAGATCAATATTGATAAGCTATAGAGTGAACAGAGAGAAAACAAGTATAAGACCAAAAAGATACAGCTAAAGCCAGGTTAAGAAAGGATTTAAATGCTAGATAGAGGAATTTTGTATTTGACTTGATAAAAGATGCATAGTCCTTAAATCTTACAATTATCCCCTTTGTTGACCAAAAATCCTTGAAATTTCTCCATCTGACCACAACCTCCAGTATTCCATCTCTCTGTACCTCACCTCTCCCCAAATTTTTCTTTGCCCTTACCTGGATCTTGAATCTTTCTACCTCTCAGGTCTTTTTAAAACCAATTCGCCCCTATTCTGATTTCATCTTCTCTTCTCCATCTCAACTTGCTCACCTCTTCTCTCAAATCCCTTTGCCTATTTTCACTCACACTTTTCCAAAACCTGGACTTTTCCTACTATGCATGATGGCCTCCTGTTTTTATTCACATGCTGCCAAAAGAGAGAGAGAGAGAGAGAGAGAGAGAGAGAGAGAGAGAGAGAATTTCAAGACTGTACTGACTGGATAACTTACAAGTTTCTATTACCTAACTCAAGGCAATACATTTATATTCTTCTCTAACCAATTCCAAATCTCTCTACCCAGAGAAGTGACTCCAAATCTTAAATCTTTTCTTCTAACCTTAAACTTCTTACAATCCCCCTTTCCATCCATTCATATGAGTTCCATATTACCTCTATTTTGGAGAAAGATGAGGTTGTCTGAGGCAAGTTCTTTCTTCTCACCTTCAGTTACTCTCAAAATCCCTTATTATGCTGCATGAAATTCTCCTTTACTCCAGCCTCTGATTACAAGGGGATCTTTCAAATTTCAAAATCTTTAACAACTGATAACTAGTTCACCTAGTGAAGTAGGGGTAGCAATAATAATAATAAGAGCTAAAATACTATTGTCATTTTTTTCTTTCTCATGGTTTTTCCCTTTTCTTCTGAGCTTCTTTCACAACATGATTAATGTGTAAATATGTTTACCATAATTGTATCTCTATAACCTGTATCAGATTGCTGGGTGTCTTGGAGAGGTGGAAAGCAAAGGAGGAAAGGAAAAAAATTGGAACTCAAAATCTTATAAACATGAATATTGAAAACTATCTTTACATGTAATCGGGAACAAATGAAGTAAACAAAAAATAGCTAGAATTTATAGGATACCTAGTTTAGCAAAGCACTTTGCAAATATTATCTCATTTATCCTAACAACAACCCTGCAAAGTTAACACCAATAACAATAACAACTATAATAAAACAACAATAAAGATGATAACAGCTAACATTTATATAGCCATTTATATGTGCCAGGAATTATGCTAAGCACTTTGCAAGTGTGGGAGGTACTATTATTCCCGTTTTACAGGTGAAGAAACTAAGGCAGACAGCAGTTAAATGGCTTACCAAGGATCACATAGCTGGTAGGGACAGGAGACCAAATTTCATCATTTTCTTGACTCCAAGTTTAAAGCTCTATCCACTATGCCATCTAGTGGCTTAAACAAGTAATACAGTAAAGGAATGATTTTTTTTTTTTTTTTATTCTATAGATAAATTAACCCATTGGATTCTGGGAAGGAACATAGGCAATTTTTAAAAATCATTAAATACTGTTTATTAAGCACCTAATGATACTGTATTCTCCTGGTTAATACAGTATTTTCTTTCTTTCTTTCTTTCTTTCTTTCTTTCTTTCTTTCTTTCTTTCTTTCTTTCTTTCTTTCTTTCTTTCTTTCTTTCTTTCTTTCTTTCTTTCTTTCTTTCTTTCTTTTTCTTTTCTTTTCTTTCTTTTGCAATTGGGGTTAAATGATTCACCCAAGATCACTTAGCTAGTAATGTTAAGTGTCTAAGGCCAGATGTGAACTCATGTCCTGCTGAACTCATATTCAGAGTCAGTGCTCTAAACACTGTGACATCTAGCCGCCCCTGGTTATTTATTTATTTTTTTTTTTTACTGTGAAACTAAAACCATTAAGGCTGTTTTCTGAGCAATACATAGATTGTAAGAACCAAAAATTTTGGTATTCTACAGAGGACTAGTTTTTCTATGTTAAACTAAAACTGCAAAATGTAGAGATGGAAGGAAATAAGCATTTATTAAGCACTTACTATGTGCTAGACACTATGCTAAGCACTTGACAAATATGATCCTATTGGATCTTCACTATAACCCTGGAAGGTAGGTGCTATTATGATTCCCATTTTACAGTTGAGGAAACTGAGGCAACACAGAAGTGAAGCGGCTTGCCTAGAGTCATACAACTAGTAAGTGCCTGAGGTCACATTTGAACCCGACCATAGGCTCAGTGCTCTACCCACTGAGCCACCTAGTTGTCCTACTATATAATACTACCTACTATTTCTATTCACCAGCCCTTAAGTCTAGTGTCCATATCTTTTTTTCTGTATTGTTTTCTCAGTTTCCCTTTATGACTCAGAAAGTTGGAGGAATTTTTCAACGATTCAAAACCAAATTTTAAACTATGACTCCAGATGTAAGAGTTGTGACAAGGTGGTTGATAGAGGATTATGTAATAATAAGAAAGGGGAATGGGGGAAGCCAGTTTCCTCATTTTCTCACTATTTCATAGCAAGAAGGCAAAATTTAAAAAAAGCCACCAAAACTTGCATATTCTTAAGTCCTCACAGCCATTCAATATGATTCCAGCTCCTGATTCCAGGACCAGCTCTCTATCCATCAGATACCTAGCAGATACTTAGCTGCCTCAGAACTTTAAAGAACTCCAAAAGTTATCAATTCCAATCACCTCATTTGAGAGATGAATGCTGATAATAACAAATGAAACAAAGACATGCAGAGTCATCAAATACACCTTTAATTTTTAAGCAATGATAATTATTTAATATAATTTTACCAAAAGAAGTCTTTCCTTCATGGAAAAAATGTCTATATTATCTAACCCAGAAAGGATCAGTGAGTTTGCCCCAAATCACATAAGCAGGAAAATGATGTAGTCAGATATTCTAACTCCCAATATGATGCTCCAGCAATGTAAGGATCAAATAAGATGTTTTTTGCAAAGTGCTTAACACAGTGCCCACCATATCTTCTTTAATTTATCACTGTTTAAATGAATACTTCAATCACGTACTTTTTTCATCATCATTGAAGAGGCCCAATAAATAATTTTGAAAAATACATTTGTTTACCCCTTTTTAATTAATAAAATAACAACAAGGTAGATACTTATGTTTTCCCCAATTTGTTCAGTTTTAAAGACACAATCAATTTTAACAAGCCCTATCATTCATTCAATAGATAGATAGTTTAAATAGCACTAGGTTAAAAAAATAACAAGTATTATCTTCTTTGCTTTAAGAATAACATGTTGAACACAGTAGGTGCTTTAATAAGTAGGGTTGTGCCAATTAAAGGTTTAACAAATAGCTGCCCCTCTCAAATTTATGCATGATTTACTTTTGCATCTAATCTCCATTATTAACATTTTCTCTATCATTTCTTAAGTCCAGATAACCAACAAATCAATAATAACATTTACAAATTCCCAAAGTGCAAATGCTCATATTGAAAATTAAAACATTAGTGAGTGGGGATGAGCCAACTCGCCACTATAAGCATCTGGTGAATAAATAAAAAGTGAATTGGGTTGGGTTTTGCCTAGAAGTAGTCTGTTTTGTAATCTTACCTGGCTCTTTTCTTTCTTGTGTTCTTGGTGAAGAGCTTGAACTCTAGAAGTCCACTTACTCTCCTGCAAGACAGTTAAGCAACAACATTAGAACTGTAATATTTTATTTGTCTTTAAAAATCCATTCACAATGAAAGGTTTTTATTTTAATAGATAATTATGGAAACAAATTATGCGTTAATGAAGCATATATAATAAAACAAATTTAAAATGCATATGCTTGTTATATATTCTATCTATTATATAGCTGAGACTGTAATTCCAAAGTTATCTAGTCCATCTTCTTACTTCAAAGGGTAAATATATAGCTACCATGACATAAATGAGAACACTGGGAAACAGTTTCATTCCAATTCAGAAAACAGTATTATCTGGTTAAGACTTTACTCTGTGATATACTCTTCTAAGCCTTCCTAAATTCTGTACTGTCCCATTGAGACTGTTTTCAGTTATTCTGTATATATCTTATTTGTATGTAGTAATAACTTTTTAAAAATAAAGATGGGATTTTAAAATTTAATTTAGAATCAGTTTTTTTATTTCAAATGAACTTGGTGAAAAATACAATTTATATAATTATAATTTAAGATATAAAAAATTCAAAGTTATAGTGGGTCAAAGATAATAATTTCTCATCATATATTACTAGAAACAACATGTTTATGAAAAAATTAAAATAGATTTAATATAAATTGGTCATGGTAGGCCATACATATATAATTCTTTCTCTTAAGACTGCTAGTAAAGACAGAATATATGGATACACTGCTCTGGAATGTCAGCAATCAGTTTCAGAATAAAATTTGGTGAATAAAAGATTTCCTAATGCAGTTTAAAAGGAAGCTAACAATAATAAATAGGATGAAATCACAGTGAAAACCGTACTAAGGCTTTTGTCTTAGGACTGTAGGGATACACTTTCTACATAGTGACTTCAAAAAGATAAAGAAAATGCTGCCTAGGGACAGCTAGGTGGCACAGTGGATAGAGCACCAGCCTTGAATTCAGGAGGACCCCAGTTCAAATCTGGTCTCAGACACTTAACACTTCCTAGCTGTGTGACCCTGGGCAAGTCACTTAACCCCAGCCTTGGGGGGGAAGGAAGGAAGGAAGGAAGGGAGGAAGGGAGGAAGGGAGGAAGGGAGGAAGGGAGGACGGGAGGGAGGAAAAGTGACTCTGAAAGATGACAATATTCACATCAATATAATACTCTCAAAGGTGGACTTTTATAGCAGGAATAAGGAACATGCTTACAGATATGGTGACTATCTTAATTGTTTAGCAAAGGTTCTTCTGGGATAATATTATCTGCAAAATTAGAGTAATTACTATTATTAATAGTAATTATAATAATAATTACTAGCATTTATATATGACTCTGAGGTTTGCAAAGCACCTAATACACATCATTTCATTTGATCAACAACAATCCTATGAGGTAAGTGCAATTACTTCTAATTTATAGTTTAGGAAATTAAGGCAGCTAGAGATTATGTGACTTGCCCAGGATCACAAGCTAAGACATATGTTAGGCTACATTTGAATTCAGGTATTCCTGATTCTAAGACTTTAGTCTTAGGCTTTAGACACTATGATGCTACCTAGCATCTTTTAAAAGCTTCAATAAACTTTTTTTAAAAAGCAGAACTAATGAAGTGATCATTTGGTTTTTGAAAGCTAGTAAGTTTTTCTATGTGTGTAGGGGAAAAAAAAGTTCTTTTAGATTAATTCATTATAAGTTGAGAAACTGTTAGAAGTTTCAAAGACAGAAAACTTTCTCATCTATATATTATATATCTACATATGTAATACACACATATATCTACATATACATACATATGTACACATAGATGCATACATGTGTATGCATTATCTTTTTATTGATGGAATATAATATTTTTAATTTCACACCTCACACCTCTAGAACATGTAAATGGGGGGGGGGGAGGAAGAAGGCACTTGCTATGTCTACAAATAAACAAACTAAGTCATTTAATCTCTTGAAGGTTCAATTTTCCATTTCCAAACTATACAGGCCAAGCTAGATGATCACTAAGATCTCTTCAACTCTAAAATTCTATAATATAAAATTTCTCTAAAAATTGTCACAAATGTATATCCAGGCTACATCAAACAATAATTAAAAAATTTTTTTTTGAAGAGAAAAATAGCTTGATCAATCTTCTTGTTATTTCAAATGAGATGTTTCTAAATTAACTTACATAATAATTACTTAACATCTACTAAATTTTGCATTTATGAAGAAACAAGACTAACAAACTAGTTAACAAATTGAAAATGATGGAGGGTCTTTAACTTACAAATTGTGGCAATTAAAAAAAACACAATAATGTAAACATCCAATAATAAGCATCACTCTACAATATATCTAATTTTACATGTCTTTGCATAAGATAAAAAAATTGGCAGTAATTATCTGGGATGAAAAATGATACATGAACTATGATCTGAACTTATGGAGGATCATGGGTAACAGATTTAGAACTGGAAAGGTCTTATAGGACATCTTTGAAAAAACTGAAGCTCAGTTGAGATAATCTGAGAAAAGATTTAAACTCAGGTCTTCTGATCCCATGCACAATGCTGTGGCCATGTCAGGTAGATCACAGATATGCGCAAGAATTGAGAAAATTTTGCATAATATACCTACCTGATTATCAAGAAGCTGCATCATATTTTGGAAATCCTGTGAATACTGAAGTTTTTCTTCTTTAGATTCCTGAACATCTTTTAATGTACCTATATTGGATTTCATCTGCACGTTGGACTTTTGTATCTCCAGCAATTGCTATAAAAAAATTTAAGTACATGTACATAAATGCTCATACTTCTATAAGATTTATAATTAAAATTAAACTTGGAAAGGCATAACTGTATTTCAATATTTCTATTTTGGATGATAATGGAAACTGGCCACTGGATCATTTTATTTCCAGGCTTATACCTAGAATGTCTGGATTACCAGTTAAGGCAGGACATTTAGAGAACAAAACACAAAACATAGATCACTTCTTTCCCTATGAGAAGCTTTTCCAACCTCTGCTTGAACATTTCCAATGTAAGACAGGTTTATAGTAAGTCTACTGAGTTCAGTGCATCTAACTGATCCACTGATTCACTATAACACCTTAAAGAGAACAATGGGAAAAATGAATATCTTCTCTCTTTCCAAAATGTCCTGGTTACATCCACATATCCATCTCTGTGGAAAAGCTAATTCCTATGTAAAATCTGAAGGTTTTAACAAGTTGGGAATATTCTCATATTCCAATAGTATCAACCAATCATCATGAATTAACTGCCTAATGAATGCTTAAGACTGTGTTGTTGCTATAAAGACTGACATTCAAATGCCTTAACAGTCTAACTGAGGAAGTATGAATAACACCCAAGGAACATGAAATGATTGTATTTAAAAATGAGAGATACACACAGAATTAAAATAAAAGGCTGATAGAGAATTTATTATGCTTCAGCTAAAGTAAAAAAAAAAGTAGCAATCATAATATCAGACAAAATTAAAACTAAAATTTAATTTAAAAAATAAGGAAACCATATTATATTATATATTATATGTTACAATACCATCACATATCATTATATCCTATATTGATCATATGTGTTCGATATATCACATGTGATAAACATAACAGATAATGTGTTAAGACCACAGACAATGAAGTAATACCAGTATACTAAACCTATATATACCAAATGGTACAGCATCTAAATTTTTAGACAAAGTTAAATTAATTATAGGTAGAAATAAATAATAGTATTATAATAGTGTATAATATAATAACCCTTCTCTCAGAATTATGTAAATCTAACTAAAATAAATAAGAAAAAAGTCAAGAAGCTGAATAGAAATTTAGATAAAATAGCTATGAAGCTATCTGGAGAGAAATGAATGGGAAAAGAAAGGAATGCACATTTTTTTCCTTAGAGGAACATGATAGCTTTACAAAAACTGCCCATATACCAGGGCATAAAAACTTTATAGTTAAATGCAAAAAAAAAAAAAAAAAAAAAAAAAGGAGAAGAAGAAATATCAAACATACCATTTTATGATCACAATGCAATTAAAATTATATTTGATAAGGGACCACAGAAACAGATTAAAACTAACTGGAATTAAATAATTTTATCTTAAAGAATGAATGGGTTAAAGAACAAATTATAGAAAATATCACTAATTTCATTAAAAAGAATGGCAATAATGAGACAATAAATCAAAACCCAGAGAATTCAGCAAAAGCAGTAATCAAAGGAAAATTTATACCTCTAAATGTTTATATCAATAAAATAGAGAAAGAACACAACAATGAATTGGATATCGAATTTTTAAAACTAGAAAAATAAAATTTAAATCTCCAATTTAACCTCAAATTGGAATTACTAAAGATTAGAGATCAAATTAATAAAATAGAAATACCAAAAAAAACATGATTATTTATTTATTTGATTTTGCTAAGGCAATTTGGAGTTAAGTGACTTGCAAAGGGTTACACAGCCAGGAAGTGTTAAGTGTCTGAGACCAAATTTGAACTCAGGTCCTCCTGACTTCAGGGCTAATGTTCTAACCACTGTGCCAGCTAGCTCCCCCAAAACATGATTTTTTAAAAAAGAGTAATGAAAAGCAAAATATCAATATCATAAATGCAAAAGATGAATGTAGTGCTAATGAAGATGAAATAAAAGCAATTATAAGGAGTTATTTCACCCAAATTATATGCCAACAAATTTAACAATTTAGGTGAAATAAAAGAATAGTTATAAAAATATCAACTTTCTAGATTAAGGAAAAAATATCTAAATAAATCTATTTTAGAAAAAAGTAACTGAATAGGCAATAAATGAGCTTCCAAAGAAAAAGGTATTAGGACCAGATGCATTATATTTAAAGATCAACACACTCCAATATTGTATAAGTCATATATAATGATACGCAAAGACAAAGTCCTATCAATCATTATGAAACAAATATGGTACTGATACCTAAACCAGGAAGACCAAAAACAGAGAAAGAAAATTATAGGCCAATTTCATTAATGAAAATGGAGGCAAAAATCCTAAACAAAATACTAAGTAGGAAATGACGACATTATATTATAAAGACCAAGTGGAATTTAAACAAGGAATGCAGGGATAGGTTAACAAACATAAGGAAAACTATTAACATAATTAATTACATAAATAACAAAGGTAACAAATTATATGATTATATAAATAGATGCATAAAAAGTTTTTGATAAAATGAAACACTCATTCCTATTAAAAATATTTGAAAGCATGGGTATACATAGATTTTTCCTTATCTATGTAAATCATTGGGGATAAGCTAGAACCCTTCTCAATTAGATTAAGAATGAAAGAAGGATACTAATGGTCACCAAATACTATTCAATATTGTATCAGCAGTAATAGAAATAGGAGGAAAACAAAAAAGAAATCAAAGGAATCATAATGGGCAATGAGATATTTTCTCTTTTTGCAGAAATATGATGACATACTTGGAAAATCCTAAAAATTCAACTAAAAATTCGAAAAGTAACAGGATATAAAATAAACTCAAATAAATCATCAGCATTTATATCACCAACAAAATCTTGCAGGAAAAAGTAAGAGATATCCCATATAGAAAATATCTAGAGACAGTATAAAATATCTGCATATATAATCTGCAAAAAACATATCCAAGAATTACATGGACCTAATTATGATTTTTATACATATGGTTTTTTATACATATGATCAGATTTAAATAATTGGAGAAATATTATTTGCTCATAAATAGGCAGAACCAATATAATAAAAATGACAATTTTACCTAATCTATTTATTCAGTGCCATCCTAATTAAATTACAAAAAAATTGTAATACTGAATTAGAAAAAATAATAACAATTCATTTAGAAGAACAAAAAAGATCAAGAATATCCAAGACACTATTGGAAAAGAATGCAAAGAAAAGGAGGTTTAGCAATACCAGACATTAAACTATATCATAAGGCAGTAATTCTAAAAACTATCTAGCACTGGCTAAAAAAATAGAATGGCTGGTCAGTGGAACACAGCAGATATATAGTACATAGCAGCAAATGATTATAGCAAATTATGTTTGACAAATGCAAAGATATAAGCTTTTAAGATAAGAATTCACTATTTGGTAAAAATTATTGGGAAAGCTGGAAAGCAGTCTGGCAGCAAATGGGCATAGATCAATATCTTACACCACTTACCAAGATAAGGTCAAAATGTATACATGACCTAGATGTAAAGGGAGATATCACAAGAAAATTAGAATAACATGAAACATTACCTATCAGACTTATGGACAGTAGAACAATTTGTAAATAAACAAGAGACAGAGAACATTTTGAGGTATAATATGGGTGATTTTGATTACATTAAATTAAAAGGTTTTTGTACAAATAAAAGCAATGTAGCCAAGACTAGAATGAAAGCAGAAAAGTGAAGAAGTAATTTTATAGAGTCTCATGAGTCATTCCTCAATTGATATATGATCAAAGAATATGAATAGATAATTTTCTAATGAAGGAATCAAAACAATTTACAGTCATATAAACATGCTCTAATTATTGATTAGAGAAATGCAAATTAAAACAACTTTGAGATATCATTTTATACTTATCAGATTGATTCAAATGATAAAAGGGGAAAGTGTCAAATGTTGGAGGAGATGTGGAAAAATTGGGACACTAATTCACTGTTGGTGGAATTGTAAACTGATCTAACCATTTTGGAGAGCAATCTGGAATTATGTCAAACAGTTATAAAATTGGGTATATTCTTTGGTACAGCAATATCACTATTACATCTGTATTCTAAGGTGATCAGGAAAAAAGGAAGACTTACAAGTTTTAAAATAGTTATAGCAACTGTCTTTGTAGTGATAAAAAACTGGAAATGGGGGAGATGTATATCAATTGGGGAATGCCTAATCAAGTTGTGATATATGATAATATAATAAATGATGACTTAGTTGGTTTTAGAAAAAAAAAAAAAAAGAAAAACTTTCATGAAATAATGAAGAGTAAAATGAGCAGAACCAAAAGAATATTGTACACAGGACAGCAATATTGTTGTAAGAACAACTTTGAACTAAGTGATTTTGAATAATATAAATATTCAAATCAACTAAAAAGACCTATGAAGGAAGATGCTATTCACCTCCAGAGAAGAACTAATAGAAGTATGTATAATATGGTTTTATATATATATATATATATATGTATATATACATACACATACACACACACACACACACACACATATATATATATATATATATATATATATATATATATATATATTTTTTTTTTTTTTTTTTTTTTTTGAGGTCTAATGGTAACCATATCTAGGGCAGGATAAGGAGGGAGAAAAAAATAGAAGTACACAGCATAGAATAAATGAAAACTTAGAATGAAAACAGAAAAAAGAACAGTTTTGAAAACAATGTCTAGTGCTTATTATAAATTTTAAAAAATAGTGTAAAATGGAAATTTGTGGTTTTATATTGAATTCTCCTTTTTTTATAGTGCGCTCTCTCTATATATAATGTTCATGTACTTGAGTTCAAAATGAATTTATAAAAAATTTTTAATGGAAAAAAAAGAAATGATCCTCCAAAGTAGTCACTTCTCCATAGCGCTGGCCAGAGTCATGCACCAACTGATTTTTAAAAGATTATTAAAAACAGGACTTTTTAACTATTTTTGTGTCATATATTCACTGGGCAGTTTATGGAGTCCATAGAATAATTTCTTTAACAATTCATAATTGAAAGAAATGCTAGATTTCAGTTAGAAAATAAAATTTAAAATATATTTTGTAACCCATCTAAACTCATGGACCCTCAGAAATCTATGATTCCAAGTCAAGAATCATATTATAAAGGATAAGCATTAAGGCACTATATGAAATTAAAAATCTAGCAATATTTAAATAACATATATAATTTAAAAACAAGTAGAACTACATTTAGTAAGTTAGAAATTGTAGATTTAATACTTACATATTCTAATGCTGAATTCTTAGAAGTTAATTCTTTAAATTCCTTCATAAACATCTCTTTTACTTTCTCCATTTCATCAATTAACTTCTCTTTTTCTTCTTCTTTCCATCTATCAAATGACTTCAGAATTTCTTCCTCTTTTGATTTCTGGATTTCATATTCCTGAAATTAGTTTAATACATTGCATTCATAGTTCTGACATGTAACAAAAGCAAAATTATTTTAAAAAATTAAATATGACAGCTAGTTTATATATGTAAGAATAAGTTATAGCCATGTAGTCTTTCTTCAGTTTGGTTTGCAAAATTAAAAATCATTATATTAGAATTAATAGATCCAACTTTCCTTGCATACATCGCTTTGTCTTTATGGCTCTCAAAATATGCAAGTTCTTAGGGCTCTCTTATGATATAAGCATGGCTATAATGTCACTATTAATTGAAGGCATTCAGTCAACATCAACTATGACAACAATAAGATTTTCCCACATAAAATATTTAGAATTCCCAATGAAAGCCAAGTTTCTATCTAACATTTTGTGGTTTTTTTCTTCTTATATACTTACCAGGACTTGTAATCCATCTTAACAAATGTGGAGGAAAGAAATAAAATCACAGCACATATTTAAATCAATAAAGACATAAAGAATGATAAAAACAATAAATGACAACCATCCTAAAGGCACTCAAATATCTAGAAAACTAAGAGGTTGGTAAGACATGAATGAAATCAACATGGAAACATTAACAAAGACCAAATAAGTGCCTCATCTATCAGATTTATTTTGCCATTATCAGTGGATACAAGGGATTAAGGAAATAATTTCTTATTTGTTTATTTTTTATATAACATAATATATTCTATATCAATGGTATCAAACATATAGAAACAGATCCTTGCAGATAATCACAAACTGACATTATTTATTGCATTTTTATTTATTTTGTTAAGTATTTCCCAATTACATTTTAATCTGGTTCCCCACAATGATGTTGTGGGCCCAGAGCCTGAAATCTCTGTTCTACACAAAATAAAATGGAATAGCACTGTCATTAAGTCTTCATGAAAACAAAGCAAGTATTTCCTGATGAGTGCTATAGATGATGAGGTGCTAGATAGAAGGGGTATAAGAGAGACAAGCATATACTGCCAATTCCTATGAATCCCTCTGTCTCCTGTTCATAACACCATCAGGGTATCATGGATTTAGAATTAGAAGAGAACTTAAAGAACATCTCAACCAACTCATCTGATAAGTAGAAGCAGCAGTATCTTAATCCTACTCTTTTTACTCTAGATGCAATATCCCTTTCCATGAGACTATGCTGTCTTTTGTGACTCTGGTTATATAAAATCATCATACAAATCAAACATTTGCTGATAATAAATTATAACTTCATTACCCCCCACATTCAGTTATACAATTTTATAGGGGGCTGTCGCCCACAGATTAAGAAGTTAGAAATCATCAAAATCAAAAATAATACCTTAGAAAACCTGATCATATGAGCCTGCTGCTCTGCTTCCAACTGAGATTTGGTGAGTTGTAACTGCTCCTTCAGCATTTCAATCTCATTCTGTAGCCTGTCAGTCTGGGACTTCTTCCTAAAGTCTCCTTCAGGGAAAACCAGTTTGCAATATATTTTTTAAAACATTAAATAGGTGAAAATATAATAGATTTGATCCTCTCAGAAAAAAAAGAATTAATTGTCATTTGGGAAGTATAGTTGATTATTTCAGGCTACTTAGGTTTGTTTTCATGATTTAGTATTTATGGAGTCTTTATTACATAATAGACTGAAGGAGCTTTTTTTTCTTTTTCTTTTAATGTAGTGCCTCAATCACTAGGTTTAATGATATGTTATAAGTTTGGCTAGAATATAATCCAATGAATAGTGGCCAGAGGGGATAAGGGAAAAATTCACAGCAACTGCAGCCCTATGATTTTTAATACTTTGACCTCTTCACAAAGATTCCTTTTCTAGAATCAGAAGCCATGATCAGTCTTTTCACTAGCAGAAGAAATGACTTTTTTCTGCTATGAGGCTGCAACTTCTGCCACCATCATTTATCTGGTTATCACAATGTTTTTCCTTTTTGTGGGAATTCTGTGGAAAATTCAGTGCCAAAGTGACCAGTAAACTAATTATTAGAAATGCTAAGACTACTTATGCTGAATGGACAAGAAACTAATTTTTAAAAAGAGGTAAATGGGGAAAAGAAGGACCAGACAGATATGTGTATGAAAATATATGCATGGATATGTACATATATATGTGTGTGTATATATGTACATATACATACACACATACACATACACAAGTGAGGAAGAAAAGACCAAGACAGATGTGTACATATAAACATTAACACACACATACATATAAATATATATATATGTATGTTATATTGTGAGTATACATATGTATTATATATATGCATATATATATATATATATATATAACTATGGAAATAAATATTAGTGCATTATGTTGGGAACAAGAAAGGTATGGACAACAGAGTGGAAAATCAGAATGTCAAAGCCATGCTGAAAAATTTTGTTCAGAAGTATTGATATCTCTTTCAAATGGGTGCTTTAATCAATAGGGCTTGAAGATGCAGAGTGAAATATCTATTTGCTTGTTTGTTCTAAGTAGCTCTTACCTATTTATTTGCAAAAGTTAATTAAAGAGAATTTCCTCCACAAAGTGGAAAACTTTGCTTAAATATGTGGGAGGGGGAGGAATATAAATGTGTATCACATAAGTTGTCTTTAATTTCTTCCACTGTCTGTCCCACTTACATTTCCAGCCACATACACTCCCAACAATGTCTTTTTGCCACTTTCTCTGAGTAAGGCATGGTTATTGTTCAGTCATTTTTCAGTTGTGTCTGACTCTGTCATCTTATTTAGGGTTTTCTTGGCAAAGATACCGGAGTGGTTTGCCATTTCCTTTTACAGATGAGAAACTAAGGCAACAGAATTAGGTAACATGCTCAGGGTCACACAACTAGAACATATCTAAGGTCAGATTTGAATTCAGGAAGTTGAATCTTCTGGACTCCAAGTCTAGCATTCTTATTGCCTAGGTCAACTAGCTGTCAAAATGTTTATAGTAGTACTTTTTGTAATAACAAAGAAATGGAACTGAAGAGTGTCTAAACAAATTATGATACATAATGTAGGGATTTTTAACCTGGGATCCATGTGCTAACTTAAAAAATTTTGATAACTGTTATTTCAATATAATTAGTTTTCTTTGAAATCTTATGTATTTAAATTTTACATATAGTATATGTGTATATTTACATATTTTATACATAGAAATATATATGTTTCTGTGTATAATTCTATTATTTTATATTATGCAAAACATCATGCTGAGAAAGTCTCTACTCTTCACCAGACTGCCAAAAGGTTAAGTAAAGACAGTAAAAGTTGATTATTGTGCTGTATGAAACAACAAAAATTAAAAAAAGCATGAAAAGACTTATATAAACAGATACAAAGTAAGCAGAACTGGGAAACAGTATACATAATGGCTCTGTAACAGTATGAATGGAAGAATGATAATAAAATGTAGTGACATCTTTTATTTGGTGACAGCAAGATAGTGCAATAAATAGAGCACTGAACATGAAATTAGGAAAACCTGAATTCGAATCCAGCCTTAAGACACATTCTAGTTGTTTCCTCAACTGAAAACAGTGATAGTAACACTTCCTACCTTCCAGGAGAATCAAAAAAGATATTATTTATAAAACACTGAGTATAGTGCCTGGAATAAAGTAGGGTCATAATACATGCTTGTTTTCTTCCTTCTTTCTTTTTTTCCCCCTAAAAGCTAATTGAATTAATGAGCAATGGGCTGGGAATCAGGAAGATCAGACTCTTACTAGCTGCATGGGCTAGTCACTGAAGCCTGTTTGCTTCAACTTCCTCATCTGTTTAGCGATAAATAGATAGCGATTTCTGCACTGCTACATCTGCAGTCCTTCATGATCTTCATGTCACAGTGTTGCTTATTTTCTCCTGGGTCACTCTTCTGTTTTCTGTTTTCATGACGCTGCCTTCTGTTCTTAGGATTTTCCTCCTGTTTTGATCCCTCGTACTTGTTCTCCTTTGATGATGTCATTCAAGTGGTAAAGCAACCAACCAAGAATGTCCCCCCAAAGCTTTGTCCTGGGACCTCTCCCCTTTTCCTTCTATACTAACCTGTTTAGTGATATCATCAGTTCTCAGGGGTTCAACTGTAATGTCTATGAGGATAATCCTTAGATCTACTTATTCAGCCCTCTTCTCTTTCCTGAGCTACAACCATACTTCACTAACTGCTTTTCCTGTTTTAAACAGGATACTTGCCTAGAGTAGTGCTGATACATAGCTGGTGTGTAATAAATGACAATTGATTGATTTACCTCAAAGAGTCCAGAATGGGACTGAAAAATGTGGGGAAAATCAATAGTCTAGTAGCTTATCCAGAAATGGACATGGTAAGTACAAGATCATCAATTCTGGCATTTAGAAGAGCAACAATATCACATTTTAGCAGCAAAAGATCCAAATAGAAGGATATGAATCTCTCAATATGCACAGGATAAAAATTAATTAGGTCTGGTTCAGGGGCATATGTCCTAATCCCTCCTTTGGGAACACTGAGATTGGCAGGTTACTTGGGCTTGGGAATTCTGAGCTGTGGTAGGGCTATAATGCAATTAGGTGTCCACGTGAAGTCTGGCACTAATGTGATGAGAGCAGAGAGCCACCAGCTGCTCAAAGAGAAGCAAATGGGCCCATGCTGGAAACAGAGTAGGAAACAGAGCTCCCATGTCTAAAAGTTTTGGGATTAATCCCATGAGTGCCAGTGCTCTGCCTTTTGGATAATATAAGAAGATCTAGTCTTTAAAATATTTTTCAATTAGAAGGGGGTGAACTTGGGAGGAATGAAAATAGAACAAAGTAAAGCACAACTATTTTAGAAGGAAGAAGTCAAAATAAAAGGAGCAAGAAGATGGGAGATAAAAGAGAGGCAATAATCTTTAAAATTCATTCCATAAACGAGTAACTGATCCCAATTAATTTTAACTTCATAAAATTAAACAGGCCAATTCACCATGAAAATTACCTAGAATTTTTCAAAGATACAGTCTGACTTTAATTGAAACAGCATTAACACCATGTCAAAATAATTTCTTTTCAACAAAAACAAATCAATTTAATTATCTGATGTTATGTAAATAAAATAACCAGATGTCTTACTGAAATTTCCCACTTCTCATTGAAAATGCTCCTAAAAAAGAAAATTTTACCTCCTTCTCTGACAGTTATAAGGATCTGATTTGAACCTTTTAATGAAGTTGATACTGATGAAAATTAGTAAGAGTAGTGTTGAACTATTCCAATCTATTTAATGCAACTAAATAATCCTATATTAACAAATAATATTTATATAATCACATATTTACAAAAGACAATATAAAAGACACATTAAATTCTAAAATCAACATACTTGTAATTATTAGTGACTGAGTACTTTTGGGGGAAAAGATGAATAAAGAAAGTTATTCAAATAATGCAATTTAATTCATTTCAACAAGTATTTTGTGACACTTGTAATAAATTAAATCAGACACAAATATCTATATCATGAAACAAATTTTTTTTCTACGAGATTTCATCAAGAAAACACAGTAATATGAAAATCATTTTGGAATGTCTTAATGAAGTTCCACTTTCAGCCCAAATTCATTCATATCATGTTCTTTCTGAACTATTTAGTGTATCTTTTCCCTGATTCTTCAATAGTCAAATTGTCACATTGATTTATTTTTTTTCTAGTGAGGCGAGATAGGGATTACTGCTTTTGTTCCCCAACTCTCTATGCATGACATCTATTAGGTACTCAAGAAATGAAGTATCTGGTGAGGGGAAGATTTCTCATCCTCCAGGGCCTGAGTAACATAATTATATAAGGGCTGAAAGATATGCCAAGTGTTTTCACTTTTTTGCTCTCCTTCTGCTGCATCATTTTATCTCAAATGTCCCATCTTACAGATGTGTTATGTTACACCAAAAAACATGAATCAGTTCTCTTAAATGACTGAGCGAAAACTACTATTGTTTGAAGAAAGATACATTTAAGAGAAATTCTCTTTTGTATTTTTTTTACCTATTTCCACAATTTATGAGCTAGGTCCAACTATCCAATTATAGTTTATAATGTGAAATATAGAAGAATGTTCTTCTATTCGAAGAAAAAAAGAAGTAAAAATGTTATTTGGTAGTGAGGAGAAGAAGAAAAAGGGAAGGAATCAAGTTTTCAAAAATTCCAAGTCTTTTATTATTCAGCATTATTATCATGACTTTGGGAAAAGGTCACTGGAAAACCATTTCAATAAACCAGTTATGTGCTTACAAGTCATAGATATATAGATCTTCAGACACATAAAAGTGCGTTGTACTGCATATATTAGACTTCATAGTAAAAAAGGAAAAAGTGATGACCTTCACTAGACCTTCACTAGAAAACTGCATCTTTAAAAAAATAAACTTAGGGTACATACCAAAGTGAGATTCTTCAGGATGGCGTCGCTGAATGTGACTTTGCAGAAAAGCATGATTCATAAAAGCCTTTTCACAAAAATGACACTGTAAAATTGAAAGGTATATTTCTAAGTCACAACAAGAAGTACTCTTCCAATTAAATTTCAAAGAATATAAATGGCATATATTCATACCCCTCTTTTTTTTTCATCAAAAATTAACATTCTTGCTAGCAGAGAGGATCTATAGATGATACCAAAAACACCAGTGGAAAAGTCCAACAGTCCTTTCACACTAAATATGATGATAACTGTAATGCTGCCACAGCATTTGTTATTATTAGAATACAAAACACCTGTGACTAGTCATAGTTCAGCCTCAGACTCTTGGTCAATGATAAAGGCCCCCCCTCCTTTCCCACATCTACCCCAACACAAGGACTCCACTTCATATCTAGCATTTTAGATTGATCTGCCAGTTGCTGTGGTTTTCATCTTTCCAAATTGTATCAAAATAATATTATATCAAAATTGCATATATAATATATATTATATCAAAAATTATATATAATTATAAAATTATATCAAGAGGTTGCTTGTTTGAGACTGAAGCTCAGGAGAGAGAATGAGACTGGAGATTATATATACATTTTGTCAGTTGAAAAAGACAAAACAAAAATGACAAATTATCAAAACACAAGATAAATGACAAGGTGATGAGAGTAGCAAGTTGTTATTAATCAATTTGTGTCACCTGGTTCTAATGAATTGTATATCAGGGCAATGAAAGAATTTGAACATTATGAGATGTCCTCCCTTTCCTCTCCCCCACATTCCTTTGTAGAGGCCAGAGATTCATGGCCATGGAATATATGTATGTAGATTTTTTTCCCAATTAATTGATTGGTTTAGCTCATTTTTTCTCTTGCCTTTTCTTTAAAAATAAACCAAAACACAACACCAATATTCTTCATTATACAGGAAGCAAAGAGGAAAAGAGGAACAGATACAGAAAGAAATTTAGCCACTGTAAAAATAATAAATAATAAATATGTTTTTAAAATAAAAATCTCAAAGATGATTGCTATTGATCACTATGTTGGTGATTACTATGGAGAATAAGAAAGATATCATGGGATTTAGAGTCAACAAATGGGCCAATTTCCAGGGCAGGTTGAAGAAGGAAGATTTTCTAAGTATGGGTGAGTTTTGATCTAAATTCCTGACAAAACTCTAAAATGATAATACAAAGAAACGGTTTTGTTTCTGAGCCCTTAGAAAGAGAAAATGTGACCACTAAATCAGCATGGACTCATCAAATCATATAGGTCTCATCTCAAATTCTTTTGTGAGAGTTACTAGCCTGGGAAATCAATGAAATGCTTTAAATTTAGAAGACCTAGATTAGCAAAGCATTTAAATGAAGTCTCTGAAGATGTCATTGTGGAAAATATGGAGAAAAGAGGAGTGAAAGATGGTAAAGTTGCGTCAACTTGGAATTGTTTAAGTGATGATGATGCCTAAAGAGTAATGAACAAAAACAAGCCGAGAATAGATGATAGAGTGTCAGAGATCCTGCTCTTGATACTGTTTTGTGCAATGTATTTTACTAATGACACAGATAAAGCTACAGATGGCATACTTATCCAATTTGCAGATGATCCACTGCTCAGAAAGATGGCTAATAACACTAAATGACAGAATCAGGATCCAAAAAGATTGCAACAAGCTGGAAAGATAGGTCAAATCTGATAGGATTAAATTTAATCTGGATAAATGCAGTCTTGCATCTGGAATTTTAGAAATTAACAGCACCAATACAGTGTAAAAACAACATGTATGGAAACCAGTTAATACAGTAAAAAAACAAAACAAAACAAAACAAAACTCCTAGTTGTTTTAAAAAAAAAAAATCCTAGTTGTAACATGGAAGTCAAAAAAGGCAGATACAATCCTGAGTCATCATAACAGAAGATTTGTTTCTAAAACCATGGAAGTGATAGTCCCCAATATATGTAAAGTTTCCATATTCTGGGTGTCCTATTTAAAGAAGGGCATTGCCAAGCTGAAATGTACCCAAATATTAAATTTGATCAAGATAGAATTAGAATTTAAAATAATACTACACAAAGATCAATTGAAAGAACTGGGAAGGTGGGGAGAGGAGGAGTTAAAGACAACTGAAGTTTTTAAATATCTGAGGGATTGCTATGTAAAAGAAGAATTATTTGCCTATATTAGAACTGAATCCCTGCAGTCTCAACCCATGGACCTCACTACTAATTAACTCCTTTGGTCTGTGTTGAACCAGGCTTAATCATTCTTCTCCAGATGTTGCTTCCTACCTCTAACTCTCCTATAAGGATTCACACCCTGATTTCTGAACTTGGCTTTTTTAAAATGAATTTTTGGGCTCTTCTTGAATGACAATTTCTTTGTTGTGGAGACCATCTTCCCTGAAATGAAGGCCCCAACCAGAATTATGAAACTTACCCAAGAGCAACCTAAATTCACCTCCAGGCCACTCCCAAGTCAGGCTAAGCTATGAGAGAGCAAAATAGTAGACTTTCCAACTTTACAGCAGTCAGATAACTACTTATTTCTCCATATGTGTCTTTATATTCACGTATATAAAAAATGTTATTGCTCAATCATGTCTGACTCTCCATGACCCCATGAACCATGGGATTTTCTTGCCAAAAACACTGGAGTAGTTTTCTCTTTCCATTTCCAGTAGATTTCAGCAAACAGAGGCTAAATATTTTGTCCAGGATTGAATAGCTAGTGTCTGAGACTAGATTTGAATTCCAGTCTTTCTAACCCCAGGATCAGCACTTTATACCCTATATAAAACATGTACCCAGTGCTAAGTCCCTGGAGTACATTTGCATAACTAAAAAACATTACCATAAATTAGCCAATGGAAACTGTTCATAATTAGAGAGTCCCCTAACATAACCCCTTCTACGGCTTTTCAGAAATGCACTTTTCCAATAAACCTCCTTTAGCCTAAAATTAGAGACCATCCCTAAGACTTCTTTAGACTGAAAGTGGGAGCAAATGTGGCTATTCTGTCCACTGATTTCAAACTGCAAAAGATAATGTGGGTTTTTTTTGTTTGTTTGTTTTGTTTTTTACCTCAAGTCTCTTAAAATAAATACCGCCCCCCAGTCTTGAATTGCCATGGAATAGGTACCAAATTTGGAATCTGAAAAACTGGCATCAAATTCTGACACTGTTATTTACTACCTTTTAACCTAATGTGATTTTTACTATTGTTTAACCTTTTAGGAATTTAACCTCTTTGTGTTCTTTATCTATAAAATAAAAAGGTTAGATGAACTGATGTCTCAAAACCCTTCTCCCTCTAAATTCTCTGAACTATAAGAGCCTTAGCTGCTTTATCCAGGCAACAACATATCTCATATACATTTTTCTGTCTTGCACTAAACTGTGGGTTGCCTAGATATGGATTATAAATATCTACAGACCACATTTTAAGAACTATGTCCTCTGACTTTGTGAATGCCAGAATCAAATAGATGGCCCAGAAGTCCGTGAAATTATGAGTAGCCAGAAGGGAGTTTTGAAGGGACCTGAAAATGAGAGAAAACTAAAGGATCTTGAGGCATTTTATTTTTTCTTTTTCTCACAAAACTTTGTTAAGGAAGAGTTAGATCACAGAGTCAATGATTAGGGAAACGAAATGGGCCTCAGAGAGCCCATTTCTTTTATAGATGAGGAAACGGAGGCACAGGGCGGTTATGTGATTTGCCCAAGATTACACACATAGTAAGCAGTCAGGTCAGAACTTGAACCCAAATCCTGCGATTCTAAAGCCAATTCTTTTATGTACCGTGCTGACTT
Source organism: Sminthopsis crassicaudata (assembly GCF_048593235.1). Lineage (NCBI taxonomy): Eukaryota > Metazoa > Chordata > Mammalia > Dasyuromorphia > Dasyuridae > Sminthopsis > Sminthopsis crassicaudata. The sequence goes on from NC_133619.1 coordinate 148,589,302, forward strand.
TCTTGTTGAGGCTGAGAGACTGGCAATTCAGGGTTAGATTATTCTAAAGAGCATATAGCATATGAACCAAGGGGCAAAAATTAAGCTATTTATAAAAATATTAATATCAGAAGCAGCCAAAACAGCAAATATAATCTTAAATTTCATTAATTCAATGATTTCATGTTTGAGGATATACTCCAAAGTGATCAAAGATAGAAAAGTCTACTATATACTAAAATATTCATGGCTGTTCTTTTGTGATAGCAGTGAAATGGAAATAAAGAGATGCATGTTGATTAGAAAACAAAAGAATAAACTATGAGAAAGGGATAAAAAACATATGCATTAAGAAATCATGGATATGAAAAATCCTGAGAACATGATATGATTTGGATAAACTTTTTTTTTTTTCCCCCTGAGGCTGGGGTTAAGTGACTTGCCCAGGGTCACACAGCTAGGAAGTGTTAAGTGCCTGAGACCAGATTTGAACTCGAGTCCTCCTGAATTCAGGGCTGGTGCTCTATCCACTGCACCATTTAGCTGCCCCCGATTTGGATAAACTCAAAGCAAAGAAAGCAGAACTAAAAAAATGGCATATACAATGTAAATGAAAAGACTGTTAAAATTTAAGATTATATAAGCAAGCTATCAAATCTTTTTAAACAAGAAAAAAAAAAACACCTTAGTGAAATAATACTTGTCTACAACAGACATATAATATTGGTTTATTGAACTGAATTTTATTTACCAAGAAAAAAAAAGGGAAAGCTTCACATAGGTACAATTATAGCAGAAATAAATAACTTCTGACCTTGAAGAAGACAGAAAAACATTGACTGAAGATAGAAGAGCTAGTGGCATAGTGGACAGAGCACTGGGTCTGGAGTCAGAAAGACCTGTTGCAATTTTGGCTTTAGGTATTTAATAGCTGTGTAACCCTGGGCAAATCACTTAACCTTATCTATATCTTAGTTTCCTCAATTATAAAATGAAGATAATAATAGTACATAACTTATTGGGTTCTGTTAGGATGATATAATATTTATAAAAGGGCTCTGTCCAATACATGGCACATATTGGGTGTTAAACAAATGCTTATTTCCTTCCCTGTAAAGAGTAAATAGAAGAATTTTTTTAAAAACAGTCCCAAGTCACATAATTGAAGGACATAACCCCATTCAACATCTGAAATGCAGCAATGAATTTGAAACAGCCTGGTATCCTGGAAAGACTACTAACTGCTCTGGGTTCAATTCTGCTTTCATATTTAATTTGAACCAGGTAGTCAGTTAACATCTCTAGCCCTCTCTTCCTAATTTATAAAATGAATCTACCTTTCCTCCTTTGATATTTGCTCCTTCTATATCTTAGATCCTGGTTGCTGTTCTCCCTATAGTCTTCCTCTTCATCACAACTGCCCTATACTTTTAATGACTTTTCAAACACCTTGACTTCCCAGTACATCAAACTTCCTAATTTCCAGGAGCCGCACTTTCTCTCCATTTCAATCTACATGCAGCTACAATCAATCCCTTAATATTTATTAAGCAGCTTCTATACATCAGGTCATGCTGAGCCTGGAGTCGGAAAGACTATCATTATGAGTTCACATCTAGTCTCAAACACTTACTAGAGTGTGACCCTTGGCAACCACTTAACCCTGGTTATGTCAGTTTTCTTGTCAAAGTGAACTGGAGAAGGAAATGGCAAATTTCTATAATCAAGTAATAAGAGAGCCACTTTAGCTTCTTGAGTATGGGAATGATATAATCAGATCTCTGCTTTAGGAATATCCCTTTGCTGACTCTGGACATAATCTTGCAAGAAGACAAATTAAAAAACAGCTGCAATAAGTAAGGAGTGAAGTGAAGTAATAAAGGGTGATAGCCATGTGAGTGACATGATATGAGAGATGCTGTGGAGGTTAAGTCAATAAGATTTGACAAGTGATTGTACAGATGAGGTTATGGAAAGATATAGGTTGCATATACAAATGTGGGAATCATAGCAGAGATGACAGTTGAACTCATGGAAGCTGATGAGATCAAGTGAGACAATACAGAAAGAAAAGAGGAGGCCCAAGGCAGAGTTCCATATATACACAAAAAAGGAGCCTGCATGGTAGTCCAGCAAAAGAGACTAGAAAGGAGTGATCAGCCAGATATGAGGAGTAGAAAAATTTCTGTCATATAACTCAAAAGTAACAGAATATTCAGGTGAAAAGTTGGAGGCCAACAGTATAAAATATTGCAAAATGATCAAGAATGAAGATTGAGACCATTGGATTTGGTGTTGGGCACAAAGCATGTGCTATTGTATAAATCAGAGTTATTATCAGTAGTAGTAGTAACAGCAGCAGTAGCAGCAGCAGTAGTAATAGAACTATCATTATTATTACTTGGAGAAGGCATGGTTTCAGTTGACTGATAAAGTTGGAAGTCAGATTGAAAAAAATGAAAAGAAAATAGAATCAATAAAAGCAAATAGCTTTTTCTAATGTTTCATTATTTAAAAAAAGGAAGCAGATTATTGGAAAGCAACTTTCAAGGGTCAGGGTTTTTTTAAATGTTTATGATGATGACTCAGGCATGTTTACAGTCAGCAGAATCAATGGACAGGGAAGGGCTTCAAGTGAAACATTATCACCCATTCTCCTTTTACTTTCTAAACTAAGGATTCTCAGCTTTTGGGGGGATCATGAACCCCTTTGAAATACGTTTTTTGAATAATTGAAGGAAAAGATAAATTTCAGTTAGAAGTAAATGAAAATAAAGATGTAATTCTCCCTCACCTAAGTGAATGAACCTATTGAAATCTATCTGAGACACAAGTTAAAAAGCCTACCCTAGTCTGACAAAGAGGTGACCTTTCTTGCCAAGTCTACTCTTTTATTTGACCCTTTGATCCTATCCCCTTTCAGGGGAATTGCCCCTTCAATCATCCCCTCCCCCAATCTTTACTCTCTATCTACTGTTTCCTTTCCTGCTTACATGCTCAGATCTACCCATTTGTAAAAATCTTCCCTCCACCTCTCATGTTGTCAAATCATAAACTTGTTTCTCCTCCTTTCTCTATTTGGCTCCAAGTCATTTACACTCATTACCTATACTTCCGCACTTTTCATTCACGGAGCCACTCCCACTTCTCCCTCCAATGATACCAATAATCTCTTAATTACAAAATTCAAATCTCCCTTCTCATACTTCTTTCCTTCTTACCCTCTCTTTTGATACCATTGGCCATCCATCCCCTCCTACTAGCTATGCTTACTTTTCTCTGCTTTCATGAGAGAGTTCTTTCCTGCTTTTTACCCCTCGCTTTCCAGTGGACCACTCAACTTTTTTTTTTTTTTGCCAGATGAACCTAGGTTTATTTTTCAACCACCAACATGTTAACCCCCCAGGTTAATTAAATATACTTTTCATAATATTCATAAGCAATTTTTTCTGATTAAGGTGCCATTAGAGAAGTTTTTGCAAGAAACCCTCATATAGTCCTTGCATTCATGAGCCATTAAATGAAAAGCACTCACTTAGGATATGCTTTTCAATTTTATCAATCTGATGTCCTTGTTTAGAAATTTCCTCAGGGTGGGGCAGCTAGGTGGCGCAGTGGATAGAGCACCTCCTGAATTCAGGAGGACCCGAGTTCAAATCTGGTCTCAGACACTTAACACTTGCTAGCTGTGTGACCCTGAGCAAGTCACTTAACCCCAGCCTTAAAAAAAAAAAAAAATTCCTGGGGGTAACTTATTTGCAGTTCTATCAACTTCCAGCTTCTTAATCAATAAGCATTTTTAAAGCACCTACTCTATGCTAGGCCTTGGGTACACAAAGAAAAAAGAATGACATGTTCTCTATTTAAAAATAACTATCATATGGCAATAAAAAATTTCAGAAAATTTAATATTTCAGGCCTTTAAATAATTTACTTCAATTGGAACATACACATACCCACACACACATATACACGTGACTATATTTAATTTTCTTTGTCATCAGTTATGAGGGATATGGAAAAGGATTTCTAGCATTATACCTTGAAGATGCTTCCAATAAAAAGCAATACCTGCTACTATTAAATTAATAATTCGTCTCTTAGTTTACAATGGAAGAATCTGCATGCCATCTGTTCATTAAGCCTATTCACCGGGAAGCCTTGGAAACTATTGCATTAATTGAACAAGGGTACTTCCCTCGTAGGGAAGATAGTAGTATCCCCGTAGTACGCATTCCAAGGACGAGTGGGGGTGGAGTTCGCCAAGGGCGCAGTCCCGCACAAAAAATTGGATTTTCACACAAAACAATACAGCATTCACCCAAAGGCTCATCGAGCGCAGTTGCCTACCTGGTAATAGCTGGCTTTTGCCTCAATCATCATCTGCTGGGTGGTGATCATCTTCTTCCTCCGCTTGCACTCGTCCTTCAGCTGCCTCATCTCCGCCCCCTGTTTGGCCAGCAACTTCTTGCTCTGCTCCACTTCGGCCAGGGCCAGGCGCAGTTTCTCCTCCAAGGCTTGCAGCTGGGCGGTGAGGAATTCCTGAGAGTGCAGCAGATATTCAATGGTGAATTGGGCCAGGCGGACGAGCTTCAGCAGCACCGGGTCCACGCCGGATTGGCAGTGATGACATTTCTCGTCTTCCAGCCTGCAGAAGGTGATGTTCATGATGTTCTCCTGCAGCGTGAGGAAGTCCAGCTCGCCAGCGACCTTGTCCACGTCGATCGCGCTGAGCCGCCTCCAGTCCACGCTCTCGAGCCGAGGCCGGAATTGGAAGAAGGGGAAGGGCCCCGCGCCGCCCGTGGCCATGCCGGCCACCCCGGACACACTGGAGCGGGCCGGGCAATGCAGCGTTGAGCTGGAAGTAGCCACCTGGCCCTCCTGGCCACCGGCGAACGGATAGTAGACGTGTTTCTGGAAGGGCTGCAGAGGGGGATGACAGGGAGGGAAAAGAAGAGAAACAACGGTGGCTGGAGGCTGGCCCCGAGCAGTGCTAAAAGGTTCGAGGGAGGCTGCTTGCAGGGACCCCGGAGCCGTTGCATACCCCGCCTCTCTGGAGGTCTCCCTCCAGCTTGCGGCGCGGCTTCAGCTTACCATGTTGGTGCGCCAATCCCTCCGCCACAGGAGGGGCGGGCGCTGATGCAGTCTCCTTAGCACCGACACTCCGCCGTGTCTCCGGTCTCCTCCTGGCTCCTCCGGCCGCCGCCGCCGCCGCCGCCGCCGCACTGTTGGTCCCGGGAAAAAGATGGTTTCCCAGGCGGCGGCGGCGGCCGGGGCTTTGGCCTAAGGTTCGGGCGTCCTGGCCGTTGTTATGGCAGCGCCCCGGGCTGCTTTAGCCCGGGGCCAGAAGAGAGACTGCTGCAGGAGCGCGCGCCGCTGCCCCTGCAAGGAAAGCAGGGGGCGTCCAGAGAGTAAGGGCACAGGGATAACCAACCAATCCCCCTCCACCCCACCCTCGAGGGTAACTGCAGCCCACTAGGAGTCCCCGCCTCACCCAGGGAAGCGCAGAGCTTCTGCTCCTGCTTCTAAGAGGAAACGCTAATTTGCACAAGTCTCCGACACATCTGGGGTTCTGGGTCCTGCTAACTGGTGGCCCCTCTGGTTTTTCCTTTGTCCGGTTCAATGAAAATCAAATGCTAAGCCTAAAAATATATCCACTTACCTTCTACAAAATTGCTAAGGGGGCATTCGAGTGTTGCTTTGAGTGGCAGGATTGGGGTAGAAAGGGTGGTGTGCAGAGAAATCCTGGGTTAATATTGCTTCGAATTTATATACAGAAGTGGTAAAGTCAAGATTTAACATATGGTACTCATAACCTAAGCTTACCTTGAAAACAAAGAGGAGGATGTGACAAGTGGGCAACATTTAAAAAATGCTGCATCTTAAAGACTGAAAAGTCTGCTCTGCACAGCAAATAAGGATTTGTACTGTTTGGTTTTAGTGAAATAAATCCCACCTGTTACAAGGGAGGATTTAAAACCTCCGGTGCCTTTAACAACAGGGGGAGCAATTTTCCAACCTAGACTAGGACGCACGTGTTTTGTTCTGGCTTTGAAACTAGTTATCTACTAACTTAAAAAAAAACAAAACAAAAAACAAATAAACATTGTATAAGACCTTTATCCAAAGATATGCCTACCTAGTTTGTAGAAATTGCTCATTTAAGCAAGGAAGTAATAAGCAAGGATTTTATTTTGTTGCTTTATTTTATTTTATTTTATTACTGTAAAATTTTGGTTTAATGAAAAAAATAACTTTATTTATTCGATCTCGTCTTTTTAAAACTACATCAATAAATGAACTTAATTTGTAATTTGTAACTAATTATACCAAAATGTCTTTACTGCTTTATACCACAAGTAAAATGTAAAACATTAAATAAGACATAGTTTGTAATTATAAGGCATTAACGGATTATATGCTTATAAAATTATTCTATATAGAATTGCAGATATGACCATACAATGACACTGAATATAAAGTTTTAATCATAAAGCTTATAGGAATTTTTTTCTTGCATTTGATTTTTTTAAAGTTACATTCCTGTGGATCAAAGCATAGCATTTTCAGCTTTTGTTCTGTTTTTACTTGTTTTTTCTTGTTTTTTTTTTTCTCTTTTAGTCAAATTTTATTTTGTGCAGCATGATGAATATGGAAATAAGTCTAGAAGGATTGCACATATTTAACCTATATCAGATTGCTGCTGTTCTGGGGAGGAAAAAGAAAAGGAAGAAAAATTTGGAACATAAGATTGTGCAAAGGTGAATGTTGAAAACTATCTTTCCATGTATTTAGAAAAATAAAATACTATTTTTAAAAGAATTTTTAAAAATAAAATTACATTCCCTTATAATACTGACTTAAGGAGTCTTTTTTTCTTCCATGGGTTTTCAACACAAATATAAGGATATTTAAAGAAAAACAAAGCAATTAGTAGTGTAATAGATGGAGACCTGAACTTGTAGTCAGAAAGTCCTGAGTTCACATCCAGCCTCCAGGGCTCACTAGCTGTGTGATCCTTACCCAGGGTAAGATAAAGAAACTGTTTGCCTCAGTTTCCTGGACTGTAAAATAGGAATAATAATAGCACCTCCTTTCTAGTGTTGTGTGGTTCAAATAAGATATTTGTAAAGTTCCTGGAACACAGTAAACACTTACTAAATGCTTATTCCTACTACCATCTCCTCAAGGTCACTATTAATTTCTCCTGCAATAAGATAGTTTTTCAAAATTTTGAAACTTATATGTAGAGGGAGGGTCAGATGGTCAAAAAAAAAAAATTACAGGTAAGAGAAACAACTATACCAAGTAGCCTAGATCAGTGATAACAACTTAATAACTAGAAAGATTAAAAGGAAATAAAATAGTTAATAATATGGAATGGAGGGAGAAGGAAAATAGTTACTAATATAGCATGGGGATTGGACCTGAGATTTCAATGGTATGGAGAAATCTGATTGAGCAAATTCTTACTAATGTAGGTCAGAACCTTCTCTGGCCTACTTCAAACATTTACTAAGATTGTGACCTGCCCAGGATTACATAGCTACTATGCGTCGGACTTGGGACTTGAATGTTAAGGACCAAGCCTAAGTGCACTGTAAGGGGCGGATCAAATCTCCGAGAGCCTCCAAGGTTGTGAACATCTGAAGGAGTTGCAAAGCAGCCTTTACTGACACAGATGTTGCTTGTGGAATGGGAAATAAATTGGAGGCAGAGGAGAGAGGTCAGACAATGCAACGGCCTCTCAGTGGGGAGGTCAGAGAACAAGTCCCTCTCAGCCTCCATGAATCACCATCATCCTCTCACAAGAAGAAAAGGTCTAACAGAGGTAAAGCAAAGTTACATATTGTGTTCCCAACAGTTGAACACGTTTTTCTAGCTTCAAGGTTTCTTTCCACTACGCTACAGCCTTTGCAATTGATTCAGAATAGTCCTACAGCTGGAACTCTCCCAAGAAGTAATATTGCATGGAAGGAAAAGATTTTAAGTTTTCTTGACAATATGAAAAAGGAAAAAAATGTCCAGGAAAAATCATACTGTCGAGGAAATGAAGGCATGCGTGTTGGCAATTCTTAGCCCTACTCGTTTTTCTTCAATCTATGGCCTTTGCAATGGAAAAATATGATTAACCAATAACAGGGGAAGAAACAGACACTCGTCCCGAATTTTTAAGAAGGAATACTTTAAGGTAGAAGAAGAGAAGGGGAAACTCGTTTCTAATCGGGGAATGCTCTGCTCATTTCTATGAATCCTCCACCAACACTTTGGCCCTGTGCCGGTCTGGTCTGACTTCGGTCACAAAATGGCTGGGCCAGTAAAGAGGGGAGAAAAAGCATTCTCCTCCCCAAGCTCATCCCCACCGGGTGCCCAGACATCTGGGACCTTAGGCGGAGGCCTCCCTCTACTGGGCGCAATGTGCATAACACCACTTAACCATCGGCCCTTTACGCTACCCCACAGCGGTACTTGTTCCCAAAAAACAATGGTTGCAGTGAGGGGAGTTCCGGTCGGGCTTCTATCCTCCCACCCCACCCGCAATTAAAAGGAGAGTAGGGAATAGAAGCCACCACAGCCACGCGTGAGGAGGGTGCAAACGGAAACAGCAGACTAATCTCTATCTTAAAGACGCGAGGATATGGAAGGAGGCTGTCTGGCTTCAGGGGGCTCAAGCAAATAGTACCATTCACAGACTTAACTCCCTGGTGCACCCTCCCTCCTGCCTTCCATTCTCCACTCCAGTACCCCCATCCCAACCGAGAGCCCTCGTCTCTCAATCCTTATCTGGCAGTAGCTCTAGAGCATCCCGGCCCAGCCGTGGAAGAGGCATAGGAGGAGGAGGAAGAGGGTGGCATGCGGCCGTGCGGCCGGAGCTTTCCCACCGGGGTACAGACCCCCCAAGGAAGCAAAGAAGGGGCTTGAGGCTGAAAAAGGATCCTGCTGACTCCCTTTCTTTCAGATCTGACAATGAGCTAGATCCCTGAACTGAGGAGAAACGGAATGATTGAAGCCTTACCTAACCCTCTGGCCGTCTGGAACTGTGTTGAAAACAGCTTCCCTTCCAAACTCAGGCTTCTCCACGCCCTCCCTTCCGTTCTCTCCTCTCCTCTCCTTCTCCTCCTTTTCGGCAAGCTGGACTGAGCTGTGCGCATACCGCAGCACTAAAACATCCTCCACCAATCCAGCCGCTTGTTCAGACACGTGGTTCCTTGTGCTGGAGCTGGATGCTCCTAACCCTGGAGAACACTTTTCAAAAAGAAACCGTGTACAGACTTGCTTAATTGGGCTTGGTACGCATCAAGATCTGGGCTGGACTAAAGTAAAATTGTAAGACAGACGTAAACTGTCTTTGGCGCCAGCCCTACCCTAGTACTCTAGCTGATCTCTTTTCCATTCATCTTTTCACCCATACTCCCCTACCCAACCCCACACTCTCTGATAGTCTTGTCTTTAAAGAATTTTTCCCTCTTACTAGTACTCAATTATTACATTTAAGATGTTAGCTAATAATGGCCTTAGGGTGGTAGCCTCCCCAAGAAGTGTATATGCATTTGAATCATAGAAATTCATAGCTGTAAAAGATCTAATAAACTACCTGTTTAACCACTTGCTTTTATAGATGAGGAAACCTAGGTGAGGGTGTTGAAGCCCAAAATTGATGGCCTTAGGAGGACTAGACTTCAGTTTTCTTTTCTTACTACAGATTTCTGAGGAATGATGGAACTTAAGAACATTAACATTATCTAATAATGAAATGTCAGTCTAGTATTAGGAAATGGAAAAAAATATTTGGGGACAAGATTATCAAATCAGATCATATTTTCACCATTTACTTCAGCTATTCACAAAAATGGCTTTGAGAGTTGTTGTTGTTGTTGTTTTTTTAATAGCTTTTTATTTACAAGATATATGCATGGGTAATTTTACAGCACTGACAATTGCCAAGCCTTTCATTACAATTTTTCCCCTCCTTCCCTCCATCCCTCTCCCCCAGATGGCAGGTTGATCAATACATGTTACATGTGTTAAAGTATATATTAAATAGAATATATGTGTACATGTCCAAACAGTTATTTTGCTGTATAAAAAGAATTGGACTTTGAAACAGTGTACAATTAGCGTGTGAAGGAAATAAAAAATGTAGGAGGACAAAAATAGGGGTATTGGGAATTCTATGTAGTGGTTCATAGTCATCTCCCAGAGTTCTTTCGCTGGGTGTAACTGGTTCAGTTCATTACTGCTCTATTGGAACTGATTTGGTTCATCTCATTGTTGGAGAGGGTCACATCCATCAGAATTGATCATCATAGAGTATTGTTGTTGAAGTATATAATGATCTCCTGGTCCTCATTTCACTCAGCATCAGTTCATGTAAGTCTCTCCAGGCCTTTCTGAAATCATCCTGCTGTTCATTTCTTACAGAACAATAATATTCCATAATATTCATATACCACAATGTATTCAACCGTTCTCTAATTGAGGGGCATCTGTAAAGGTCCTGTTGTCTCTCAATTGTAATTCTTCTCTGGGAGGAGGTTTCTTTTCTCTGTGAATCTTTTTCTCTGTCGTCTTCTTCCCCTCCAAAAGTATGGGATTGCTGGATTTGTGAATCCACAGGACACCTTCTCCTTGACCCAATCCAGAACTGACTTTCCAGACTCTAACTTCTTCTTTTATCCTCCCAGAGAATGGGTGTGGAATAACTCAGGGGCTTGTGGGAAAAATACTTCAACTTTCTCCTCTTAAACATGTAAACTCCTCCCCAGAAGTCCAAAGGGGCCATCTCCCCTTAAAGGCCGGAACCAAAGATGTGAACTAGAGAATTGTTAAGTACCGACTTAGCACTTAGTAAGAACCTAACAGGCATTCACTCAGTTTCCAGTTTCTAGCCACTACAAAGAGGGCTGCCACAAACATTCTTGCACATACTTCCCTTTCCCTTCTTTAAGATCTCTTTGGGATGTAAGCCCAATAATAACACTGCTGGATCAAAGGTTATGCACAATTTGATAACTTTTTGAGCATAGTTCCAAATTCCTCTCCAGAATGGCTGGATGTATTCACAATGCCACCAACAATGTATCAGTGTCCCCATTTTCCCACATCCCCTCCAACATTCTGCATTATCTTTTCCTGTCATTCTAGCCAATCTGACAGGTGTGTAGTGGTACTCAGAGTTATTTTAATTTGCACTTCTCTGATTAATAATGACTTGGAGCATCTTTTCATATGGCTAGAAATAGTTTCAATTTCTTCATCTGAGAATTGTCTGTTCATATCCTTTGACCATTTATCAATTGAAGAATCGCTTAATTTCTTATAAATTTGAGGTCAATTCTCTATATATTTTGGAAATGAGGCCTTTATCAGAACCTTTGACTGTAAAAATGTTTTCCCAGTTTATTGCTTCCCTTCTAATCTTATCTGCATTCGTTTTGTTTGTACAAAACCTTTTCAATTTGATATAATCAAAATTTTCTATTTTGTGATCAATAAAGATCTCTAGTTCTTCTTTGGTGGTCATAAATTCATTCCTCTTCCACAGGTCTGAGAGGTAAACTATCCTATGTTCCTCTAATTTATTTATAATCTCATTCTTTATGCCTAGATCATGAACCCATTTTGACTTTATTTTGGTTTATGGTGTTAAGTATGGGTCAATACCTAGTTTCTGCCATACTAATTTCCAATTTTCCCAGCAATTTTTGTCAAACATTGAGTTCTTATCCCAAAAGCTGGGGTCTTTGGGTTTGTCAAACACTAGATTATTAAGGTTATTGACTGTTTTGTCCTTTGAACCTAACCTATTCCACTGATCAACTAGTCTACTTTTGGTCACCATTGCTTTATAATATAATTTTAGATTTGGTACAGCTATTAATTCCTTTGAAATTCTTGACCTTTTGTTTTTCCATATGAACTTTGTTGTTATTTTTTCTAGGTTATTAAAATAGTTTTTTGGGAGTCTGATTGGTATAGCGCTAAATAAATAGATTAGTTTAGGTAGAATTGTCATTTTTATTATATTTGCTCACCCTATCCAAGAGCACTCAATATTTTTCCAATTGGTTAGATCAGACTTAATTTGTGTGGAATGTGTTTTGTAGTTTTGCTCATATAGTTTCTTATTTTCCCTTGGCAGATAGATTCCTAAATAATTTATACTATTGGTAGTTACTTTAAATGGAATTTCTCTTTGTAACTCTAACTGTTGGATTTTGTTGGTGATATATAAGAATTCTGATGACTTATGTGGGTTTATTTTGTATCTTGCAACTTTGCTAAATGTGTGAATTGTTTCTAATAGCTTTTTAGTAGAATCTCTGGGATTCTCTAAATATACCATCATATCATCAGCAAAGGGTGATAATTTGGTTTCCTCATTACCTATTCTAATTCCGTTAATCTCTTTCTCAACTCTTATTGCCAAAGCTAGCAGTTCTAATACAATATTGAATAGTTATGGTGATAGTGGGCAATCTTGTTTCACTCCTGATCTTATTGGGAATGGTTGCAGTTTATCCCCATTACATATTACACTTATTGATGGCTTTAAATAGATGCTATTGATTATTTTAAGGAAAAATCCATTTATTTCTATACTCAGCCTTGAGAGTTTTTACAAAGCTTCTTTTGGGTCCTGCTTGTTAATTGCAGTTAATAACTGCAGTTATTAACTAAGAGACATGGAATTGTCAGTAAAGTTGATTATTTAAAATATTTAACTTTAATTTTTATTTACATGTTACATAACAATACTACTGGACTGTTTATGTAAATTTGCAAATGCAGAGTTGAAATTAAGTGAAAAATTGCTTTGAATTAAAAAAATATTACAAGCTTTCTGCCTAGCTTCCATAAGAAACTACAGCAGGGCAGAAATATCAGGTATTTTGAGATGAATGGCTCTAAATTTGAAAATTAAAATAATACTAAAAATTGAAAAATTGAAAGGTTTTTTTTTTTTTTGTAAGATGAAATCTTGTAGCTATAATTTTTGAACATTTGTAGGTTGTTTTCATTTGGGTTTTTGTGGGGTTTTTTTTTTGCCAGTTTGACATAAACTAAATTATTTTGTGTGTTTTTTAACCACCTAGCCAAATTCTTCTTCATAATGTAGTCAATAAATTCTCTGAGGAGAATAGGGTTCATTAGATTCTTTTGGAGAATTTTTTATTGTTGTTGTTGTTTTTAATATTTCTTCCTTTAAGATTACAGTTTATTGCAACCGAGTATTGGAAGGGATCTAAGAGGTCAATTTATATCTAGTTCAACCCTAAATCTGATTGAGAATATCTTCTACAAGATACTTGACCTGGCTTTCTTTAAGTCTTATCTAAAATCTCACTTGCAAGAAGCCTTTCCTGATACTTTTTAAAGTTAGTCCCTTTTTCCTCTGTTGATTACCTGCAATTAATGCTGTTATCTTGTTAGTACATAGCAATGTACATGTATCTCTCCCATGAGGTTCTTGAGGGCAAGGACTGTTTCAGAGCCTTTCTTTGTATCCTCTTTACAGTGCCTCGAATATATAAAGTGCCTAATAAAGGCTTGTTGACTTGACTTGCTTACACAACTTTTTGGAAACTAATTTTTAGATAGTTTTCTCTGACCTCAAGCCTAAATTTGAATCTTATTATTCATAATTCTGCCTTTGGGGATCAAAGAAAAGTCCATTCACTCTTCCAGATGACATCCCATCAGATGCTTGAAGACACTAATAGCCCACCACCTGGGTTTTTTCTCCTCTAAACTGTGCTTATTCAATTCTTTCAACGAATCCCTATATGGCATAAATTCAAAGCCCTTCTTTACCATCCTAGTTGCCCGTCTTTTGAAGTTCTCCAATAATTTAATATGCTTTCTAAAATGTGACATTTCAAACTAAGCACAATATTTAAATGTGTTATGATTAGGGTATTGGTATGAAATATGGTATGATCAGCAAGTAAGTAGTCCTAAACACTGTGCCTCTCTTAATACTAACTGAAGATTATATTAGGGTTCTTGGCCACCATACGTAAAGGGAGTTCTCTTTGACTTTGCCATGTAGATGCACTCAAGCAAATGCAAGATCACTTTATAATATAAAGAACTACACGAGAACCCAAATGATGTGGTTGACTGGACAGGTTCTTTTGTGAACTACAAAGATAGGAGAAAGAATCCTTCAAAATTTATCATGGACAATTCCAATGGATGGGATGGAAAATGCCATCCATATTCAGGAAGAGAACTATGGAGACTGAATGAGGATCGAAGCATACTATTTTTGCCTTTACTTTTAAGTTTTCTTTTTTTTCTCATGGTTTTCCCTTTTATCCTGAGTTTTCTTTCATAAAATGACAAATATGGAATATGTTTAAAATGATGGTACAAGAATAGCCTATATGAGATTTCTGGTTTTCTTAAGGAGGGGGTAGGAAGGGAAGAAAAAAACGGAACTTGAAGTGTTACAGAATGAATGTTAAAGATTATCTTTACATGTAATTAGAAAATAAAATACTACTTAAATAGGGGAAAAGTTGTTATGGAAATAACCAACTATATATAGCTTTTCAGGATAAGACTTCAATCAGGAATACTAATATTTTGATAGCCACATATCTAGTAATTAACCCTCTGTAATATGCTTTAGTGGCACTTTGTCTTTTTTCTCCTTGCATTGTTGAGACTTGAAGTTTCACTGTTCCAGTCTCTGACTTCCAAAGAGTTATGAATGTATAGATAGATAATTACCATCATTGTAGAAGAATGAACTTATGGTACTTTACCTAAGGGAGGAGAAATTAGAGTTATTATTGGAAAATTTGGCACCTGGGACAAGCTCATGGGGGAGATAAACATTGGAGGGAAAGCCTCTGTTAAGTAGAAGGCTTGGATAAGCATGTCATAAGTTCCAGATGAGAAAATTACTTGGTGAAGCCTTTAGGAGTTCATTCCTAACAAGTTTTAGTGTTTCCCTACATTGTATTACTCATAACTTTTCTGGGAGCCTCTCATAATCAAATATAATTATGACTATGCCCCAGAGAATCTAGTTTGTACCTTTAAAGAATAAACTCCTAAAAGGAGAAGTAGCAAGTATGCAACATAGTTCTGGAATGAGAATTCCCTAATCATTATCCTTGATCCCCAGAATCAATTGAAAATGTATATAAGAACTTGGTGAGTAGAGAACTATATGGTGAAGGGGAGCAAACTAGAGGATCTCCAAAGGAAGAAGCATGAACTATAAATTTTAATGTCCTGAGCTAGGCTCTAGGCACCCTTTCCTATGGTAATTTTTTTGGTTTGGTCTTGTGATTTCATCAATGGAAAACAATGACTCAAACTCAAATAGAAATAGGAAACACTAAGTTATATATAAGGATCCTTGTGCATACATATTGATTTAGAAAAATCACACATTAACATTACTTTTATTTGACTATATTTGCATCTATTTTGTTAGTTACTTCTCATTGTAGAGATTATAACTGGCTATTTTGCAAGAAAAACCATTGAAGTAGAACTCTAAGCCAATGACACTTTATTAAAGGCTCCATGGTCCACTTTAATGAAGTGGAGACCTTCCTCACAGTCTCAGATGCCCCTGCTCCAAAAGGACTTATTTTTACAAGGTTTGATACTCAAATGTGCAAAAGAGGCATGGAAAAATGCAAAATCTCATGTTGATGGATCTTGCTTTTGAAGGACAAAAATGATATTTCAGTAGTGGGTGAGGAATGTCTTCATGTATTAGACAAGAAAAAATGGCCTGGAGATATAAAAATAAATTGGGGGATTTTCCAAAGAATCAAGGTATCCCACCCACACTGCCACACTGAGTTTGGACATAGAATTTAAGCAATACAGGATGGATATATCTTTGTCAGCATTCTTGTGCTTACATAAGTGAGTCTAATAACCTGTTAAAAAGTAGTGAACATTACATTAAATTTTAAGGCCCTTTATGAAGGCCTACTATATGAATAAACCTGTCTTATTCATATATGGTTTATGTAAAACATCAAACTGATTAACACTGATTGGAATATAGAAGGCGATCAGGTGAATTATTTCTCACACCAATGCATTTTTTTGTAATTTTTTAATATTTAAATACAAAATGAGAAAAGAAAAACATAACATTGACATGTACACAGCAGACTATGAAAGGATTCAATGTAAAATAATAAATGGTCATTTCAAGAAAACCTCATATGTACCTAATAATACTACACATTTATTTTCAAAGCTGCTCAGCTTTTCTTCGCTTTTTTTTTTTGGAAGGGGGTTCTTTTGTTCTCTGCTATGCAATTTTTATTTTATTTTCCTCCTACTTTACCCCATCACCTTAAAGAAGGCCACAATTAAGCATGGATAGATAGATATAAACATACATACATACATACATACATATATATATATATATATATATTTATATATATATATATATAAAACCATACTATGTTTATTTTCTTCTTTCATCTGTTTCTCAGAAGATGGATAGCATCTTCCTTCACAAGCCTGTCTTTTCTCATTTTTCTAAATCAAGAGACAATATTCCAATCCTCTCACATCTAAGAGATTGTCTGTGAATTTTCCCCCCAATTTTCTATTTTTGGTTAAACAAGTTTATTCACATAAGAAAATTGTTATTTAAAATAATTGAAATTGTAATTTTTATACTTCAACAATGCTCTCATCTCATAATATAATCTAAGTCTTCACACCAATCTACTTTCTTTACATCTTTTTTCCTTTGGTTTCTTTGAAGTTCCTGACCTTTTGTTTTTACAAATGAACTTTATTATTATTTTTTTCTAACTCAGCAAAATATTTTTAGTAGTTTAATATTGGGATATCATTAAATAAATAGATAGGTTAAATTGTAATATTAAAAATTATATTGGCTTTACATACTCATGAACAAAAAATATTATTTCAATTATTTAGATGAGTTTGCATAAAAGTATTTTGTGTTTTTGTTTGTAAAGTTCCTGTGTCTGTTTTGGCAGGCATTCATTCAGGTATTTTATGCTATCTAACTCAAATGGAATGATTTAAAACAATATTGAATAATATCGTTGACAGCATAGTTTCTATGTTTTCCCTTTTGATTAAATCTATTTTAACTTTAACTCTGATATGCTATCATGTCTGATATCATATCCCTGCTTTTTTTTTTAACATACTAAATTCTACTCTTCTATTTTATCTTTGTGTGTGCCTCTCATTTTTGTAATGTTTCCTGAAAGCCACATATTATTGAATTCAAATTTTAAACTGCTACCCATTTCCATTTTATAAGTAAATTCATTTCATTCACATTTTAAGCTACAATTATTTGATATGAATTCTCATTCTTCCTATTTTCTTCATTATTCTTTTTACCCTATTTAATCTCTCCCTCTTCATTCTTCCTCTTTACTTTTATTCATTACCTTGCTTTCTTATTCTTTAATCTATCAGCCTTTTTTTTTTTTTTTTTTTTTTTTTTTTTTTTTTTTTTTTTAAGGCTGGGGTTAAGTGACTTGCCCAGGGTCACACAGCTAGGAAATGTTAAGTGCCTGAGGCCAGATTTGAACTCAAATCCTCCTGACTTCAGGGCTGGTGCTCTATCCACTGCACCACCTAGCTGCTCTATCAGCCTTTCTAAGAGAACTCCTTTATCCTCTCCCCTGACCTTATCTCCCTGCCCTCTTATTTCCTGAATTTGGAAAACTTTTATACACTTCTAGATATATATGTTGTTCCCTACAAGAGAAAGGTACTAACACTACCTGCCTTTCCTCCATGAGCTTTTTCTGTGTCAATTTTTCTTTTTATTCCTTATTTGTATAATTTCTGCTTGTTATTTCTCCCTACAATTTTATTTTTCATTATCACTCCATCATATTCAGCTATAGCAATGCCTTTCTTTCAAACTACCCCTGTTAAGGGCTGAAACTCTGAGCAGATGAACTTGGACAACCAAGCACTTAAGGCTAATTACCAATTGGACAATACTCTATTAGCATATGCTTGGAGAATGGCCCTGCCCACTATTTTTTGTTGGCTAGATCTGTTGGTGTATACAGAGAATTGTTAGAGGGATTAAAGGATGGAGTAAGACAAGCAAGAGTTACTTTTTGGCGGTGGAGAGAGAGAAAGAAGGTGTGGAGATTCTTGTGTCCATTCCCCTGACTGCTACCCCAAAAGACCAAGAATAAAGATCAAGGATTTTTGCTTATCCTGACTCCGGCTGATTCTAAGGTATCCAGGGTGCTAACACAGTCTTCACATACCCCAAAATGATGATAATCATAAGAATATTACTAATATATCCACATATATGAAATAATTTGACTTTATTGAGTCCCTTATAAATAATCTGTAATGGTTACCTTATATTTTTCCTGGATCTTATATGTTGAATTTTCCCTTAAGTTCTAGGACTTTTGTCAAAAAACCTAACAGTCTTTGAATTTGTTAAATATCCATTTTCTTCCCATTCAGGATTATACTTAACTTGCTAGGTAAGTAAGTCACTCTTGGTTGTAACCCCAGCTTTTTTGCTCTACAGAATAGCATATTCTAAAACCTATGATCCTTCAGTGTGGTAGCTGCTGGGTTTTGTATCATCCATATCATAGCTCCATGATAATTAAATTGTGTGTTTTTTTTTTCTCATGTTACTTCCAACTTCTTAAGCTGAGAACTTTGAAACTCGGATATAATATTCCTGTAAGTTTTCTTCCTGGGATATCTTTCAGGTGGTGATCAATGCATTTTTTTTTTCCATTTCTACTTTGTCTTCTTGTTGTAGAACTTCAGACAATTTTCCTCATGGCTAAGCATATGCTTCAAGAAAAGTTAATGAAAAAAAAATCCTCATACAACAAAATATACATAGTAACATGTTCTTGTGGCATCAAAAAACTGGAAACAAAGTAAATTGACTGAGGAATGACTAAATAAACAATGGAACATGAATGCAATATCCCTGGGCTTTAAGAAATGACCAAATAAAAAAATGACCATTATGAAGTAAGGAATTATTTTTAAAAATTAATGCAGACTGGAGTAACCAGAACCAAGAAAACAATATTTGCAGTTACTATAATAATTGCAGGGGTTGGGTGGACTATGGGTGTGCAATGTTATACATATCGTTAGACTCAGTTGATATGTTGATTGATTTTACTGAAATGAAATTTTTCCCTTCTTAAATCTTTGAGTAACAAAAGAATAACTCACTGGGTAGGAAAAAGAAGGAGGTATGGATATTTTCAGAACTGAAGCTAATATAAACACAAAAGATAGCAATTAAATATACAGCAGCCTAATTAGAGCTATAATACACCTTTATATTGCATTCAATATTATCTGCAATTATGATCCTCTTGAGCCTGTGCTTTTCTATTTACAACTTAATGGTATCACCTGAATGTCAGGGGGGCTTTTACAGCTGGAAGCCACTTGGAATTCTGTGCAATTTCTCAGAAGTTTGTCCATAATTATCTGGTCCTACTATCTAATTCAGATTTGTTCATTGTCCATGCTTGTTCAAGATACATATGCACTAATGGCTTAACTCAATGGATTTCTAATCTATTTTTCATAAATTGGGACAATATTCATTCTTCCAATTAGTTCTCCTGCATGGACTATTAGCCTGATATCTTTTGAATGAGCATGGATATCATTAAAGAAACTCCATGATGTTTAGAGTTTTGATACTATCAAGAAAATGTTTATAACAAAATTATAACAAAATACATTTGGAAAAAAAGTCAAAAAAAAAGAGGAAATAATAAGGGAAAAAATGTAAAAGAAGGAGGTTTAGTAGTACCAAACCTTAAACTATATTACAAAGCAGCAAGTATCAAAACTATCTGGTTCTGGCTAAGAAAGATAAAGGTTGATCAATAGAATAGATTAGGTATACAATTTACAGTACCAAATAACTATTATGACTTTATGTTTGACAAGTGTAACGACTTAAGATTTTGGTATAAAAATTCATTATTTGGTAAAAATTGCTGGGAAAACTATTGTTGTTATCCTTCATTCTGGAAGAGGAATAACATCAGGGAGGTGATATCATGACATGCTAGTGAATTGTATTTAAGTGAGGAAGGATTTGCAAGGTCAATTGCCTCACTCTCCCCTTCAGAGCCATCTGGGTCCAGTGACTAGATATAGATCAGAATGACTGGAGATGGCATTGAATGCAATGGGATACCTTGGCATTTTTAATGAGAATCAGAGTGATTTTGGTTTAAGGCATGATCCTTAGAAGAAATCTAGAAAGCCAGCATGGCAGAAACTGGGCATAAATCAATATCTTAAACCATTTACCAAGATATGATCAAAATGGTTACATGACTTATACAAAAAGAGAAATTTTATAAGAAAAGTAGAAAACATGGAACATAGTATTTATTAAAATTATAGATAGAACAACGTATAAATAAAAAAGACAGAGAGCAAAGATAAGTAGAAGATAGATAACTTTAATTGCATTAAATTTAAAGTTTTTATATTAATAAAATCAATGTACCAAGATCAGAAAGAAACCAAAAAATTGAGGAGAAAATCATAGACAATTTATCAGATAAAGATTTAAGGTTTCATATCTCTTCAGATATATATTTAATGTTTCCTCTCCAATCTAGATAAGAGGAAGGTTCTAACATTCTCAGTTCTCCACCTTCACTTGCTTCCTTTGTATCGGTTCTTCCTTTCACACCCTGTTTTTATGAGATAATTGCCCCTTTTTATTTTTCCTACCCAATTTTGTGTTATAGAATTACCTCACCAATACACAAGTCAACCCTAAATTTATTTCAAACTACCTAAGTAATAATAACAGTTTTAAGAATACTCCTAATAATATTAAATAATTACTAATATAAATATTTTCATATATCACAAGTAACTCATTTGGCCTTAATCAATGTTTTGTCCATGCCTTTAATGATTTCCTTATATTCTTCTGGATTTTTTATATTGAATCCATTGAACTCTAGTCTTTTCATTTCAAATACCTGAGAGTCTTTAAGTTCATCAAATATCAATTTTTTTCCATTCAGGATTATACTCAACTTTGCTATATAAATTATTCTTGGATGCAACTCCAGTATCTTTCTTCCTCTTTGAAATATTTCCAAGACCTATGGTCTTTTCATGAAGAACCTGCTGGGTCTTGTAAAATTATGACTGATTTTCCTCAGTATTTAAATTGTATTTTGCTTGATGCTTGCAAGATTTTCTCTTGAGAATTTTGAAACTTGGCTATGACATTTACGTAAGTTTTCTTTCTAGGATCTTTTTAAGGTAGTTATCAATGGATTCTTTCTATTTCTACTTTGCCTTCTCATTCTAGAACTCCAGGGCAATTTTCTTTAATAATCTATTGTTATATAATATAGAGGGCTGAAACTCTAGAGGTAATGCACTGGGGTTGGATAACTAAGCACTTAAGGCTAATTACCCTTTGGACAATACTCTATTAGAATATTTGGAAAATGGCCCTTCCCACTATCCTGTGCTGGCCCAATCGTTTGGTGTATACAGAGAATTGTAGTAGGGACTAGGAGGTGGAGTAAGATTAGCCAGAGTCACTTCTGGCTAGAGACGAAGAGGTGAGGTTGTGGAGATCCTTCATCAATCCCCTTCACTTCTACTGCTAAAGACCAAGAATAAAGACCAAGGACTTTTGCTTATCCTGACTCTGGCTGATTCTAAGGTATCCAGGGTACTAATGCGGTCTTCAATAATATTATATCCAGATTAATTTTATGATCATAACTTTCAGGCAATCTGAAAATTCTTATGTTGTCGGTTCTTGATCTATTCTTTAGATCAGTTGTTTTTCTACTGAGATATTTCAAATCTCTTCCACTTTTTCTACTTTTGTTATATCTTGGTTGGAGGTGGAGCCAATATGGAGGAGTAAAAGCAGGGATTTGCCCAAACTTCCCCCCAAGTCCTTCGAAATACCTTTAAATAATGATTATACAAATTCTAGAGTGTTGGCAATCTAAAACATTCTTATGTTGTCTGTTCTTGACCTATTCTTTAGATCAGTTGTTTTTCTACTGAGATATTTCAGATCTCTTCCACTTTTTCTACTTTTATTATATCTTGGTTGGTGGTGGAGCCAATATGGAGGAGTAAAAGCAGGTATTTGCCCAGACTTCCCCCCAAGTGCCTCAAAATACCTTTAAATAATGACTATACAAATTTTAGAGTGTCAGAATCCACAAAAAGATGGAATGGAATAATTTTTCACCCAAAGATAACTTAGAAGTCAGCAGGAAAAGTTGGTTGTACCCTGGTGGTACTGAAGGACACAACAATATAGCTCTGGCCCCAGCAAACTAGAAGCAGATCTTGGGGCCTCTAAATCAATGGTAGTGACAACAGTTTCCAGATTTCTTAGCCCATAGACATCAAGGACAATTTGAAAGGTTGTCAGAGAAGGTTTGTCATACAAAAATGTGAGGGGAGCCCCAGCAAATCAGAAGATGAGTTTAGAAGCCACTAAATCAATAGCAACAACCATAGTAGCAGCAGAAACAATGGCCATCCCCCCTTCCTTCCCATTAGGACTTGGAGAATTGAGTCAGGAAAAACCTTGGAGCTCTGATCACCTTTACATACTATTGTGTCACAAAATCCTGGTGTATTATCTCAATCCTTGCTAGGATAATTCCCCCTCCATTTGAGTATTACCCTTTGCCTCGCTGTCTCCTGCCCTCAACCTTCTTGACTTGATTTAACTTGACCCCTATCCTGTCAAAATTAAGTTGTGATCCTTTCCTGAAATTATGGCTTGTCCACTCACCCAGTGTCCTCATCCCCCTTGTCTGCCTTTGTTTCCCTTATAAGATTATATATTCAGGTTATGTATTCTGTTTGCAAACCCTAGCTAGCTAAAGTCCTGTATAAGTTTCCTGCCTCATTTCCTCAGAGCTGGAATGATTTGGACATGAGTCCCATCTGGTAGGCTAGCCTAAAACTCTCCACATTAAAAGATTAAAAACCAATCTCTGTCTTGCCTCAGTTTCTCTGATATTACAATCAGAAAGTAATTAGCCTTAAGTGCTCTGCTGTCCGATTCAGAGTTTCAGCTTTCTACACATGATCTAGGCATAAAGAATGAGATTATAATAAGTTAGAAGAACATAGAATAGTTTACCTCTCAGACTTGTGGAGGAGGAAGGAATTTGTAACTAAAGAAGAACTAGAGATCATTATTGATCACCAAATAGAAAATTTTGATTATATTAAGTTAAAAAGTTTTTGTACAAACAAAACTAATGCAGACAAGATTAGAAGGGAAGCAATAAACTGGGAAAATATTTTTACAGTCAAAGGTTCTGATAAAGCCCTCATTTCCAAAATATATAGAGAATTGACTCAAATTTATAAGAAATCAAGCCATTTTCCAATTGAAAAATGGTCAAAGGATATGGACAGACAATTTTCAGATGAAGAAATTGAAACTATTTCTAGTTATATGAAAATCACTATTGATCAGAGAAATGCAAATTAGGACAACTCTGAGATATCACACCTCTCAGATTGGCTAAGATGACGGAAAAGATATTGACAAATGTTGGAGGGGATGTGGGAAAACTGGGATACTGATATATTGTTGTTGGAATTGTGAATGTATCCAACCATTCTGGAGAGCAATTTGGAACTATGCTCAAAAAGTTGTGAAACTGGGAATGTTATGGAATATTATTGTTCTGTAAGAAATAACCAGCAGGATGATTTCAGAGAGGCCTGTAGAGACTTACATGAACTGATGCTAAGTGAAATGAACAGAACTAGGAGATCATTATGCACTTCACAACTATACTATATGATGATCAATTCTGACGGACGTGGCTTTCTTCAACAATGAGATGATTCAAACCATTCCATGTTCAGTAATGAAGAGAATCAGCTACACCCAGAAAGAGAACTGTGGGAAATGAGTATAGATCACAACTTAGCATTTCCACTCCTTCTGTTATTGTTTGCTTGCATTTTTGTTTTCCTTCTCAGGTTTTTCTACCTTCTTTCTAAATCCAACTTTTCTTGTGCAGCAAGATAATTGTATAAATATATATACATATATTGTATTTAACACATACTTTAACATATTTAACATGTATTGGACTACCTGCCATCTAGGGGTGGGGGAGAGGAGGGGAAAAGTTGGAAAGAAGGTTTTGCAAGAGTCTGTTTTGAAAAATTCCCATGCATATGTTTTGTAAATAAGAAGCTATAATAATAATTTTTTAAAAAGAAAATATCAATATCGATCAATTGGTTCTTAGGAAAGATCTTCACATTCAAGTAATGAGCTAAAACTTAGAGGCTTAATAAGCTAAAACTAAGTGACTTGGAGCACCCTCTTTTCTTCCTTTTATATTAAAAAATGTCACTGTGAAAGCAGAAAGGAATCACAAAGAACCAAAGACCATTTTATATTTTATCTGTTTCATGGGTCCCTATAGATAAAAAAATTCATCATTTAGTGGCCATATTTCTGACAATTACAATTTTATTTGTTCAGTTTTGTGGATGGTTATTAACTTTATAATAAAATGTTTAATAGGAATCTGACTGATGAGTTGGTTACATTATCTCCTAAAGCTGATTGAACCAACTCTTGGGAAATTACTGGGAGATGAACCATTCTAAGTAATTAAGAAGGTTTCCCCTAATGAAATATCCAGTGCATTTAAATAAAAATTGTTCTTTAAAAGGTATTCAGTAATAAACTCCTCTGTACCTCCCTGGATTTGCTATCTTACTGAGATGGACATTTTTCCAAAGGTACCATTCTCTCATCCTGGCAACTCTTATCCATGTTCTTACATCAATCCTTCCCAATGTGTGGCCTTATTCTCGCTCTCTTAATATTGTAAGAATATTCAAAGAGCACATGTAGACCACTGACAAAGCTTTCTTGCTACATGATCTATATATTCATTTTCTGATATCCATTATACAATTTCTGTGTGAGGGTTTATTGGTAAAATTCTGTAGCCTATTTATACTGTCTTGGGAAAGTCAGTGTTACTTTTCAGTATGATATTTACACTTCAGAAATCATCAAAAGCTATAAATCAAGGCTTGAATTTCTGTTTTGTTGACTGTTTTGACTTTAAAAAAAGGAATGGAGACAAGGTTAATAATGTGTGTATCACTCAATGAGTCAATAATTTTTAATTGTTAAGCACTGCTTTGCTCCAGGCATGGTGCTACACATTAATACAAAATCAAGTTGAGAGAAAAAAAATTCCTATCCATAAGAGACTTACATTTTAATAGGGAAAGACATCTATAAAAGGGAGTTCAAAAAATAAAAGGAGTGAAAGTACCTGCTTCAGAGACCTGGTAGAGAACGTTGAGTCCAGACTAAAGAAGAATATGGAAGTTCTGGGAAGAGCATCCAATCAGAGGGAGATTGAATGCTTCTTAATTGCTCTTTTTGTGAGCCATAACTTTAAATCCTCAAATGTGACTGCAGAAACTGATAGCTTCTTCACAATAGTCACTATATGTCTATCAAGACCTTTACAAAATGAGATAATCAAGTTTTCCATGAATGATTTTTTTTAATGCACAACAACTATACCACACTCTTCAAGAATAACTTGTAAACAATCTTCCCACTTATCTGCAACTTTCTTTTGTCTTCTAATTTTATTTATTGTGAGAATGTGAAGAAAGAGAGCATCCATCTCCTCTAACAGTGTATTCATTACTGGTTACTGGACAGATCTCACATTTAGGGTATCAATGGCTAAACTAAGCTGGATGATGGTCCCAAAACTGTGTGATTTTTACTAGCTTCTATCTTCTTGCATGCTGTTTGAAAGTGGGGCATTTCTGCATTTTTTCTTTGTTTTATGGACAAGGAATTCACGAAAAAGTGACTAATTTTACAATACTTAATGAGGCAGAGCTTTAAAAGCAGGCATAGTCTACTTGTTAGGATTACATTCAAAATCTTTTCAGGATGGCAGAAGGTATCAGAAGTTGTGCTCCAATTTGGAACTATGCCCAAAAAGTTATCAAACTGTGCATACCCTTTGATCCAGCATTGCTGCTATTGGGCTTATATCCCAAAGAAATACTAAAGAGCGGAAAGAGACCTGTATGTGCCAAAATGTTTGTGGCAGCTCTTTTTGTAGTAGCTAGAAACTGGAAGATGAATGGATGTCCATCAATTGGAGAATGGTTGGGTAAATTGTGGTATATGAATGTTATGGAATATTATTGCTCTATAAGAAATGACCAGCAGGAGGAATACAGAGAGGCTTGGAGAGACTTACATCAACTGATGCTGAGTGAAATGAATAGAACCAGAAGATTGCCGTACACTTAATGTTGTATGAAGATGTATTCTTATGGAAGTGGGTATCTTCAACATAAAGAAGATCCAACTCACTCCCAGTTGATCAATGATGGACAGAAATAACTACACTCAGAGAAGGAACACTGGGAAGTGAATGTAAATTGTTAGCACTACTGTCTATCTACCCAGGTTACTTATACCTTCAGAATCTAATACTTAATGTGCAACAAGAAAATGGTATTTACACACATATATTGTATCTAGGTTATATTGTAACATATGTAAAATGTATGGGATTGCCTGTCATCAAGGGGAGGGAGTAGAGGAAGGGAGGGGATAATTTGGAAAAATGAATACAAGGGATAATATTATAAAAAAATTACTCATGCATGTATACTGTGAAAAAAATTATAAAAAAAAAAAAAAGAAAGAAAATCATCCAAAAACCTGCTGGAAATAATTAACAAATTTGCAAATTAACAAAGTTGCAGAATATAAAATAAACCTATACAAATCATCAGCATTTTTATATATTGCTGACAAAGCCTATCAGCAAAAGATAGAAATTCCATTTAAAATAATTCTAAACAAAATAAAATACATGTCATCTGCCAAGACAAATCAAAGAACTATATGAACACAATTACAAAACACTTCTCACATAAATAAAGTTAGATCCAAACAACTGGAAAAATATCAATTGCTCATGGGTAGACCGAGCCAATAAAAATGATAATTCTGCCAAAAAAAAAAAAAAAGTTTTGCTCCATTGATAATGGCTTCAATAAACAGGGGGAAATTCTATTTTTAATTTGATTTTTACCAAATGATTATGGGGAGTGGAAATAATGGAAAACTTGGGGGAAAGAGATCATTCCATATTTCATGTGTTAAAAAAGAATAGGAAAGTCAGGAATAGTCCACTTTGGAACCTACACTTTGGAAGGAAAAATTTAAAAGTTTTCAGGGAAGGATAGGTAGAATTTCTACCAGGAAAAGTCATTGCAAGAGGGATTCAATTCTAATGAGAAGAGAAAAAAGGAACTGTTTAAAGAGCCTAATATGAATGTAGAGAGGACTTAGCATCTAACTTAAATTTTTAAAAAATTCATAGAGAAAATCAAATTAAGATTTGATCATTGAAAATGAATCCAAAAGTGTGACAAACTTTTATAAGAATAGTGTGAAGAGTGCTAAGAATCAAAATAAGTTGATATCTGAAAAAAAAACTTAGGATAAGAAAAAAATGGTTTATTTTTCTCAAAAAAAAAAAAAAACTATTTTGAAGGAAAACAAGAGGATCAAAAGAAAGTAGAAGTGAAGTGCAAATTAAGACAACTCTGAGAAGATACCACAACACACCTGTCAGATTGGCTAAGATGACAGGAAAAAATAATAATGAATGTTGGAGGGGATGAGGGAAAATTGGGACACTAAGGCATTGTTTGTGGAGTTTTGAACAAATCCAATTATTCTGGAGAGCAATCTGGAATTATTCCCCAAAAGTTATCAAACTATGCATACCCTTTTATCCAGCAGTGCTACTACTGGGCTTATATCCCAAAGAAATACTAAAGAAGGGAAAGGGACTTATATTTGCCAAAATGTTTGTGGCAGCCCTTTTTGTAGTGATGAGAAACTGGAAAATGAATAGATGCCCATCAACTGGAGAATGGTTGAGTAAATTGTGGTATATGAATGTTATGGAATACTATTGTTCTGTAAGAAATAACCAGCAGGATGAATACAGAGAGGTTTGGAGAGACTTACATGAACTGATACTGAGTGAAATGAGCAGAACCAGGAGATCATTATACACTTCAACAATAATACTGTATGAAGATGTATTCTGATAGAAATGGATATCTTCGACAAAAAGAAGATCTAATTCAGTTCCAATTGATCAATGATGGACAGAATCAGCTATACCCAGAGAAGGAACACTGGGAAATGAGTGTGAACTGTTTGCATTTTTGTTTTTATTTCCAGTTATTTTTACCTTCTGAATCCAATTCTTCTTGTGCAGCAAGAGAACTGTACAGTTCTGTACACATATATTTCATCTAGGATATATTATAACATATTTAACACATATAAGACTGCCTGCCATCTAGGGGAGTGGGTGAAGGAAGGGAAGGGAAAACTTGAACAGAAATGAGTGCAAGGGTAAAAAATTACTTATGCACATGTTCTGTCAATAAAAAGTTACAATAATAAAAAAAATAAAAACATGAAAGAGTAGGCATGATGGTTGGGGAAGGAGAGAAAAATGATAATGGACAATTAAGAGAAGTTAGAATTTCTCAACTTTTACTTTTTTTTTCTTTATTAAGGAAAATAGTCTTTGGACTGGCAAAGGTAGAATATAAATGATTAATTAGGGAATTGATATCAAAAATAAGTAATGAAAGAGTAAGAAAGCTCCTACCTGGTCCAAATGAACTACATTTTATAATAATGAAAGAAATCCAGTGATTCCAGAGCCACTTTCAATAATCTCTGCCGCATCATAGAGAAAGAGAGTTGTCTTATACAGTGTAAGGGTAAATAATGCCATATAGTATCCCATAGTGACTATGTAGCAGAGACAGAACATGAAGTCAGGTCTTGGTTCCAAGAACAGCTAATTATCCCCTTTAATGCTGTCTTTATAAAAATCTGATAGGGAATAAATATAGAGAAATGATTATAAACATATTAGATCAAGAGCTATTGACCAATAGATAAAAGTATGTGAATAAGATATTTTCAAATAAATAAATGGAAACTTCCAACAAATATATGAAAAATCCATTGACTAGAAATAGACATAGATTTCAAAGAAGTAGAAAACAGTGAGAAAGGAAATATTTATAGTAGTATTTTTGTTGTAGCAAAGAATGAGAAAAAGAATGAATGGCTGGTACTACTACTGGGCTTATACCCCAAGGAACTACTAGAGAAGGGAAAGGGTCCTGTATGTGCCAAAATGTTTGTGGCTGCCCTTTTCATAGTGGCTAGAAGCTGGAAGATGAATGGATGTCCATCAATTGGAGAATGGTTGGGTAAATTATGGTATATGAATGTTATGGAATATTATTTTTCTATAAGAAATGACCAACAGGAGAAATACAGAGAGGCTTGGAGAGACTTACATCAACTGATGCTGAGTGAAAGGAGCAGAACCAGAAGATCATTATACACTTCAACAATGATACTGTACAAGGATGTATGCTGATGGAAGTGGATTTCTTCAACATAGAGAAGAGCTAATCCAATTCCAATTGATTAATGATGGACAGAACCAGCTACATCCAGAAAAGGAACACTGGGAAATGAATGTAAACTGTTATTTTTACCTTCTGAATCCAATTCTTCCTGTGCAACAAAAAATTCGGTTCTACACACATATATTGTATCTAGAATATACTGTAATATATTTAACATATATAAGACTGCTTGCCATCTGGGGGAGGGGGTTGGGGGAGCAAGGGAAAAAATCTGAATAGAAGTAAGTGCAAGGGATAATGTTGTAAAAAATTACCCATGCATATGTACTGTCAAAAAAATGTTATAATTATAAAATAAAATAAAAATGATTGTCTTAAAAAAATAAAATAAAAAAAAAGAATGAATGGCTGGATAAATTGAGGTGCAAAAATGTAATGGAATATTATTTTGCTTTAAGAAATATGAAGAATGACAAAGTCAGAGAAATCTGGGAGGACTTGCATGAACTGATGCAAAATGAAATTAGTAAAAGCTATCTTTATGATGGACACAGTGATATAAAAGAAAACAAATTTGAAAGACTTCAGAGCTCATCAGTCCTGTGACTAAACATAACTTCAGAAGCTTAATTGTGAAAGACTACCTCTTATCCCTTGGAATAGAGGTGATGGGCAATACATATTGAATAAGATGTACATTTTTTGACATGGCCAATGCCTTGATTTCTTTTACTTAACTAAAGTGCTGCAAGAGAGGACTTCTGTGGCAGTGATGAGGGAGTGGGGATAGAAAGGGATACTGATAGAGTTGCAAAAAAAAAAAAAAAAAAAAAAGGAGCAACAATAAAATATTAAAAACACAGAAGAAAATAGAAAGTTCAGAAAAAGAACAAGTAGAATGATTTTACTACAGTGCTCAATGCAACATATGTTTAGTCCATCAAAATAGTCAATGACTATAGTAATCTAGTGTTTGACAAACTCAAAGATCCTAGCTTTGGGGGAAAAAACTCACTATTTGACAAAAACTGCTAGGAAAACTGGAAACTAGTATGGCAAAAAGTAGGCATTGACCCACACCTAACATTGTATACCAAGATAAAATCGAAATGGGTTCATGATTGAGACATAAAGAGTGATATTATAAGCAAATTACAAGAACAAAGGATAGTTTCCCTTTCAGATCTGTGGAGATCTGTGGAGGAATTTATGGCCAAAGAAGAACTGAAGTTCATTACTGAACACACAGTAGATAATTTTGATTACATTAAGTTAAAAAGTTTTTGTACAAACAAAACTAACGGACACAATATTAGAAAGGAAACAATAGACTGGGAAAACATTTTTATGTTCAAGGATTATGATAAAAGAGGTATCCTTTATGATATAAAGGTTTATCCTAGCTGTTTCAACCTGGAAATCTCTTCTGCTCGGTGAAAGAACTGATCTAACAGGCTTGTATTAGTATTGACTCTCGATAACATATAAAAAAACAAAACAAAACAAATAAAACCACCATTGACAGCCTATGATATTGGTTATAAGATAAAATTATTGGATGACATCAGAAGTATGGGACTGGAGAGACTGGGAAATTGATAAATGCCATGAATAAAGGCTCACATCATTATTTTATTGATTATCTTTTATAATTAATAATTTGATATGCAATTAACATTGATAAAATGTTAATAATGTAGGTTAAAAGTATGTTTTGTTTTTTCAGAGATCTGATAATTAAACATTTACCAGCATACCTCTGGTTAGATCACATATAAAGCCTTTCCAACTCTTAAATCCTACAATTTTTATCATTAAATCAGAGGCTATAATCCTCAGACTGAACTAAAACAAGAAGTTTTTCGATAATCTTTATGAAAAAGGTATTTCCCCCCTCATCTACTCAGTTTTCAGTAATTATGTCTCAGTCACAGATGGGAGGGGAACTGTATTTTTATTCTAATATGCACATCTTAATAGGCAGCAAGGATAGTGAATATTGTTAACACTTTGGATTAGGAAGACCTGGTTTCAAGTCCCACCTCTGATACCCATAGGCTATCTGATCCTGGGCAATTAGCATCACTTCTTAGTGCTCTAAGTATTTCTTCAAGAATACAAATTACAGAGCCTGTGAAAATCTGCATAGGTTTCCCATAAAGTATTCCCAGAGTAATGAATCACATATATAAATATAGAAAAAATAAATATGTGTTATATATATATAACATTATATATTATATATATAATATATAAAATATATAGAATATATAAAAATTATAATATAATACATAAACTATTAATATTATATAAAATATTAATATTAAATTAAATATAATATAATATATATATATAAATTATATAAAATATATAACATATATATTATATATAACATATTTATTATATAACATATAACATTACATATAACATATATATTATATAATGCACACACATATATATAAATATATATATATTCTTAAATATTAAATATTATATATATTCTTATATATATTATATATATTCTTAAATATTAAATATTACATATATAAATATATATATTCTTAAGTATTAAATATATCTAAAATATTCTTAAACAAGACGTAGACCAAGTGATCCACTACTTCACTAATTTTCCTTTTGACCATACTATTGGTTCATTAGAGTTCAAATCAATGCTTAATATCTGAAGGTATAGGGAGGCAGCACATTGTCTTGAAAAAATGTGTTAATCCCTGAGGCTGAGACGCTAGTCCCTATTTCACTATTTATTTGTCATATAAAATTGGCTAAATAATTTCTCCTCTCTGGCTTCCATTTTCTAATCCACAAAATGAGGAGTTTGAACTAAATGATCAGAGGAAATGTATGATGCAGAAGATAATTGATACAGAAAATGAGTTTAAGATTCTGAGGAACTAGAAGGCTATCAATCTCTGAACTGGAATTTAGTTTAGAAACCAAAGAAGTGACAAGTCTGGTGCATAAAAATTACTGATCGTCAGTCATCCCCATTTCAATGTACAAGGATTCTGTTTTGATGATTTCACTTAATTATAATTTAATGATGCTATAATTTATTTTGGCCTTTAGTGACCCCTGGTGGCAAATGATACTTATTAAAAGAAAACCAACTTATTAAGCAGCTTCTTCATATCCATATTAAGGCATATAATACTTTCAAAAGATAAATATACCTTTACTGGATCTCAATTCTAGGGCCTTTTTGGAATTGTTTTGAGTTTATAAATGAAAAAAATCAGAAATTTTTAGCTTATGAGGAAAGATATGGTATCAATTTTTAAAAATGTTTTTTATAGTATCTAGACAAATTATGTATCTAGACAAATATGTGGATCTTCTAAATTTCAAAAATAATACTTCAGACATTTCCTAGTATGTGAGCCTAGACAAGTCCATTTAACCTCTTAACCTAGTTGCCTTAAGGAAATCTCTAAGATTTTTAGATAGAGATAATTTCTGGATCTGTTATCACTGGAGAAAAGGGAAGATCAGTTCATCAGGAGTACTCTATACCAATTAAATGACAGTTCTAGATTTTAAAAAACCCTTATGTTCAATTATTTACTATTTTTTATTAATAAATGAATAAGTCATATCATAGATAATCTGAGTCACCAATTCTCAGAATTTGCCTACAGAGAAATCCAATGGGCAATTGTTTCTTTGCTCTTTGGGCCAAGAATCTTGTCACTGAACCAGTAATTCAGATTCAGATAAGTATATCTAGTTATATTTTATAGTTTATATAATTTTATTCTGCCTCATTTTATTTTTTCTTCTTTGACACATGCTTTATTTGGACTTGGAAATAACTAATCTTATAACTATACACTTACCCTCTTCCCTGTACATATTATTCCAACTCTCATCACCATGACTGCTTAGGCCCCCATGTTGGAACACTCTTGTTCCTTTAATCACTTCTCTTATAAAGAATTATTTGCTTCTTTCAAAGCTGAGGTCCCACCTCACTCCCCTACCATTCACATTGCCCCACACCCATGCCCCAAGTCATTAGTATTTACCTCAACCCACAAATGACTTTGTATTTATTTTGTATATTTTATATACACATATCTGTGTATGTACACATACACACACACACACACACACACACACACACACACACACACACACACTCTTGAATCAGAAAAAGCTTGCAGACTAGGCTGTTTGCTGCCAGATATTAAAGCAGTCAAGTGCTTTTCTATTCCCAAACTCTTAAATCTTCTGCTAGCACAGTCAATCTCATGGTTTGAGACCCTATCCTGTCGACTCGGATCCCCAACCCCAGAGAGGGCACCCCAATCCAGAGTCATTCATAGCACCCCTGCTTTGTCCTGTTTATCAGGACTTCCTTCTGGCTTCCTAGGGGGCACCCCTTAACCTTGGATCACTAAACCTTGATAATCCCAGAGTCCCTTTCAGCCTAAGGACAGCCCAAGAACACAGGCAGTGCTCTGGGGAAAACAGCTTTGATCTCTAGACTTTCTTCTTCTCCTTTACCTCTGGATGCACACAAGTTATCTAACTAGCCACTTCATTTGCCTTTGGGCTTCTTCTTAGGAGACATGCTTCTGTTTGTATTTGGATGCTTCTCTTCAAGCCCATACTTCACAGAGGGAGAGGCTGAGGGTCTGATCTCAAGGATGGTCAGAGAAAACCCAACAGAATGCCTAGCTTGAATCAGATGGCCCCAGCCATCTCAATGAGAAGTCACAGATTCTGGATGAGCCCCTATAAACTTTGTGGGACAGGTGCTAGCTAGATTCCCTTACCCAAAATGACTACCCAGATGTATCTTCAGATATAAACAGGAAGCATTTATTCGGTCCTTGCAAGGAGAGTCTGCTGAGCAGACACAGCCTTTCAGCTACCATCTTCCAGCACTGTGGCTGGCAAGCTGGAAATAATAAATTGGTTAAATAGCCAAAGACTTGGGTTCATTAGATGGACTGAAAAGGAAGTAATCATTGATTAATGGCCAGGAATGCTGTCTTCTTACTGTGGGACATGTAACTTCCTGAAGCTTAGACTAGGGTCTGACCTTTTCTGCCCTACAGCCTTCTGAAAATAGGGATTTCGTGAATTCTTGAGACTTAGGCTAGACCACTCCATTCTCATAGGCATTTTGAGAAATCTTCACTCATTCAGTGGGTTGGTTGGGTGTGGAGGGAGAAGTGCATTTTAGTAGCAATCTGCTATTGCAAAGGCACCTGAGAGAGAGATGAAGCATCTGTTGTGTGTGAGGGAAAGCAAAGTTAGTTTGGCTTGATTATAAAGAGTGGCAAAAACAGTATATGAAGGGACTAGAAGATACTGAAGGATCAGGATGGACTTTAAAAGCTGAGTAGTTTCTGTTTTATCCTAGAGGTAACAAAGAAACACTGTTTATTGAGTGGGGAAGTGAAATGCTACACTTTTCACTTAAGGGAGTTGACTTCGAAGCTGTGTGGAGGACAGATTGGAGTGGAGAGAGAGACTTGAGGCAGGGAGAACAATTGGGAGGCCATTTTAATAGTCTTGGTAGATATGACAAAGGCCTGAATGGGAATGTTGGCTTTTGAGTGTAGTAGGAGAGAGTACAAAACTGGAACAGTGGTGAGATATTAGTGATGCACAGAGTCAGTCATCCTGTCATCTGCTCCAGTTCTCACTGTTGAAAGCAAAGCTAATAATAGTTTCTTGACTTGCTTTTATGCTAATGTCATCCTTCAAAAAGTGAAAGAACCAACAAGGTGTAATTCCATTTTGAATCTAATTCTCAGTAGCAGAAAGGAAGTAGTTGATGGAGTGGAAATAATTTTAAGAGGAGGTGTCCATTCCTTCCTAAACTTTGTGACAAAGAAGACATGTACTTTAGATGTGGGAAAGCAGATTTCAAAGAGATCAGAGGCAGGATTGATGGAATTTTTTTTTTTATTATATATATATATATATTTTATAATATTATCCCTTGTATTCATTTTTCCAATTTACCCCCCCTCCCTCTATTCCCTCCCCCCGACGACAGGCAATACCATACATTTTACATGTGTTACAATATAGTCTAGGTACAATACATGTGTGCGAATATCACTTTCTTGTTGCACAATAAACATTAGAATCCGAAGGTACATGCAACCTGGGCAGACAGATATTAGTGCTAACAATTTTCATTCCCCTCCCAGTGTTTCTTCTCTGGGTGCAGCTACCTCTGTCCATCATTGATCAACTGGAAGTGAGTTGGATCTTCTTTATGTTGAAGATTTCCACTTCCATCAGAATACATCCTCATACAGTATTGTTGTTGAAGTGTACAGTGATCTTCTGGTTCTGCTCATTTCACTCAGCATCAGTTGATTTAAGTCTCTCCAGGCCTCTCTATATTCCTCCTGCTGGTCATTTCTTACCGAGCAATAATATTCCATAACCTTCATATACCACAATTTACCCAACCATTCTCCAACTGATGGACATCCATTCATCTTCCAGTTTCTAGCTACAACAAAAAGAGCTGCCACAAACATTTTGGCACATATATGTCTCTTTCCGCTCTTTAGTATTTCTTTGGGATATAATCCCAGTAGTAGCGCTGCTGGGTCAAAGGGTATGCACAGTTTGATAACTTTTTGGGCATAATTCCAGATTGCTCTCCAGAATGGCTGGATTCTTTCACAACTCCACCAGCAATGTATTAGTGTCCCAGTTTCCCCACATCCCCTCCAACATTTGTCATTATTTGTTCCTGTCATCTTAGCCAATCTGACAGGTGTGTAGTGGTATCTCAGAGTGGTCTTAATTTGCATTTCTCTGATCAGTAGTGATTTGGAACACTCTTTCATGTGAGTGGATATAGTTTCAATTTCTTCCTCTGAGAATTGTCTGTTCATATCCTTTGACCATTTATCAATTGGAGAATGGTTCGGTTTCTTATAAATTTGGGTCAGTTCTCTATATATTTTGGAAATGAGACCTTTGTCAGAACCTTTGTTTTTAAAAATATTTTCCCAATTTGTTACTTCCCTTCTAATCTTGTTTGCATTAGTATTATTTGTACAGAAACTTTTTAGTTTGATGTAATCAAAATCTTCTATTTTGTGATCAATAATGATCTCTAGTTCTCCTCTGGTCATAAATTCCTTCCTCCTCCACAAGTCTGAGAGGTAGATTATCCTCTGTTCCTCTAATCTATTTATTATCTCCCTCTTTATGCCTAAATCATGGACCCATTTTGATCTTATCTTGGTATATGGTGTTAAGTGTGGATCCATATCTAATTTCTGCCATACTAATTTCCAGTTTTCCCAACAGTTTTTTCCGAATAATGAATTTTTATCCCTAATGTTGGAATCTTTGGGTTTGTCAAAGATTAGATTGCTATAGATGTACCCTTTTTTGTCCTTTGTATCTAATCTGTTCCACTGATCTACCGGTCTATTTCGTAGCCAATACCAAATGGTTTTGGTGACTGCTGCTATATAATATAGCTTTAGATCAGGTACACTTAGACCACCTTCCTCTGAGTTTTTTTTCATTAGTTCCCTTGCAATTCTTGACCTTTTATTCTTCCATATGAATTTTGTTGTTATTTTTTCTAGGTCATTAAAATAGTTTCTTGGGAGTCTGATTGGTATAGCACTAAATAAATAGATTAGTTTGGGGAGTATTGTCATCTTTATTATATTCGCTCGGCCTATCCAAGAGCACTGAATGTCTTTCCAATTATTTAAATCTGATTTTATTTTTGTGGCAAGTGTTTTGTAATTTTTCTCATATAATTCCTGACTTTTCTTTGGTAGATGGATTCCCAAATATTTTATACTCTCAACATTTGTTTGGAATGGAATTTCTCTTTGTATCTCTTGCTGTTGCATTTTGTTAGTGATATATAAAAATGCCGAGGATTTATGTGGATTTATTTTGTATCCTGCCACTTTGCTGAAATTTTGAATTATTTCTAGTAGCTTTTTAGCAGAGTCTTTGGGGTTCTCTAAGTATACCATCATGTCATCTGCAAAAAGTGATAGTTTGATTTCCTCATTTCCTACTCTAATTCCTTGAATCTCTTTCTCGGCTCTTATTGCCGAGGCTACGTTTCTAGTATTTTGAATAGTAATTTGTAATTTGTAATAATAGTAATAGTAATTTGAAACTACTATTCTAGTAGTTTCTAGTATATTGAATAGTAATGGTGATAGTGGGCAACCTTGTTTCACTCCTGATCTTACTGGGAAAGGTTGCAGTTTATTTCTATTGCATATTATGCTTACTGACGGTCTTAAATATATACTCCTGATTATTCTAAGGAATAATCCATTTATTCCTATACTCTCAAGAGTTTTTAGTAGGAATGGATGTTGGATTTTGGCAAATGCTTTTTCTGCATCTATTGAGATGATCATATGGTTCTTATTAATTTGATTATTAATATGGTCAATTATATTAATAGTTTTCCTAATATTAAACCAGCCCTGCATTCCTGGAATAAATCCTACTTGATCATAGTGTATTATCTTGGAGATGATTTTCTGAAGTCTTTTTGCTAATATCTTATTTAAGATTTTAGCATCAATATTCATTAAGGAGATTGGTCTATAATTTTCTTTCTCAGTTTTCGATCTACCAGGTTTAGGTATCAGTACCATGTCTGTGTCATAAAAGGAGTTTGGTAGGACTCCTTCATCCCCTATTTTTTCAAATAATTTATATAACATTGGGGCTAATTGTTCTTTAAATGTTTGGTAGAATTCACATGTGAATCCATCTGGCCCTGGGGATTTTTTCCTGGGGAGTTGATTAATAGCTTGTTCTATTTCTTTTTCTGAAATGGGACTATTTAAGCAATTTATCTCCTCCTCTGTTAATCTAGGGAGCCTATATTTTTGGAGAAAGTCATCCATTTCACTTAAGTTATCAAATTTATTGGCATAAAGTTGGGCAAAGTAACTCCTTATTATTTCTCTAATTTCCTCTTCATTGGTGGAAAGATCCCCCTTTTCATTTGTAAGACTATCAATTTGATTTTCCTCTTTCTTTTTTTTGATCAAATTTACCAAAGGTTTATCTATTTTATTGGCTTTTTCATAAAACCAACTCTTGGTTTTATTTATTAATTCAATAGTTTTTTTACTTTCAATTTTATTGATTTCTCCTTTTAATTTTTGTATTTCGAGTTTAATTTTTGGTTGGGGGTTGATGGAATTTTTATGACTAAAATTTTTCCTTTTCTGAAGTTTCTTACTTGTTGACTTCATTAGTTCTAATTGGTTTAATTATCATGTGACTAAGTGGATAACTCCCAGGCCTATATATATCTAGCTCTAATCTCTCTTGAACTTTGAGAAGATTTATCTTCAGCTACTTATTATACTTTTCAAACTGGGTGTTCCATAGCTATTTCAAACACAAAATGTTGCAAAGCAAAACTCATAATATACTACTCAAAATATCCTCTTTTAAACTTCCCTCTTCTTTTCATTCTCTCATGTTTATAAGCTGGTGTTGTCTTTGGCTCTTTCATCCCACATATTCAATCAGTTGACAAATTTTGTCATTTCTATTTTCATATTATTTCTAACAGTCAACTCCTCATTATATAGTTACTCATATAGTTACTTGAGCTCAGCCCTTACACCTCTCTTGTGGACTATTGAAGAGAACTCCTAATTTGGTTTCTCTGCTTAAAATTACTTCCCTATTTCAATCTGTTCTCCACACAGTTTCCAAAGTGGTCTTTCTTTGATTAAAGAATGATGATTTCACGCCCCTATTCATTAAACTTCAGTAATTCCCTATTGCTGTTACCATAAAATAGAAATTTCTGTTTGACTTTTAAAGCCCTTTATAACCTATTATCAATCTATTTTACCAGATTTATTACACATTCTTTTTCTTCAGATTTTCTAAAATATAGAGAAAATGGCCTTCTTACCTTATCTCACAAATGTCATCCCCCTCTCCATACCTTTGCATTTGTCCCTGAAGCCTGAAGCCTAAAGCTTCCTCCTTCTTTTCTCTGCTTCTTATAATTTCTTGCTTCTTTCAAGTGTCATCTAAAGTTTTTGATTCCTCTACCTGCTATTTCCCTCCCCAAACTAGCTTGTATTTTGTACATTCTTCAAAATAAATATATTGTCTTTCCCAATAGAATGTAAACTCCCTAAGACAGAGAATGTTTCATTGTTGATTTTATATCCTTGATACCTAGCATAATTCCTGGCACAAACAGTAAGAGATTACTGCTTATTGATTTACTATAACAACACAGGAGGGATAGGAAGCTCTCAAGAATGAAATTATGAAGACACAAAGATAAACAGTTCTTTTTAAAATAGCTTTTTTATTTTTCAAAATACATGCAAAGATAGTTTTCAGCATTCACCCTTGCAAAACGTCATGTTCCAAATTTTTCTCCCTCTCTCCCCACCTCCCAAAGACAGCAAGCATATAAGTTAGGCATATACATTTCTTCTAAACACATCTGTGTTGTGGCTGTCTTCAAGAACTCAAAGCATATGAGCCCTTTGATCTCAGAGGCGAGATGAATGAGGCAGGAGAATCATAGAGTATGAAAAGAGCTATAGTTTATTATGCCTTACAGCCTTGTTGATATACATTTTTGCAAGTGAACAGTGCATGAACAGTATACAATCCCCAATCACCATTCAGAAAAACACTTTGTGGGCTTGGTGTATGCATGGTATCTGCCAATGGGAGAAGAGCCAATCCAGCAATTCAGCAACTCACTCACAGGAGAGAGGCCCTGTTCAGGCATCCTTGCTTACGTAGCCACTGGATGTGACCCTCTGGCTTACCATTTCCATGATCACAAATCATTGTTCCTTACTCAACAAGAACATTTCTGCAATGTGACAGAAAACTTATTGTGCATCAAAAGACGAGGTGGCCCTGGTACTCCCTCTCATCATAACTTAGCACATCTCCATATTTATCAGACTACACAAGAAAAATCTGATCAAAAAAAGAAAAAAAAAAGAGAAAGAAAAAAACAAACAAGTAAACAACAAAGATGAAAATACTATTTTGTGATCCACATTCAGTCCCCACAGTCCTCTCTCTGGATGAATATGGCTCTCTTCATCACAAGTCTACTGGAATTGGCTTGAAATACCTCATTGATAAATAATTCTTATTAGGAAAAAAGAGGACTTGTCTATAGACCTCACTTGGAATGCATAGGGAATTCATCAAACAACTCAAGGTTTAAACACATATATAAAAGAAGAAATGGAATACACTTAACAGCATTAATATGAACATATCATTTGTCTTGTAAAAACAGTATCAGTAATACTAAAGCTTTGAATGAGCTGGGGCTGGTGAACAAAAGACAACAAAGGATTGGTGTTTTTATTTTATTTTGTTTTTTTAATTAGTTAGGGAAAAAATAATTCATGAATAGAACTGCTTATTAGGGACAAAAGAAAGATGGTAGTTGCTCCCTTATTTTGCTTGTTTTCTTGACTACTGGAAATGGCCCTTTCTCTCTCTCTCTCTCTTATTATTATTATTATAGCTTTTTATTTACAAGATATATGCATGGGTAATTTTATAGCACTGACAATTGCCAAGCCTTTTGTTCTAATTTTTCCTCTCCTCCCCACCCCTCTCCC
This sequence comes from Sminthopsis crassicaudata, assembly GCF_048593235.1. Taxonomy (NCBI): domain Eukaryota; kingdom Metazoa; phylum Chordata; class Mammalia; order Dasyuromorphia; family Dasyuridae; genus Sminthopsis; species Sminthopsis crassicaudata. Next base: position 148,630,461 of record NC_133619.1, read on the forward strand.
CCAGATGGCAGGTTGACCAATACATATTATATATGTTAAAGTATAAATTAAATACAATATATATATATATATATATATATATATATATATATATATATATATATATATATATATATATATATATATATATATATATATATATATATATATATATACATGTCCAAACAGTTATTTTGCTGTACAACTTTGAAATAGTGTACAATTAGCCTGTGAAGGAAATAAAAAATGCAGGTGGACAAAAATAGGAGTATTGGGAATTCTATGTAGTGGTTCATAGTCATCTCCCAGAGTTCTTTCACTGGGTGTAACTGGTTCAGTTCATTACTGCTCTATTGGAACTGATTTGGTTCATCTTGTTGTTGAAGAGGGCAACATCCATCAGAATTGATCATAATGTAGTATTGTTGTTGAAATATATAATGATCTCCTGGTCGTTTCACTCAGCATCAATTCATATAAATCTCTCCAGTACTTTCTGAAATCATCCTGTTGGTTGAAATGACCCTTTTCAATAGAGAAGACAGACTTGGCTAATAGGGAATTAGCCAAGAGAGCACCCAGCTGCTGTCCTGATTCAATTATTATCTGGCTCAAATGAACATCTTTGGCTACTAAAAGTACTGGCAAATGGGTCTGCTAGGCCACTATCACTGTAATCTAAAAGAGAATTAAGAAGAGTTAAAAGAAAGTTTGGAAAAATTCAAGCACTGTCCCAATTAAAAAAAAAAAAGAGCACAGAGTCTGAGTAGAGATGAGCTTGATCTCAATTTCTTTAGTTCTAGAGTGAATTAGTAAAGAGATAGTGAATATCTAAAGAAATTAGAAATTATAATAAATGAACATGGCTCCATAAAGAACATCTAACTGCTAGAATAACTTTATTCCTCTTTTTGGCAGGGTTACTAAACTGGAAAATAATGGGAATACTGCAGATAGACTGTAGTTTACTCAAATTTGAAAAAAAAAATAGTATTTGATAAAGATTTTCTTACTTACGGAAACAATGTAAAAATTGTGTGTGTGGGAGGGTGAATGAAGATTTGGAACTGCTTGAATAGATGGATGCAGAGAAGCATTTATTGATTCAGTGTAATCTAGGCAGTTTTCTAATGGAACATATCAGCAATTACTGTGTAACATTTTTTATCAATCACTTGGATAAAGGTAAAGGTGGTACATTTGATCAAGTCAACAGATGACAATTGAGAAGGAAAACTACAGAAGATGCCAGAATCGGGATACAAAATGGTCTTGATCTAACCTTGATTGGAAAATAATATTAAACAGATAAAATGCATTCTTTCATTTGGGTTCTAAAAATAAACTTTGTAAGTGCAAGATAGCTGAGTTAGGATTAAATAGGAATTTGGGAAAGTTCTGGTGGTTTTAGCTAACTAAATAAGCTCACTATGTTGGCCTTATGTTTTGTGACAACAAAAAAGGTAATTTAATTTTGGGCTCTATACTGGAGGAATAGCTAATGTGAATGAAATGATATCTCTTGCCGTGGTCAAACTACATTAGAAATACTGTGGTGAATTTGGAGGGCCACAGTTTGGAAAATTCTTTGTAAAACTGGAGAAGTCCAGAGGCAGATAACCACGATGGTGAGAGGCCTTAAGTCTGTGCCATATGAGAACTATTGAAGATTCAGTTTGGAGTTTGGAGAAGAAACATCTATCTTCCAATATTTGAAAGGATCATGTGGAAAAAAAGACCAGATTTGCTTATTTAGGCATAGAATGCAGAATTGGGTGCAATGGGTGGAAGTTACAAAGAGGTAAATTTAAACATCAGGCAAAAACTTCCTAAATATTAAAGTTATCCAAAAACCAGAATGGACAGGAGGAGGTGTATTCCCCTCTGCTAAAAGAAAGTCTTCAAGCAGAACTATCAGATGTTAAAAATAGGGATTACTTTTTGGGTATGGGTTGGGCAATGTGGATGAGTGGACTACAAGGTGGGCCTACCCTTCCCTTCCACTGTTCTTTGAACAGGTTCCTTCCAACTCTTAAAATTGTGATAACATAAGAAATGCCATACATTGCCATTGTTCATGTAGGAATTGCCTCTAAATATTACAGTTTACTTTAATAGTTCATTATTAGTACATCGTTCATGACTTTATGCCCTTCTTGAATAACTATTAATACTGTGACATTTATTTGAATAGCTTTTAACATAGTTTTTACCTGGAGGTATAAAGTAGTATTTAAATTTGGGAAATAAACAAGGACTGTAGCTACTTGGAAAGCAACAGGTGTATGTATGAGATAACGAGCAGTGAAGGCCATTTGGAAACATTACTTTTTATAAATAGTTTAAATGCCAGAAAATTGTTTTCCATAGCACCTAGGTATTTGTTTTGTGATAAGTTGAGGTCAAAGCCTTGAATGGACAGTAATATGCATGGAGAATTTTCTTTAAAAAAAAAAAAAAACTTTTTTTTTTTTTTTTTTATTGTAGCTTTTTATTGACAATTACAAAACCTTTTGTTTTAACTCTTCCCCTCCCTCTCCCCACCCCTTCTCCCAGATGGCAGGTTGGCCAATACATGTTCAATATGTTAAAGTATAGATTAAATACAATATATGTGTACATGTCCAAACAGTTGTTTTGCCGTACAAAAAGAATCGGACTTTGAAATAGTGTACAATTAGCCTGTGAAGGAAATCCAAAATGCAGGCGGACAAAAATAGAGGGACTGGGAATTCTATGTAGTGGTTCATAGTCATCTCCCAGAGTCCTTTTGCTGGGTGTAGCTGGTTCAGTTCATTATTGGAGCAGAATTTTCAAATGTAGGAATGTACCATTCTCAAATTTTGCCTAGAATCCACCAATAATATTTTGCCCTGGTTTATTTGTCCTACTTTTTATATATTATATTACATATATATTATAATTTTAATGGACAATTACAATAAATACATAAATGAGAACAAATGAAAAATAAGAGTGCATAAGTTTCCATTATTTATTGACTGCTAAACATGAAAAAAAAAATCAAAATGATATAAATATCAAACTTCCCAACTGGCTCTCTAAAACTTTAGCAAGTTCTTAGTACTCAGTAAACAAATTTCACCATGTCCAGACTTCTAAATCCTATACTTTTATTTCCAATTGAAGAACCCTTTCTTAAGACTCTAATAAGATCAAACCTGAATTGATCATTTTAGGTCTTTCCTCAGACTTTTAAAAATTTTACTTTCTTAATGACAGAACTGCAGTAAATATTTCAGAAGCAGCATAAGTAACATTTTCTGTTCTCTTAATGACTAAGTATCTGATTTTCTTGATCGTTAGACCATAGTATCACATTGGATTGATGTCACTAACTTAGACTTGGCTCATCTTTAAGTTCACCTGCTACTTCTCTGTCCACTTACATAATTTGTGGACTACTCTTAAATCAAATCAATTAAATTGAGTTCAGATACCCTGAAACAGAAGAATTCTCTAGCATTTTGATGCTTTAAACCAGGGGTCCTCAAACTACGCAGCTCAAGACGTTTATGCAGCCTGCCAGGTTATGGCAAAACCAGACCGGAAGTGACGTTAGACCTAAACTCCTTAGCAACACACACTTCCGGCACTGGGCTGAGGCGGCAGACAGAGTGTTCTGCCCTCCAACAGTCTGAGCGACAGTGAACTGGCCCGTATTTTTAAAGTTTGAGGACCACTGCTTTAAACTTTCTACCACTATTAAACTAATGACCAGGGGTATCAACTTCAAGCTTGTAACCAGGTATTTTTCTTGCTTACTTCTTATTTTAGAGGGGGCAGCAAGATGCAGTTAATCTGAAAGGACAGAGATCTGCTCCTTCAAATCTGACCAAGCAGTTTTCTAGCTATGTGATGCTGGACATGTTTGCCTCAGTTTCCCGTAGTGAGGATGAAACATTTGTTAAAAAAAAAAAAAAATTGTACAGCAGGTATGACAGTACCTAGTACACAGTAGGTGCTAAATAAATGTCAGCAGTTATTATATTGTCATCTTGAAGAAAATCACAATCTCAGCCAGCGTAATTAACAAATTAATTAACAAAAAGTAAACTACCTTATATAAAGATTTGATTCAGATCTGTCATTTCACTTGCAGAGAAAACTTTCAGAATGAGAAAACTTCCAACTTGGTCCTAAAGGTTAGCAGTTAAGCGCATACTTACATAGCCAACAACTCAATTTATTAAATGTTATTATTAATTTAATTAAATGTTTATTAAATTCTGCTAAGCATTGTATGTGCCCCACGATAAGTAATATCTGCCAGAAGTGGATCTCACAACACAAACAATACACAGGCTGGTGAACCGCAAGCAGTCAGTTTTATTACTCAGATTCATTCCTAGTTTGCGCTTCCTAAAGTTCCCCACCTCCTGCCCCTTTACTTTTTTTTTCCTCGGTTGCTCTGGTTACTAAGGATGCAAGGACATTTTTTTGGAAGGGAGGGAGATCTGATTCTACGAAAACTTTACCGGCAAATATTAGCCCTCTGGTCGCCCTGCTAGCTTTTCCGTCAAGGGCACCCACTGAACAAGCCCCTTTTCCAGGGCGCTTTGGTCTGTCCGGGTCAGATTCCCCCTTCAGGGGCTGCTGTATTTATTTTCAAGTCTTCCGGACTTGCATCATCTTGTATTCATGATTCTCCTCCCTCCTTCCAACTTCCATCAAATCCGATCACTTTGCTGAGCATCTTACCCTTCCTCTCCCTCCATCGATCTCCCCAACTTCCGGTTACTCTTCGGTTCCGCAGTTGTGTCGGCAAACAAACTAGCACAGCAGGCGAAAAAGGAAAGAAAAGCAGCCTCCCCCTCCCTCCCGCACACGTGCTCACTCTGGGCTTAGCGTTTCAGCCTTTCACTGCCTCAATTTCCTTATGGTGGAGGAGCAGAGGTTAGACTGGAAGATCTCAAACAGCCCCTTCCAAGTTTGAGACTCCGGCGCTCACTCCCACGGCTCCTCTGATCGATCCTTTGAATCATTTCTTCCCGAACATCACCGGAAAAGTGGGACTAGAGGGGGCCACTTCCCGAAAGCCAAACGAGGCTGAACCGAGAATTGGAGCTCCAGAGAGCGCCTCAAGCGCATGCGCCTCCAGACCCGCCCCCGCCACTTTGCCACTCAAATTCGCCTTCCAGGGTTCTCCGTGGGCTCTTTGGCCCTTGCCTCCAGCCACTCCCATCATTCTGCCTCCAGGCCGAGCCAGCCTTAGGGTTCCCTGACAGCTCGGGGCTGGCGGACGCCTCTGCGTCTCGTGCTTCCACGTTATCCTATCAGAGGAAGGGTGGGGCTAGGGCCTCGGCGGCCTATCAGCGCCCACCACGACCCAAGCGAGGCCGCTTAGAGGGCGCCCTGGAAGCACGCGATTGGACGGCGTCAGGGACCCGGGGCGTAGCGGCGTCCGCGGTCCTGCCCCTTACTCCCGTCACCAGCCGTGGCCCGAGCGGCTACAGTGGCCGCGGGAGCTGGTCAGTTCCCGCACTCTCTTTTCGTCCTCCTCCTCCTTCTGAGTGCCCTCGGCCATGGTGTACCTCGGCTCCATGACTAACCGGCTGAGCTCGGTGTTTCCCTTCCTGCTTGTCCTGGTGGATCTGCAGTACGAAGGTGAGGGAGACCCTCCGGCCTGGGGTGACTGTGGCGAGCCGGGCCAGGCCCTCAGACGGCTTTCCTACTTTTATCTCTTTCTCCTCCCTCCCCCGGCCTCGGAAGGTGCGGACCGGTGGAGCGGGGCTGTCTGCCGTGGGGGTATTTGCAGCTGTTGTTAGGTGTATGGGGTGGGTCCGTCCCGGGATGAGATACGGCTGAGCTGTTGTCTCGAGCTCATGGTTTATGATCTCCATACTACTCCAGTACCACGTCTTCCCGCCCCCTGGTCGCCCTCTGTGGATTCCGGGGTTGGGGATCCAGGTGTGGCCTGGGACCGTGAGTGGAGACTCTCCATATCACACTTGTCTATCTTGCTGCCTTACCCCTAGTAGCTAAGGAACCTTAGCTCCCCCCCTTCGGAATCTGGCACGCTGGGATCCCTTTTCTCCACGAGAGAGGGGGAACTCTTAGCGACACTCTCCTCTTGGCAAAGAGAACTGTGAGCGGAGCAGGTGAGCGAAGCTCGGGAGTGGGTGGGTTGACCCTCCCTAGACAAAGTTTCACTGGGGGCGGGGCAGGGGGGCGGCTAGGTAGGTATGTACCTACCTTGGTGTCTATGTTGATTGGCGTAAGTGTAACTTCTCACCTAAGTTTAAAAGCAGTTGCTATATTGGGGGTGAATGGGAAGGGTGCCCTGGGGCTTCTATGAGATCTAATTAGCCTAAGAAGGCTAGTTATTGGTCCTCAAGATTCTAAATGTAGTGATGTTGTTTATGGATGGTTCTTTGACCTCTGGATTAAGGGATTAACCGCATTTTTTTTTTTTAATGGTTGTATTGTTGTCAAATAGGTTATGACTACGTAAGATAATGTTTAAAACCAAGCTACTGGGAAAAGAGGCTTAAAAAGGCACAGAAGTAGTCTATAAAACTAGTACCCCTAGAACTTTATAAATGTGTGAGCATTTTACTTTTTTTTTGCTATTTGAATACCATAACATTGGATAGCAGAGATATTGAATTTATCAAATGTTGCTTCTCGGTGAAAGCTAAAATTTATTGCGGGAAAAGTAATAACTTTTAGAAAAGATTCACTCAACATCTCATTTTTATAAGAAGTTCAAAAAACTTCAAAATTGAAAAGTCTCTCTTCTTGAACAGAAAAAGAGGACATTTATAGAAAATAGGGCACAATATAAAAACAAAAAAACATCTTAGAGCTTTTGAATAATCTTGAACAAACTACATGTGTGGTGTGGTAAATCAAGTGCTTCACCAATTTGCCTCCAAATATTTATCAATCAGCAAGGTCAACTTTGTAAAGCCATTTGGAAACTTTAAAATACTATATAAAATTAGTTGATGAGAATTATTATTTTGTGGTATTGTAAATGGTAGTTTTCACTTTAATGGTTCACCTTCAATTAGCAGTATAACTCTCAACACATTTTGATTGGGAGTGACCTATTCTTTTTTTTTCCTTTTTTTTTTTTTTTTTTTTCCCCTGAGGCTGGGGTTAAGTGACTTGCCCCGGATCACACTGCTAGAAAGTGTTAAGTGTTTGAGGCCACATTTGAATTTAGGTCCTCCTGACTTCCGGGCTGGTGCTCAAGGGAGTGACCATTCTTAAAAAGAAATCCAATTTAACATGTATAACATATTGGATTGCTTGCTATCTAGGGGTGGAAGGAAGGAGAGGAAAATCTGAAACACAAGGCTATGCAAAGGTTGATGCTGAAAAATTATCCTTGCACATGCTTTGAAAAGAAAAAGCTTTAAAAATTTTTTTTAAAAAAAGCACATTAAAAAAAGGAAATCCAAGAGGACTATTCCTAGAGGAATTCACTAAAGAATAAACTTTCTTTTTCTCAGTTTATACTTATAGGGGAAATCTTATGAAAAACAATGACATGTTACAATTTGGGGAACTACCATTAATGTAATATGGTTGACTATATTTCAATTTTTAGAAGCTTTAGAAAAGTCTAGTGGTAGCTTTCAAATGATGTGCCAACTTTTTTTTTTAATAGCTTTTTATTTTTCCAAATACAGACAACATGCTTTTGGAAAATCTTGTGTTCCAGATTTTTCTCTTCCTCCCCCCATAGACAGCAAGCAATTCAATATAGGTTAAATGTGCAGTTCTTCCAAACATATTTCTTTATTTGTCATGCTCCCCAAGAAAAATAAGAACAAAAGGAGAAAAAAAAAAAAAAAAAAAAACATAAGAGGAAAAAACCCAACCAAAAAAAGAAAAAAAAAAAGTGAGTTCCCTCACCTGCTCTGCTCACTATTTCCTCCACCAAGAGGAGGAGGTCTCTAAGAGTTCCCTCTCTCACTTGGGGAGGAGGGACCTGAGGGTGCCAGATTCTGTCAAGGAAAGGGGGAGCTAAGGTTCCTTGGCTCCTAGGAGTAAGAGGTAAGCAAGATAAAAGTAAGTAATAAATAAATAGTAAGGTAAAAAAAAAAAAAAAAAAAAAAAAAGTATCCATAGTTTTCTCTCTGGATGCGGATGGCTCTTTCCATCACAAGTCTTTTGGAATTTATGTGCCAGCTTTTTAAAGACCCGTTCTTATTGCAAAGTTGAAACTAGAAGGATCTTGATTGTTATTTATAAATAACTGTTGCTATTTTTTAGACTATTTAGGAAACTGAGTTAGTTGCTTTACTCCCTAGAGGGAGTAAATTGGAAAATTTATAAATTGGAAAAACTAGGAATATATAATGAAGAGTGTTTTAAAAAAATTAATTAATTTATTTAATTTTTACAAAAATTTTATGCATAGGTCATTTTTTAGCATTGACAATTGCAAAACCTTTTGTTTCAACTTTTCCCCTCCTTCCCCCCATCCCTTCCCCCAGATGGCAGGTTGACCAATACATGTTAAATATGTTAAAGTATAAGTTAAATACAATATATGTATACATGTCCAAACAGTTGTTTTGTTGTACAAAAAGAATCGGACTTTGAAACAGTGTACAATTAGCCTGTGAAGGAAATCCAAAATGCAGGCAGACAAAATTAGAGGGATTGGGAATTCTATGTAGTGATTCATAATCATCTTCCAGAGTTCTTTTGCTGGGTGTATGCTGGTTCAGTTCATTACTGCTCTATTGGAACTGATTTGGTTCATCTCATTGTTGGAGAGGGACACATCCATCAGAATTGATCATCATACAGTATTGTTGTTGAAGTATATAATGATCTCCTGGTCCTCATTTCACTCAGCATCAGTTCATGTAAGTCTCTCCAGGACTTTTTGAAATCATCCTGTTGGTGATTTCTCACAGAACAATAATATTCCAGAATATTCATATACCACAATTTATGCAGTCATTCTCCAATTGATGGGCATCCACTCAGTTTCCAGGTTCTGGCCATACACAAAGGGCTGCCACAAACATTCTTGCACATATAGGTCCCTTTCCCTTCTTTAAGATCTCTTTGGGATATAAGCTCAATAGCAACACTGCTGGAGAAAAGGGTATGTATGCACAGTTTGATAACTTGTTGAGCATAGTTCCAAATCATTCTCCAGAATGGCTGGATGTATTTACAATTCCACCAACAATGTATCAATGTCCCTGTTTTCCCATATTCCCTCCAACATTCTGCATTATCTTTCCCTGTCACTCTAGCCAATATGACAGGTGTATAGTGATATCTCAGAGTTGTCTTAATTTGCATTTCTCTGATTAATAATGACTTGGAGTATCTTTTCATATGGCTAGAAATAGTTTCAATTTTTTCTCTGAGAATTGTCTGTTCATGGTGACCATTTATCAATTGGAGAATGGCTTTATTTCTTATAAATTAGAGTCAATTCTCTATATATTTTGGAAATGAGGCCTTTATAAGAACCTTTGACTGTAAAAATGTTTTTCCAGTTTTATTGCTTCCCTTCTAATCTTATCTGCATTAATTTTATTTGTACAAAAACTTTTCAATTTGATATAATCAAAATTTTCTATTTTGTGAGCAATAACGATCTTTAGTTCTTCTTTGGTGGTCATAAATTCATTCCTCTTCCACAGGTCTGAGAGGTAAACTATCCTATGTTCTTGTAATTTATTTACAATCTCATTCTTTATACCTAGATCATGAACCCATTTTGACCTGATGTGGGTCAATGCTTAGTTTCTGCCATACTAATTTCCAATTTTCCCAGCAATTTTTGTCGAACAGTGAGTTCTTATCCCAAAAGCTGGGGTTAAAGAGTGTTTTTATGAAGACTACTTTTATTAAAGTTTTCTTTAAAAGATTTTTAATTATATTTGGTTTCTTTTCTTTTTGAATTTTGAGTATCAAATTCTCTGCCTTCCTCATGCTTTTATCTACCTATTGAGAATGTAAGCAGTAAATTATTAAAACCTGTATTAAGTTATAGTTTTTTTAAATATAAGAAAAATAAAATGAGAAAATTATGTTTCAGTTTGTACTCAGAATTCATCAGTTCTCTTTGGAGCAATGGATGGCATTTTTTCATCATATGTCCTATGGAGTTGTTTTGTATTGTTGTATTGATCAGAATAGACATATCTTTCACAATTATCATTATAATATTGCTATTACTGTGCAGAATTTCTCATTTCTCACTTCACATCAGTTCATATATTGTCTTGTAATATTTTTCTGAGATTATCTGCCTTGTCATTCCCCACATTATGGAGTATTCCATCACAACCATATGCTACAACTTGTTCAGTCATTCCCTACTTGATGGATATCCCTTTCATTTCCAGATTTGCTACCTCAAAAAGAGCTGCTATAAATAATTTTGTACATTTAGCTTTTCCCCTCTTTTCTTTGATCTCTTTGGGATATATACAGAGAAGTAGCATTTCTGGGTCAAAAGATTTTATAGCCTATTGGATCTAGTTCTAAATTGTACTTCAGTATTATTATTATTATTGGACAGTTGGACAATAATTGGATAGAAGAATTGTACATGTTTAATATATTTGGATTACTTGCCTTCTAGAGGAGGATTGGGATGGGGGTGGGGAGAAAAAAAATTTGGAACACAAGGTTTTGCCAGAGTGAATATTGAAAACTATGCATATGTTTTGAAAATGAAAGCTTAAAAAAAAAAACCCTCCCCCCCTTTATGGTGCCTTTTTGTAAAATGTAACCTGATTATTCTTTTAATTAGTTCTTTTTCTGCTTTTTTAACCAATTTTCTTCTGTTTCTTCTTATAGAAAGTCTATTTTGCTTCAAACTACTGCTTCTCTTACTCTTTTATCATTCTTTATCATTCCCCTCCTCTTTTTTCTTGGTGCCTTCTCCTCCTTCCTTATTGGCTAAGTTATATATTCCCTCTTTGAACCAATTCCAAAGAGAGTTCATAGTTCAAGCATTGCCTGTCACTTCCCTCCCCTTCCCATTTTCCCTTTCAGTATAAAAGCTCTTCCTTGTGCATCTAATTTATGTGAGAACATTTCCCCCATTTTACTTCCCATCTTCCCCTTTTGCCAATGCATCCCTCTTTCTCACCCCTTCATTTTTTTTGGCGACCATTCTACCATAATCAGCTCATATCTGTGCTATCTATAATTGCTCTAATAATGATAATAGTTCTTAGGAGTTACACATATCATTTTGCCAAATAGGAATGTAAGCAGTTTAACTTTATTGAAATCCTTATGATTTCTCTTTCATATTTATTTTGTTTTGTTTTTTGCTTCTTTTGAGTCTTCTGTTTAAATGGCAAATTTTCTATTCAGTTCTGGTTTTCTATTCAGTTCTGAAATGTGTGAAAGTCCACCATTTTACTAAATGCCCATTTCTGCCTCTCTGAAATTATATTCAATTTTGCTTCTTATCTCTTTAGTTCTAGGAATTCTTGTGGAACTTGGGTCTAATTAACATTTTTCTTAGAGGCCTTGGTCTGTTTTCACATTGTTGTTTTCTTCTGAATTTGTCTTAGTCTTCCCATAGTAGCTTTTTATGATCAGTTTTTTGTTGTTGTTTGCTCTTGTTCCCTAATATATTTCTTGATTTTGTAATTTGTTAAAATTGGGCTTGGCTCATCCTTTGGGTAGAGAGGTACTGTGCTGAGCTTCAGACATTTTTATTCTGGTTTTTTTTTTTTTTTGTTTTTGTTTTGTTTTGTTTTTCCAGAAATAGTTCTGGGGATCTGCAAATTTTTGGTGCTTTCAAGGTAGTCAAGAGTATAAAATTGCTGGTCAAGAGTGTGCTCAGTTTGATTGCTTTTTGGGCATTTTTTCATATGAATGTAGACAGCTTTAATTTCTTTGTCTAAAAACCTCTTCATATCCTTTGCTAATTTGTCAATTGGGGAATTACTTGTATTCTTCTAAATTCAATTCTCTATATACTTGAGAAACGAAACCTTTATCAGAGACACTTGCTGTAAAAATTGTTTACCAGCTTTCTGCTTTTCTTCTAATCTTGGTTGCAGTGGGTTTTTTGGTGCAATATAGTTTAATATGGTCAAAATTATCCATTTTGAATTTCATAATGCTCTCTATCTCTTCCCTTTTCCGTAGATCTGACAGGAAAACTATTCCTTACTCTTTAGGGTATATTTCCTATAATGGGAGCCACTACAAATAGTTTTGTGTTTGTGTTTGTGTGTGTGTGTGTGTGTGTGTGTGTGTGTGTGTGTGTGTGTGTGTGTTCTTTTCTTCTCTTTTCAGTCTCTAGGATTGTAGAATTAGTATCCATAATCTGGGTAACAGGTTTTGGAAGTTGAGTAGCTTTTGGACCATAGTGCTAAATTGCACTCTAGAATGGTTGAATTAATTCTCAACTCCACCAACAGTGCATTAATTTCTTAGTTTTCTCACATCCCCTTCAACATTTGTCATTTTTATTTTCTGTCACATTAATCAATCTAATAGATGTGGGGTGATATCTCAGAGTTGTTTCATTGTACATTTCTCTTAATCAATATTGATTTGGAGCATTTTTTTCATATAGTAATGCTTTGGCTACTTTACCTCATACTTGACCATTTTATAAATTGGAGAATGGTTCTTATTTTTATAAATTTGACTAAGTTCTCTATATTTTTGAGAAATGAGGCCTTTTTCAGGAATACTTTTAATTTTTTTTTTTTCATGGTAGCTGTCTTTGTATTTTCCTCCATCTATTCTCTTACTCTTCCTTTCCTTGTACTCTGACTATCCTCAAAAGTGTTTTGTTTCTGACCATCATATTCCCCTTCTATCTATACATATTCTTTCTTACTGCCCTTATAATGAGAAAGTTTAGGAGTCACAAGTATCTTCTTTCCAAGTAGGAATATAAACAGTTTAATTTTGTTAAATTCCTTATGATTTCTTTCCTATTTACCTTTTTTTAATGCTTCTCTTGCAAAAGTCACATCTTTTATTCAGCTTTGCTCTTTTCATCAGGAATGCTAGAAAGTCTTCTATTCCATTGAATATGAATTTTTTCTCCTGAAGGATTATACTTGTTCTTTTCTGGATAGGTGATCCTTGGTTGTAAACCTAGCTCCTTTCCCCTCAAGAACATCATATTCCAAGTCCTCTGATTCTTTAATGTAAATGCTGCTAAATCTTGTGTTATCCTAACTTTGGCTCCATGATATTTGAATTGTTTCTTCTTGGCTGCTTGCAATATTTTCTCCTTGACCCGGAAGTTTTTTACTTTACTCATTGTTCCTGGAATATCATAACAATTCATTGAATTTTCTTGCAACACATTTAGACTTTTTCATGATAGTTTTCAGGTAGTCCAGTTGTTCTTAAATGATCTCTCTTCAATCTGTTTTCTCAGTCACTTGTTTTTCCAATGAAATATTTCATACTTTCCTTAATTTTTTCATTTTTAAAATTCTGTTTTGTTGTTTCTTGATGTGTTATATTAGCTTCAATTTTTAAGTAATCATTTTCTTCTGTATAACTTTATATCTCCTTTTCTATTTGACCAGTTTTGCTTTTTAAAGTATTTTTCTTCAATGAATTTTTGTGCTCTTTTCCCATATGACCAATATCTTTTCAAGACATTTTCCTCTTCGTTGGATTTTTGTGCCTCTTTTATCATTTTAGCCTATTCTTTTTTTTTAAAGTTATTTTCTTCAGTATTTTTTTGTAACTCTACTAAGTGGTTCATGTTTTTTCATGATTTTCTTTCTTCACTCTCTTTTCTTTCCTTAATTTTTCCTCTTTTTGATTTTGAAAATCAGTTTTGAACTTATCCAGGAATTCTTTTAGTGTCTGAGATTAATTCACTTTTTTTTTTCTTTCCCATTAGTGCTTTGGATATAGCAGTTTTAACTTTTTTGGGTTTTTTTGAGTTTCTGTTTTAATCTTCCTTCTCACCTTAGTAACTTTCTGTGTTCAGGGTGTTTTTTTGTTTTGTTGTTATTGTGTGTTTTTTTGTTCTTTTTCTAAACTATTTTTTGATTTTTAATTTTATGTTAAAATTGGATTCTGTTCTCAGGGTGAAGGGGACACTTTCCCAACCTTGAGTTTTTTGCGCAGCTCTTTTTAGGGCAGTTCTGGGAGTCTGGGAGTTTTCAGTTCTTCCAAGGTGGTGTGATTTAAAAAAAAAAAAAAAAAAAAAGTTTCTACTATTCTCCTGGCCTGTGCTCTTATTTGTGAGGAACCATAAGCACTGCTCGTTTACCACAGTACTTTAAGCTCCAGTGTACTAGTGCTCTATCTTGCTTTGACACTGTAACCTGTATCCTTATATGGGTAATGTAAAAGAGTTCTTCATCAAGTGCCAATAAAGAGACTCCATTCTCATTCTGGTGAGATAGACCTTTCCTGCTGATCTTCTAAGTTGTCTTGGACTGAAAAATTGTTTTAGTTCTTCCTTTTGTGGGTTCTGCTGCTCTAGAATTTGTTTTGAGGCATTAAAGTTGTTTGGAAGTAAATTTGGAAGAGCACAGTCGAGTTTTTCTTTGCCATCTTGGCTCTACCTTTGGATTTTAAGTTTTTGACAAATAATTTAAATATAGCTTTTTTACATGGTCTTGTCAAATTTGTGTTTGATTCAAGAGTAAAATTTCAAGGCCAATAGAAGAAATTATTGGTATTAAAAAAGATCACTTTTCTGTTTTCCCAGTAGAGCCACCCCTTGCACAGGTAGCATTAATGAAAATAATGAATATTTCTGCATTTATGAATGTATATCTCATTTGCACCATAACCCATTCTTATTTTGCCAAGAGGTGGGTGTGATGTATATGCATAAACCTATGTGTGTAATATATTTATGTAAATGTGCATATGTATGTATGTGTGTATATATATTATATTTTAATAATATTGGTTTTTCTTTGTAACCCTATTTCATTTTATGCACTTAAAAATATTCTATGAAAAAGTTAAAGATTTTCCTAGAATGCCAAAACATTCTATGACCATCTCTCTCCCCTCCCCTCAAAAAACTTAAAAACTCCTACTGTGGGAAACAACTTAGTCTTTGTGAACTTGCTGGAATGTTTTGATTCTGACATCAAGCATTTACCAGACCTTATAGATGTTGATTGACTTTTGTAGCCTTCCTCAGTCTGATTCATCTTTCCCTGGTTTTGATACTGACCACATTATGACTATTTCTCTAGTCATCTGATCTTCTTTCTTTAGAGTCTCCTTAAACTTTTTTACTGTTTATCAAAGCTTTTTTAAAAAATAATCTAATCTTAGTAAAAGACTTTAAACATTACACTTCTCATCCTTCCTGTGGATTGAAATTATTTATAATATAATATGTATAATGATAATATAAATATTTATAAATGTTTAATATAGGAATACTTTAAAATATATAAAATCTGTTGATTACAGAATCACAAAGAAAACCCATTATACTGAAATACAGTTAGCAGTATTTTTTTAAAAAAAATTATGGCCTTCAATTTAACAAGCTCTTAATTTTAGAATGGGGCAGCTAGGTGACACAGTAGATAGAGTCTGGAGTCAGAAAGACTTGAGTTCAAATTTGGCCTCAGACACTAGATAAGTCATTTTATCTTGTTTGCCTCAGTTTCTTTATCTGTAAAATGATCTGGAGAAGGAAATGCCAGACAATGTCAGACAATTCTGAAAAACAACTAAATAACTTTAGAGTTATATAGTTTGTTTTTATCTAACAATAGTATATTGTTAGATAATCTATCTAGTATAATCTGACTCCATAGGAAGAAATCCAAGAATAAATGACTCCTGTATAGCTTTAAGTATTGCAAAGTATACAATAATTACTTGATCATATTTTGAGAGCCACAAAAAGCCTGTGAGAGTTTTAGTCCCCACAGTTATCTTATTTCCATTTTATAGAGGAGAAAGCTGATATTCAAAGTTTAAAGGACTTGCCAATGCAGCAGGATTTGAATCTGTTTAGCACCTTCTGTATCATGCCGGAGATAATTACCTCATTTAAATCAAGAAGAAACAAATTCAATAAAATAATATTGCAGGCAAAAATATCCTGAGTTTTGTTTTCTTTTTTATCTAAATTATATTTTTATTTTTCAGATGAAAGGTACAGAATTAGTACAGAATTAATATAATGAAAGAAAACATTCTAACAAATAATTTCATATACTCACTTTTTTATAGCAAGGTTGCTGGACTCTTCAAATTCCAAGCATGTAAGAATCTATAGATGAAGGTTTCTTGCAAAATGTGTACAGTATTGTACTGCAATCCCTTTACTACTATTGCTAAATGATTTATAAGCTAATCACAATGGTAGTACCTACACTGATATACACACAGGTTACTAAAGATAGAACTATTATGTGTTTAGTCATTTAATGCAACACACCTAAATGCACTTTTCCCTAGTCAAATTAGCCTGGTAGGTGTTTTCTGTTCATTAAAGCAGGAGCAAAATAATGATGACAATATGTTAATAGTGTGTATTGCCTCACTACTTTTAAAAATAGTTCATTGGTTATAGTGATGTAGTTAGAGTATTTTTTAAAAAGGTGGAAGGAAATGATAGTAGGAACCTAATTATTAGATTGTCATTAAGCTTTAATTTAATCATTGTCATTATCAAATGAGTGATCTTTCTTTTAAAAAAATGAAATTAATGTATTTGGGGAAGTGAATCCCATGTATATGTTGAACTCTGATCTTGATCAAACTGTTTAACCTCTGCTAGCCTCAATTTATCTATATTTTGAGTGGAATTTGGTCAACATAGGCTGTGTTTTCAAACTTCTAGGAGATCCTTTGATTTTTGATTCTTTCAGTATATAGCATTTAAGAATTATAAATCAATTTAGAAATTCAAGTCAAATTGAAAAATTTCCATTGATAAAATTCCATGTGTGTGGTGGATTCTGAAGTTAAACCACTTGACAGTGCCAAGGACTTTGGTGGGGTGGCAAGAACTTTCTGACCAGTTCTCAGATCCCTTTCTTCTCTCTGGCTTAAGAGCTCCCGAAACTACTGCTACTTCTGACTTTTTTTTTTTAATTTTAATAATAGCTTTTTATTTTCAAAATACATGCAAAGATAGTCAACATTCACCCTCGCAAAACCTTGTGTTCCAAATTTTTCTCCCTCTCCCTTACACAGCAAATAATCCAACATATGTTAAACATGTACAATTCTTCTATACATATTTCCACATTTATCATGCTGCACAAGAAAAATCAGATCAAAAAGGAAAAAAAAAAGAGAGAAACAAAACAAAAACCAAGCAAACAACCCTGAGTTTTGTTTTTAAGGGACAAATAAGAAATCTCACTCAACCCTAGAAATCAGAAGAGAGAACTTTGAGGACTCATTTTGAGAATTTGGAGTGAGAATCTGACTGTAATGCTCACAAGGAGTTTGAACATCTTTCCTGAGTGGTTATACTAGAATGTCAGTCTTATGTTTAGCCTGTGGGGTTGGAAAAAGATGAAGCAGAATGCTTAGACTATTAGAAATGATGAAAGTGTATAGTTTTTAGGAAGAAAAGTTACTTAGTAAGGTCTTTCTAGCAATAGATGAGGGAAAGGATGCCCAAATTAATTTTCATGCTTTCATCTCATGATTGTAATCATTCCTCATCTATCTTTTACAAACTCTGATCATATTGCTTCCTTCCACTATAGTCAAATTAGAGTATGCTGTTCTACTTTTATGTCTTTGCTAATTATGTACTGTATTAGGACTTACAGTGCCATGGTACTTCCTTACATTCATATTCCACAGTTCAATCAGTTACCAGTTGTTTTAAGCACCAAAAATGCTTCCAAAAATATTTTGGCATGCATAAGACATTTCTTACTGCCTTTGACCTCCTTTGGGTATGTGTATATTTTTAATGGCATCACTAGATCAAAGAATATGAACAGTTTAATTTTTTTAAAAATAAGGTTGATTGATTTAATCAGTTTAGTAAGGTTGATAGAATGATTGTACTAATTCACTACTCAACTAATAATATATTTAATGTGCCTGTATTTACATAGTATCCCTGCACCCAACATTATATTATTTTAATCTTTTATTAGCTTTTTTAGTCTGGTGGTTATTATGAGTATAACTTAAGAGTTGTTTTAATTTTTGTTTATTAGTGATGTAGAACATTTAGAAAATGATTGTTTTATACTTTGTATTTCTTTCAAAACTATTCAGGACCTTTGACCATTAATTTATTGGAAAATAGCTCTTAATCTTGTGTGTATGGATGGGTGTGTTTACTATGTATCTTGTGGATTATAAATATTTGATACAATGCTTTGAGTTTCCTTTATTCTAGTTTTTTTTTTTTTAATACAAAATGCTTTAATTTTACATAAAGTAGTCTATTTTACTTTTTATAATCCTCCCCTTGTTGAAAAAGAGAGATGTGGCCCTAGTGATAGTGCGAGAGAATTTAAAGCTCGTTAAGTAGTCATAACCAGTGTTTCCCTATAAATTTTTTCCCTAACTAGAAATCTTAAAGATAGAGGTACTGTCTTTTATTTATTTTTTTACATTTAGCTTGCGTATTTATTTGGACCTATTTGTGACAAATGCGTATTTATTACATTATATTTTGTGTATTGTGTGTATGTATGTACATGTGTACATACATAAAACGTGTATTATAAATTAAATTATGTATATATTTATTTTTAACATATGGTTTAAATGTTAATCTAAAACTTTTTCTGTGAAACTGCCATTTTCTCAGTATTTCTTCAGTATAGTCTTTCCTCTTAGTAGTTGCTTAGGTTCAGTCATTTCAGTTGTGTCTAACTCTTTGAATACCCATTTGAGGTTTTCTTAGCAAAGATACTGGTTTGCCATTTCCTTCCACAGTTCATTTTGCAGATAAAGAAACAAAAGTAACCAATATTAAATGACTTCTTCAAGGTCCCATAGCTATGAAGTATCTCAGGTCACATTTGAACTCAGACTTATTTTTCTGAGATAACTGACTCCTACCTGTCCTTTCACTAGTGGAAGACTTCTTAAATAATTTTTGGTGTCACAAACTTAAGGCAGTCTGAAATCTGTAGATACCGGAGTATGATATTTTTAAATGTATAAACAAAAATATATAGGATTACCAAGGAAAACAGCTATAATTCAAATACAATTAAGTTTAAAAGAATGTTTATGGATCTCGGTTAAAAATTCTTCTGCTTGATAGTTTTTGTTCTTGGGTTTGTTAAAAGTGCTGTTATCATAAAACCATAGAATTTCAGAGATAGAAGGTACCTCATTGGCCATCTATTTTAGTCTGTCACTCCAAACAGAATTTGTTTTACATCATACTTGACAAGTGGTCATCCAACTTTTGTTTAAAGACCTCCTGTGAGGAGAATTCATTACCTCTTGAAGTTACCCATTCTAATTTTTTGAGACTTGTAATTTTTTTTTTTATTATTATATAGCTATTTTTTTTTTTTTTTTATTTACAGGCTATATGCATGGGTAATTTTTCAGCATTGACAATTGCAAAAACTTTTGTTCCAGTTTTTCTCCTCCTCCCTCCCACCCCTTCCCCCAGATGGCAGGTAGAGCAATACATGTTAAATATATATGTATACATATGTATGTATATGTATACATGTCCATACAGTTATTTTGCTGCACAAGAAGAATCGGACTTTGAAATAGTGTACAGTTAACCTGTGAAGGAAATAAAAAATTCAGGCGGACAAAATAGAGTAGTTGGGAATTTTATGTAGTGGTTCACACTCATTTCCCACAGTGCTTTCACTAGGTGTAGCTGGTTCAATTCATTACTGCTCTATTGGAACTGCTTTGGTTCATCTCATTGTTAAAGAGGGCCACGTCCATCAGAATTGATCATCATATAGTATTGTTATTGAAGTATATAATGATCTCTTGGTCCTGCTCATTTCACTCAGCAACAGTTCATGTAGAGACTTGTAATTGTTAGAGGTATATATACACACACACACACACACACACACACACGTATTTTTAAACAAAACTAGATCTCCTTATTTTTTTTTTTTTTATCTTTCCCTGGCTGAAAGTGCAGGAGTTATTCTTGAATGTGGTCCCATCTTGATTTGCATGGAAACTTTGTACTTCTGTGTTTCTGCCTTGTATCAGTTTGCCCATTTTAAAATATCCTGGTGCCCTCCTGTTTCCAGAGTCTTGCCTTATTAATGCCAAATTTAGTGCAAATACTTGCTCTGCTTATCCCCCTGCAGTTCAGAATTGAGCTCAAGAGATCTGAAAGTCTCAATCCCCTAGATCAGCAGGAATTACTGTACAGTGTCACCATACCTAACCTTTTTATAATTTCTACCCAACTCTTTTAGTTTTCCCTTCTTTCTTTTTCAAGTGAGATTCCTTCAAAGAGTTGATGATAGCTTTCATATGTTCTTTAGTTTTCTCTTTTTCAGGCTAAATATTCCCAGTTTTTTCAACTAACACATGTGGCAAATATTTGAAGTGACTTGATATATGCTTGTCCTCCTCTGTTCTTTATCTTCTCAAAGACTTCTTTAAATCGCAAATCTTGGAACTGCATGTCATATTTGAAATGTGTTTTGACCAGGACAGAATATAGTGAGATAATCACATTTTTATTCTTGGAAGCAGTGTATCAGGTTAGCTTCTTTCTGTTAAATCATGTTAAATTTTCAATCAATTAGAAGGATATTCCCATCTAATCTTCCCCTACTCCCACCTCTCATTCTTCAGAAGAAATGCTATCCAATTACATCTCTATCATCTTGTAAAGTTATTTTTAGAACAGAAAGACTTTGTGGATCTCCATTAAATTTTGTGAATTCTGTTTTAAAACGTAAAGTATAAAACTATGAAATCCTTTTAAACTGTCTTCATAGATTTGGCTTAATACTCTAGCCTGTCAGGATCTTTTTGGTTACTGATATTATTATCCAGTTTTGTATCATCTGCAAATTTGACAAGCATGTGAAATACTAGGGCCAGATATTCTAAGTGTAGTCACTTCGGTGCAGAAATCAATAACTTTCTTTTTATAAGTCTCTTTATAAGTTTCAAATTCATTTACTTGTATGACAGTAAACTCAGAGCACCTTTCTCTATTATTTTTTGTATGTGTGTATGGAACAGTAATAGGGATTTTATAAAATATAGGTATATCATGTCTACAGCATTTCTCTGATCTGATAATCCTGTCAAAAACAGGAAATGAGATTAGGAGTGACATGACTAACTCTTGAAACAATTTTGGCTGTTTGTTGTCAGTGCTTTCTTTTTCTAGATATTCTCTAACATCCTTTTAATAATACATTCAAAATTTTCATATCACTCGACTTTAAGACTAGACTTATTCTTTGCTACTTCTCTATTGTTTTTCCCTTGAGATTCTTTACCTTTTGTATTTATATTTTCCAGTTTTGAAAAGTAACCCCATTATTAGTTGAACACGTATTAAATCTGTAAACTAGTTTGTTAGTATTTTTTTAATCAGTCGTGTCTCTTTTTTCTGTTTTTATGTACAGTAGGAATAAGAAGATGTAATTAATTAAAATCTTTTAATACTATGTTGATTTGATTGTGTACAGTGATCTCATATTTGGAATATCTATAGCTAAGTTAAGTTTTGTAAATAATTTCTTTTCTAAAATCTCGCCTCTTTTTTACCTCTTGAGATTTTCTAGGGAGCAGTTCCCAGATCCAGACCTGAGACTTCTGTTCTCTGTCTTTCTTCCAGGGCTCCACTGCTCTGTAAATTATTCACGGACCTGACCCACCTCATATTGCCAGCTCCTGTTTTCTGATTTGACTCCTTTTGGGCCTGAACTTTTGTTTGCTCCTGTCTTTTGAGAGGCAAGCCTCCTGGATCTCACAGGATTCAATATCACCACTTGTCACATGTGAACCAAGGACTCTCAGCAGTAATTATTTTCCTCCTCACCAGTATACTTGTTTCTATTCACTAATAATCCACATGAACTAATTTCTCAAAGGTTAATACTTCTATCTTTTCTTAACCTCTGCATTCCAATGGTTCATCATACCTTAGGCATCAGTGTTTAAAGCTGTTTCTCAATCTGACCTAACATACCACATTATATCTGCCTAATGTCTCACAATGTGTCCTCTATAATGCCTGTTCCATAGGTAAAGAACTTGTTTTAATCGTAATCTTTTCCTTTTTTCATTCCTTCCAGGTTTCAGTTGTTAAGATTTTCTTTCCTCTTGATCATAAAGTATTCCTGGCTATTCTTTTCACTGCTGAGTGTACTTTCACTCATATTCCCCAACTCACTGATTCTGGTAGGGGTGTTGTGACATTGCTTGTTCCCAGTTGCTATTTCAGTCTCTTCCCTATATAACACTAACTCAATAACCTCTCTGTACTTTGAGATTCTTCCTCTCCATTGATGTGCTGATATATATTTTACAACTTGCTCTCTGAAAGAAATGTTTATACAGCATACTTTAAGTTTAACCTGGATTATTAACATTTTCTTCATTGCTAAAGTCTAGACAATTATTTGCTGTATTTGCTCATTTCCAAAGTTCGGTGCTCGCCCTGAAAATTTAATAATCACCTCTCTCTGGCTCCAGTACATCCTTAATTCTCTATATTTATCACTAAATCAGATTCTGGTAGCTGTTATCTATTGACTCCTAGGACATTTTCCTTCCCTCCTCTATGAGTTCAATGTGTAGCTCACAGTTTTTTCTCTACCTCCCTCTGCCATCCTAATAAAAGGGGATTTCAGCATACTTATTATATGCCTCAGGTCCTTAGACCTTTCTCCTCCTCTTCTTCCCTTCCTTCCTCCCTCTCTTTTCTTGCTTTATTCCTTCCATTCTTTCCTTTGGTCCAGATAGGTATAATACCTTAAAAGCTTTTTTTTTTTTTTTTTTTTTTTTTTTCTTTTTTCTTCTTTCTTTCTTTTAGAACTCTGAACTGGCTAGATTTCTTTCTTAAGGACTCCCTGCTTTAAACCAAAACATGTTGGCCTTAGATTGGCCAACAGTAGGTCTCAGGTCATGTCCCTATTGGTCATTGTTTGGGTTTTGATTGGCTCAAGTGCTAATAGCAGATTTTATTTATTTATTTAACTAGTTGGGGGGGGGGGGGATAACAAACATTCTTTGCCTCAATTTATTTGCCTTAATCACCAAATGAGTGTGGCTTCAATCAAGCTGAGACCTATTGAAGATCTTATCTTAGAAAGGCCAAGGTCTCCCACTCCACCTAGGGCCATCTCCAGTCCTGATCTATTCTTGGCCACAGGAACTAGATGACTCTGAAAGTAATGCTGGTGACCTTTCATAATCCTTCCTTGTGGAGATGTAAGCCCTTTGTATCTAGGTTTGTAGTTCCATGTATGTTTACCCAACTCAAGTCTTTTGTACCTGTCCTGGTGGGCAATAATAATTTGTTTTTGTTCCCCTGTGCAGAGCTACAAACAGAGACCCTCCTGGAGTCCATTCTAAGTTCAACGATCAAAAATTAATTCAAAATAAAAAATCAGTAGTGAATATGAGGTGTTTTTGGAATTGCTTGCCTATGTTGCACTATTCATCTTCATTGCAGCCTTGGTTCTGAATACTCAATATGTACGCTTTGCATTGCACATGAAACTCTTTGACTTAGATTCGAGGTGGGGATCATATAAAAATTTTTCAGGTGAAAAGTGATGGCAAGTAGAAGAAGTTTAAGAAGCTGTGTATTATACCACCTTGCTGCTTCAATCTGTGAACATAAATTTTTTGTTTTTTAGTCATAAGTTTTTTAAGGGCAAGAATCTTACTGTCTATATTTGCAAGAAGTAACACAATAAAATTAGAAAATGTAATAAAAACATGAGAACAAAAAACCATTTGTTAAACCTGAGCCCATAAAAACAATATCTAAAAGATACTTGGAATGCTGAAATGGATTTCTGCTTTTGTTGACTTGCAAATTCTGCTGGCGATTTTTATGTTGTTATATTTTTATGTAGTTATTATGACGATTGATTTTTATCATGGCATTACAATATTACTTTATTATAGGTGTTGTTGCCTTTTTCTTTGTCCATATTTTACTTCTCAACATCAATAACTTAAAAAAGTAAATCACGCTATAGTTTTATAAAGATAATGACAATGTATTGAAACTCATGGGATATTGACTATATAGTTAATAAAGGAAAATATCTTGATATGAATTAAATGCTAACCATATGTCAAGAAAGAACAGTGCTAAGCACTTAGTATGCAAATAAAAAAATGAGGCAGCCTTTGTTTCCAAGGACCTTACTTTCTAATTAGGAGAAATAACACATTGGGGACAGGGGATATGGAAAGATCTATTTGGGACAAGAAGACCTACCCAAATTGACTACTCAGAGATAACTCATAGAAAGCAGAATTATTTATTAGAATCTTGAGAAGCGGACCCATTCTGGTCTGCGAACCAAATTTCACAGCAGGATAGGGCCAGAGCCTTCCTTGAAAATGATTACAGCTTTTATACATTTCAGACAAAGAACCTCCAAAATCCTGCCCACTATATGTTGTGATTGGTCACATAAGTCTACTGTACTCTTTGGCCATGTTGTCCAATGGAATGCTGTTTAGGCCTTATCTAAAATTACGTGATTCTGGAGAAGCGGAAACTGAGGCCTAATAGGCTAGGTCTACTTAGTAAACAGTCTCTGATCAATATGTGCTGTAAGTTCTTCACCCTTTTTCCACACAGACCCAAGAGCAACAGTGGGACAAATGATCTTCTACCAACAATTGCTGGGAAAAGAATAGTAGTCCCTTACTTCAGATGGACATAGTTTTGAGGAGTGGAACAGTTAAGCAAGCTGTAGTTAGAAGTGTGGCCAATATTTGGAACAACATGGCTAGAGTAGAGATATATTCATTTATTTATTGAACAAGTACTGTAAACACATATTTGTGTGTACATAACCAGACACTAGACCATGTATTTCATTGGTATTCAATGTTAATACATCTAGATGCAGGTACTCAAAATGTTGATTTGATCCCCTGAGAATGGTTTTCAGGAAGATTTGAACTAGATACAAATAAGATGAAAAGTCATGTATAGACTGTAATGCATTTCATTGGAAGACTGAGGCCTTATATTCATCAGAATTATTATATTATAGTAAAGAGGTGAATTTACCTTGAAAAATAAGAAAGGTCAGGGTTTGGGGAATAAGAAGGTGAAGAAATAGAATGGAGATACTTGAGAAAATGATGATGATGATAATGATGATGATAGGAATGGCCCTGGATCTAGAGGGGCATAGTAGAGGATTTCTTCTCTTCCCCTCCCCTCTGCTCCTCTATTTACCTTTGGCACAAGATCTTGAGAGTCATAGGCAGTCTGCATGAGAGGTTTGCTTTATTGCTTCAATCAAGATTTTACTTTTACAAAGTCCAAGTTGATTTACTTATTAATAATACTAACTACAATTGTTATTTGTTTAAGCTTCCTCTTAAGTCTACTTTTCTTTTATAGCCTGGTAACATTTTTTCAGATTGGAGTACATTCTAAAAATTTTGTATTTTACTCTTTTTGGACTGCAAATGGAGTATTTCTTAGTTGTAGGCTACTTTCTCTGGTGGTTTGAAACTCATTTGCATTGATCTTTTTGTAGTTTTCCCATGTGAAATCTTGGCATGTGACTCAGGATTATTTTTGTGGAAGGAAGGGAGAGGTATTTTTTTTTTCATGATTTTGTCCCCAAAGCATGTATTTTTGAAACTATCTTTTATAAAGTTATAATTATGGCTAAAATATATCTTTTGTTGTTTTAGGTGCAGAATGTGGAATAAATGGAGATGTTGAAAGACATCTTGAAATGGGCAAGAAATTATTGGCAGCTGGACAACTAGCAGATGCCTTATCTCAGTTTCATGCTGCAGTAGGTTTGTATCTAAAAGCAGTCAAGAGTATTATTGGGGCCCTAACAGTGGAAGATTTCTCAGGTTATCTAATACTTATAATAATATGACATTTTAGATTTCACTTTTTTTTTCCTCATTAGTATTTTATTTTTCCAAATACATGTAAAAATAGTTTTCAATGTTCATTTTTGTAAAACTTTGTATTCCAAATTTTTTTCCCTTTGTCCTTTATATTCCCTTCTCAAGACAACAAGCAATCTAATATAGATTAAATATGTGTTATCCTTTTAAACATATTCGCCGTGGTAGTGGTCTGGAAGGGTAGAAGAGGCAGAGCAGAAGATAATACCTATAGGACTTTAGGCTTTGGTGTCAGAATAGATGGTCCATGTGACTGGACAGAATAGAGTTGAAAACTATTTCCTATCAGTCATCTGAGCAATGAGACAATCCACTTGCTTGGCAAACTGGGCATGGGGTTAAGGGGATAGGAAAGATACCTTTAGTGGTGTTGGTGATATCATCTAGCCTTAGATGGGTTTTATGGAGCCTGCTGAGGGTCATTTTCTTTAAAACATTTTTGTATTGATATATTTTGTTTTTATATAATCTTCATTTTCAAAAATATCTTCTCCCTTTCATAACCCAGTGAGCCATTACTTTTTAACAAAGAAAAAGAGGAAAAAGTGCAGTTCAGCAAAACTAACCAGCATATCACCTGAGTTTGTCTGACATCATATTTTGTGTTCCTTCCTTATAGCTCTGCACCTCTATAAGAAAGGGAAAGGAGATGCATTTTTCTCATCTCTTCTCTGCAGCTGAGCTTGGTTATTTTACTCATTAATAGTTTTTATTTTTGTTGTTAATATTTACATTGGGTTAATTAATTATTTAATGAGAACATAATTTTAATAAGAACAAGAGTTTAGTAATTCTTCATACAGGAATTATTCAAGTTATCTGACATCCTTAGAGTTACATATTTTATTTTTGGACATTTATCCCATAACTGAGGTTTTAGCCCTTACCAGTACTTCTTAAAAATGTTCATTTTTTTTTTTTGTGTGTGGAAATCTTTGATTTACTACCTAATTCCTTTTAATTTTAGAATATATTGAAAAAATATATAATCTCTTGGTAATTTAAGGTCTTTTATTATTTATTTATTTATTGTTTATTAGTATTACTGGTTGCCTTGTGCCTTCAGGGAATATTAAAGGAAGATGGTATGTTCGTCCCTATGCTCAGTATTCTTGTGTTCCCTATAAAAATTTTGTTTCCTTTTAGGCTCTCACTTCCTTTGGTTGTCATTATATCTGCTTGGGGGCAATATAGTACTCTTTCAGATGATCTAGTTTGCTGTTTATAGGCACTTGGATTGAGACACCAGACAATTTGTTACCATTATGTAAAGAATAAGATTAAATAAATTTTGAGGGTCTAATGACTTCTTATTAGTAAAGTGCTTATTCTTTAGCACATGGACTCAGTAATCTTTGCGTTGGTGGTTTAGAGTAGTTTCCCCCTTAATTCTGGTTCTCGATTGTGATCCAGATGAAGTAGGTGAGTAAGTGATATTTAAATAAATTAGGTATTAATATTTAATATTAATATGTAAGGATATAAATGCACCCACTAGTTACTGTTCTTCCTAATCAGTAGTCCAGGGCACATAGAAAATGCATTCAGCTTGTTATCCTGATGCTAAAAAAAAAACTCAAACAAACAAAAATAAGATAATGTTTAGTCTGGCAATATTTTTCTTTCTTTCTATTTTTTCTTTTCTTTTTTCTTCTTATAAAAATTTAGTCTTTCACAAAATGACTTTGAGTCTTAGCATAATTACAGCAGTCAGAAATAAGCTGGACCAGTAGCAGTTTTGCTCCTTGGTAAGCCAATTACTTTCATCCAATCACTTAACCTTTCTGAGCATAATACATAGCCCCCAGCCCCTAGCCTCACCTACTAACAGTCTAGTCTTAAAGTAAAAAAAAAAATTTAAAAGATATGTGAAACAACTTTGGACATTATAATGCATTATATAAAAGCTATATATGTATATCTATCTATATATATCTTTTTTATATGTATATGTATATATATATATATATATACATAAAACATACTACATATACATAAACAATATATAAAAACTTAGAGCATGTTTGAAATTATTAACTAAAAATATGCAAATAAAAACCATTTTTGTGTGATGAAAATGTAATCTTTTAACAGTTATCCTAAAAAGAATAAGAGATACATTTACTCCTAGAAAAAAATACTTATGCCCATTGCTGCTATTTCCTTTCTCCCCACTGACTTCTCAACTCCTTGCAATCTGGCTTCTGATCTAACTACTTAACTAAAATGGTTATCTCAAAGTTTAATAACATTATTTTAATTGCTAAATCTGATGGTATTTTGTGAAGACTGAGTTAGCACCCTGGATACCTTAGAATCAGCCAGAGTCAGGAAAAGCAAAAGTCCTTGGTCTTTATTCTTGGTCTCTAGGGATAGAAGTGCCTGCCAGCAAATTATTTGAGTACTCTGCTGGGTTAATAAAAGGAAGAAAAAATTTTTTTAAATTGGAATGGTGCTAAATACCTTGATTGACAGTTGAATAATCTCTGTAATATACATTATTCAAACTCTTTTATAAAGAGACTTTTCTTTCCTTAAACTTGGAACTTTTAATTAGCACCCCTGCTCCTGATGTCCTTTTTTTCTTCTGAATAGAAAGGGTGAAGGTTAATTGTAGCATGTGGAGGGTGGACATTGGAGACCTTCTTGATCCTCTTCTAGAGGACAAAGAGGACTTTCTGAGAAGTAATCTCATCCTCTCCCACTTGGCTCCTTTCCTAGGTTTTAAATCTTTCATTTTTGCATATTTTGCATTGTACAAGATAAAGTCATCTATGAAATGCTCAGCTATCTACATGCCCCAGACTCTACCTATTCCTAAAGATGAAAGCTTGTTATGGCATCTTTTTCAGTAAATGTGTAAGCCCTTAAAATTGTAGTTGCTCAGTTTTTATTGGAGAATGAATCTATTGTGAAATAAATTATTTGCATTTATATTACATTTATTTGTAGATGGTGATCCAGATAACTATATTGCCTACTATCGAAGAGCAACTGTTTATTTAGCCATGGGCAAATCTAAAGCAGCAATTCCTGACCTAAGTAAAGTGGTTGAATTGAAGACTGATTTTACAGCAGTAAGTATAAGCCCTAACTTTGTTAAGAAAATGCAGCCTTTTAATTATTTTTTCTTTATGTATTACAAGAATTTTTGTATGTAACGTTCAGTGTAATATTAGGATGTATAATTTAAGCTGTTTAATAAGAAGCTTGAGATTGATCCAGGATTTTCTTTTTCTTGGTAAGGAGCTATATATATATATATATATATATATTTCCCTCCCTCCCCCAAGGCTGGAGTTAAGTGACTTGCCCAGGGTCACACAGCTAGGAAGTGTTAAGTGTCTGAGACCAGATTTGAACTGGAGTCCTCCTGAATTCAGGGCTGGTGCTCTATCCACTGCTCCACCTAGCTTCCCCAAGGAGCTATATTTCAGAGATGCCTGTTTTACATAATTTGTCAGCATGATACTTTGTGCTTTTGTACCTAGAGAATAATTTCAGGGGGGGCAGAGCCAAAATGGTGGAATAGATATACGCGAACTTCTAACATTGTGTAAATCTTACTCTCATCAGAGCAAGCTCAAAGAGTAAATAATTGACATAAAAAGAAAAGAGTAATAAGGGAAGGGTAATAAAAAAAAAAGAGAGAGAGAGAATAATTTCAGGAAAAATGAATCAAAAGGAAAAAAAGCAATGGGGACCGTGAAGTCTCTGACCTGGGCTAGAGTATTCAGGAGGGAGGACATGCCCTCCTTCCCAACTTTCTGATCTCTGGCCTATGAATATAAGGGGGTGAAAGCTTGCAGGAAAAAAATGAAGTGCTGAGCTAATATTTTTTATTATTATAGCTTTTTATTTCTAAAACATATGCCTGGATAATTTTTCAACATTGATCCTTGCAAAACTTTCTGCTCCAAATTTTCCCCTTCTTCCCCCCCCCCCCCCATCTCCTTCCCTAGATGCCAGGTAGTCCAACACATGTTAAATATGTTAAAATAGTATTTTTCTAACAAAAGTTCGTTCTTCTGAGCCTCAGTTGACCAGTCATGAAGAATTAGCTCTAATATCTGAAACTCAGCCAGTAAGGTTCTTGGGGCCATCCTGATTAAAGTCTTTTCTGATCAGCACTCTGATTTCAAAAGACAGGAGGGCAAGAACTTTTAAATAAATGTAAAGAAAGTACAGGCGGTTGAAGGGAGAGACAAAATTGTTTTTTAAAAGATATTTGTGCAATTAATCTTTGAAAATGTTGGCAAGTGTGACATTTTTAATTGGAAGAAATATTTAAAGCTTCATCTGTGATCCTTTAAGTGTGATTTTTAGAAAAAGAAATGGAAGATGTTAATAATTCCATTTGCTAGAGATAAAGGCAACTAACAGAAATTTTATAGCATTGAAAATAAAAATAAAAAACTTTTCAGATATTCTTGGTATAAAAACCAACTATTGTTGCACATATTCTTAGGTTAGATTATTTTCCTAGACAGTTTCCTTAATTTCATGATTTAAAAAAAAATGTGTTGCTATTTTTTTTTTTATAGTAGACTATTATGTATTTTGGTAGTGAAAATTTTCAAGTTTTAATAGGCTATTGATAGACTTTATCATTTGGCATGAAAATGAGACAGAAGTGCATATATTCTTAGAAGAATGGCTTTGGGGTAAAGAGAATGGCAAGAAAATAAATGGATAGTGGTGAAGAGAGCAGGCTCTTTGAAAGCTTACCCATTGTCCTTCTAGAACCAGGATTACAGGCCTGGTCTTTACTCCTTTAGCTGATAATCTCCTAGATACTTGAAGGCAGTTTTCATGTTTTGCTTTTAAGTCTTCCCTTTTCCAGTATAAACATCCCCAGTTCCCTCAACTAATTCTGTATCTGACATGGCCTTAAGGCTCTGGCCTGGTTGTCTTCTATTAGGTGACAAGTCCTTCTTTGATTTGAGTCCTTAAACTTGGATGGAAAGGAAAAAGTGTGTGTGTGTGTGTGTGTGTGTGTGTGTGTGTGTGTGTGTGTGTGTGTGTGTGTGTGTGTGTATACATACATACAGGTAATTTATTTTATAATCTTATGTATTGTATTTATTTAAAAGCATTTTGAGAATTCCATAGGGCTTCCCCAGATTGCTAAAAAGGTCCATTAATCTTTAAGAATCTCTGTCCTAGACGTTCCCCCAACTTCCTTGCTAAAATTCCTTATCCAGAACTGATCATAATGTTCTATGCAGGTCTGACTCTTGTAAAGCCTGGGGGATTTGTTGCTCCTCTCATTTTGAATATTGTACCTTTCTCAATAGAGGTTGAATCACTTTTGGTTTTTGGCTACCAATTTATACAGGCCATTATACTCACAGATGTTTCTCACAATGACTTTTGTTTGCCTGTGGTTTTATATTATGTAATTGTGTAGTTATTTTTTTGATCCCAAATGTAGGATTTAACATATTTTTATACAGATTCCTTTTTAAAGTGATTAGGCAAAAAAAACAACAACCCTGAAGAATTATTTAATAATATAAAACTTTTAAAGGAGGCATATGAAT
This sequence comes from Sminthopsis crassicaudata, assembly GCF_048593235.1. NCBI lineage: Eukaryota > Metazoa > Chordata > Mammalia > Dasyuromorphia > Dasyuridae > Sminthopsis > Sminthopsis crassicaudata. Next base: position 148,662,005 of record NC_133619.1, read on the forward strand.
CATAGTTTCAAATTAACCTTTTCAATTTTAGTTATCTCACTTAGAGCAAAAGCCATTGTAGCTCAGAATTATATATAGTTGTAATTATATATGGACTAAGACGATGGTCTATGAATTTTTTGGATTATAAACACCATGAGTGACAAGATTTTGAGTGCATATTTATTTATGTGTACTTACGTACAAATAATTAAATATATTGTAAAATAAGACATTTGACCAAAAACACACAAAAAAGAAAATTACCTTGTTAGCTGGACGGATTGGAGACAGGAAAGGCAATGTTTGTAGTTAGGAGAAAGGGAAGAAAAACAGGTTGTTGTTGCCCATTAGGAAAGTTACAGGGTGCTTGGATTGGGGTAAACAGAACTTGTTTAATCTCATGCCCAATTGCAAGGAGCTTGGATCCTGGCAGATAATGATTCCAGGAAGTTTGGGTCCTTCTGTTTCTTGTTTCTTGTTTCTTGTTTTTCTCAAAATTTGACAAATAGTTAATAAGTAAACATATCCCTAGAGAGGGGCTAATCAGTGAGCAAAGAGTAAACATCTTCCTCTAATCCCCCTACTTTTCCCCATCCTGGAATAATATCTCTTTGGACTAACCATTTCCCTGATGCTGCTTGATCTCATTTTGCTTATAGACAATAAAATCTCTTCCTTTGAAAAATCAGTCTGCTGATATTCCTAGCTAAGGAACCTGTTCACCTACTGAATTTCAGCAAGGTGACCAATTAGGAGTACAACAGACAAAGGTGAATGATGAATGCAAGGGATGTTGTACATATGGAAATTACTTGACTAGATGCCTGGGGTGGGGTAAAATGAGTATCAAGGACAATCCTGGGTGTATTATTTAAAATTTTCAAGGAGAACTTTAACTTTGTGTTTTTGTCAGTAATCTGTCAAAAAATATTCATTTTGTGTTTGGTCTGGTTGATTTTTCTAGTTTACCAAGGCTTATTGGGGTATTTCAGAAATACCTGTTTCTAGAAGTTTTAAAAATTCTGAAGTATGTAGCTCTGGAGTGTAGAAGTGAAGATTGAAGTGTGAAAGAATACGTTCTAAAAATTTGAAGAAAATACTAAATTCAATCTCTACTAGTTTTAGATTTGTGACTTTGTAGACTTCTTCAGAACCCAGAAAAGGGTACATAGGTAGTTTAACAAAAAAAAAAAAAAAAAGTATCAAGATGGATTTTGTTTCATTATTTAGTTTAAGAAACTTAAAACCTGTAGGATTTAGTAAGAATTTAGAAATTAAAAACATTTAAGATAACTTCCTTTTTTTTTTTTTTTTTTTTAATTCTAGGCACGATTGCAGAGAGGTCATTTACTACTTAAGCAAGGAAAACTTGATGAAGCAGAAGATGATTTTAAAAAAGTGGTAAGGTTTGATTGAAACTCCTGGTTTGATTGTATAGTTTTTATTTATCATAAACATATAACTAATTCTATGACTTGTAGCCTGTATTAAAAATATTTTTATGGTTACAGAAAAAATTCTAATTTGGTTTCTATATAAATTGATTTTAGACCTGAATAAAGTAATAATTTTGTGATTAAAAAAAAATCACATTTTGAACTTTTAGAAAACCAAGTGTACAAAATATATTGGTTTAATTCAGTATTTGTAGCTGATTCAAGTTTGACCTTCTCTTTATGGGAATTTCAGTGTAAACTGTACCATTTTATGAATTCTGTTTTAGTTTTTTGTCTCATTTTTAAAAGGAGTTTTCAAACACTTAAAAAAAAAAAAACAAAAAAACAACAGCTTTTATGGGTAGCCATTTTCCTTAAAGGTAAGTAATAGTGGAAGTTCTTTAAGTTTATTTTTGGATGTAACTGAATGAAGACGCTATATATACTACCACCAGTTCTTCCCAGGAATCCTTCTGAAAAGACGTTTAAGGAAAGAACTAGCCAGTTATTCATACTAACATTTAATCTGTTTTAGGTATTGCCTCTGCTAACTTGAGGTAGAAGCTGAAAAGGATGTATGAATCTCATTTTCCATTTATCACATGATAAATATTGGTAATTAAAAATACAGATTATGAATTTATTGTTTTTATAATATCAGAATTTTTATTTTAATCATCTAAAAAGAGTTGAAAAATATTTGTATAATTTTGCACAATATTAAAAACAGTGACTCTTATATCATGATCTGATATTGATCATCTTACTATGCTACAAGCTTTTTGAGTCCTATAACTGTATCTTAAGTGCTTAAAAGGATGCAAAGACGAAAAATGTATTATATCTTTTATAAGGATGGACTCAAACATGTTCAGTAAGTATTATATTAATGGTCAAAAGAGCTTTTCAAAACATGAAATTATATATGTATGCATAATTTAGTTTTTAGCTTTAAACAGCAAGAACTCTTTTAAATTAAAAAAATATATATATGTGAAATTCAATCATTGATATGGGATTTTTCCTGGGATGAACATTTTGGTGGCCCAAATATATATCAGTCTTACAAGTGATTTTGTAGCAGTTATACTCTTGCTATTGCTTTCTGAAGACTAGTCTTGCTAGTTATCAGCAGAAATTTTTTTAACAAGAAAATGTGCATGTGCCTTTATAGGCACATTCTGCCCAATGTTCATTGTGTCCTCAAATATAAAATATTGAAGCTTTGTCTTGGTGATAAAGTGTGTGTGTGTGTGTGTGTGTGTGTGTGTGTGTGTGTGTGTGTGTGTGTGTGTGTGTGTTGTGTGTTGTGTGTGGAAAAATGTTCATTTTAAGTGTGGTAACGCTGTTAATTTCCTAGGTTGTTGTTTGTTCTCCATTCTCAGGGAGGAACAATGACATAAAGAAGAATTATTCAAACAAATAGTAGTTTCCATGTTACTGTGGCATTTAATTGAAATATATCAATGACATTTCATATGGTAGAAAATGGCTATGATAATTATTTTCTTGTATATCCTTTTAAAAATGAACAAAATATTTAACCAACATTTATTAGTTCCTTTACAGCCCAAACCACTAATAATAAAACAGAGAAATTTTAGCTGTATAAGCCACTTTTAAAAGGTTCTATGTTAACAGAACATTTTGTTCATTTGTGTTTGTATCTGCAAAAAGATGTCAGTTCAAGTAGTTTTAAAGCAAAAACAAGTATTCAGAAGTCAAGTGTTTTAAAAATGGTTCTCATGACAGTTGTTTCCATGGAAAATGCTTTTATAGAAATACTTAGGTTAATCTGAACCACTTAGTTTGCCTGTGATCAGTATTTTTATGAAAATTGGTCCCAAAATTTAGTACAAGGTTGCTTATAACAGCATTCTTATGGATTTAAGTCCTTTGCTGCTTGAAAAGTAAAATGTGAAAGAATATACCGAATAGCTGTTTTTTGAATGTAATATGATGAAATGAGAAAAAACACAGGAATAAAAATAGGAACTCTGGGTATTAGTCTGGGGCTCCCCTACTAAGTATCTACTTGAATGACTTTGGGGAAGTTACTGCTTCTCTAGATTCATTTTCTTTGAAATGTAAGAATTGAACTAAATAGCTATAAATTTTCTCTTAACTTATAAGATCCTATGATTCCATGAAAAAGATAATTATGAAATCTTAGAATGCAATTCTATTCTTCATCTTTATAGAATATATGTATCTTTTTTATCAATTGGTGATTTATCCAAGTGAATCTAAAGGTTTTACAATAATGGTTCCGCCTTGTGTTTATCAGCTTCCCCAAATATTTCTTACTCTAATTATATCTTCATTGAGCATTGTAGTCTATCAGACAAATATATATAAACATAGTTTATATGATATAATTCCAAAATTTCGCCATTTTTTTTCAGGTCACTGGGGGTTTACCTAAAAATACATAATCAGCTGTTGATTGTCTTTATCAATTTTTTTTTCTTTGTTGAATATTGGTAGTTTTTTCTTTTTCACAGCCTATTTTAGGAGTCTATAGGTTGGAGATCTCATTTCAGTCATCTTTTAAAAATATTGTTGTTCACCAAGCCTCAGGAGATGATCAGTTAGCCTTTTGAAGATCCTATTTTGAGAGTCTCTAGGACATTCAAAGAAAAAAATTCCTCCAAAGCTTTTTTGTAAGCTGGTTAATTAAAAAAAAACCTTAGATCTAATATCTATTTCGGGAGGCCTTTGGGCAGTTTTGTTTTAAAGTAATAGAGATGATTATCTTTCTGTGAAAATCCAAAACAAAATCTAGACATTTCTTCAATAATTCATTTTGGTATTTAGCAACAGTTAATTGACTTTTATCTTAAGTGCCACAGATTGCCAACTTAATTTCAGTTTTATATGTTTTGTTTCTTTTTGATTTCTCTTTGTGTAGAAAACACAATGGAACATATTTAATAAAATCCTTGGCAATTAAAATTTTTGATTACTTTTTATATCTTTGAGCAAATTTTGTTACTCAAATAAGCTCATTATGGGTAAAGGAACCATTTATTAGAAAGATGACAATGGATGCAGTCATAACTTAACAATATTTTTCCATTTTATGAAAAAAAAACTAAATATTTCTCTACATTGATCATTTTCAGAGACCTGATAGAAATAAAAATTAAACTGACATAAGACCACTAGATGTCAGCAGAATCTTAATCATTTTGTTCATCTGACTTTGTTTCTAATGCAGAAAATGTACATAGGATCATAGGATTTTTTGAGTTGTGAGAGTTTTCGGAGGACATCTCATTCAATCCCCAGAAGTACTAAGCCAGAGAGAGAGGTTAAATGATTAGCCCACAGTTGTACAACTCAGTAGAAGAGTTGGGATATGAATTCAGACTGGGCTTCTGATCCCAAATCCAGTATTCTTTATATTGTACTGTGCTGCCTTTCATGGACTTGAAATAGTCTGAACAGCAGGAGTCAGTATTTCTCAAGTTGCTACAAAAAGGTTCAGGCAACACTGAAGTCATTTGAGGACTCATCAGAAAGATCCCTCAACAAGCAAAAAAATCGTATAGAGGATAGAGTTGGGATTGTTACTTACCTTCAATTTACTTTTGGCATTATATTTTATTTATTTCATTAATTTTCCAACTCCTTTATAGGAATTCTTTTCTGACCATATAACCCTTGATGCAACTTGTACAGTTGAATTTTTAAACCTGAGTAAAGGACTTTACTCTATTTAAATTTCATGTTCTTTGATTTGGATTATCATTATAAGCTTCCTAAAATTTTTGGATCCCACCTCTGTCATCCAGGACATAGATTGTACCTTTGTAGATTTATATCTTCTATGTTTTTGATGATTATTACATGTATTACATCATTATGTTATTACATCATTACATAATTACATTATTACATCGTTAATAAGAATGAGTATTATAGGGACAAGGATAGGTCCCCGAGCTTTCTCTCAAGATTGACTTTTTAAAAATGAATATTTTCTGGATATAATCTTCAAATAATTTTTTGTTTTGCTCCATCTCATTTATAAAGATCTTATAATAGTTTTTTGTCAGTTGCTTTGTTGAATTTCATATATGCTATGACTGCAATATGATCCTGTTTTGCCAAAATTTCTAGTAGCTATTAAAAATAAGAAATTATTTCTTATTGATGAATCCATGCTCACTGCTTATAGCCTGTGAAATTAACTTCTCTTGATTTTTGTGCCTCCCTGTGCCTTGTTGGCCTCTTTTGCTGGATCTTCATTCGGAGTATGCCTACTGATTTTTGTGTCCCCTAAATAAGCTCTGTACCGGGCCTTCTTTTTTTCACTGCATATTCTCTCTTGCTTGGTGATTTCTTTAGCTTCCAGGGCTTCAATTATCATCGCTATAAAAATCATTCCCAGATCTACATATCCAGCCTTGTCTTTCCTGATCTCTTAGTTCATCATGAACTGTCTATCAAGACATTTAGACTAAAATGGATATTTCTCAGCTATTTCATATTTGTTATTTCACATTCAGTATTTCATGAACAATTCATCATTATCCTTCCTCTAACACTTTCCCAAATTTTGTTATTATGGTGAATGCCACTGTCAGTGTCATTCCTGTCCTCTCCTTATTCTTCTCAATTACTCCAAATATTCACTTAGTTGCCAAATCTTGGTAGTTTTCTTTTGCCACAGTGTTCTTGTATATGTCTTATGTCTTATCTCTCAACTCATGCAAACATTATTCTAGTTCAGGTCCTCAATATATCCTGGTTAGACTAATGCTATTACATTTTCTGTCTGTGTTTAGAATGTAAGCTTCTTGAGCACAGGAATGGCTTTTACTTTGTATCCTTAGTATATATAGCACATCACTTGGAATATACTAAGCATTTAATGAATACTTATTGGTTAATTGTTACAATTTTCCCCCCAAGTTTTCAAGATCGCTAGGCCATAGATAGTCTGTAGAGTCCATCCTCTCTTTTTCTTTTGGGAAGTTGTTATATTTGAAGTTGTTATGTTACTGAGAAGATGACAAATAACAGTTCACCAGTCATATTTGCATCATCTTTAAAGTACCATAGTGTGTAATTTATCTAGGATAGATTTGTTTAGGTTATGGATCTTCTCACAATTTCAGCAGTCTTGGGCTGAATTCCTCTTATTTTCTGTCAAGATTATTCTTTTATACAAAGAAAATGGATGCAAAAAGTAGTTAAGTAGTGTTACTTTTTGTTTTGTAATACTTTCATGCCCACTTTGAGAAGACTCTTACCTAACTTCGTTTTTCTTTTGCCTCTAGTGTAGCTAAAACTCAGAATACTTAACCCTCAGCTCTTTCAGGACTTTGACATTATTTTTACAGGCCTGTGAGTGTAAAGAATAATGCTATTATAATTATTGTATAATATTGAAATTATTATTATGTAGCTCTTTAAACGTTGCCAAGTATTTTCATCTCAGTAATACTGTTCAGTAACTAGTCCAGGTAGCATTGTTCTCCTGTGATAGGTTCTGAAACAGATTCTAGGAGATTTTATTTTAGCCAGAACTGTACAGCTAGCTAATAAGTATCTATAAAGTGGGATTCAAATGAAGATCTGTAAACTTCGAGTCCAGATCTCTTTTCACTATGCCACAATGAGGAAAATAAAAGAAATTAATGCAGCCACCACCCTGGACCTAGTTGTTCCCAACAAGAAAAAATCTAATTGGTGAAGTGACGTTAGAAACTCTAAACAAAGTGACCATTTATTTCACCATGGAATTAATGATGGCCAAAGAAAAGGATGCCAGATATTATTTGACTTGTGCTGTAGCCTTTAAGTATTTTTTGGGGGGGGTAGGGAATGAAAGTTTGAATCCTCTAGCCATGTACATAGATTGGCACATTGAATAGACTTATGTGCTAGAGAGTTTTATTTCCATTTAAAAAGAAAAACCCAGGATAAAATCATATAACTTTTTTGAAATAATACCCTTAAATAGAACTGAGATGAAAATAGTTGTCCAAATAGAATAGAATTTATTATTCTGAGAGCCTTACTTTCATAGGACACTAGGCATTTAGAAAAATGATTTAGATAGAATTAAATAGAATATCAAATCCTCTTTCAGTTCTTTGTTGCATGAGTAGATCTTAACTATATTTCTTAATGGAAGGATGGAATTGTGAAATACAATTGAAGTTGCAGCTCTTAGAATAAAATATAACTAAAAAAAAATATAAAAAAAAATAACTAAAATACCCTTTCCATTGAGTTAAAGAGCTGTTTGGGATAAATCAATTTGCAATTTCATTCCTAATTAATTATTCAATTAGCACGAATTTGTTAAGCACATTTAAGTTCCTGACAACATATACACAAAGTTAGGATGTACAAAATAAAGTAAATTTTTCTTTTTGGGTGGTAGAGGAAGGAAGGAATGAGACCCCAGATGTTGAAAATCATGAAAGACCTCATGTATGAGAGGATGTTTGAATTGGCATTGAATTTTATCTTAGTGCTAATAAAGAGCCAGTGGAATTTATTAAGCAGGATTGTGACATGGTCTGGATTGTGCTTTAGGATTATTTTGGCACTAAATTAGGTGAAGGAGGTTGGATTAAAGGTAATTGTGTGACTTAAGGCACAGAGCTCAAATAGGAGAATAATTTCTGTAGTCTAGGTGAACAATTGTGAGATCCTGTTTTTTTTGATTGAAAAGAAAGGCATGGAGATAGAAATGAACAAAGGGTGACAATTGATTTGCTACACGGGATAAGGGAGAATGATGAGTAGAAAATAATGGCAGAGATTGTGAATCTGGTGTAATAGAAGGATAGTGGTAATCCTGACAAGAACAAGAAGTTCAGAAGAATGATGGATATTTGGGAAAAGATAATGAGTTTTATTTTGGCTATGTTGAGGTTGAGATGCCTGTGGAACATTAACTCCAGTATGTCTGTAGGCTTTTGTTGCTGTATTGTTCACGTTGGACTTAAATTTGGAAGGGAGACAAGCTGTTTACATTTGGAAAAGATACTAAAAGAATTTTGGGCTGCTTGAATAAAGGCAGACTACTTAAATCCTGTGTACCTACTCCAGTAAAAACCAAAAATTTGTATTATGCTGAATAATGATTAGGAAATCCAATGAGAAACTACACTAAGTGACTTATACCTCAGAAGTCCATTAAAAAAACCATCCACAACCCATGAAGGGAAGAACTCATGAACTGTCAGCAAGTTAACTCTAAGCATGATCAGGAAAACATATAGCTTGAAGGAACTTCTGGCCAGAAGCAGAAATAGTTGAAGTCCACTTCTCCTCTCAGTCCTTAAAGAGTGGTCAAAAAGATCCAGAATGATATTCTTGGAAATTCTTGGCAGCTTCCTGGTGCCATGTGGCATTGACCAGTACAGTACATGGGGCTATCCCTGGATAATCAAGGTTCTTAGAGACTCTGTGGTTACTAGCATTCTCTCTTAAAGGATCCTGAAGATTCAGAACTCTCAACCTCAAATATAGGGAGAGCCTAACCCTGAAAGGTAGAGGTCAACACAGTAGCACATGTGAGTATAGGTGAAAGCAAGAGGGGTCAACTATTCCACCCAAAGTATAACAGGAGGAAGAGTTTGGCCCTGGAAAAAAGCCATAATTCAGAAACTAAAGCTGTAGAGATAAGCAGACCAAAAATGATCTTGGACAATATTTTAAAAAAACAAAGTGGTAGATGAAGAGATAGATATTCCAAAAAGAATGAGAAAGTAACTTTTGTAACAACTACATGCTGAAGCCTAAAGAGGGAAAAATTGTTTTTGGCAAGGTTTACATGAATACTTAGAAGAATTGAAGCAAGAGATAAAAAATGAAATAAAAATTCTGTGGGTGTGAATTAGAAGGAAAATAAATGGCTTAGAAGAGAAAGTGTTAGTTTTGGCTGAGGAAAACTCTGAAAATTAGATTGTAACAAACATTTACTTCATGAGATTATAATGATTATTAGAACAAAATCAAAAGATTGAAGAAATAAAAATGCAATGTAAAATTTTTCATAGAAGAAAAAATGAGTAAAAGGTCTAAGGAAATTGTTTTTAAAGGAGGAAATATCTATATGAACAAAATGCTTCAATTTATTAATAATTAGGAAAACACAAATGAAAGGATCTCAGGTTTTGCCTCATATACACTGGATTGGCAAGGATGTAAAAAAAAAAAACAACCCAAATATTGGAGGGTCTGTGAAAAAATAGACATATTGTTGCACTGTTGGTAGAACTATGAATGGGTTCAACCATTTTGGAAATCAGTTTGGAATTTTGTGGTGAAAAAAAAAAAAACCTGGAAACTAACAGGGTACTCATCAGTTGGGGAATAATTAAACATATTGTGGGATTTAAATGTAAGGTAATATTATTGTCATGTAAGAAATGAGGAAAAAGTTTGTTTCAAGGAATTATATGAATTAATGCAGAGTGAACTGAGTAGAAACAATAATTTGTATTTTAACAGTGCTATTGTAAAAATGAACAATTCCTCCCCTCCCCCTAAGGCTGGGTTAAGTGACTTGCCCAGGGTCACACAGCTAGGAAGTGTTAAAGTGTCTGAGACCAGATTTGAACTGGAGTCCTCCTGAATTCACCTAGCTGCCCCCAAAATGAACAATTTTGAAAAAACTTTTGTTCAACTAAATGATCAGTCACAGTTTCAGAGGACTGATTCAAGAGGATGCTGTTTGTGGATGAATGTGCAAAAATAAATGTTTTTAGACTTGAGATTTTTCTTATTGTTGTGTTTATATGATTCATGAACTTTTGGTCAAAAGAAGAAGAAAAAGTATATTTAAGAATTGCTTAAAAATTAAATGGAAGTTATCTGCTATTGATATATTTTGGGATAATATAATAATTGCTAGACTCACTGAAAACAAACAAAAAATCTTGGCCACTTCAAGAAATCCTAAGTGAAATTATGCAAGTACATTGGCATAGCACAAAATAAAGACTCAACCAATCTCCTCTTGGAAAAAAATCTCAAAAGGAAACAACTCTTAAGAATGGCTTAGCCAAATCCAGAAATCCTTCATCAGGAAAAAAAAAAAATACTGTGTACATCCAGAAAGAGGTATTTCAAGTGATAAGGAACCACAATCAGGATTACATAAAACCTGGTAACTTCTGTTTTACATGAGAGATCTTGTAATGAAATATTGCAAAAGACAAATTATTAAAAGGTTTTTAAATCCTTTATGATGATTATTACCCATAGCTGAATATGAACTTTGACATGTAAATTTGAGTGTCTAGAGAAATCTAGAAAGGTAAACTTGAGCAATGGGAAGGAAACTATATAGTGCCAACATTCTAGAAGGCGAAGAAAAAAGAAAGTTTTTAGAGAGTTCAGTGTTTTCTAATGCTTTTATCAATAGAAAGGGAAGGAGAGTTAGTGGAAAGGAGGGAGAAGGGTGAAGAATTTGTTCCTCTTATATTTAGGGTATGAGTATTTTGTATCTGATGAACCTCCTTATCACCTGAAAGAAGACAAAGGAGGATTGATTACTTGGTTTTGCTTGGTTTAGTGCTAGTGAACTGGGAAACAAGTGTATTTGGGAGAAGGATAATGCTGGGAGAAGATAGTTGAAAGCCTTTCTCTCTCTCTCTCTCTCTCTCTCTCTCTCTCTCTCTCTCTCTCTCACACACACACACACACACACACACACACACACACACACAAACATATACTGCAGAGAATTAGATGCTAGAAGCTACTTGACAATTGGGAAAAGACTGAATAAATTATGGCATCTGGTTGGAATATTATTGCATAGTATGATGAGAATTTTAGAGAACCCTGAGCAGTATTAACTCACAATCAAGTAAGCAGAACTAGAATAGTGTGTTCAAGGATTGCAACAGTATAAACAATAAATGATTAAAAAAAGAAACAAAAAAAACTTAACTGATTAGTGTAATGACCAACCATGTCTCCAGAGGACCAGTGATGAACTCATCTCTTTTGAATAAAGCCTCTGTATATTTAGTTTTGCTTTATTATTTAATATGGGGTTTCTTCTCATACTTTTTTATTTGGGGGGCAAAAGAGGAAATTTGGATGGTGATGGTGATGGTAGCGGTAATGATTCCCCCCAAAAAAGGACTGCAGAAACATTTTAAATAAAAAAATAGAAACAGATAATTTTGAATTTCATTGTCTCATATGTATTCCTCATTTAGTCTGATGTGTAGGTGGATATATCCCTTTTTAGTGTTTATGTTAGGATGAGAAGAAGCAGTTTGGGTTTTCATGAAATTGTATTCCCAGTCTCCTACCAGATGGGCATATTTTAAATTTTGCTATGGATTATCTAGAGAAGTAAAAAATATATCTTTACTGTCATGGAGTTTAACTATCTAAATGGGCAATCAAGACATGTTCATACAAAAAGGAAGAATATGATAGATTAAAAATGAAAATGTGTAACCAAAGGCAATGTATTAGTGAAAAACACTACTAGAAATTATGAGGTCTATATTTTGATGACTAGTTCTATCCCTTATGAATTAAGTGATCTATCTTGAACCTTATAACTTCTCAGAGCTCTAATTTTCTTCTGTAAAATAGATCGAATTATATCATTTTGATATTCCTTTCTACTTGTAAAATTCTGAATCTGTTATGAGTCACAGGAGATCAGAGAAAGGAAGAGGTAAAATTTGAGAGAAAAACAGTTGGTAAAAATCTTTTAGTCATTTTGATATCAGGTAATTTTTTTGAATAGAGACTGTATACATGGCTTTCAGTTAATGACAATTTAGCTGTAGCAAAACTTCCTATTTCGCAATATGTTAAGTGGGATATAAAATGAAGAAGCATTTTGCAAACTCGAAGAAGCATTTCAAAATCTTTTCTGAGAAAAAGGCAACTGTTACTCTACTGTAGATAATCCAGGTTTCTTGCCTTTTTTTTTTTTTTTTTTTTTTTTTTTTTATTCTCCACAGTTTACTATAGCCCACCATTTTGGCTACTAAAAGTTGTTAAAGTTAGGAATTTTGTGTGGCACAGAAGGAATTACTCCTTGGTAGTAATTTTGGCAAATTGAGTTGGGGAAAGAGGTTAGAATTTTTCCTTAAAATGAGATTTGAGTAAACTCTTTAGTAGTTATAACAGTATAGGATGACAAATAATTTCTGTAATATATATCAGAACTGCTTTTAGTATCTTAGACATAATGTATTAATTTTTTTTTTTTGTCATAAAAAGAAATTGTAGGAATTGTGGAACAGATTCTTGAGTTTGTAATTATATCTAGCTCATAGTATTGAATATTTGAGGGGGGGAAAAACAGGTCATGGGTGATTGCTTAGTTTATGCTCTGCAATTTTCAATTCTATAAATTATAGTGAAGACTTAGAGTAGTCTGCTGTTCACTAACTAAATGAATAAAGAACTACTTTAATGATTCATCTACAGACAGTGAACTCAGGACCGTTTTTGGATTTCCCCTATTTTAGTGTTCTGTGAGCACATTTGACCCAGGTGCAGTTAATAACTTTAATAACATATGGCTAGCTTCACTTTTTGTTTGTTTTTGTTCTGTGCTACCATCTCCTTTTCCTTCCCTTTCCCCAAGTTTAGTCCAAAGGATTGGCAGTGAAAGTTTTCAGTTCCTCTGCAGAAACTCATTTGTTGTTTGGGTAAGTTTTAGTTTTGACTTCTAGATATAACTCTTTTTCTTTTGAATTTTGCTTTGCGTTGTTTTTATTTAAAGTTAATTAAAAATTATTAAAGCTTTTTATTTTCAAAACATATGCATGGATAATTTTTCAACATTGACCCTTAAAAAACCTTGTGTTCCAAATTTTCCCCTCATTCTTTCCACCTCCTCCCCTAGATAGCAAATAATCCAAAATATGTTAAACATGTTAAAATATATATTAAATCCAATATATGTTACATGTTTATACAATATAGATGTAACTCTTGATGTTCAATTACCTAGGGTAATTGAGGCCAACTTATTTTCCAGATGTTTTTCTGGCAAACTTATTGAGGCCAACTTATTTTCCAGACTTAAAAGAACTCCCATTAACAACAATTTGGTTTCTTTTAATTTGCTTAGTTTTTAAAAGAGCTCCTTTATTAGTAAAATGAAAAGATAGATTTGATTTAAAGGTTATTGTGATATTAGCTGTATATGAGTCTTTATATAGCCTATGTTATGTTTGTAGGAATAAAAGCACACCCTTGTTGAAACAATTGGAATAGATGGAAATTTCTACCTTCTGAAAAATGTTTAGTGAGTCAGTTTCATGGAAGTAATATCAGACTTATTTTCCTAGTCATCTCTTAGGGTCCTTTTATTTTAACAGTAGTAGAATTTGAAAGGAAGTTATGAGTTAACATATGTAAAGCACTTTACAAATCTTAAAGTATTATATAAATGCTTGTTGAATTAAAATAGCATTACACAGAAATTTCTAGTTTTGAGTTATCACTGAGTTTTAAATTCACTAAGGTATAGTTAGGTTTGATTAGAAGCTATGTTAATTAGGTTGTTTACCTTTTCTCAATATTTCTGCAATTGTAACATGTACTCATTTTTATATTTAAAATTCTCAGAATATTGTGGTCAGTTCAGCTCCAATATTATAGCTTTGCTGATGCATAAAGTTTAGAATAAGCCTGTAGGAACCCATTAAGACTTTTAAAAATCAGTTTATAGCTTAATATAATTAAGATAGTAATCAAGCTATATTAAGGCATATTCTTTTAGTACTCTTTTGTAAATGCTCATAATGATATTAATGTATAGTTTTATAGCTTTAGCATAATCTAACCAAAAAGTTTATGACAAATTGTTGAGTGTCACTTTTCTGTGGTAATACATTTTTTCCTTGTATATGTAAAAAACACAAAGGTTTAGTGTAAACTATTTTTTCTGCAGCCCCAACGTAAGTGGTTTGAATTAAAATGATATTGCATGTTTGCATGTGTATATTATGTGTATGATATTGTATAAGCAAAAATAAATGTACTTACAGTACATTCCAGTTATTTGGAATTATTCTAATTTCTGGGTTTCATTGTGAGTAGATTGAAGTAGCAGTTAGATGGTACAATGGATAGAGCACTGCACTTAGAATCAGGAAGACTCACTAATTAGAAGCTATGTTAATTAGATTGTGATCCTGGGCCAGTCCTTCAACCCAATTTGCATCAGTTTTTTCATCTGTAAAATGATCTGGAGCACAAAATAACAAACCATTCCAGTATCTTTATCAAGAAAACCCTGAGATGGATTATGAAGTTGGACATAACAAAAACAATAGATTGAAGTAGTCTAGTTCTCTCCTAGCCTCCTTGTGCCACTAATATTGCCTGCTTTCTTTAATCCACTCTGTCATATTCCAGCCAATAGATTAATCTCTTCTCTACTATTTTTATCTCCTGTTCAAAATCCTGTAGTGGCTTATTTGTATTAATATAAACTTCTTTATCTGAATTTTGGATTTCTCCTAGCTTTTTTAATTATTAAGAATGGTGATAATAATAATGATGATGAAGCAAGGTTTCCAGTCAGGAAGACTAGATTTAAGTATTAAATATGGGTTAAGTATGGGTTAAGTATTTGGTCATAAGCTATGTCTAGGGCAATGTTAGGTAAAAATACTGTATGAAAAAGAAACTTAAAATGAAGTAAAAATGAAGTAAAAATGAAAATTTAAAAATTAACAAATTTGAAGAGAATAATTCTGAACTTTTTCATGTACTCAATTTCTGAGCTTCTAAACTTTTTCTGTGTTGTTTGAAGTTTCTGAAAAATTCCCTCCAAATTCTTATTTAAAGTAATTTCTTATGCCAACCCATGATATATCAAAATAATGACGGGAAAAGTCATGATGTGGAAGGGATAATTGTTTTTCTTACTGAGCAAGAAATTGAATAATAGCCTAGGACTAGATAACATTGTTAAAAAGTTAAAAAGAAGAACCCCTTTTTATCCCTTGGAAGTAGAAATGGAGAAAAGATTAGGTAAATGAAGAGATCTTTTTGTTTGAGATACTCCTATCAGTTTTATCTTAGTTCTGCTCAAGTGGAACTGGAACCAGCCAAGTAGAATTTGTTAATTGTCTACTATGTATAAGACACTTTGTTAAGGAGTGGGATAAAAAGGGGAAGCCATCAAGTTATGAGACCAAGAAATCAAATGTAAAGAATGGAAAAAAATAGAAGAGAATGTAAAACATCTTAGAAAAAAAACAACAGATCTGGAGAACAAGTCAGAAAGAGAAAACCTAAGTATAATTGAACAGTAGTCCAAAAGAAAAAAAAAACTTGCTACAGTAATATAAGAAGTAATCAAAAGGAATTTTCCTGAAGTGATAGAACGAGGGGAAAGTAGAAACAGAAAAAAAAAAAAAAATCCACTGATCATCCACAAAGAAAATCCTTTAAGGAAAACATAGAAATATCATTGCTAAATTTTGAAAACTTCAGATCAAAAAGGAAATTTTATCAGCATTAACATTAATAACCAAAAAAACCCAATTCAAATACGGGAGCTAAAATAAGAATAGCACAGAATTTATCAGCAGCTATTATAAAACATTGCAAGAACTGAAAAACTATATACATATCAGGAATCAAAAAAACTGGGGTTGTGACTGAAAATATATTGGCAAAACAATATAATATTGATTGAAGAGACATTTAATGAACTGTCAGTTTTTCACGATTTTGTCTCAAACAAACCTGAATTCAATAGAATTTAACATGAGCCAACATCAAAGACTAATTTCAAAGGACTCAATAAGAACAATTTGTTTTATATGTAGGAAATGTAAACCATATGTCTAAGATTGACATTAGTAATTGGATAGTATTCCAAAAGAAAGATTAAGATAGAGCTGAGTATGATGTGATTTTAGAAAGTAAAACTGTTTAGGAAAAGGTAAAAATAATAATTGTGCTGTACAAGTGGGGTGCAATAGCAAGAATCCACACAGAGGAATTAGATGGAGGAAGAGGAATGGTCGATCTGAAAACCTACTTGTATTGGGAATGGGTTAAAGAAGAAATGTACATATATGTATATGCATATGTGTTATATATAACACACACATGCACATTGTACATGTACTTTAAGAGTATAGCACCTTTCAAAATCTATAAAGAAATAAGGAGAGGGAATGGGATATAGTAGGATAAACAGATTAATAGGACTAGGATATGATGTGTAGATTAATAGGAATGGGATAAAGAGGGAAGAAGAGAGTGGGGGGAGAAAATAAGGAAGGAATATGAGAGTAGGTGAAGTTAAATAATAGCAAGGCAAGTTAACAGATAGAAGAAGAATTAGCAGTGACAGGAAATAAGAGATATGAACAGAAATAATAACAACGATTAGGAGTAGAATTTATTAGATAAAAAAGTTGGTAGTAGTCATTAATCTTAAACTTAATAAGATAAATCTATGTTATATGTAAACCATATTAATATATTTTGTATTTATGTGTATATGCTTATATATGTGCGTGTATGTATGTATGGTGTGTATGTACACATGGGTGATTATGTATATCTATCTATATATACATAAACATCTGTGTTTAACTGAAACCCACTTGGAAGAGGTGGAGGAGAGGAAAGGGGAAAAAAAGAATAAAGTAAAGAGTGTATAACTGAGAACAAAAGAAAACCCACTAAGAAGCAAAGAAAATATAGCCAGTTCTGGATACATGTCTTCTATTATTATATGTTTTCTTGAAATGAAAATTTGTTGTAACATATTTTTATTCCTCCCTGATATTCTGCTGGGCACATGATATGGTTTTTTTAGTTGCTTTTTTCTTTTTCTATCTTTTCTTATTTTGCATTTGTTTTAAATAAATACATGAACATTTTTTTAAAAATTGAATTAATTTATATTATTCAGACATTTTTTGCCTAAAGGTTAAGCTATCTAATTTGTTGTCCTTCTTAACCATAGAAAATTATGGTTTATAAGTATATCTGAGGATTTTATATATTAATTTGAAAGCAAGGGGAAGATATGAATAGTAAATAGTTAGCCCTGCATGTTGTGTTTAGTATTTTGTATACTGCTACATGTGAAGAATCTTACTTAATCATCTGATATTGATTGCGAATGAAGGCATAGCAGTTCTCTTTGGAATATACTTAGATATGCACTGATGTTGGTAATGTTTATGAATTGGAGTTCAAATTTATTACTGGCTAGCTTTTGATTAAATGTACTTTGGAAGTAGTTTTACCCCTTGCTTCTACCTAGAACATTTCTTGTGAAAGCAAGTTCATTTCACAGCTTGTTTATTCTTTGGGAAATAATCAGTGGATTATTCTTTTTAGTAATCTTTTAAAAGAGGAATTAAAGTATTCTGAATCCTTTTTCTTGAAGAAAATAATCATTTCAAAGAACAAGATTTTGAATGTAACTACTTGAGTGCAAATTAGGTAACATTTTAGGTTTTATATCTGAAATTAGCAAACTATTTGATGAATTTTCAAACCAGATTTGTTGTAAACTGTCAGAATTTAGGAGGATCTATAGGACAGAATTAAAAGAGGGTTTTATATTTTCATATTCATAACTTTAAATTTCCAGTCTAGCTGCTTGATATTTATTGATTTTAGTTGCTTACATACTGCCTCTCCATGAAGGCAGGGACTGTCTCACCTTTCTTTGTATTTACAGTACTTAGTCCAGGGCTTGCCACATAGTAAGTACCTAATAAATATTTATTGACTTATTAACAAACAAATGTGGATTGTTTTTTCCCTCTAATCCACTTCATGATTTATATATTATAAAGGTCATTATGTTGCTTTGGGATAGCCATTTTGCCATAATTTTGAATTGTACATTTTTTGTAATATTGATAAATGTAGAGGTGGTTATGGAGAGATTATTGCAGTTTAACCGCAGCCAAATATTAAAACTAATGATATTGGGCATTTTGTTGGTAGAACTTATTTTGGTCAGGTGGTCTAACATATCTGGTCATATATGATGGGCAGAACTTCTCATGAGCTATTGATTTTTTAAAATAGAGATAAGAATTGGTAAAAGTATGAAATTGACTAATTCTGATGTTCAGAAAGATATGCTTTTCAGAGATGTTCACCTTTTAGTTTCTGTTAGATCATAATCTAATAATCTCTTGGAAGAATGGCAGACATATCATGTGATTCCTGATTTCATGTTGTAATATATTCACAAATAACTAGGTAGATTGTATTCTAACTTTAAATGCTAGATTTTGTACACTCCAGTAATACTTAATAAAATATTTGTATTATTTATTAATCGCTCTCTATATATTAACCTGATATACAATATTGTAAAATATCTTCTATATAATTTTTAAAAAGCATGTGAATTTATACAAAACATTTCCATAAAAGTCATATTGTGAAAGAAAACATATCTCTTTCAAACCCCTCCGCCCACACAAAAAACCCAAACCTCAGAAAAAATTAAAGTCTGTATTCAGATACAATCAATTCTTTCTTTAGGTATGGATAACACTTTTCATCATGTCTTTCATAGTTGTCTTAGAACATTGTATTACACTAAGAACAGCAGTCATCCATAGCTGTGATAATATTATATTATTGCTGTTACTTTGTACATAGTACATTTCACTTTGCATTAACTCATGGAAATCTTTCTAGACTTTTCTGAGAGCATCCTGCTCATTATTTCTCGTAACATAATAGTATTTCACCAGAATCACATATCACAATTTATTCAATCATTCTGAAGTTCATGGGCATCCCACCAATTTCCAGTGCTTTACCCTGATAAAAGACCTTCATGAATGTTTTTTTGCACATATAAGTCCCTTTCCTTTTCTTTTGTTATCTCTTTTGGGATGCATGCTTAGTAGTAGTATTGTTAGGTCAAAGGATATGCATGATTTTTAGCAGCTTGGGCATAGTTTTAAATTGCTCTATGGAATGGTTGAATCAATTTATAATTCTACCAACATTGTATTACTGTCTCAATTTCCCCAATGTTTGTCCTTTTACTTTTCTATCCTATCAGTCAATCCAATAGGTGTAGAGGGCTGAAACTCCAAAAGGCTATGCTTGATCAGACAACTGGAGCACTGAAGACTAATTACCTATTAGATGTGAGATAATGGCTCTATTAGCATATATTTGGGTAAATGGCTCTTCTCACTATTGGTGCTTGCTCAATGTTTGGTGTTAAGATAATCATAGGCAAGGATTGGAGGGTAGAGGGAGAGAGAGGCCAGAGTCACTTGGCAGTAGGAAGAGGAGGAGAGAATAAGTTGGTGACTCCGTACAGGATTTTTCTTGCCTGCCTCTTTCACTTCTCCATCTAACGACCACGGACTTTAATTTATCCTGACTCTGGCTGACCCCAAGACCCTCCAGGGAGCTAGCCCATACTTTACAAATAAGTATGAGGTAATACCACAGAGTTGTTTTAATTTTCATTTCTCCAATCATAGTGAGTTTTCGAGTATTTTTAACATGTTAGAATTTATAGCTTAATAACTTCATTTGAAAACTTTTCATGATTTTTTGATCATTTATCAATTAGGTAATGGCTCTTATTTTTCATAAATTTGACTCAATGCCCTATATGTTTGAGAAATGAAACCTTTGGTAGAGAAACTTGCTTCAAAATTCTTTTCACAGTCACTATTGCTAACTATATTTTTCTCATTCTATTCTTTCTTTCCTTTCACCATGTTCCTCCTAAAAGCATTTTGCTTTTCCCTTTCCCTATGACCTCCTCTTTATCGCTTTTCCCCCTTCTTGTCTCCCTTCTACTTTCTTGCAAAATAAAATAGATTTCTATACACAGTTGAGTATGTATGTAATTCTCTTTTAGAGTTCATTTCTCACTCATTTTACCTCTATTCCCCTTCTTTCCCTTCACTGTAAAAGTTTTTTCTGGCTTTTTTTTTTTTTTTTTTTTTGGACACTATTTATACTATTTCACTTCTCTCTTTCTCTTTTCCCCCATTACATTCTTCTTTCACTCCTTTATTAGATGTTATACCTTCATATTCACTTCAAACCTGTACCCTCTGTCTGTATGTATATTCCTACATACTGTCCTAACTGCTTTAATAATGAGAGAGAGGGTCTAAGAAAGGTTGTTTGCTTGCGGAGGTAGGGGAGGATGTTTTAGAGCATAGGGGATGATTTAAAATTGGACAGTTTGGGATTAGTGTTTTCTTAGCATAAAATGATGACCAATTCTGCTTGGTTTTAATTCAGCCTTTTCTTGGGAGTTTACCTCCCAAATTTTTTATCCTCATGAATTTTTCTAGGTCAAAGCTTTTTTTTTTTTTTTAAACATTTCTTTACCTTTTCAGTTTCAAATGCATTAATTTCAGAAATAGTATTTTTTCAGATCCACTTTTTTGGGAAAAAATTTTCATTTTAAAAAACTTAATTCTCCATTCTGTTGTAAATTTCCCTTTCTCTTCCATAATCATTTTCATAGTCACTTTACTATTAATGCTCTTAATTCTGAACATGAATTAAATTAATTTTTCTTGCTAAAATACTAATGTACTTGGTAAAATATGCTTTTATCCATATCATTCCCTGGCTTTCAAGTATTTGATTATGTCTTTTGTTGATCTTAGGGTTGACTATCTCATAGATATAGATCTTCACTAAAGGTTAAGAATTTCAAAGGAATTAATGAAAAGAAAACCAAATGAAGGTGGTCTAGCTGTACCAGATCTAAATTATAAAACAGGTGTCATCAAAACCATTTGGTACTGGCTTAGAAGTGGAGAAGTCTGTGACTAGAATAGATTAGGTTCACAGAACAAAATAGTCAGTGACTATAGCAATCTAGTATTTGACAAACCCAAAGACCCCAGCTTTGCGGATAAGAACTCACTATTTGACAAAAACTGCTGGGAAAATTGGAAACTAGTATGGCAGAAAGTAGGCATAGACCCACACCTGACACCTAACAAGATCAGGTCAAAATGGGTTCATGATCTAGATATAAAGAATGGTATCATAAATAAATTAGAAGAACATAGGATAGTTTACCTCTCAGATTTGTGGAGGAGGAAGGAATTTGTGACCAAAGAAGAATTAGAGAACATTATTGATCACAAAATAGATAATTTTGATTATATTAAGTTAAAAAGTTTTTGTACAAACAAAACTAATGCAAACAAGAATAGAAGGGAAGTAATAAATGTTTTTTTCCATCCAAAGGATCTGATAAAGGCCTCATTTCTAAAATATATAGAGAATTGACTCAAATTTATTATAGTTCAAGCCATTCTTCAATTGATAAATGGCCAAAGGATATGACGAGACAATTTTCAGATCAAGAAATTGACATTATTTGTAGTCACATGAAAAGGTGCTCCAAATTACTATTGATCAGAGAAATGCAAATTAAAACAACTCTGAGATACTACTGCACACCTGTCAGATTGACTAAGATGACAGGAAATGATAATGATGAATGTTGGAGGGATGTGGGAAAACTGGGATACTAATACATTGTTGGTGGACCTGTGAATGGATTCAGCCATTCTGGAGAGCAGTTTGGAACTATGCTCAAAAAGTCATCAAACTGTGCATACCCTTTGACACAGCAGTATTACTACTGTACTTATATCCCAAAGAGATCTTAAGAGAGGGAAAGGGACCCACATGTGCAAAAAAATGTTTGTGGCAGCCCTTTTTGTAATTGGAAGAAACTGGAAACTGAGTGGATGCCCATTAATTGGAGAACGACTGAATAAATTATGATATTTGAGTGCTATGGAATATTACTGTTCTGTAAGAATCGACCAGCAGGATGATTTCAGAGAGGGTTGGAAAGACTTTCATGAACTGATACGTTCAGTGAAATGAGCAGAATCAGAAGATCATTGTACATGGCAACAATCAATCTGATGGATGTGGCTCTCTTCAAGGTTGAGATGATTTAAATTAGTTCCACTTGTCAGTGATGAAGAGAGTCATCTATACCCAGAGAGAGAACCATGGGATCAAAGTGTGGAACATAACATAGCATTCTCACTCTCTATTGTTATTTGATTGCATTGTGTTTTCTTTCTCAGTTTTTCTTTTGCTTCCTTCTTGATGTGATTTTTCTTGTGCAGCAAGATAACTGTATAAATAATGTATACATATATTGGACTTAACATATATTTTCAACATATTTAGCAATATCTGCCAGCTAGAGGAGAGGGTGAGGAGGAGGGGAAAATTTGCAACAAAAGATTTTGCAAAGGGTAAATGTTGGAAAAATTACCCATGCATATGTTTTGTAAATAAAAAGCTTTAATAATAAAAAAGATATAGATCTTCATATTTAACTGTTGTTCTATGAGATAGGCAAATGAAGTAGAAAATGTGATCCTTCTTTTTAGTCTCTTAGTCTAAGTTGTTTAATAACTACTTTTCCATAGTACTATAGTATATGGTTAGGAAGAATTAGACATAATGCATATAAATACTGCTTTACATAAAATACAGTGCAATGTGAAAAAACTTGTATTTTGGTAATAAAAAAAAAGACAGCCTTGTATTTTGATAACAAAAAAGATAACAAAAAGATTAACAAAAGATAATCAGAAGATTAAAGATAATCTTATTTACATAAGAATATTGAGTAATAGTGATATTCATTTAATGTAGATTCAAATATTTTTCCCTTTTGTTTCCCCTGTCTCTTTTCTGTTTAAAAATTTTTTCAAGAAATCAGAACTGTGGGTGTGATTTTAATTATTAGAATAAAAGAAATTGCAAGTCTTAAACTTGATACATTTTTTTATAATTTCTTACAGCTAAAATCTCATCCAAGTGAAAATGAAGAAAAGGAAGCTCAGTCTCAGTTACTAAAAGCTGATGAAATGCAGCGCTTACGTTCACAAGCACATTCTGCTTTTGATCGAGCAGATTATCAGGCAGCTATAGCTTTCCTTGATACTATTTTAGAGGTAAGTTTATAACATAATGAAGCCATTGCACATAGATTTTTCCTTCATTGAGGGTTCTTTACATTGGTATTTGGCTATGCTAGCAGGGGATTTCAATCCACAGTGAAAGATAATACCTGTGAGAATAACATCCAGGTAGAATCTTTTTCTAAATAATGTCAGTGGAATGTGTGAGTTCTTTTCTTTTCTTTTCTTTTCTTTTCTTTTCTTTTCTTTTTTATGTTCATGGCTGTTTTTAATGTTTTGATTTGGGAAGGTTCCAGGGTGGGAAGGAGTAATGTGAAAATTGGAGAGAAAGAATAACAGTTAAAATGAGTTATTTACAAGATACACATTTAAGCAAATTTATAATTTAAGAGTTGGTAGAAGTTGGAAGAAAACTATTTGAGAACTAATCCTTGATGATTTGTATTTACTCCTGGTCTTCCAGCTTCTGTTTTCTTGATTTATTACCTAGTTTCCCACTGATGATTTTCAGGGTAAAGCTCTAACAATATTGAGATGTGAAGTGGAAGTTTTGTTTGTTTGTTTGTTTTTTTAATTTCTAAGTTAAGCCAAGTGTTCATACACAATTTTTCTTCCCGTGGACAGTAATAAAATGTTAACTTCATATACATATAAAATTTCCCAGGAAAATTTGCTTCATGAAATACAGATTAACATGGAAGTAAATTTTTGGTTCTAATTGTATTTGACAATATGACTTTCTTTACCCATGTTTTGCAAAAGTAGCATGTGTTTTGATATGCAGAATATTTCTTCATTGAGAATTTGTTCAATTTACTTATTGAAATAAGGAGGGGGGGGGTTACCCGGTCAGTGTAGTAACTTCATTAAGAAAATTCAAAGTTAAAACTAAGTTCCTTCCTGACAAGAATAACATTGCTGTATGCTGCAGGTTTAATATCTTATATTTTCATTTGGTCTTGATATTTGTAGTTTAATGTTTTTACTTATATATGTATATGTGTATGAAGTATGATTGCTATGGGAAACTTCTCTCTGAAATGTATAGAATCTGTCCCATGGTACTTTCATTAATTTTTGTGTTGAAAAATATGGCTTTTTTCCAGAAATCCTCACCTTCATTTAATGTGCTTATCATTGCTGCTGAGAATATTTCTCACTTTAATAGCATATAACAAAATATTAAGAGCTATGACAAGGAATTCCAGTCTTTTATTTCATCCTTCCTTTAAAGGCTTAGTTATGTCCTTAGGATTTCACCAAGGTGATGAATAATTGTGTATTTTTTATATCCAGTTCACTCTTCAGTGAAATGAGGCTCATAAAATTTCAGTTGAATTAGAGCTTCATAGTTTTTATATTTTATTAGGATTTATATTAGAATTGAAGTTTAATATAAACATTTTTTGAATTAATCATGGATTTTCATTGGTAAGAAAAACAACTTCTAACTATTCAATTTGCTCTACAAAGTTAAGTGACTTCCTCAAGGTCATGAAGCCAAAATGTCTGAAACTAGACTTGAACTCAGGCTTTGGGATCTCGCAGGATGGGCTCTGTATTATGTCATCCAATATAAATTAAGCTTTTAAAATAGTTTACATTGACAGTTCA
Source organism: Sminthopsis crassicaudata (assembly GCF_048593235.1). Taxonomy (NCBI): domain Eukaryota; kingdom Metazoa; phylum Chordata; class Mammalia; order Dasyuromorphia; family Dasyuridae; genus Sminthopsis; species Sminthopsis crassicaudata. The sequence goes on from NC_133619.1 coordinate 148,686,960, forward strand.
GTTCAAAAAAATATATATTAAATCACTATTATGTGTTATAACTATCTTGTTAGGAATCAGTTATTTAATATAAAATAGGATACATATTTCTTTCATAGTTTCAAATGTAAAGAATAAAGCATTTGGATTTATTTCCTGAGCAAGTAAACATAACAATTTTTAATGTCCAAAATTTTTTTTAAATGATTGTTTGTATTTCTCACTTAGAGTTAAGATATTTAAGAATTATTTCAGGCAAATAAGTGGCATAATGGATAGAGAGAACTGGCCCTGAGGTCAGAAGGATTTGAGTTTAAGGCTGCCTCAGACTCAAATGTGTAAAGGTGAGTTTTTTTGAAGAGAAAACAAAAATTATTCTTGAAAATAATTACCTTAATTTGATGAGAAAAATGGAGAGGACCCAAATGAAAATGCTTATTGAAAAGTGATATGAAGAAAGATATATGGGATGCAGATATGAATGTTTTTATTTACTTTGCTATGTTTCTTGCTCAAAGTCTAGTTCTTCTGTTTCTTAAGGTTTGTGTTTGGGATGCAGAGCTGCGAGAACTTCGGGCTGAATGCTTTATAAAGGAAGGGGAGCCAGGGAAAGCTATTAGTGACTTAAAATCTGCTTCCAAATTGAAGAATGACAATACTGAGGCCTTTTATAAAATCAGCACAATATACTATCAGTTGGGAGATCATGAACTCTCTCTCAGGTCAGTTTTCTTATGATTTGAATTGGCATATCAACAGTATTTGTACTGAAAAATTTGGTTGCTTTATGTAAATTATTGCCTTTATTAGAGTTAGAGTTAAGCCCACTTAATAATTAATTTCATAGTATTACATGATTTTTGTCTTTTTTTAAAAAACAATTTTGCAATTATTCTGATTCTGTATAGCATATAGCATAAAGTAAATTTAAAAGCAATTCTTTTAATAATGTTTTTATACTGTTCAATATACCTATTACATCATTATATACATAGATATTCAATAATTTCAGCGAATGTATTTGAGTTATTTGTGCTTATGCAAAAAAAATAGCTGGGAGGCAATATCCTATATTAAGAGGCTAAAGTAGGACTTAAAAGTCCCATATGTTAGTCCCAACTCTGCTACTCACCAGCTGTGTAACAATGGGCAAGTCTTCCATGCCTGTTTCTTCATCTATAAAATGAGTAGACTATAACACTCCTTTTATAGCTCTAGAATTCTATTTTTACTTTTATGATTGATTTATGGTCAAAGACCTCTCTTTGATTTCTTAAAATAGTATGGAAAAACTATCAATTCATTTTGAGGTATTATAAATATGTTGTATTCCTTTTATTTTTAATACATGAACAGTGAAGTCCGAGAATGTTTAAAACTTGACCAAGATCATAAAAGGTGTTTTACACACTATAAACAAGTAAAGAAGCTCAATAAACTTATTGAGTCAGCAGAGGAGCTCATCAGAGAAGGCAGGTAAGAATGGAGTTATTTTTTTTCTGGACTCTCTGGGGCATTGTTAAACCAATATTAAAATATATACAACATCCAGTTGAGGGTGTATACTTTATAATTGTATTATTTCTTGGCCTTTGAAAACTCACCAGTCTTGGGAATTTAAATTTATTTGTTGTGATATGCATCTGCATTATGCTTAACTGTGAAAGTATATACATGATATCAAATGGTATATGACAATTACTAAAATATATCTCAGATTTTTTTCTTTCTGTGAGTTCCAAAAGCTATCCTAAAGTTCAGTCAATTTTTATAAATCACTTAACTCTATAGATTTATTTATTTATTTTTTAATTTTAATAGTGGCTTTTCATTTTCTGAATACATGCAAAGAAAGTTTTCAACATTCACTCTTGCAAAACTTTGTATGCCAAATTTTTCTCTCTCCCTTTCCCTCCTTTCCCTAAACAGAAATAATCCAATATATTAAACATGTGCAATTCTTCTACACATATTTTTACATTTATCACAAGAAAAATCAGATCAAAAAGAAAAAAGGAAGCAAAAAAACAACAAAAAAGGGTGAAAATTCTATGTTGTGATCCATATAAAGTCTTCTTTCTGGATGCAGATAGCTCTCTTCATCATGTCTTACAATTGTCCTGAATCAACTCATTGCTGAAAAGAGTCAAGACTAGACTTATTTTAAAGGCAGCTAGGTAATGTGGTGGATAGAGTGCTGAGCTGGGATTTAAAGATCTGATTTCAGATCTGACTTCAAACACTTAATAGTTGTGTGCTTCTGGGCAAGTAACTTAATCTCCATCTTCATTTCCTCAACTGTAAAGTGAGGAAACCTACTTCCAGAGTTCTTTTGAATTTAAAATTAGAATAATTTTTGTATTAGCCCCTTTTAGTCCCAGTGCTTGACACCTAGTAGGTGTTATATAAATACTTACTCCTCCTCCTTCCTCAGTATTTTCTTAATTTATGTTGATGTGATTAGAAAGTTTGCAAGAGTTAAAAAAAAAAAATGTAGTTCTAATAATGAATTGGTGAAAATTGTTAGAAGTAATCAAGTACAAGTCAGGCTTTAAAAAGCTGTATTGAGTTCTATTTTTACAATTCCATTAAAGTGTTTCTGTGAAGAAGTGATCTTTGTAGGTTGTTTTGGCAAGCAAAAGCACTTTATATTTATTTCAGTCCATTTTATACAGTAGTGATATATGTTTATTTGTCATGGCTTCAAGGAAGCTTCTGAACATTCTGAATAGAATGAATGATTGATTCCATTAATCAAATAAATAAAGACAAGGTGAAAATTTGTCTTTGGGAGAAATATGTTGATGTAGTTAGGTAACATGTTGATAGTGGACAACATTGATAATTGTTAAGAAAGCAGCATAAAAAATGCTTATCATTTATTTACTTTGTAACAGATATGAAGATGCAGCTAGCAAATATGAATCTGTAATGAAAACAGAGCCAAATACACCTATTTATACTATTCGTTCCAAAGAGAGGATTTGCCATTGCTTCTCCAAGGTAACAATTTCTTTTGTTTTAAAATTTTAGGTTTCTGCTTAGCTTATGAAACAACAACTATACTTCCTTTTTTGTTATTTGTTTTTAGGACGAAAAACCTGTTGAAGCTATTAAAGCATGTTCAGAAGTTTTGCAACTAGAACCTGCCAATGTGAATGCTCTTAAAGACAGAGCAGAAGCCTATTTAATAGAGGAAATGTATGATGAAGGTAAACTTTTTGGAACATGAGTTCAGGGGGCTAATACTCTTTATGTTACTTTGCTTAAAACTAGTTTTCCTAAAGCTCTTAGGAATATTTATAGATTTAAGAAACAATATAAGTAGTGGAATATTTAAGAATTATTGTACTGTACTAGAACACATATCTTACTTTATTAGAAATGAGATTCCTAATCTGATTTAAAAAATTTAAATATGAAATGATTGAAAAATATTTCAACAGACCTTATGAAAGAATTTTAATTTGAAATCAAACTGAAAATACAAATTAAATAATTTTTAAAGTGAGAGTATAGCCAGATTTCATTTCATTTTTAATTTTTAAAAATTGATCAAGGTCAATCAGTAGATATCAAGGCAGCTAGGTGGTAGGTAGCTTGAACTGGAGATTCTGGGCTTATCAAGAGACACAATTTTCTTCCTGAATTCAGATTTGTCCTCAGATCTGTCCTGAGAGAACACACTTACTAGCTGTGTCACCCTGGACAAGTCACTTAACCTATTGCCTCAATTCATTGGAGAAGGAAATGGCAAACTACTCTATTATCTTTGCCAAGAAAACCCCATAGATGGCAGTGACATGCTATGATCCATGGGTTTATGAAAAGTCAGATATAACTGAACAAATAAAGGAGATCAAATATGAATTTTATATTGTGGTAAATCTTAATTGGGTAATAATTTGACAGTTTTGTTTATGTGCAAATTACTATTTTAGCAGTTTGTAACTGCATGTACTTGAATAAGCCACAATGCACTTCTGACATCCCATTTTAAAATAAGAAGGTTTGACTCGATGAGTCCTAAGGTTCCTTCTAGCTCTTGATCTTTAATCACTGGATCATAGATCCAGAAGCAGAAGAACCCTTAAAGACTACCTGGTCTAATCATCCCATTTTATAGAGAAGAAAACTGGTCTTGTTTTACTGGGTATAGCAAATTTTTATAAGATGAGTAGTCATCAAGGAATTAAATTTTTATAATTATATTTTATTTTTGTAATTATAATTTTGACAAGAATACCCCATGATATATATATCTAGACACAAGATCATAATATTGAACTTGTTTATTTTAGCCTTCAAGTGTAGCATCTACTTAAGCTATTGATTTTGAGTTTCTTGTAGTTTTCAGAAGTCTGCTTAGAAGTTGCAGAAGAAACATTTTAAAGCCTAATCTTTCAGTCTGTGTATCAAACTGCCTCTTGCATCTTAGTGAAACTTTTACCATGTTCTTCCTGTATAATTTATAGGATGACTTTAGTACTAATTTAGGATAAAAGAATTACAAAATTTGAAGAATTTATTTTAAATAAAAATTTGCTTTTATTAGTAGTGTTTTATATTTTGGTTCATATTGTATTTTTGTGATGTTACAAAATGCAAATTGAGTCAGATTATGAATTTAGTAACTACAGAGAATGTTATGAGGTTAAGCTGAATTTGTTTCAGAATATTCACTTTAACCCACTGAAAAAAAATGAATAATTGAAATTGGAGATTTTACCCATCTTGATTGGATACAAGTTAGGAGAATTAATGAATGACTTAAAGGATTTTTTTTTTTGGTCCAGACCATAATTTCATTGGAATAGAAACCCTTTTGGTGAAAAAGTTCACAATGAATGCAGATCAGCAACTGTTTTGTGCGTAGTCTTGGTTCCCTGAGAGGTTAGAATTTCCTTGATTCTTTGTCCCTTAAAGTTACCTCTTGGTTTAAATTGTAATATAAATGTTAATGGGATGAGGTATAGAATGGGCATCACAGGATCTGGGTAAAAGTTTCCCCCTCTGTCTTTTAATTACCTCTGTGAAAGGGCACTTCTTGGAGCCTTAGTTTCCTCATTGCAAATACTATTTGCAATATCCAACTTAACAGTTATTATGAGAAATCTGAATGTTGTAAAGATAGAATAGGTTGTTTATTTTACACATAAAGAAGTTGAGGCTCAGAGGGTCTTGCCCAGAACCCCAAAGGGAATAAGAAATAGGCTATCAAACTGCACATTCCTTTTGATTCAACTGTTTCCCAAAGAGATCATAAAAGAGGGGAAAAGAGCCCACTTTTTTGCACAAGTAGGTTTATAGCAGCTTCTTTTTTTGTAATGGCAAGAAATTGGAAATTGAGTGGATGGCCATCAATTGAGAAATCGTAAAGTAAGTTATGGCATATAAAAGTAATGGAATATTATGGTTTTATAAGAAATTATGAACAAGCTGATTTCAGAAAAGCCTGAAAAGATTTAACATAAACTGCTGCTAAGTGAAGTGAGAAGAACTAGGAGAACATTGTACACAGCAACTACAGACTTAACTCTTTTCAGCGATACACTGATTCAAAAAATTCCAGTAGACGTGGCATGAAAAATGTCATGTGTATCCAGAGAGAGAACTATAGATACTGAGACAGATTGAAGCATACCCTTTTCATCTTTTTTTTCTTTGTGATTTTTCCCTTTTATTCTGATTTTTCTCTTCCAATATGACTCATAAGAAAATATTTTAAAAAAATTATTAGCTTGTAGAGCCAAGAGGATCAAATAAAATAATTTTCTATGTGAAAGCATTCTATAAAATGTAAAATATAAATGAAAGTTCCCTAAGTTTGGGTTTTATATGAAATGAAAGCCTTCTAAAAAATATTTCAAACTAAGGTGAATGATGAAGTGTGTACTCTGTGCTCTCCATGTTTTGGGAGGGACCTTGGAAACTTTCTAGTCCAACTTTTTTGGGATACTATCACCTTTATCTTAACTTTTCTCCATTGCCACTGAACGGGATCTTTTATACTGTTCTTTTGGGGCTTTTGCTTTTTCTTTGTCATAAAATTGTTCCTCTTCTGGAATATAACGGACAAAATTATGTATACAAAAGACTGTGGAACTGAGAAGCAAAGAGATCTGCATCCAAATCCCTTTTTTAATGTTTAACTAGATGTGTGAATGTGGGCAGATTTCTTTCTTGTTGAAGGAATCTGTGCTTCCTTCTTTGCGGGATAGTTGTGAGGAAAAAAGGAAGTGGATTTTTACTTTTCAAACTTTTTAAAGATATTTAAAGAAGCCAGACAGTTCAGCACTTCTTCATTCTTTAGAGAGGAGTAGATTATCCAGCATCCCACAGAATCATCAGAGAGGGGATTGGAATCCTGAGTCTTTGACTCATTTTTCCATGCATTGTGTCACTTAAAAAGATCCTTAAAGATAAACATGATATCTTGTTTTAGCTTTATATCTGTAGCAACCACTATAGTGGTTTATACATAGTAGGCATTTAGAATAGTACATATTTATTGAATTGAATATTTCACTTGTTCATAATAATTATAGGAAATTACTGGCTTTCTTTGAATATAGAAATTGGTTGGTTACTTAAAAACTAGATAGGCTTTCCTCATCTCCCATAATTAGTATTCTAAGATTATGTCTATTTTATCCTGTGCTTATTTGTAATTTGTTTGTACTCCCTCTACTTCCAATTAGATTGGGAGTTCCTTGAGGGCACCTGAATCTGACCCCTAGTGAGTACTTAATAAGACTCCATAGCTCCTCCAGTATTGGCTTTTTTCATTCTTCTTCATATTTGCCAATTTAGGGTTCGCCCATTCCCACCTCAATTATATTTTTCATACTCAGAATTTACGGAAAAAGTGATATTATATCTTTAAAGAAGTGCTGTTAGAAATTTAACAGAAGAAGACTTGTTATTTCATTAAATTATTGTCATCTCATTTTTAGGCATTTAATAATAAAATTTAGCTATCAAAATCAGTATAACAATATATATGCTTTTGGCCAAACATTTAAAGATAACTGCTGAAAGTAGTGAGTTCTGGTAAGGAACTCAGCAATTGAAGGAGAGGGAGTCTTCCATGAAATGATAACATTGATTCATCACTGAAATGGATGTTGAATATTTTTAAATTTTTATTATAGCTTTTTATTTACAAGAAATATGCATGGGCAATTTTCCAGCATTGACCCTTGCAAAACCTTTTGTTCCAACTTTTCCCTTCCTTCCCCCCACCCTCTCTCCCATATGGCAGGTAGACCCATACAAGTAATGAGGCCTTTATCAAAACCTTTGACTATAAAAATGTTTTCCCAGTTTATTGCTTCCCTTCTAATCTTGTCTGCATTAGTTTTGTTTGTACAAAAACTTTTTAATTTGATGTAATCAAAATTTTCTGTTTTTTGATCAGTAATGATCTCTAGTTCTTCTTTGGTCACAAATTCCTTCCTCCTCCACAAGTCTGAGAGGTAAACTATCTACCTATGTTCTTCTAATTTACTTATAATCTCATTTTTTATGCCTAGATCATGAACCCATTTTTACCTTATCTTGGTATATGGTATTAAGTGTGGATCAATGCCTAGTTTTTGCCATAATAATTTCCAATTTTCCCAGCAATTTTTGTCAAACAGTGAATTCTTATCGCAAAAGCTGGGGTCTTTGGGTTTAGTTATTGACTATTTTGTCTTGTGAACCTAACCTATTCCACTGATCAACTAATCTATTTCTTAGCCAATCTTTTTTTTTTTTTTTTTTTAAAGTAATGTTTCATTTATATTAGTCCATTTGTTCCATCATTCATACTTAACAAAATTTTTTTGAAAGTCTATCATGTAAACTCTTGGCTTTTTAAAACCCATTTACAATGTGATTCCAAACTTTCTTTCTAACTTTGCTATGTATGTTCCTATTTTCTCCGTACTTTATAGTACAATCACAAGGTGACTTCACCTTCCATTCTGTGCAATGCCACAGAGTTGGGTTCTGGCATTTTGGTACCAGCTGACCCCCTTGATTAGCATGCACTCTCTTCTCTATGAATTCCTTGGGTGTTTTTTTTTTTTTTTTTTTTTTTGGTGGTTTTTCTCTCTCCTCCCCTCCCCCTGCAAAAAAAAAAAAAAAAAATCAACTCAGCCATTATCTTCAGCCATCATCTTTTATTTGAAGTCATTTTGCCTGTCTCTTTCACCATTTCTCTGAATAAATTATTTTTGGTTGATTTGCAAAAAAAAGTCTTTCTTGATTCACCCTTAGTGTTTTTTCTTTCCTTCCAAAATTACCTCTAATTTTTTCCATTTGTTTGCTTATTGGTTCTTCTATTAGATTGTGAGCTCCTTGAGGGGATGTACTCTTTTTTCCTCTCATATAACTAGGACTTACATAGTGTCTGGCACACAGGAAGCACTTAACAGATGTTGTTGACTTTTTTTGTATATGCTTTCCTCTTTCCAATCTAACTCTAAGAATCAGATTAACCCTTATCATTTTGACAGTACTTGACCACCATTCCCCTATATTAGTTGTCATACTCATTAAAATGTAAGTTTTTTGAGGAATTGTCCCCTTTGTGAAGTACCTGGCTATAGTAAATACTCCATATTGATTTTTTTTTTTTTTATCCATTCATTCATATGTAGTGAACTAGCCTTTTTTGATAAAACATAAGCTCCTTAAAGGCAGGGACTGTTCAGTTAATGGCTGTTTGATACACTAATCATTTAGTTGAGATCATCTTGTTATTAAATATATCTTGCATTTGTTGCAGTCGTTTTATAGACATTGAATAGAAGTTTGGACTTCATTTGGTATGGCATGGCAACTGTCTGGAAAAATTGACAATTGTGTCAATCACTATTCTAGATAGTAGAAAATACAGAGAGGAAGTATTACCTGCCCTTAACAAACTTACAGTCTACTACATACAATGAATACAGAGATAAATAAACATAAGGTAATTTACTGGCTTCTGCCCAAAGCAGCCAATCTTCTAATCAATATACTCAATGTTTGCAAAAGGTTAATATGACCATATGAGTAAAATTAGTTTAATCTCAATCAAAGCTTATCTACTAAAAATAAAGTGCCTATCAGTGACATGTATAATTATGGAATTGTTTTGGCTCCATTACTCTATTTGAAAGCTCCTCTATGTATACTAGTCCCTCTGAAGATACCCCTTCAAGTTGTTTTCCAAACTCTTCAAGGTTAATTGCTGCTAAAATGAACAGTTTTTCAAAGTGAAAAAAAACTTGATAATGTTATCACTACATTTGAGCAACCTGACTGTGGTGATTCTTCAATTTATACTTTTAAACTAATCTTCATGCATTCTGTTTGCCTTGCACATGATCAAAAGTTCTGTTATTTTTACTTTTCCCAACAAATTCTTTATAAACACTTAACTATTAATTGATATGCTGTAAGATTGCCTTACAATAAAGTAATGTTATATAAGCAATACTTTCTAATGTAGGCTTTGTTTTTTTAGTGGGCATTTGGAATAAGGAGATTTGGGAAATGTGGACCAGGAAATGGAGAAATGGAGTTCACTTACCACAAATGATAATTTAATAGTTATTATTGAGGCCTTTGTAATACATTGGATTAAATAAAGATCTGTTAAACTATTTTGTAGTGATAAAAAATTGAGGGGTATGAAATACTTTTAAATTCATAATATAAAGCTTATGATTTAATAAAAAAGTTAAAATGTATAATAATTGCTCTTAACAGCATTATTTCAAACATTTTGACAGCTATTCAGGATTATGAAACTGCACAGGAACACAATGAAAATGATCAACAGATTCGAGAAGGACTAGAGAAAGCTCAGAGACTCTTGAAACAGTCCCAGAAAAGAGATTATTACAAAATCTTGGGAGTAAAAAGGTGAATTGTTCATATGTATTTAGAATTTACATTGGCTTCAAAATATATATATGATTAAAATAGTAGCAAATCCCTTTTTTGGCCTCTTTCCCCCATTATTCTCTTTAATTGTGTAATTATAGCCACATAGATTAAGCCTTTGACATCTATAAAATTTGGTACAATTTTTTGGTAGAAATTTCATTTTAAGGGTTATTTAAAACCACATGCACAATGAGAATGGAGAATTAGTTGTTGGCAATAAAACAGGGAAATTAAACTCATACCTAAAAGCTCTTAAACTTAAATTGTAAAACAAAAGAGGGTTAGAAAACCTTCCACTCTCAGCCTTCATAATTAGTGACTTATTCATTTCACTTTAGGTAACTAGGTGGAAATTACTAATTCATCTAATAATCCTATTCAAAATTTCTCTTGAACAAATATAGTCTTATCTTTAGTGTATCAACTTGAAGACTAAAACTTTGATTCTAATACTATTGATATATAGCTACTTCACTAGTATCAGACTCTGACCCCTGAGAAGAGAGCTCTAGAAGTTCAAATGAAAACAAATGGAAGATTTTCAGAGCTTAAGATTGTTAGTTAGAAAATCCAGAAGATTTAAAAAATTGGGATATGTGATTTTAAAAAGCATAGAAACAGCTCATAATTATCATAGTACCTTCTAGAGGCAGCATGACATAGTGGGTAGAGTGTTAGGGTTGGAATAGAGAAGACCTGGATTTCAAATCCTGCCTCTTATTCTTATGTGACAGAGCAAGTCATTAAATCTGTGAGCTTCAGGTACCCTACCCTAGTACTTAATGCCAAGTGAGTCAGATGAAGTGCTGTCTTTGTTGGTGGGACAAGTTAACACTTTGGGGATGAAATCATTGATCCTTTTTATGTACAGCATTTTAAGTTTACAAAATGGCAACTATCTAGTGGCAAATATCATGAAGAATCATTCATTGTGTTTTTAAATTGAAATTATATTGAAATAACTATCTGAGGTACCTTTGACTAGTATTTTTCATCAAAACTTAGCACTGTATCACATCAGTGTACTCCAGGAGCTTATATCCTTAAAGAAATTGGAAATCCTCATCTTAGTATTTGATAACTATATTTCAGTTCATTATGGTATGGTAGTATGTTATAAATCTCTTCTATTAATATATAATTTCTACATTTTAACCCCCCAGAAATGCTAAAAAACAAGAAATCATCAAGGCATATAGAAAGTTAGCACTGCAGTGGCACCCAGATAATTTTCAGAATGAAGAAGAAAAGAAAAAAGCAGAGAAAAAATTTATCGACATAGCAGCTGCTAAAGAAGTACTTTCAGATCCAGGTATCACTTAAAATTGAATTTATTTCTGTGTATAGTCATTTAGTGCTTACTTTGTGCAAAGCACTATGCTAAGTGCTGGGAATATAAAAATAGCTTTGACATACTGCTGTCCAGAATTTTGTAATTTAAGGTAGAAAAACACAGATAACTGTGATACAAGAAGAGGGCACAGAAGGAGTCCAGGCAAAATATGTTGAAAAGTCACTTTTCAGCAAGAAGTTGTTTGTTTTGGGGTGTAGGAAGCAGTATCAGGTAGTAGAATAAATGCCTCAGAGAGAAATGGGGCTTCAGGCTGAGAAAGTTAGATTGGTGGAGCCAATCATGTTAGTCAAGGGATGAATACAGGGGAGGATAGGACCAGAAAAAGGAGATAGAAGATCTTTTTGGCTCAACTCTAAAATATGTGAAAGGGAAGAATATGTATTAAGGCAGGAGAGGTTGGAGCCAAATTATGGAGACCCTTGAATAGTAAAATGAGGAATTTATACTTTAATTGTAAACTGTGGAAAGCCAAGGAAATTTTTCGAATACTGGAGAGCCATAACCAGAGTGGAATGGTCAGATGACTTACTCTGAAACAGACTGCAAAAGGGAGAGGATAGAAATAGGAATAGCAGTTTGGAAGCTATTGTGATTGTTTACACAAGAAGACATGTGGAGATTCAGTGAACTTGGAAAAGATAGGTTGGTTGTCATCCCTCCTTGAAGAAGACCAAAATGATGTCACTATGTTAGAGGCAAGTCACAGTGTGCCTGACTGGAGCTGAACAGACCAGTGTGAGCTCAGAATGCTCTGCCACAGGTCCTAGTGAACATTTGGGGTGGACTCTCTAACTTTGTGCATTTCATGTTTCCTCTGAGTTAATTCAGTTCAGGACTGTGCAGTGGTGAGTGGGGGAAGAGTTGTACATAACTATATCCGGGTAACTAGGAGAATGGCAGAACCATCAAGAGATGCCAACACTAGATTTTAGAAGGAAAACAAAAGAAGTTGTAGGCACAATGGTGGGACAAATAAAATATACAGTCCAATAATCAGAACTTCCCATTTATCTGGGGTCTTTGTCTCTTCTATGCCCACTCTTCTTCCTCTCAGCATATCAACTTTAAAGTTTATGGATACATGCCCAAAGCATACCCACCTCTGCTCTTTGTGAGCACAAACTCACTGGAACCTCACACCACCCTACAAGTCCAGTGCTTTTACTGAAGGAGAAACTGAAGTGCGGACAGGGTAAGAGATTTGAAACGAGGCCTTTAAAAGCCAGAAAGAGGAGTTGGTGTTTTTCATGGAGGCAACTAGAAGCCTCTGGAGTAGTAGAATCAATATGATCAGATCTTGGCTTAAGGAAAATGTCCTTGGGTGAGAGAGTGGTAACTGTGTGATGGAGAGAAAAGAGGTCTCATAGGAAAAGGGAGAAATGGCAGTGCATGGCAGCTAATTAGATTTATGGGTGGTAGAAGGGAGAATTGAGGATAATTCCAAGGTTATGAACTTGGGAGACTGAGAAAAAAGTGGTATCTTCAACAGAAAAAGGGAAGATTGGAAGAGGGGAGGATTTGTAGGAAAACAATAATGACATTTGGGTGTGTTGAGCTTAAAGTATCTCTGAGACATTCATTTTGAAATATCTATTAAGCAGTTGGTAATCTAGGATTAAAGCCTGGAGGAGAGATAAAGTTGCTGAAAAGCTAGTTAAGAGAGAAGAGGGGCCAGAAATACGTACCCAATGCTGAGAAATTTAAGTATATAATATACAAATATTCTATCAAATATTTTCTGTTTAGAAATTAGTAAGAACTAGATGAGAATGAAAGAATGTCAGGAAATTAAAATATATCTTGAATCCTTTGAAGTATGATATTATAAGTGTGCAAGCATAAAATAAACTACTTGTATTCTCCAAATTGCTCCATCATAAAGGGTATGTACTTAATGCCTTGTAAGTGCTATAATTGTTGTTATTTTTTGCTGGGCAGTCAACAAGTAGGGAAAAATTGTTATTAATGAATACTTGCCTGTCTTAAAAGACTTTTCAAGACCAAGATTTGGTGTTGAAACTTAGTTGCTTTTCCAGGATATATGCATGCATTATTGCAGAATCATTCAGGTATTAGAATTTATAGAAAAACTGTTGCATTTGAAATTCTGCTTTTGGAGGTTTTGTTTTTGCTTCCCTGTAAGATCATTCTGTTTGTTTTTATCTCAGAGAACTTATTAAAATGTCACAGGAAAAATGGGTTCATTTGTATCTTTAAGATAGAATAAATGTGTAAAGATGTTTCCTTTTGTGAGCTGAAATGGAAGTGGTATTATGCATTGCTCATTATAATACTACTATTTATAATATGTAAAATACACATCATAAATATCAAGCACAATTGCTTACAACATTTAAAAGTAATTTTCTCCACCTCTAATCAATAAAAATCTATTTAATAATTAAATAAATTTATTTTTTGATTTTTTTTTTCTTTCCCCCCCTAGAAATGAGAAAAAAGTTTGATGAAGGAGAAGATCCCCTGGATGCAGAGAGCCAACAAGGAGGTGGTGGCAACAGTTTCCATAGAAGTTGGAATTCATGGCAAGGCTTTAACCCCTTCAGCTCAGGCGGACCATTTCGATTTAAATTCCACTTTAATTAAAACCAACAAAATTTTTCTGCTACTGTTCCTCCTCCTAACTTTTTTTAAAATTAGAAAACAAACCTTGTTCCAGTTTCAGGACCCTAATGAAATATTTCAAATCTTTGTTGTCCATAACCAAAGAATTGTTTAATAGGAATAATCTTTTCCTGTCCATTTTAAACTCTTGTTGGCTAGGGGTGGGATAATGAATGATGGTATGTGGTTCAGTGCCCATATGAAGCAGCCAAGTCTGGGGCAGACTCTCTTGTATAAGTAGTAATATATTTTTTATATTTTTCTGCATTGGAGCAAATGCAAATCCTTCCTCCTTGTCAGATACTTGTGTGGTATGTTACTACCTACATATGGTGCATCTATAAGCATACATAAGCCAAAAAAGAAGCTATCATTCTCAGAAGACTGGGCCATGTTTCAGTATTTTTAAAATGAAAGATTAATAACACCAAATTCTAAACTGTAACTTGGTTTTCTGAAGCATAGACTTGCTAGTCTGGGCTTTTAAACAAACAGAATAGTTATTGCTTTCTAATATTTTCAAATTTTTGTTAGTATCTGAACTTCCTTAATTCTATAATCAGTTTAATGAAATTTCTTATATATGGTAGCAAGTGAAGAAATGAAAAATCCCTAATTTAGAAAACATTACCAGATAGCAGTTGGATTTGGACTATTGATTGGGGTTAGAAAGCACATTTTATTTGCTTTTTTTTTTTTTTTTTTTTTTTTTTTTTTTTTTGATAGCTGAATGAGATTTCTTCAGAACTGCATAATGAAACCCTTGAAACCCTGAGAGCATTTTCATTTAAGACTAAAAAGATATATTGTTTTTGTAAAAAGTTATTTTCAAATGTTGAAAATTTCTTAAGCAATGTTGTTTCTATACAAGTAGGGGGAAAATTATTAGTAATGAATTTTTATCTGTCTTGAGGAATTTTCAAGATCAAGAATTGGTCTTTAAACTTAAAGTTATTTTTCCAGGATATATAGGCCTTTAAATGCAGTATTTCAGTATCCTTTATTGTGGTGGCTCTGTTAGAGTAATTGTCCTATCCCTTGGAACTTGGCTTGAAAATGTGGACTTTCAGTGATTCAAAGGATCCTATTTTGCTTAATTCTGAGTTCAAAATCAGATGTTCACCTTTACTAAAAGTACCAATCTGATTTCAAGCTCCTGGGATTTTATAGAGTCTTCCACAATCTTTTTGTATCTTTTTTCCCTCTAGAAAAAAGGTGCCTCAACTTGCTGAACTCTACCCATGTTTCCACCATCATTTGTCTGTAATGGTGATATTTACCTCTTGATGGGTCACATGTTCCATTTCTATGAGATAATTACTGAATAGTTATAGCTATTCAGGCTAATATTTAGAGGTGTTTTTTTTCCATGTTAAAAATAGGAATTGATCTCTTTTGAATAGATCTCTAATCAAGGACATTGTACCTTTTAAGGAAATGTTAGTGCTGCATTTAAAATCCAATAATAGATTTCGTTAATAGTTCTTAACTGTTCCCAATGAAGTTTTTGTAGAGTTCTGAGGTTTGGGGGAATACTTTTAGTAACGTAAGTTATTTAAAATTATTAGAGAATCAAGAGATCTAATCAATTGAGAAGGTAATTAATTTGACTATATTGATGCTAGCATTGGCCAAGCACAAAATTTTATTCATAAATATCAATTTGCCTATAGAAGTAAGATTTTGTTTAAAAACATGTTGGGTATAACCATGTAGATGAGTTGAGAAAACACTTTGTACAAAATGTTAGCTGATACTATGTCGTCTAATTTTGTCTCCATAAATGTAAAGCATTGAAAAGAAATTTTTTCATTGATTTTCAGTTTTCATTTGTTTTATAATGTCTTGAAGTTCAATCCACTATAATAGCAAATGTATAATTTAAGCTGTATTGTTTAACTCTTTGGAAAACCCCAATTAAGCAGTTGTACAACTGGAACTAATTCTGTTACCTACAGAAATTATTTTTGAATCTGATCTTTTAATCACAATTTTCCTTAGCATCACACCAAGAAAAGTACTACACAGCTGATAGCTCTGCAGTAGTAAGGATCTTCAAAATCCCAGATAGAAATTCATTAAGCCCCACAAGCCTATCATTTAAAAAATACTGAAATTGCCAGGATATGAGAGTCGAAAGAGTGTTTGTGATGGTCATGGATTGGATTGTTCTTTAGAGTATTTGTTTTTGATCTAGCATCCAACTTCAGGCTTCATACCTGAGTTTTCACCTCTCAGAAAAACTATGATTCCATAGTCTGAAGTCAGTCACTCACCTAAGAGGTGAGCAGTATGCTCGATAGCCTGTTTTCCTTCAGAAACACCATATAGATTAAAAATGCTTGACTGCTTTAATTCATCCAGAAGAAAGTAAAGCTATATATTGCAGTGCCAATTCCATTAAAGAGGAAGTGAGATATCTGGACTGTTATTGGGTTCTTCTGCTACTTAAGGAAGATAGTAGGAAAGCTATGTCTCTTAACCCTTGCCTACTGAATGCAAGGAGGTTTTTCCTGTTTGGAAAGACCATAATGTTTGCAAAAAATGGTATAGAAACATTTGTGTAGTAAGGAATAGAACAATAGTTTGTCTGTCTACCTTTATAAAGGAAGCCACACTGTATGATGGGAAGAATTAAAATGGTGAAAGTTTATTTTATTTTGATACCTTTCTTTAGTGACTGCTGCTCTTGCGCACTTTCCCCCAATATACTGCTTTTGGTCACAAGGCACAAAGCATCTGTAGATCTTTCAGTAAAAAATATGCAGCAAGTCACACGGAATGATATATTATCCTTAACTCTATTGTGTTCTCTTCTGAAATTACCCATTTTTCATTAGTGAATTCCCTTTTAAAAAGTCACTGGTTTATTCCATTGTAGTAAAGCTGGGCTAATGGGAATTACCCATGGCAAAAAAAGTATTAAATACACTACTCTGTACATAATGCAAAAGTGATCTTAAAGAGGGTTTAAAACTCATTGAGAAGTCTGAAAGTATGTACAGAAGTTTGTGCTTTTTACCATGAATAAATGAAAACTAAGCAATTTGAGCAGCCTCTGCTGAGTGAATTATATAATAAAAATTAGTTAATTATCAGTTTGACTTTTAAAAATGACAGTTTTCTATATCAGATCAGTATTAATCTAGCTTTTTGATGTCAGTATGAAAGCATTTGGGAAACTTTGGTCTCTGAGAATGGAATCTAAAACTGCCCACATCACTTGAAAGAAAAAAATCCTGCCCCACTCCAAAAAAAAGGACAATTTAAAGATACTTCTTAGAATCATAATACATACACAATGGTGTTATTTTATTTATGGTAAGAAGTGACAATTTTCACCCAGAGAACTAATTGGTCACGTTTTTGCCTTATTGTGATAGTACACCATTTACTTTGCCTTGCAAAACGATTTGACCAATATGTCAGAAGAATAGTTGTAAAATAAATCTGTATAGCCTTATTGACTATAGTTTCTTTTTCAACATTCAGAAAGGAAGGAGGAAGGCAATTGTAATTCTTCAATGACTAATACAATTTTACTCTATATCACAGATCATTCCTGTCAATCACTACTTGTTAGTGGTAAGAAATTTACATTTTAAACAGGATGATAGTAGGTAGGGTAACTCAGTCTTATTGCAGAGATCTCTTGCTTGCTGTCTGATTTAAGATAAATTAGCCACTGCGTGGCTCTGGAGTAACAAAATTTTGTTGCCTTTGTTTATCTACATTTGTCAACCTCTGCAGGTTGAGAAAGATTGGCAGAGGTTAAAAACTGGTCATCTTTCTTACTGTAAGTTAAATACTACTCCTACCCTAAAGCTATAGTTCAGCTATTTGAGTAAGATGACTAATTTAATATAAGCATCTTAAATTTTTGAATGTTTTATATAAAAAAAAAGGAAAGGAACCTAAAACATAATGAACTGGGTCTCAGACATGTCTACCAATGTGGGTACTATTTTTATGCCAGTGTATTTTCACATTTAATAAAGATATTTATGGTGATATGTGCATTTTTTTCCTTTTATGATTGCTTATATATAAAAATAGTTGTGGTCATGAGAACATAAGAGAGAATATTATAATTTATTTTCTATATTTGAATTTACTTCAGATTGGTATTTTGAGAAAAGGAAGTTTGCCATAAATAAGTGTAAAGCAAAAAATGAAATCAAAGTAACACTTCCCCTGCCCCCAAGTGAACAAGGAGCTGGATAATATTGTTTAAATAATCTCACAAAAAATATTCAGTCCATTTCAGGAGCTCCTAGTCAAGAGGTTGTCACATAAGGACTTTACAGTTTGGTTCTTAATGTAGATATTTTAAAATCTGAAACATTTAAATGGCATTGTTTGTAGCTCTTAAAAGAAATAATTTTCAAATTAGCATATTTATATTAAAATCTAAAAGTTGAAATTTTATCCTACAAAGAAAAGTTAACTAAAAAAGAAATGAATTAAATTAAAACTTGAAGTCTTAAATACCATAAAGGTGCTCCATATTAATGATATCATTGCTTTTATATTGAATGCAAGATTACTATGATATTTGGGGAGCCTTCACAATAAATTTCAATTCCCATTTTATGGATAAGCAAACTGAAGGCATTGTAGTATATTGAAAAGAGCATCAGATTTTGGAGTAGGGAGACTCAATTCTTAATCCTTTCATCATGTGCAAGTAAGTTGATTTTTCTGAGCTTCAGTTTTCTCAATGAAAAGATATATATATAAATATGTATGTATATAAATCTTAGCTATCCATGATGATCTTAGTAGTCAAATAAAGGTGGGGCAGAAAAAATGAAGAAAAATCACAAAAGGAAAAATGATTCAGGTGTTTCAATAGGATTCTTTTAATTGGAGTTGAAATGGAGAGAGATGGGAAATGTGCCAGTACTGGGTTATTCAGAATTCTAGCCATTCAAAGTTGATTAGCACTGTATTAATTTCACAAGTAAGTCTTATACCGGGTTCTTTTACTAAACTAAACAAAACCTTTTGATTTGCCTTAACCAAAATTGGCCAAAACTATACTTGAAAGTTATAGGTTAAGCAGAAATACAATAAGTCAAATGAGTGTTTTTTTCTTTATTAGAATAATGTGCTCCCTCCTCCATTCACAGGTGCTTAAGAGAACTTATTGAATTTATGTAAGAATTCCTACTCTCTTGAGGGATTAATCACATCAGTTCCCTATGTGAATCAATTTAATAAACAAGGAAATTAAAAAGAAAAGGATTTTGTTATTGCCAAGGAAATAACTCCAGTCATGCACCACATAGACCATAATAGCCTTGCCTGGTTTGGTTGACAGCCTTGTTCTTCCTGATGATAGGACATAGAACTAAAGGGTAATTGAGAAATGATCTACTCCATTCTTCCATTTTATTTATTGGGAAACTAATACCCATAGTGTCAGTTCTTACTTGCCCAAGGCCAGTGGTAAACATCCAATAAATTGCTGAGCTTCGATTTGGACCAACACACATCCTTGAATTCCAATTTTAGAGCTCTTTTCACTAGATCTCATAAACAAGTATTAATTGTTGTTCATCCTTCATCCTTGAGAAGCTAATTTCACAAAAGTTATGTCTTGATATGTGCATGAATTGGATTTAAGTGAGGCAGAACTGTGAACTGGAAAAGTGGCAGGACGAGCTCTCCTCCGCATGCTTATAATAGTTGTGGATTTCTCCTTAGAGAACCTTGGAAATGGTTCTTTTAAATGAACTTTGTATGTTTTCCTTAGTGGGAGAAATTCTTCTCTTGATTATGAAAGGCCCCTTTGAAGTCATCAATACTTCCCAAACATTTCATTCCTGATTTGGACATTGTACAATATGCTTCTTCCTAGGATGTCAGTGTACTCACTTTACATATACAGTCTTGTATCTGTATTTTTTTTTAATTTTTATAATTATAACATTTTCTTTGACAGTACATATGCATAGATTTTTTTTTTTTTTTTTTTTTTTTACATTTTCCCCTGTACTCCCTTTTGTTCCGAATTTTTCCCCTTTTTCTCTCCACCCCCTCCCCTAGATGGCAGGCATTCCCATACGTATTAAATATCTTATAGTATATCCTAGGTGCAATATATATGTGCAGAACCTAATTTTGTTGTTGTTGTTGTTGCAAAGGAAGGATTGTATTCGGAAAGTAAAAATAATCTGGGAAGAAAAACAAAACAAAACCAAAAAAAAACGATGCTCACAGTTTACACTCATTTCCCAGTGTTCCTTTTCTGGATGTAACTGATTCTGTCCATCATTGATCAATTGGAATTGGATTAGCTCTTCTCTATGTTGAAGATATCCACTTCCATCAGAATACATCCTTATACAGTATCATTGTTGAAGTGTATAATGATCCCCTTGTTCTGCTTGTTTCACTCAGCATCAGTTGATGTAAGTCTCTCCAAGCCTCTCTGTATTCCTCCTGTTGGTCATTTCTTACAGAACAATAATATTCCATAACATTCATATACCATAATTTACCCAACCATTCTCCAGTTGATGGACATCCATTCATTTTCCAGTTTCTAGCCTCTACAAAAAGGGCTGCCACAAACATTTGGGCACATACAGGTCCCCTTCCCTTTTTGAGTATTTCCTTGGGATATAAGCCCAGTAGTAGCACTGCTGGGTCAAAGGGTATGCACATTTTTTAAAAATTTTTATTTTATTTTATAATTATAACTTTTTTTGACAGTACATATGCATGGGTAATTTTTTACAACATTATCCCTTGCACTTCTTCTATTCAGATTTTTCCCTTCCTCCCCCAACCCCCTCCCCCAGATGGCAAGCAGTCTTATATATGTTAAATATATTACAGTATATTCTAGATACAATATATGTGTGTAGAACCGAATTTTTTGTTGCACAGGAAGAATTGGATTCAGAAGGTAAAAATAACAGTTTACACTCATTTCTCAGTGTTCCTTTTCTGGATGTAGCTGGTTCTGTCCATCATTAATCAATTGGAATTGGATTAGCTCTTCTCTATGTTGAAGAAATCCACTTCCATCAGCATACATCCTCGTACAGTATCATTGTTGAAGTGTATAATGATCTTCTGGTTCTGCTCGTTTCACTCAGCATCAGTTGATGTAAGTCTCTCCAAGCCTCTCTGTATTTCTCCTGTTGGTCATTTCTTATAGAACAATAATATTCCATAACATTCATATACCATAGTTTACCCAACCATTCTCCAATTGATGGACATCCATTCATCTTCCAGCTTCTAGCCACTATGAAAAGGGCTGCCACAAACATTTTGGCACATACAGGTCCCTTTCCCTTCTTTAGTAGTTCCTTGGGGTATAAGCCCAGTAGTAGTATGGCTGGGTCAAAGGGTATGCACATTTTGATAACTTTTTGGGCATAATTCCAGATTGCTCTCCAGAATGGTTGGATTCTTTCACAACTCCACCAACAATGCATCAGTGTCCCAGTTTTCCCACAGCCCCTCCAACATTCATCGTTATTTGTTCCTGTCATCTTAGCCAATCTAACAGGTGTGTAATGATACCTCAGAGTTGTCTTAATTTGCATTTCTCTGATCAATAGTGATTTGGAACACTTTCACATGAGTGGAAATAGTTTTAATTTCATCATCTGAAAATTGTCTGTTCATATCCTTTGACCATTTATCAACTGGAGAATGGCTTGATTTCTTATAAATTAAAGTCAATTCTCTGTATATTTTGGAGATGAGGCCTTTATCAGAACCTTTAACTGTAAAAATGTTTTCCCAATTTGTTACTTCCCTTCTAATCTTGTTTGCATTAGTTTTGTTTGTGCAGAAACTTTTTAATTTGGTGTAATCAAAATTTTCTATTTTGTGATCAATAATGGTCTCTAGTTCTTCCTTGGACATAAACTCCTTCCTCCTCCACAAGTCCGAGAGGTAAAGCATCCCATGTTCCTCCAATTTATTTATGATTTCGTTCTTTATGCCTAAATCTTGGACCCATTTTGATCTTATCTTAATATGTGGTGTTAAATGTGGGTCTATGCCTAGTTTCTGCCATACTAATTTCCAGTTTTCCCAGCAGTTTTTGTTAAATAATGAATTCTTATCCCAAGATTTGGGATCTTTGGGTTTGTCAAACACTAGATTGCTATTTTTATTCACTATCTTGCCCTGTGAACCTAACCTATGCCACTGATCAACTAGTCTATTTCTTAGCCAATACCAAGTGGTTTTGGTGACTGCTGCTTTATAATATAGTTCTAGATCAGGTACTGCTAGACCACCTTCATTTAATTTTTTTTTTCATTACTTCCCTTGAAATTCTCGACCTTTTGTTGTCCGAATTCTGTTGTTATTTTTTCTAGGTCATTAAAATAGTTTCTTGGGAGTCTGATTAGTATAGCACTAAATAAATAGATTAGTTTGGGGAGTATTGTCATCTTTATTATATTCGCTCGGCCTATCCAAGAGCACTAAATGTCTTTCCAAGTATTTAAATCTGACTTTATTTTTGTGGCGTTTTGTTATTTTGCTCCTATAACTCCTGACTCTCCCTTGGTAGATATATTCCCAAATATTTGATACTATCGACTGTTATTTTGAATGGAATTTCTCTTTGTATCTCTTGCTGTTGGATTGTGTTAGTAATGTATAAAAATGCTGAGGATTTATGTGGATTTATTTTGTATCCTGCAACTTTGCTAAAATTCTGAATTATTTCTAATGGCTTTTTAGCAGAGTCTTTGGGGTTCTCTAAGTATAGCATCATGTCATCTGCAAAGAGTGATAATTTGATTTCCTCTTTTCCTACTCTAATTCCTTGAATCTCTTTCCGGGCTCTTATTGCCGAGGCTAGTGTTTCTAGTACTATATTGAATAGTAATGGTGATAGTGGGAAACCTTGTTTCACTCCTGATCTTACAGGGAAAGGTTCTAGTTTATCGCCATTACATATGAT
Organism: Sminthopsis crassicaudata; assembly: GCF_048593235.1. Taxonomy (NCBI): domain Eukaryota; kingdom Metazoa; phylum Chordata; class Mammalia; order Dasyuromorphia; family Dasyuridae; genus Sminthopsis; species Sminthopsis crassicaudata. The sequence continues at coordinate 148,709,783 of NC_133619.1, forward strand.
GTTTACTGAAGGTTTTAAATATATGCTCATTATTGTTTTAAGGAATAGTCCATTTATTCCTATACTCTCAAGAGATTTTAGTAGGAATGGATTTTATCAAATGCTTTTTCTGCATCTATTGAGATGATCATATGGTTTTTATTAATTTGATTATTAATATGGTCAATTATACTAATAGTTTCCTAATATTAAACCAGCCCTGCATTCCTGGTATAAATCCCACTTGGTCATAGTGTATTATCCTGGGGATGATTTTCTGAAGTCTATTTGCCAATATCTTATTTAAGATTTTAGCACCAATATTCATCAAGGAGATTGGTCTACAGTTTTCTTTCTCAGTTTTCAATCTACCTGGTTTAGGTATCAGTACCATGTCTGTGTCATAAAAGGAATTTGGTAGGACTCCTTCAATCCCTATTTTTTCAAATAGTTTATATAGCATTGGAGTTAGTTGTTCTTTAAATGTTTGGTAGAATTCACATGTAAATCCATCTGGTCCTGGGGATTTTTTCTTAGGGAGTTGGTTAATAGCTCGTTCTATTTCTTTTTCTGAGATGGGACTATTTAGACTACTTACTTCTTCCTCTGTTAATCTGGGCAAACTATATTTTTGAAGGTATTCTTCCATTTCATTTAAGTTATCGAATTGATCGGCATAAAGTTGAGCAAAGTAGCTCCTAACTATTGTTCTAATTTCCTCTTCATTAGTGGTGAGTTCTCCCTTTTCATTTTCAAGACTAACAATTTGCTTTTTCTCTTTCCTTTTTTTAATCAGGTTTACTAAGGGTTTGTCTATTTTGTTGATTTTTTTCATAGAACCAACTCTTAGTTTTATTAATTAATTCAATAGTTATTTAACTTTCAATTTTATTAATCTCACCTTTTAGTTTTAGAATTTCAAGTTTTGTGTTTGGGGGTTTTTAATTTGTTCCTTTTCTAGCAATTTTAGTTGTAAGCCCAATTCGTTGGCCCTCTCTTTCTCAATTTTATGCAAGTAGGCCTCTAGAGATATAAAACTTCTCCTTATTACTGCTTTGGCTGTATCCCACACATTTTGGTGTGATGTCTCATTATTGTCATTTTCTTGGGTGAAGCTATTAATCATGGCTATGATTTGCTGTTTTACCCAATCATTCTTTAGTATAAGATTATTTCGTTTCCAATTATTTTTTGGTCTGTTTTCCCCTGGCTTTTTATTAAATGTAATTTTAATTGCATTGTGGTCTAAAAAGGATGCATTTACTATTTCTGCCTTACTGCATTTGATTTTGAGGTTTTTATGCCCTAGTATATGATCAGTTTTTGTATAGGTTCCATGAACTGCTGAGAAGAAAGTATATTCCTTTCTTTCTCCATTTAGCTTTCGCCAAAGATCTATCATATCAAACTTTTCTAGTATTCTATTTACCTCTTTGACTTCTTTCTTATTTATTTTGTGGTTTGATTTATCTAATTCTGAGAGTGCAAGCTTGAGATCTCCCACTATTATAGTTTTGCTGTCTATTTCTTCTTGCAGTTCTCTTAATTTCTCTTTTAAGAATTAGATGCTGTACCACTTGGTGCATATGTGTTTAATATTGATACTGCTTCATTATTGATGCTACCCTTTAGCAGGATATAATGTCCTTCTTTGAATTAGATCAATTTTTATTTTTGCTTGATCTGAGATGAGGATGGCTACTCCTGCTTTTTTGGTTTTGCCTGAAGCATAATAGATTCTGCTCCACCCTTTTACTTTTAGTTTGAATGTCTCATCCTGTTTCAGGTGTGTTTCCTGTAAACAACATATAGTAGGATTCTGACTTTTAATCCAGTCTGCTAACTGCTTCCTCTTTATGAGGCAGTTTGCCCCAGTCACATTTATGGTTAGAATGACTAATTCTATATTGCTTGCCATCCTGTTAACCCCTGCTTATGTTTTTCTCCTTTCCTTCCCTCTTACCCCCCTACCCAGTATTAAACTTCTGAACATCACTTGCTTTTCACAGCCCTCCCTTTTTTAGTATCCCTCCCCCACCTTCAAGTTCCTCCCCTTATTTTACCCCTTTTCCTCATAATTTCTGTATTCTCTTCCCTTTACCTTACTCCTTCCTTCTCACTTTTCAGTGAAGTGGAAGAAGTTTCACCATAAATCGAATATATCTATTGATACACATTATGTTCATCTCCCTCCTTTTTTTTAGATATAATAGGTTCCCTTTGCCTCTTCATGAGATGTAGTACCACCACTTTACACTTTTTTATGATATAATTTCCTTTCCACCTCTAGTTTCTAGGACAAATTATACATATGTTCTTTACATATTTTTATGGCAGAACTATAGTTCTCAAGATTTCTTTTTACCTTTTTAGAAATTTCTTAAGTTCTGTATTTGAAGATCAAACATTTTATGTAGGTCTTGTTTTTTCATCAAGAATAGATGAATTTCATTTATTTTGTTTAATGTCCATCTTCTTCCCTGGAAAACGATGCTCATTTTTGCTGGGTAAGTTATTCTTGGCTGCATACCAAGTTCCTTAGCCTTTCGGAATATCATATTCCAGGCCCTTCGTTCTTTTAATGTGGATGCTGCTAGATCCTGGGTTATTCTTATTGTGGCTCCTCCATATCTGAATTGCTTTTTTCTAGCAGCTTCCAGTATTTTTTCCTTTGATTGATGGTTCTTGAACTTGGTCACTATATTTCTTGGCGTCTTGATTTTAGGGTCCCTTTCAGTAGGTGATCGATGAATTTTTTCAATGTCTATTTTACCCTCTGTTGTATCTGTATTCTTTGAAATGTGCTTTTGTTAACAATTCCCTTACAAAGCCATTTAAGCAATAAAAACAACTTCCAGTGTTTCTGATCCCATGATGGTGGTTTTGTGCACAAAAAAAAAAAAAAAAAAAAAAAAGACTTTTTTTTCTTTTTTTTGCTTTAGTATTAAAAGGGCGTTCTTTTTGTTTCATTCCTCTCTCTGAGCTGTCTATATTTTATCAATGCTTCTAGGCAGGTCTTATGACTAGGGAAATGCTAGTTCAAACAGCAAATGGAAAGCTGAGGAATGTCAAGTCATAAACAGGGTTATTATAGTGCAAATTATTTTATAATATGTAATGTGGAGAACTTTGAGGAAGCAATGTAAATATAATTGACCAATAGATCACTTTGGAATAATATCTTATTAGGTTTTCTACAATTATGAAAAAGTCCTAGTAGAAAATATTGGCCTTTTTCAAGCAGAATTTTTCCTTACAGATTTTTAACATATATCTGGAGTTTGTGAAAACATACATATTAAGTATGATTTACATGGATTATCCCAAATACCTAATTTGATGTGAACTAGAAAGAATAATTTTTTTGGAACCTTCTGAATATTTTTAGTGTTTATGTTTTATTTAACAAAAAAAAACTTTTGTAGAGCACCTGAGATATCTAAATAGTACTTAGCACATAAGTACTTAAACAAATGCTATTCTTTTTTCCATAAAGGGTTGCTACCACAATTTTTTTAGCTTTCCTTCTAAGCAGCTTCAAAGTATATTTTTGTTTGATCCAAAAGTTGAACCAGTTTCTTAAAAAATTGTTTGCTTAAACATTTAAAACATTCATTTTTTTTTCTCTTTGGTATCAGTTATTATTGACAATAATTTACTTAATGTTAAATAGCTAACTTGATATTAAGTAGAAACAGGGCCACTAAACTGCACATAAAGATCATTCTAAACTAAATATTGACTTGGAAAATTAAATATTAACATAATATTGTCATTTTCTTAATATTTTCTAATTACATTTTGATTATTGAGTGAGTTACATGGGAGGAATGAGTCCTCTGGTATAAGACATTTATAGTTTATCTAATCATGCTGAGTGTCTTCTTTTAATCAACTACAATTCTTTGGTGTCATTATGATAATTTGCTATTAATTTGATGGGAACTAGTTCTTAATTTCCAAATCATAGGCCTTTTAGAACTAGACCACTCAAATTTTCTCTTGCTTGACTGAAAAGTAGGCTTCAGGATTTCTCAGGTAGAGGTAAAGTAAAGATACCAACAAAATAAGATGATTAAGAATAAAACATTTTAATAAACTGTCTTAAACCATTTCTGTGCATAGCTACATTATATTAGAAATAAAATATAGGGAGACGTGCCATTCCTAGAACCCATTACCATCCTTAGAATCACCTACCATCTCTTAAATTTGGATATAGTGTTGCCTGTCTTAAAATGTCTCCTTTTTCCTTTGAGTCATGTTTCCTGGAGGCCATTTAGCTTCTGAGGCCCTGTCCTTCCTTTTGGTAGGATTTTCAGTAAATCTGTTCTATGTTGAGGACCTCTAGTTAAAAAAAAAAAAAAGAAAAAAAAAAGATTTTTGCTGCTAAACCTATATGAATTCCTATCTAGCTAGCCTTTTTTTTTTTCTTCTTTTCAAGCTTTAGCAGGAATTTAGCCACAAAGCCTTATTGGGACATATCCTTGGACTTTGATGTTGAAATAATTGGTCTTAGATCTAGGCTCTATATTCATGGAAAAGCCATTAGGTTTCTTTGGACTTCAATTTCTTCCCTTCTAAAGTGAAGAACATTTGGAATTTAAGTATGGGAACATAAAGTTAGCCTTTTCTGATGGGCAATATTTTTAATCACAAATCAAATAACCTTGTATGATTTGTGAATCTTCTAGGCCAAAACTGTCCAGTCGTCTCACTTTAAATGGTTATGTATTGTCTTTTTTTTTTTTTTTTTTTTTTTTTAATTATTTTGGTCACCCAAGATCTACTTTCTCATTTATAAAAACATTTTAGAACTCTTGCTCCATCTCATATGGAATTTTACCTGTTGGTATCCACGTAGTATTTTTTTTTTTCCTAAGGCATTTCTTGTAGATATTTTGGATTCATTTCCTCTGTGTGTGTTTTGAATCACTGCCCCCTAAATAGCCCATTATTTTGGGAATAGTGGGGGTGGTAATGGTCCTTTTTTGTTTTGCCCATTTTTCGGACTTACTTCCTGACTTTGAACTTGATTAGCGCTAAGGTCTGCTGCACATCTAGGAAGGTATGGCCTAGTTCTGTTGTTCCTTTTTTGAGGTATTGAGATGTTATTTCAGTAACTCAGGAACATACTGCAAACTTGAAAGCTTTCAGCACTTCCTAAGTGGTCTGATCCAGAACACCTCTCCACCTCTTTTTCCACTTCCATCCTTTTTTACCCCCACTATCTGAACTTAAGTTCCTGACCTGGTTTTTGAGTCTGTGTAAGAGTAGACTGCTGTTGGACTTGACTCAGCAGCCAGTTGGAAAGTTCTTCTTTGGTATAGAATCCTTGCCTATCCCCTGCTAGCTGGGATAGATGCTAGAAATAAGACCCTGCTGTGAAGTAGAGTTTGAGGCAAGTTTCTCTGGTTAACTTTTGATCTTAGTACCTTGCCCAGGGCCTCCCTATCGTGAATGCTATCCTGTTTTACAGCTCCCCTTTTCGCTCCACTTGAATCTGTGAGCTGTAAGTGGATATTGGGTGAAAAGCTGCCGAGTTACACATAATGGGAACACATAGCGTTCCAATGCCTGGTGTGGATCCTCTTCCTGGATGCTGGAGTAACTGCCTGGCTCATGGCACACATGGCAGATAGCTGGCTATACATGACAGACCTTCCTCTCTGTTTCCAGCTGGGCTGGATAAATGATAACTGATACTCGATTTCCCCATCAGATTTTTGTTTGCATTTTCTAGATCTCTTTAGAGGAGTTCGTGAGACAGGGAATGTACCACATTGCTCCCATCATTGTACCATTTTGGCTCTACCCCCAGGTAATGTATTCTCAAAAGACAAAGGCTTTGGGACTATAATGTGCAATACAGAGCTTACATTTTTCTTTATTGTCTCATCTCTTATCAGAACTCCTGAGATTAAGTAGCTGAGGACTTGCTGCAGGGAAAGGACTTTGAATTATATTCACTCTGACTTCAGATTTACAGCACTGAAACTCCCAATGTTCCAGATGAACTGACTGATTGATATGTTCTCCCAAGTCAATATTCTGCTTCTTTTCATCATTTAGAAGCAGTAGCTTCAAGTTTCAGCATCAGTGCTACCTTCATGAAGCCGTTTTCTGATATCCCTCAGATGAAAGTGTCATCCTTAGATTATATTTATGTGCTTCTGGGACTATCTTGTTTTGGCTTTTGTATCCATAGCAACTGGCCTGGTGCCCTGCACATGATTAGTGCCTTTATTTTTTTTTTTCTGCTGAATTTATCATTTCTCTGAATAGATATATCTTTAAAGCTTTAGACCTAAACTAAAATCATTACATTTTTCTCTATGGTAGTGGAATTATCACATATATTCATATATGTATGGAGTGCTGAGCCAGGTTGGGTTTGAGACAGTTGATTATTCCTGTTCTTAAAGAGCTTAGAGTGAGTTTATCAGGATAAAATTGGATTTTCTTTATGCTCTTAGTGTGCTCATCAGATTTTGCAGTCAGTTTTATATAAACCTTTGGTATTACATAATTAGAATCCTCAAGTGGTTGATCCTCCCAAGCCCCTAATTTTAAAAAGACCTTGGGCCTGACAACTACTGGTTTGATTTGAAGCCTTAGGAACCCAGTCTTTATTTTCTCTAATGTGCTAAATCTAAGCTAAATTAAACCAGGTAGCTTGTTATCTAAATGGTCCAGTTTTCTAATTTCCAGATGAAACCTGAGGTGGTTTGTGAATTTAGAGAAAGGGAATTTTATCCTTGATTATAATTGCTTAAGCCTTTAAAGAAAAAGAAATTAACATTTGAGAAAGTATGAACAAGAAGCTAACTAGATCCATTAAGATTTTGAGCTCTATTGCTAAGATAAAGTAACAGGATTTGAAATGTAAGTAATACTATTTTAATAGGAGTATGAAGGGAAAAAAAAAAGTCTTCCACTCTTCCTTGAAGGCTTGAATGTGCAGTCAAGACACTGCTTATAAAAAAAAAAAAAAAAGCCAATAGAAATACTGCGCAAGAAACTTGTTTTCAACTAATAAGCATTTATTTTCTAGCCTTCCTATATCTTTCTCACCTCTCCAACAAAAAAAAAAAATCCTTTCAATAAATAGTCAAGCAAAAAATTTTCCCATATTGGCCATAGATACAAATATGTTTCATTCTGCATATTGAGTCCATCACTATACTATCTGGAGATGGATAATAACCTACATCTATCCTAAGAGGTAGGAGAAGTGAAATGTCTTATCTAAAGGGCTTTCACTCTCAGGTTAGATAACATCTTGGATAAAGAAACAAGAAAAACAGGAACAGAGGGCCAAAGGAGTAAAGAGTTAGATACATAGGATCCATGATCTGATCAAAAGTTCCTTTGTAGGTCTTTGGAGATAAACATTGGAACAAAAAGTTTTAAGAGCATAGAAATGCTAGTATTTCTTCCATTTCTGAAGTAACTCCAGAAATGAATGACAGCACTTTTTCTGCTAAAAACAAATTATGGCAAGAGAGTAGATTATTTCACCTATACTTAATCTAAGAGTTTACAACATTGCAGTTTTCCTATTAATGCATTCCATTTTTATCTTATGCTCATTTTTGGATATAACTTTCCACTACCCAATAAGCCTTTCAGAAATTCTGAAATTAGCAGGGAAAAACATGGTGTTACCCTTGGATCTCATGTACTTGGAACTACTGTTTGTTTTGTTTTTGATTCTAGCCCTCTCAAAGGCAAGGAATAGTCACTCATATGTGAGAGGATAGTTTTTGGCTTTGAGCATACTTCAATGTTCAGCAGCAATATGAAAATAATTTGGATTTTATGCCTTCTTTTTCAGGAATGCAAATCAATTGGCTATGTACTAATTTAGCAAGTTGTCTACTTTGCAAAACAAGTTATTGTGTGAATTACTATTTTACAAAAACTATTGAAATTTCATATTAAAGGCATAAGCTTTATAGGAATGTGACATATTGAAATTATATGTTACTCTGCAAAATTGCTCACACAGTGATTATTTAAAGGAAGTCTGATGTAAAGAATTTTTAAAGAGAAATTCTATTCTTGTAAAGAGCAAGAAAAACTTGCCTACATATGTAGGGAAGATATGTTGAATTTATTTCCCACAAAAATTCTCAATAAAGTTTAGTCTGTGTTGATATTTAGCATAGGACTTTGTTTCCCTAAATGTAAGTTTAGTGAATAAGCTTAATTTATGAGGAAAATCACTTCATTCAAATTATCTTCATCTCTGAGGAAGCCATCCACATTATTGTTCCTTCAGAAGTATATTTATTGTCAAACTAATCCTGATGGATTAGTTTTAATATTTAATTTGCAGTATATTAGGAGAGTTTGAATTATAAAATGCTGCCATGTAATAAACACTTAATATTTCAGGCTTACTAACCTATTTTATCTTTGAATAATATTTTATTTTCTATTAATCCATTTAAAAATGAAAAATAAGGAAACAAGCTATTCATTTTTATGTTCTTAAATTAAGTCACATTTATTTTAAATTATCTTTTTTTTTTTTTTTTTTTGTAATAGTAGTTTACCATACTGTTTAACCTTTTTTTTTTTTTCATGAACAATAAATAAGATTCATTTTTCATGCCCATGAGTACCACTTTATAAATACATATCAGAAAGGAAATGCTACTTAAAAAATAACATCATATAATTCCATTTTCTCAAAATAACTGATTACAGATCACATGACTAAACATACCAAAATAGCTGATTACAAAGCAATATTACTTACATTGTAAAATAATTATTAAAATATAAAATGAGATTTATTTTTTCAAATGGTAATTATTTGAATGGTTGACCAAAGTTACTTATAAGTTCTATTTCTATTAGTAGCAAGTGAAAAGAAAAAATACAGAAATATGTTTCTCCAATATCAGTTACATTTTGTTCATGAACAAATCTGGATTACATAGTTTAAATATGCACAACCTTTTGTGTGAATACTATCAGAAATAACCAATTTGGAGTACCAGTTTTACTTCCAATCAGACACACATTTACAATCCAGTAAAACTGCCGAAACTTGGCATGAAACCAAGATAAAATGATAAGCTAGTTTTAAAAATTCAATAGAACAAAAATGGTTTACCTCTTTTTAAAAGAAATTGTTTACTTAATATGTTACATTTGAGTTTTAAATAATCATTTTTTTAATTGAAGAATGTTTAACTGAATTCCAGTAAAAGATTCAAAGCACAGCCTTTGCAGTGTTATTCTTTCTTCCATATTATGGCAGATTCGGTTTTCAATATCATGGCTCCTTTCTCAGATGCTAGAGTTCATCTCGAATGAAAACTGCAAAAGAGAAAGGAGAATTTATTTTAGTATTTGTGGCTTTACCAGATGAAATAATCCCTGAGAATTGAAGGCAGCAAAAAGGCTGGAAACAAAAGGAGATTTTCTTTCCTTTTAATACAGTTTGACTCACTGGAAAATCTGTCATGGAAGAAATTACTTAAGCCCTTTTAATTCAATCCTTTCATTTTACAGGTGACAAAACAGACTTAGAAGTGACTTGCTCAAGGTCACATAAGGTGCAGAAGACAAGAGAAATGGAGGTAATAAGTCTAGAGGATTTTCTCAAAGCCATGAAAGGAAGGATGAAATAATGTTAGCAGGCAGGAGAGGGAACAACTGAAGATGAGGATGATAAGGCATTCTTTTAGAAAAGATAGGATGAGAAGATTAAGGGTGCATTTTAGAGAGATTTGCCTTGGCAAGAAGAGCCACTTATTCATGAGTGACAGGTAGGAAAGGAGGTAATGTATGAAGACATCAAAGTGACACGTGATTAAAGGAGGAAAGAGGGAGCTCTCTTCAAATGGCTTCAGCTTTTTCAGAGAAGTCTGAATAGAAATCCTTAGTTGAGACAATGAGGAGTAGATGTAGCCTTTGTGGATGAAAAGGTTTGAGATAACAACTCACTAAGGGGATGCCCATCAATTGGAGAATGGCTGAATAAATTGTGGTATATGAATATTCTGGAACATTATTGTTCTGTAAGAAATGACCAACAGGATGATTTCAGAAAGGCCTGGAGAAACTTACATGAACTGATGCTGAGTGAAATGAGCAGGACCAGGAGATCATTGTATACTTCAACAACAATACTGTATGATGATCAATTCTGATGGACGTGGCCCTCTTCAACAATGAGATGAACCAAATCAGTTCCAATAGAGCAGTAATGAACTGAACCAGCTACACCCAGGGAAAGAACTCTAGGAGATGACTATGAACCACTACATAGAATTCCCAATCTCTCTATTTTTGTCCACTTGCATTTTGGATTTCCTTCACAGGCTAATTGTACACTATTTAAAAGACTGATTCTTTTTGTACAGCAAAACAACTGTTTGGACATGTATACATATATTGTATTTAATTTATACTTTAATATGTATTGGTCAACTGGGGGGGAGAAGGGGAAAATTAGAACAAAAGGTTTGACAATTGTCAATGCTATAAAATTACCCATGCATATTTCTGGTAAATAAAAACTATATAAAAAAGAAAAGGTTTGAGATAGCCATTGTGGTGAGCAGATTGATTTGACTGGGTAATTATAAAGACCGCCTCTTTTGTAGTGAGGGCCCAGTTGAGATTATGTAGCAAATTTATAGTGGACCCATCAATGATTTTGCTATTTTCTTTACTTGAAAATTTCCCAGTGATAGTAATTTTAGGTTGCAGGGCGTAATTGATAACCAGAAAAGAAATGCAAAGGATATAGCATAATGTGGACCTTGTCTGTATTCCCTTTTACCAAGGGGTCAAGAAGGAAATGGAGAGTATATTTGGTGCATGGGTGTGCAAACTGGACATATCAGCATTGCAAAGCTATGAAATGCATGTAGGGAGCTGTAGCATTCCATGAAGCCTGAGGGATAGAGCATAACACAGTTGGGGCAGACAGCTAAGCTGGTAAACCACTGCCCCATGTGGAAGGAATTTGAGGTGGCTTTGAGCTCTGTCCCACAAAGAAATCACAATCAGAGGGGAGGGAATGAAGAAGAGTGAGTGACAAGAAAAGAGGAGGAAATGGAAAAAACCTTGAACATAAATGAATAAATTAATAGGACAAATAGTAATAAATAGAAATGTGGCTTCCCAATCAAATAAATGAATTCAGGAGGTTATGAACAAATACAGAGGACCCAAAAAATTTGATAATCTGAAAACAAAACATGCCATCCTACAGTGGTTTAAGAGAGAAATGAGAATTATGAGAACAGAATTGTGATAGCAAAATAATGTGCAACACAGAAAAACTTGGACTCTGTAATGGCAAGCATCATCAAAGAAAGGAGAATGATGGATTGGCAGTACAAATACATAGAAATAAAGAACAACCTTGAAAAGAAGAAAAATAAAAACATTAAAAGAAAATATGTTTATTATGCAAGCAAAACATAAAAGACAGGATGTATACAAACAACCTAAGGATCAGAAATCTCCCAGAAGAACATAACAGGATAAAAAACTTTTAACATCATAAAGAAGGAAATGATAGAAGAGAAATTCCCAGAACTGACATAGAAAATGAAATCCCAATCAAAAGAATTCACAAATTGGGGCAGCTAGGTGGCGCAGTGGATAGAGCACCAGCCTTGAAGTTGGGAGGACCTGAGTTCAAACCTGGTCTCTTAACACTTCCTAGCTGTGTGACCCTGGGCAAGTCATTTAACCCCAATTGCCTCAGCCAAAAAAAAAAAAAAAAGAATTCACAGATTGCTTCCAGAAAATTAAGGATGGAAATCAAGACACAAGTGAAGATTTTAGAATATAATGTTTCTGAAGGTGAAAGAGCTACCTACAATTATAACCAAGATAACTTAGCAGAGAAAACAGTACAATCCTTTAGGGGGAAAAATGGACATTTAGTAAAATACAGGACTTTCAAGTATTTCTAATAAAAAGAATATAGCTGAATCGAAAATTCGAATTTCAAAAATAAACTAAGAGAAGCATAAAATGCATAAATATGAAAAATAAGGTTAAATTATGCAATTGACCCATACTTAACACCGTATACCAAGATCAGGTCAAAATGGGTTCATGACCTAGGTATAAAGAATGAGATTATAAATAAATTAGAGGAACATAGATCATTATTGATCACAAAGTAGAAAACTTTTTGTACAAACAAACTTAATGTAGATAAGATTAGAAGGGAAACAATAAACTGGGTTTAACATTTTTATAGTCAAAGGTTCTGATAAAGGCCTCATTTCCAAAATATATAGAGAATTGACTCTAATTTGTAAGAAATCAAGCCATTCTCCAATTGATAAATGGTCACCATGAACAGACAATTCTCAGAGAAAAAATTGAAACTTTCTAGCCATATGAAAAAATGCTCCAAGTCATTATTAATCAGAAAAATGCAAATTAAGACAACTCTGAGATACCACTACACACCTGTCAGATTGGCTAGAGTGACAGGGAAAGATAATGCAGAATGTTGGAGAGGATGTGGGAAAATTGGGACACTGATGCATTGTTGGTGGAACTGTGAATACATCCAGCCATTTTGGAGAGCAGTTTGGAACTATGCTCAAAAAGTTATCAAACTGTGCATACCCTTTGCTCCAGCAATGTTGCTACTGAGTTTATATCCCAAAGAGATCTTAAAGAAGGGAAAGGGACCTGTATGTGCAAGAATGTTTGTGGGAGCCCTCTTTGTAGTGGCCAGAACCTAGAAACTGAGTGGATGCCCATCAATTGGAGAATGACTGCATAAATTGTAGTATATGAATATTCTGGAATATTATTGTTCTGTAAGAAATGACCAACAGGATGATTTCAGAAAGGCCTGGAGAGACTTACATGAACTGATGCTGAGTGAAATGAGGACCAGGAGATCATTATATACTTCAACAATAATACTAAATGATGATCAATTCTGATGCATGTGGCCATTTTCAACAATGAGATGAACCAAATCAGTTCCAAAAGAGCAGTAATGAACTGAACCAGCTACACCCAGCAAAAGAACTCTGGGAGATCACTATGAACCACTACATAGAATTCCCAATCCCTCTAATTTTGTCCGCCTGCATTTTGGATTTCCTTCACAGGCTAATTGTACACTATTTAAAAGTCTGATTCTTTTTGTACAGCAAAACAACTGTTTGGTCATGTATACATATATTGTATTTAATGTATACTTTAACATATTGAACATGTATTGGTCAACCTGCCATCTGGTGGGGGGAAGGAGAGGGAAAATTGGAGGAAAAGGTTTGGCTATTGTCAATGTTGTAAAATTACCCATGCATATATCTGGTAAATAAAAATTATTAAAAAATATTTAAGTAAAAGATGATACACATAATTCTTAAGAACTTTATCATTATTAGGACAGTTAGAAGGTCTCTACATAAAAGGCATGGAAGTGAGTCAATTATGTTGGGATGATTTTAAAAATGTATTAAGTGAAAAAGAGGGATGCACTGAGGGGAGGGAAAAGGAAGAGGAAGAATGAGGAAAATTATCTCATATAGAAGAGGTACTTAGAGAAGAGTTTTATAGTAGAGAAGGGCATGGGCAATACTTAAATCTCAATCATTTGCGTTGGTTCAAAGAGGGTATGTGTGTGTGTGTGTGTGTACACATATATATATATATTTATACATTCAACTGGGTACAGAAATACATATATATATATATATATATTTATACATTCAACTGGGTACAGAAATACATACATACATATATATATACATATATATATATACATACATATTCAACTATGTACAGAAATCTATCTTACCCATCTGGGAAGTTGGAGGTTAAAGGAATAAGAAAAAAATTCTAGGGATGATGAAAAGGAGGGAGGATTAAAAGAAGGCAGTGGTCAGAAGCAAAACAAATTTTTCAGGAGGGACAGGGTAAAATGTGTTAAAGGAATACACAGAAGAAAATAGGATGAGAGGGAAATGCAATATATAATCAAAATTCACCCGTAAAATGGAAGCAGCTAACAATGGATTAGAAATCAGAATACAACAATATGTATTTTACAAGAAACATTTGAAGATACACAAAAGTAGTTAAAATAAAGGGTTGGAGCAGAATCTATTATGCTTCAGATAAAGGCTTTTTTTTTTTTTTCTTAAGGCAAGGATAGAAATCATGACCTCAGACAAAGAAAAAATAGAAATAAAAAGAATACACAGGGACACTATATTTTGCTAAAAGTCACCATGAATAATGAAATATAAATATTAAATATGTACCAGATGGCATAGCATCCAGATTCATAAAGGAAAAATTAAATCAATTCCTGGAGGACAGTAAAATGATACTTGTGGCAGAGTTCAACTTTCCCCTCTCTAAGCTAGATAAATCTAATCATGAAATAAAAAAAATCAAGAAGATGAACAGAATTCTAGAAAAGTTAGATAAGATAGATCTTTAGAGAAAACTGAATGGGAATGAAAAGGATATACTTTTTTCCTCAGCTATACATACTGTAGCTTCAGAGAGATTGACTATGTGTTGAGGTATAAAAACCTCACAATCAAATATGGAAAAGAAATATTTGCACCATCATGCAATAAAATTATATTTAATAAAGGGCCATGAAAACACAGATTAAAAGTTAATTAGAAACTAAATCTAATTCTAAAGAATCAAAGAACAAATAATTGAAACATTAAATATTGTCATTTAATGAGAGATGAGAGAACATTTCAAAATTTGCAGGATACAAGTGATGGGAAAATGTATATCTCAGAATGTGTACATCAATAAAAGAGCCGACTAGTTAATTGGGCATGCAACTAAAAACAAAACAAAACTAGAAAAGAACAAATATAAAAATCCCAATTAAACACTAAAATGGAAATCCAGAAAATCAAAGGAAAAATGAAGAAAACTTAAAGTAAAAAACAAACATTGAAGTAATAAATAAAACTGGGATGATTTTTATTAAAAAAGAAAAACAATTGCTTAATTTGATTTTAAAAAGAGGAAAAAGCCAAAATACTAGTACTAAAAATGAAAAATGGTGAATGCACCATCAATGAAGATAAAATAAAATGATTTTTAGGGATTATTTTGCACAATTATTTGCCAGTATAACTGGAAACCTACATGAAAAGAATGAATATTTACAAAAATAGAAACTGCCTACACTAACTGAAGGGGAAATAGAAACCTATCTTAGAAAAATAAATTAAACAAGTTTTCAATGAGCTCTCCAAGAATACCTCCTCCGCCCCAGCACCAGATGGATTTACAAACATATTGCATCAAATATTTAGAGATCAATTAATTCCAATTCCAATTTTTAAAAATAGGTAAAGAAAGAATCCTACCAAATTGCTTTTATAACACAAATATGGTTTCGATGCCTAAATTAGGGAGAGCAAAAACAAAAGAAAAAGCTATATGCCAATTTTCATAATGAATACTGATGCAAACATTTTAAATAAAGTGCTAACAAGAAATTATAGCAATATATTACAAAGATCAGACACATAATAGTTAAGATTTATGTCAGGAATGCAGGACTGATTCAAAATTAGAAAAACTACAAATATAATTGTTGATATCAATAACAAAATAACAAAAATCATGATCATATCAATAGTTTCAGAAAAATCTTTTTGACAAAATGCCACACCCAATCCTATTAAAAGTACTAGAAAGCTGAAAAATAAGTGGAGCTCCTTTCTTGATTTTCAAAAATTATTACTCATTTTAAAAAACAATCTCTATTTTTAAAAGATTTTAATTTGACAAGCAAGATAATATCAATCATATTTTTTTCAGAAGAAATGAAATCTACTGATTAGAAAAATACAAATTAAAATAACTCCTACGTATCACTTCATATCTATCATATTAGTTTACATGAGAGAAAAAGGAAATGATGCATCCTGGAGACCATTAGGAAAAAGATACACTAATGCACTGTTGATAGAATTGTGAACTGGTCCAACAATTCAGGAGAATAATTTGGAACTATGCTCAAATGGCTATAAAACTGTACATCCTTTACCCATATCTATCTATCTATCTATCTATCTATCTATCTATCTATCTATCTATCTATCTAATATCTTAAAGACATCAAAGAAAATTTTTTGAATAATTTCAAATAATTGAATCTGTATGTACAAAAATATTTATTGAAACTCTTTTTGTGGTGTCAAAGAATTGGTAATTGAGGGGATGTCCATCAACTGAAGAATGGCTGAGAAAGCTTGGAAGAATACTTCTGTGCTATAAGAAATGATGAGGATGGTTTCAGAAAAACCTGGAAAGGTTTCTATGAACTAATGCAAAATCAAAGGAGCAAAACCAAGATAACATTCTACATAGTGCCAATAATTTTGTAAATATGATCAACTGTGAAACATGGAGTTACTCTAATCAAGACATGGAAGGAACCATGATAAAAAGTGCTATCTACCTCCAGAGAGAGAGAACTAATGAACTCTTGAGTGCAGATTAACTTTTTTTCACTTCATGTTTTTTGCTTTTTATTTCAAACTTTTTTGCAACATGGCTAATATGTTTTATATGACTTCATGTGTACAACTGATTATATGGCTTGCCTTTTCAAGGAGTTGGGAAAGGGTAAGAATGAGGGAGAGAATTTTGAATTTAAAATTTAAAAGAAATGAATGTTGAAAATAGTTTAAAAATTAAAGAGGAAGGACTGTGGAAATACAAATATTAATTTTTAATTTTTATACTTCCACAGTCTTTCCTCTTTAGTTTGAAAATTACACTGAATTTGAATTTGAATTGAATTCAAATTTGAATTTGAAAAAACACTGAAAATATGTGAAAAAGGGAGAAGGATAGGATGTATTGGAGTAACTGGGATGGAATGGGATCACTTGAATAAGTAAAGGAGTTAACCCTGGTAAGGAGTAAAACTACTTCATCATATAAAACAGGATTGAAGGAGGAGAAAATGGCAGAAGGCAAATGAAAGAAAGTGAGGAAGAGGGAAGAAGAAAGAGTTCATGAAAAATAGCTTTTTTTTTTTTTTTTTTTTAATATGAAGCCATGTTCTTGGCTGAGATAGTGATGGAGGGAAGAGTAATAAGAGGTTTGAAAAAGGGTTAAAAAAATTTGGAAGAGCCTCTGTGAGAGAGTAGGATGGTGAGCTGATAAGGGATTTATATTAGGATTTCCCAGCAGCAGTGAAGACCCAGATGTAATATAAATTTATAATGGACCAATTTAGAATGGTTGCATGATTTTCTGGGCCTTCATTCAGCAGCACAAGAGTAAGCATGAAGGGAAACAATGGTAGGAATTATTCAAAGCTCTCAGTCTTGGCTAGGTGTAATTGGCTATCATAAGGAGTTTGGGGATTCAAAGAGGGCAATGTATCTGATTGAAGCAGGATAGAAGAGTAGCTTATGAGAGCTGAGTAGGTTGAGGAACTGAATGATTAGGGTATTTGAAGGAAAGTCACATATATATTATTGAAGTCCCTTAATATAAAGGCAGGCAGGAGTTGGGGAAACTATATTATAAAGCAGCAGTCCTTAAATCCATCTGGTGTTCCTCCTTGGAGAAGAAATGGACCCAGGTGAATTTAGTCAGGAAGGTGGCAGATGGAGGTGGGGCTGGTTTGGGTATGGCCTTGGAAGCCCTTCAAAAGGCCTTGGAACAGAAAGGCCAGAAGTCTTTTGAAGGACCTAGTAGGAAGGATCTATAGTAAAGAGAGAGGGAGGAAAATGGCTTGAGGCCTGGTCTGCTGCAGGGCTCTCTGAAAAGTTCAATTTTACACTATCCTCTACTTTGTAATCCCTTGCTCCCTTGCACTATTGTTGCTTGGTTTTCCAACTCACAACCCTGGATTTTTCCCGCCTTCCACCTTCACCAACCCAATTTCCATGCTGCTAAATGCCTCTGGAAGCAGGCTGGATGTGACAGAATGAATACTTTACCAGGTGCAATATTTTCCATGATGTTTGGTCTCTGCAATTGTATATCTCTGCTAAGGATATACTTAAGGATGTGTTTGCCACTTAAGATTTCTGTTTGCAAGTGCAAACTTTCTTCCACTGATGTAACTGAATTATTATTGCTTGCTAAAGAATGCACAGCCACTATAAAGCAAAGTTGAGGTCTTTTAATATTAGAGCTAATCTGAAAGTTCTTTCAAATATAATTCTTTTTTAAATTAATTTTATAATTATAACTTTTTTTGACAGTACATATGCATAGGTAATTTTTTACAACATTATTCCTTGTACTCCCTTCTGTTCCGAATTTTTCCCCTCCTTCCCTCCACCCTCTCCCCTAGATGGCAGGCATTCCCATACATATTAAATATGTTATAGTATATCCTAGGTACAATATATGTGCAGAACCGAATTTTGTTGTTGTTTTTGCAAAGGAAGAATTGGATTCGGAAGGTAAAAATAATCTGGGGAG
This sequence comes from Sminthopsis crassicaudata, assembly GCF_048593235.1. Taxonomy (NCBI): domain Eukaryota; kingdom Metazoa; phylum Chordata; class Mammalia; order Dasyuromorphia; family Dasyuridae; genus Sminthopsis; species Sminthopsis crassicaudata. The sequence goes on from NC_133619.1 coordinate 148,728,212, forward strand.
AAAAACAAAAAATGCTAACATTTTACACTCATTTCCCAGTGTTCTTTTTCTGGGTGTAGCTGATTCTGTCCATCATTGATCAATTGGAATTGGATTAACTCTTCTCTATGTCGAAGATACCCACTTCAATCAGAATATATCTTCATACAGTATCATTGTTGAAGTGTATAATGATCTCCTGCTTCTGCTCATTTCACTCAGCATCAGTTGGTGTAAGTCTTTCCAAGCCTCTCTGTATTCATCCTTACAGAACAATTCTGTTCATTTCTTACAGAACAATAATATTCCATAACATTCATATGCCATAATTTACCCAACCATTCTCCAATTGATGGACATTCATTCATCTTCCAGTTTCTAGCCACTACAAAAAGAGCTGCCACAAACATTTTGGCACATACAGGTCCCTTTCCCCTCTTTAGTATTTCCTTGGGATATAAGCCCAGTGGTAGCACTGCTGGATCGAAGGGTATGCACAGTTGAAATATAATTCAAAGGGAAACCAAAAACCCCTCAAATAAAAGCTCCTTGCTATTGGTGCTAGTGAGAGATAAGAAAAAATACTCCCAAGTCCTTAGACTTGATTGTTTTTCATTTACCTATTGTACCTTCTTGTTCTTTCACCATGTCTCACTCTGTGACCCCATTTAGGATTTTCTTGGCAAAGATACTTGAGTGATTTGCCATTTCCTTCTCCAGGTCATTTTACAGATGAGGAAACTGAGGCAAACACAGTGAAGTGAATTGCCCAGGGTTGCACAGCTAGTAAGTGTCTGGGGCAGGATTTAAACTCAAGTCTTCTGGACTCCAGGTCTGGCCTTTTGCCCACTATGCCACCTAGCTGCCCCTATTATACCTTGCCTTCCTAAATTTTTTTGGAAATCTCTATTTCTAAAATTGTGGCAATGTTCAGCTTAGTCCAAGAGAAGTAGGATTTGTTTGGTTTGGTTTGGTAACACTTTAGTTCTCAAACATACTAAATATCACATACTTTATTATAAAGATAATAAATAAAGAGATAAGGATGAACCCTATGATCTTTCTCTATTCCATTCAGCTAATCCGCATCCTTACAGCCCTCTTTGAAGAAAAAAAAAAAAAAAAAAAAAAAAAGGAAACATTTGTAATGTGCCAGAGATGGGAGGCTTTTTTTTTTTTTTAATGAAAAGAGAAAATTTGCAAACCATGTGATGGGGAAGGGATGCAGCACTCTTTTGGAGATCACTTGCAATGTTAATATGGAAATACTAATGATTGCCCTTTAAGTTTGTTCATTCAACTGTTTTCAAATCCATGTAATTATGTTACTATCTAACCCACTTCTTTCCATATTTCCATAAGAATAGTATTAAATATTTTACCTAAATTTCTGCTAAAATCTAAGTAATCTGTATCCATAGCATTTACTGGATCTTCCAGATAGATAAACCTGTCATAAAAGGAAATAAGAGTAATCTGGAATGGCTTGCTGTCAATGAAGTCATGGTAGATCTTTATCATTGCTACTTTCTTACCTAGATGTCTGCCAGTCCTATGATAAACAATCCATTCTAGAATTTTGCCAGGGAACTAAGTCAAACTCACTGGTCTATACTTTACTGATTTACTGATCCATTCTTTACAGTTTTTTGAAAGTTGGAACTTTTGCATTTCTCCAGTTCTATGGTACTTTCTCTTATTTTTCATGATGTTTCAAGTATCTCTTGAGATTAGCTTTGCAGTCATACCTGCCAGTTCTTCTAACATTCAGGATGTAATTCATCTAGGCTTGGTAATACAACAAGGGCAATTAGGTGCATTTTTTTTTTTTTTACTGTCTTCTCTTCCTGTCTACTATCTATGGTATTAACTCTCTCTTAACCATTTTTCTTCTGGGAGAAAAAACAGAATTCAAGTAAAAACATCTCTGCCTTTTTCCATTTCTGTCTATCTGTCTCTTGTTCTCTCTCTCTCCCTCTCTCGTTATGTGATGTGATAATTTATACAGGGTATCAGGCACAAAACTATAGTAGCCAAATTCCATCTGCTATTTCACAGTCGGTCTTTTCTAAATGGAAATTAACAGAGAAGCCTAAAGTAATGAAGAACACAGCTTAGGGAACAATGTCCAAAATAGGTTTCGTTTACTGTGAAGATTTAGGTTAATTAGTTTATTGATATTTTCCTTGCTGGATAATTGTGGGATTTAGACTTATTTTAAAATTAAAAAAAAACTTTGTTATTAAAAAGGTGAAGATTTCCCTGAAAGCGTGTTATGAAAATTAAAAATCAGGACACTTGTCTACAAAGGAGCAGAATGTCAGTTCCTTCTATATCCTTGCTTTAAATGAAAGGAGCTCAATCTACTAATCCAGGACATTATTATGTAATAAGCTCTCTTGAAGCATGAGTTATGAACTGCTTAATTCACTTATAAAGAAATAAATCTATAATCCAATCTTTAGCCTTTAATAATAAAACATATGCTTCACTTACCCTCTTTTGAGGATGATTTACTTGAATTTCTTTTTCCCATTGCAATCTCTTTTAACAGATTTCGAATCTCAGTGTCATACTCTATCCATTCTGGGATAATCCGGACAGCAGCTTTCAATTTAGGTTCTTTGGTTTTGGGATTATTGCACTAAAAGTTTAAACAAAATATCAAAAAAAAATCAATATCCAGGAGATATTATCTGTGAAACTAAGTAATATTGCTGTGACAAAAGAACAAGTGTAATAGCTTATCTGAAGCAGAGTCTCAGTCTTCTCATCTATAAGACAAGTTGGAGAATGAAATTTTAAACTTTTCCAGTATCTTTGACAAGGAAACCCCCAAAAAAGGTCATGAAGAGTCAGACATGACTGAAAAAATGACTGAACAACAACTATAAACACACACATTTGTTTATTTTAAAGATTTTTGAATGCTCTAAAATTCCTATGCAACAGCATTTTTTGTGGTAGGAAAAAAGTTGGGAGCAAGGTACGTACTTCCTGATTGAGAAGTGGTTAAGCAAATTGTATTATGTAAAGAGTCATGGATTATTAGAATATTGCAATACAACAAAATTGGAAAATTACAATTTTTTCATTGAAAAAATGAATATAAAAAATTCAGAAGACCTTGGTGAGATTTATTTAAACTGATTCAGATTGAAGTAAACAAAGCCAGGAAAATAATATACACAATTAACTAGACTGTAAATAGAAAAGAAATAAAATGAAACTGAACGTTTTGTGAATACTAGGTTTGACCCCAGAGAAAATGTATCTTCCTTCCTTCATTGTAGAGATATGGAGACAACATACCCTATAGGGAAGTAGGAGGGGGAAGGGGAAAAAAAAAGGAAAAGAATGTAATAATAGAAGGGAGGGGAAAAGAATGAGAAAGGGGAGGGGGAGGCTGAATAAAGGGAAGGCAGATGGAGGGAGGTGGTGGTCAGAAGCAAAGCACTGGTGAGGAGGGAAAGGGTGAAAGGAGTGAGAAAAGTATACCTTGGGAAAAATAGGATGGGGGAATTCAGAGTTATTAATCTTAACTGTGAATGTGAATGGGTTAAAAAAGACTGAATCCTACAATATGATGTTTACAAGAAACAGAGAAATGCATACAGAGTAAAGATAAAAGACTGAAAAAAAAGCAAGGGTAGTGCTCTAGATCTCAGATATTAAAAGAGTTAAGGAAGGAAACTACTTCTTGCTAAAGGATACCATGGATAATGAAGTAACATCAATACTACACTTTCCCCCCTTTTACTATTTAAATCTCTGTTAAAAAAAGGAGACTTGTGACAGTACAAAATATATTCAGAATTGTAAAAGATGTTCAGCTTGCAAAATGTAGAAAGCATATTTAAAAAGTAACAAGATGTAAAACCAGAAATTATCAATAATTTTTTTTCAAAAAACACTGTGACATAATGATATTTGAATGGAATGGAAAAAATATATATATACCACTATCATGTGATCTTAACCAAATCATGTTACTTCTTCAAACCTCAGTTTCTTCTTCTATGGAGTAAGGAAGTATAACTAGATCATCTTCAAAAATCTCTTCAAGTTCTAAATGTTATATGATTCTAGGTTCTTATAGCACTTATAATAGCTCTTTATAGATCAGTATATTTAAGCTAATTGACACCCTGTTTGTTATATGTTCTTTGGACTTCTTATGTATTTTCTGGGAAAACAAAAGATATATTTACATTACACATTTTAAAGTTTTTCCCCACTTATTTATTAAATGCTTTCAAGCCATATGATAGTCAACAACATTTGAGGTTACTCAATGTGTGTCAAAGGTGGGTTGTCAAACTAATACTTTCAGAAAAGATTGTTCACAAATCCATATATTAGTCTTCCAATCTTCAAGAGAATCATGAAGCAGGATTTGATCATAAGTAATGTCAGAGATGGATCTTTCTCTTTATATAAGCAACAGCAAATCAGACTCAAAATGCATTTTAGCAAAGATCCACCCTGCTGTAAAGGCCCCTGGGGCTGACCACTCTAAGAACAACTGCTCCCAGCTTTCTACAGACATGGCAGCTGACAAGACATAAAGAGACCCAACAGAGATTTTTGATGGATATTTGAAGTAGTCATGTTTCAAAACTCTTCTCCAGATCTAGGCAAGACTGTTGCACAATGCTTTGTAAATAATGCTTTGAGATATTCTTTCACTTTTTAATGGGGAAATTTTAATGGGAAAAATACAGTCATCTTGGATGAACATTTAGAGATCATTAGGTATTAATATTGGACAATGAATAGGAACAACTGCTAAATTCTCAAGCTTCTGAAATTAACCTCTCAAATCTGTTGGGGTTGTTCAGTTGTTCAATCAAGTCTGATTCTTTGTGATCCTGTAAGATCACACTGTCCATAGAGTTTCCTTGGCAAAGATAATGGAGAGTTTAAAAGAGGTTAACAGAAGTTAACCTTTCCCAGAAAGAAAGTTTAAGCCTTTCCCAGAAGTTTAAGCCTTTCCCAGGCTCACACATCTAATATATGACTGAGGCTTGATTTGAACTCAGGTCTGACTTCAGAGTCAGTGCTTCATTCAATAAGCCACCTAGTTGCCTATTCTCAAATTTATGATAATGTTATTTATATTGTGTTAAAAAATAAATCTTATATACTTTTACAAGGCTTTTTTCATCCTCTCAGACATTTGTTAATATTTGCCTGTCTCATTTTCTCCATGTTGTTACTTTTTAAAAATGATTTTCATGTCCATGACTATATTAGAGGTGAGCTATTCCTAGTGAATTATAACTAACAACCAACAGTCTTAGCCAATGTCCTAGCCTTTTTCTTTGCTTTAAATTTCCATTCTAACTATTCAGAAAAAAATTTTTTATAACTGACCTTTTATTTCATAGTAGAAAGGTATAGGAAAACAAAATTCAATGTGTAGAATTCACTTCATGGTTACTTTACTTAAACACATTTTTGGATAAACTTGGAGATGCCTCTAATTCATATAATTCTTAATGTAGATATCTACATTAATTCAAAGGAGCTATAAGAAAGATAATGAAATATCTATTAAAACTTGAATTTTTAAATACTTCTTTTAATCTGCATTGGAAGTGGAAAAGTTCAGTGCATAAATATCTGAATAAGCCTCTCAATAAACCAGATTACCATCATATCTTATACACACTTTTGCCTTGCTTTCAATTTTATTAATCGCTTTACTTTTCATTACAAAAAAAAATTTTAGAGTACTTTTCTATTTTACCTCATTACTTCATCAAGATCCTTTTCTGGAGTAAAAAAACAAGCAAACAAACAAACAAAAAAAACTCCTCTCTGTTAAGGGTCCTTTCCAAAGGTAAATTCAAAGGGTTGTGATTTCATATAATGAATCATACTGATTCAATACATAAAAGTGCTTCTGATTTCTTTTACATTCCTCTCTCTTCTAATATAAAACACCATCTTCTTGTATTCAGTTACTGACACTTCAAAACAACAATGCATAGTTTCCCAATATTATCTCTGATTGCTAACATTTTTTGTGAGCTTATGCAAATTTTCCAAGAACATTTTATCATGATCATCACTGAACTCTAAGGAGTTTGTTAGAGCAGAAGAATTTGCTTGCCACTATAGATTGATGCCACTTAGAACTTGATGTAAAAAGATTTTCTCTAGCCTTCCAGAGATATAATAATAGCTCACAGTTATAGAATGCTTATAAAGATTTGCAAATTGGTTTATATGTGTTGTCCCATTGGATCCTCACAACCATTTTTTGAGGGACTGTTATTATCTTAGTTTTACCAATGAATTATTGAGGTTTAGAGAATCTGAACAATTTATGTTGGGTCATAAAGCTAGTTTGTGCCTGAGGTAGTATTTGAATCCATGTGTTCTGACTACAAGTCTGTTATACTACTTACTATGTTAGTCTGTCTCTCAACGCACACAAAACAATAACATAGCTATTAAAGAATAAGTTCAGATCAAAAAGTTCTAGAGAACTGAGCAAAAATGACCTATAAAATAATTAGAACTATTTTAAATAATGGTAGTGAAAAAATGAAAAAAAAAGGAAAGAAAAAAATTTATGTAATATAACTTTAATTCATCTCTCATTGCTGTTAGGCAATCCTGCTCTACCTCCCTCATTAATTTACTATCCCATTCTCCACAGGGGCTCTTCCGACCTTTTCATTCTTCCTTAGATTTCCTGTGGCTCTCTCTTTCCCCTGACTTTCATCTGAGAACCTTTTATTATATTTAAGGGGAAAATATGCCTTCAGCCACTCTCTGTTCCTTCACTCCTGTTTTACTCATTTCCAAGGCTAATCCTCCACTCACTCATGTGATCCCATTCCATTCTGTCCCTTTCAACAGATTGCCTCTGTCACTCTCTATGTATGTTATTTTTTAATCTTTCTCTATTTATTGTCTCATTCCTTACCCCTACAAACAGACCCTCATCGCTTCCATACTAAAAAATACTCACTTGATCCTTGCATCGCTGCTCATTCTCCTATATCTCCTCTGCTCTAAGTAGCTAGACTCCTCTAAAATACCTACACTTCCTCTCCTCTCACTCTCCTTAACACTTTACAATCTGGCTTCCAATTGGATCTTTCCACTGAAAAAAGCTCTGTCCAAATTGGTTACCAGTGATCTCTTAGTAGCCAAATGCAATAATTGTAGTTATTCCTCAAGGTCCTATTCTGGTCCCTATTCTTCTCTTCCGTCTCTATACTACTTCACTCTGTGATCTCATTAGCTCCCATGGATTTAATGATCATCTCTATAATGGTGATCCTCAAATCTACTTATTCTGTCTTAATTTCTCTGCTGACTTCCAATGTTACATCTTCAGCTGTTTTTCAGACACCTTGAGCTAGATGTCTAGTAAACATCTTAAACTTTCCTTTAGCACTTTTTTTCCCTATTATGTAGAAGGCAACATCATTTTCCCAGTTCCTCAAGAATCATTCTTGACTTCTCACTTCTACCTCTTCCAACCTATTGCCAAAGCCTATTGATTTTGCCTTTACAGCATTTCTCTAATAGGCTCTCTTTTTTTCCTCTGATACTGTCACCATTCTAGTACAAGCCCTCATCACCTAGTGCCTTGATTATTGCAATAGTCTGCTGGTGGATCAGCCTCCTGGTGGATCTTCCTGTCTCCCTACTTCATCCCACCTTTTAATTAGCTACTAAACTCATTTTTCTAAAAAGCATTTGAGTGTTACCCCTCCTACTCAATATATTGCGCGGGATCCTGTTGCTTTCAGAATTAAATAGAAAATCTCTCTTTGACATTTAAAGCCCATTATAATCCAGAATCCTCCTATCTTTCCAGTCCTTTTGCACCTTACTTCAATCCAGCGACACTGTCCTCCTTGTTGTTCCAAGTATAATATCCTTTGTGTCCCAGCTCTGGGCATTTTCTTTGCTTGTCTCCCATGTCTGGAACATTCTCCTTAATCAATTCTATATGCTGGCTTTCTTTAAGTCTCAGCTAAAAATTTACTTGATATAATAAATCTTTCCTAATCATTCTTAATTTTAGTGCCTTTACTCTATTACTTCCTATTTATCTTTTATATAGCTTGTTTGTATATATGTTTTCAGGTTGTCTCCCTCATTAGATTGTGAACTCCTTGGGGGCAGGAGCTGTTTTTCATCTCTTATTGTACCCCTAACACTTAGTACAATGCTTGGCACATAAGGAATATATTAAATGATTACTGATTGAATGAATAGTTTATCAAAGCAAAGAATAAGAAGTGAAATAAACATGAACAAGATTAATAGAATTACAAAACTTGAAATCACTTGGGAAAATTCATACCATAGTCCTGTTAGAATAAGCTTTAACAAGAATAATTAATTTTATAATTCCATATCTATGAACATTTATGGATTAGTTGCTTGTGATGGTCTTTCCATCATACCTCTTATTGCTTACTAATTTAAATCACCATAGCATATTGAGCAATGAGTAAAAAAAAATCCAAGAACCCCCAACCAAAAATTAAACTCGAAATACAAAAATTAAAAGGAGAAATCAATAAAATTGAAAGTAAAAAAACTATTGAATTAATAAATAAAACCAAGAGTTGGTTTTATGAAAAAGCCAATAAAATAGATAAACCTTTGGTAAATTTGATCAAAAAAAAGAAAGAGGAAAATCAAATTGATAGTCTTACAAATGAAAAGGGGGATCTTTCCACCAATGAAGAGGAAATTAGAGAAATAATAAGGAGTTACTTTGCCCAACTTTATGCCAATAAATTTGATAACTTAAGTGAAATGGATGACTTTCTCCAAAAATATAGGCTCCCTAGATTAACAGAGGAGGAGATAAATTGCTTAAATAGTCCCATTTCAGAAAAAGAAATAGAACAAGCTATTAATCAACTCCCCAGGAAAAAATCCCCAGGGCCAGATGGATTCACATGTGAATTCTACCAAACATTTAAAGAACAATTAGCCCCAATGTTATATAAATTATTTGAAAAAATAGGGGATGAAGGAGTCCTGCCAAACTCCTTTTATGACACAGACATGGTACTGATACCTAAACCTGGTAGATCGAAAACTGAGAAAGAAAATTATAGACCAATCTCCTTAATGAATACTGATGCTAAAATCTTAAATAAGATATTAGCAAAAAGACTTCAGAAAATCATCTCCAAGATAATACACTATGATCAAGTAGGATTTATTCCAGGAATGCAGGGCTGGTTTAATATTAGGAAAACTATTAATATAATTGACCATATTAATAATCAAATTAATAAGAACCATATGATCATCTCAATAGATGCAGAAAAAGCATTTGACAAAATCCAACATCCATTCCTACTAAAAACTCTTGAGAGTATAGGAATAAATGGATTATTCCTTAGAATAATCAGGAGTATATATTTAAGACCGTCAGTAAGCATACTATGCAATAGAAATAAACTGCAACCTTTCCCAGTAAGATCAGGAGTGAAACAAGGTTGCCCACTATCACCATTACCATTCAATATAGTACTAGAAACGCTAGCCTCGGCAATAAGAGCCGAGAAAGAGATTCAAGGAATTAAGAGTAGGAAATGAGGAAATTAAACTATCACTTTTTGCAGATGACATGATGGTATACTTAGAGAACCCCAAAGACTCTGCTAAAAAGCTACTAGAAATAATTCAAAATTTCAGCAAAGTGGCAGGATACAAAATAAATCCACATAAATCCTCGGCATTTTTATATATCACTAACAAAATGCAACAGCAAGAGATACAAAGAGAAATTCCATTCCAAACAAATGTTGAGAGTATAAAATATTTGGGAATCCATCTACCAAAGAAAAGTCAGGAATTATATGAGAAAAATTACAAAACACTTGCCACAAAAATAAAATCAGATTTAAATAATTGGAAAGACATTCAGTGCTCTTGGATAGGCCGAGCGAATATAATAAAGATGACAATACTCCCCAAACTAATCTATTTATTTAGTGCTATACCAATCAGACTCCCAAGAAACTATTTTAATGACCTAGAAAAAATAACAACAAAATTCATATGGAAGAATAAAAGGTCAAGAATTGCAAGGGAACTAATGAAAAAAAACTCAGAGGAAGGTGGTCTAAGTGTACCTGATCTAAAGCTATATTATATAGCAGCAGTCACCAAAACCATTTGGTATTGGCTACGAAATAGACCGGTAGATCAGTGGAACAGATTAGATACAAAGGACAAAAAAGGGTACATCTATAGCAATCTAATCTTTGACAAACCCAAAGATTCCAACATTAGGGATAAAAATTCATTATTCGGAAAAAACTGTTGGGAAAACTGGAAATTAGTATGGCAGAAATTAGATATGGATCCACACTTAACACCATATACCAAGATAAGATCAAAATGGGTCCATGAATTAGGCATAAAGAGGGAGATAATAAATAGATTGGAGGAACAGAGGATAATCTACCTCTCAGACTTGTGGAGGAGGAAGGAATTTATGACCAGAGGAGAACTAGAGATCATTATTGATCACAAAATAGAAGATTTTGATTACATCAAACTAAAAAGTTTCTGTACAAATAATACTAATGCAAACAAGATTAGAAGGGAAGTAACAAATTGGGAAAATATTTTTAAAAACAAAGGTTCTGACAAAGGTCTCATTTCCGAAATATATAGAGAACTGACCATAATTTATAAGAAACCGAACCATTCTCCAATTGATAAATGGTCAAAGGATATGAACAGACAATTCTCAGATGAAGAAATTGAAACTATATCCACTCACATGAAAGAGTGTTCCAAATCACTACTGATTAGAGAAATGCAAATTAAGACCACTCTGAGATACCACTACACACCTGTCAGATTGGCTAAGATGACAGGAACAAATAATGACAAATGTTGGAGGGGATGTGGGGAAATTGGGACACTAATACATTGCTGGTGGAGTTGTGAAAGAATCCAGCCATTCTGGAGAGCAATCTGGAATTATGCCCAAAAAGTTATCAAACTGTGCATACCCTTTGACCCAGCAGCGCTACTACTGGGATTATATCCCAAAGAAATACTAAAGAGCGGAAAGAGACATATATGTGCCAAAATGTTTGTGGCAGCTCTTTTTGTTGTAGCTAGAAACTGGAAGATGAATGGATGTCCATCAGTTGGAGAATGGTTGGGTAAATTGTGGTATATGAAGGTTATGGAATATTATTGCTCGGTAAGAAATGACCAGCAGGAGGAATATAGAGAGGCCTGGAGAGACTTAAATCAACTGATGCTGAGTGAAATGAGCAGAACCAGAAGATCACTGTACACTTCAACAACAATACTGTATGGGGATGTATTCTGATGGAAGTGGAAATCTTCAACATAAAGAAGATCCAACTCACTTCCAGTTGATCAATGATGGACAGAGGTAGCTGCACCCAGAGAAGAAACACTGGGAGGGGAATGAAAATTGTTAGCACTAATATCTGTCTGCCCAGGTTGCATGTACCTTCGGATTCTAATGTTTATTGTGCAACAAGAAAATGATATTCGCACACATGTATTGTACCTAGACTATATTGTAACACATGTAAAATGTATGGTATTGCCTGTCGTCGGGGGGAGGGAATAAGGGAGGGGGGGTAATTTGGAAAAATGAATACAAGGGATAATATTATAAAATATATATATATATATATATATATATATATATATATATATAATAAAAAAAAATCCAAGAAAACTGATGTATGTAAAATATACATAAAATGTATATTTTAAAGATTTAAATGATGATGTAAAATATACATAAATTCCCATTATTTGACTATTTACATTTATTCCTTTCAACAGGGTTAGACTATCCCTCCATGCCTTTTCATTCTGATTAATTTATACCCGTGTCCTTACATAAAGTATACATACAAGAACAATGCAACTCGGTGAAGGCCTTCTCCTGGACCAACTTTTTTAGTTTTTCAAGTTTTTCAGACTCCGTAGAAAATAGTAGTTGTAATTACTATCCATTGAGTGAGAAAATACACAATGCCAAAACTTCTCCAAGTTAATAACACTTTTAAATTAATTTATATTTTCTTAATCACAATAATATCTACATATATTTGAAAAATACATTACTCATGCCATACAGTTAGTTAGAACTCAGGATCAAAATAATAGTGCTTGATGTGCATAAGAATCCCTGGGTCTTTTATAATAAATGAAAGTCTTGAAGGATAACATTTCCCTAGATGTTCTTTGGTCACCAATGCAGTGAAGGAACTCCACCAGAATTTCTCTCTTAGTTTTGCAGTAAGACCAGGCTTCTTTCTTTTCTACTTTTTCTACATATTGTATGCCTTGAGAAATACAAAGAAACTTACCAGATCAATTGTTTTGGCCTTTTTTTTGGATTCATCATCACACCATGTTTCACACCACAACCACTCTTGAGGAAGAGACTTAATGGCAACTTGGTGAATCATATTATTGGGTAGGTCCTATAAAAAAAATCATATGTGCACTTTATATATATACATATGATGCCCAAAATAAATATAGTCAAACAAAGCAGGAGAATAAAGTAAAAAAGATAGTACTTGTAACTCATAAAAACTCTCTCGTTATTAGCCCCTTCCCCCTACATCTCTTATCTACTTTCCCTCCGACATCCTAGTAAGACAGATAAGATTTCTATTCCCATTTGAATATATACATTATTCTCTCTTTGAGCCAATTCTGATGAAAGTATCTTTTGGTGTATACAGATAATTGTAAGAGGGATTAGGGGGTGGAGTAAAACAAGCCATTTTTGGGGGTAGACCAGGAGAAGGGAGGTCATGGAGATCCTGCGTCCATTCCCTTCACTCCTACTCCTAAAGACCAAGAATAAAGACCAAGGACTTTTGTTTATCCTGCCTCCAGTTGATTCTAAGGCATCCAGGGTGATAATTTGGTCTTCACATATGCATAGAAGTTTTCTCATTTTGTTCATATCCTGTTCTGTTTTTTTTTTTCAATCTTTACATTTTGTTTTATTATTTCTTGGTTTCTTAAAGCTTCACTGGCTTCCACTTGCCCAATTCTAATTTTCAAAAAATTTTTTCTTCTTTAAGATTCTGTATCTCTTTTTCTAGCTGGTTAACTTTTTTTTTTCAGGCTGAGGCTATCTTCTGAACCCGGCAAGCTCCAGGGTTCCTCACTGCTGTTTCTGCAGAGCTAGCCTGTAGATCTTGACATTCCACCCTGGTTAAACCATGGTCCTGGGGTGTAGAGGATTTGGACAGTCTAAGCTACGAGTCCAGGGGAGACCTTACAACTCTCCTGTTCCTGTGAGAATCAGGCTCAGGCTTCAGCATGTCCTCCAGGAGACCCCCCCCATCCCTACAATGCTCAAGGCTGCTAAGAAGTGAGGCAGAGAGGTGCTGGCCACAAGACAAGGTGTGCTGTTTCTTATCTCAGGCTCTCTATAAAACTAAGTTAGCTATGGAATAAATGGAGTTGTTTTCCATCTCCAACCCTGACTGGTGCTTTAGTCAACCTATCTTCCTTCCCCCAGGGCTTAGCTTCTTTCTCAGTTTCAGCTCAGCTGAGCCTTTAGAAAAAGTTGGTGCCCAAATGGTTCTGGAGGAAGGACCCTAAGCCACCGTAGAGACCAGAGGAATACTCCATTAGGCTCAGGAGAGTCCCCTTAGGAGAGAAGTAAGGGTAGACTCGGAAATACACACCTTACAGTGGGCACGTGCGCGCGCACACACACACACACATACACACACACACACACACACACACACACACACACACACACACACACACACAGGCTGAGGAGGAAGAAAAAGAGGTAGTTTGCAGAGTCTGCAGAAGGACAAGAAAAAACAGGGTCCCAAACAGGCATGAAAGAAGCCTCAGACAAAAAGAAAGCACTGTGGTATTAGAGGGAAAGGATATTTTAACTTTCTCCCTAACTCGGGTAGAAAGAAGCAGGAGAGCCTCTCTAGTTTGTCAGGCTAATAACGGATACTAGAGAAGATGGGCCAAGTTCACCTCAAAATCCCAGAACAAGCTAGGAAAACTTCTCTTAAGGAGGTAAACAATTAAGTTGATGTTATCTAAAAACCAAAAGAGGTGTCTCTGACCACAAAAAAGGAAGCCTAGAACAAGCTAGGACTGAAATGAGTAATGAAACATCAAAATATAAAGGGAAGAAAATTGGGAGGACACTCCCAGGACTAATTGAGTATATCAGGCCTAAATCTGTATGCAAAAGTGCTATGTGTGTAGGTCTGCCTTGCATTCTGGATTCTATGTTAAAAGTTAGCAAGCTTGTGAAAAACAGGCTAAACTGAAATTCATTCAGAGTAGTAATTCTTCCAGAATAGCTCAGAGTGTATTTGTCTGAGGACGTAGAAGTGAGAAATGCACAGACTGAAAGGGAGTGGAGAGTTTGGGAACTTTTGAGAAAACAGAAAAGCAGTGTGCTATCACTTTAAAAACTCCTGGAGGCAAGGAGCCTGTAACTTAGTTATCAGAACTCAGGTTTGTGGAATCCTGCCAAAATGATCTGGTATTTCTGCCTTTGCTTGTGTAAGTTAAGAGGACTATTGGTAATTACTGTGCATGTGAATAAGGGAGAGAGAGGCTAGGTAACATTACCAAAACAAGATGGTAACATATTGAAATAGGCATTCCTAAAGGGACTAACGGCTGTTTTCAACATACTATTTCAGCAGTGAGACTGAGATATCCAGGTTTATCTAAATGACCCATTCCTGGCTCTGCAAAGGGCCTATGAAATAGGTGCTGGGGATGCAGAGAAGTCAGCTTGTAAAAATAAATAAATAAATAAATGAAATTTCAGAGACAAGCCTCTGTTTTTCTGTCTTAGCTATCTGTTGGATTTTCAAATACTCTAGAAACTTGAGACAAGAACAGATTCATTACAAAATCTTAATGATTTTCAAAAATTGTTAGGTGATATTAACTGACTTTGACCCATTCTACATCAACTTTCCCATTAATTCTCATTAATTAATGAAGAGGAGACTCTTCATTAAAATTCTCCTAGAACTCTATTTTCAGAAGCAAAATGTGAACTATATCTTGTAGAGAAAACTATCTGAGGCCCAATTAATAAGAATACTTCCTAATGAAAAGCTACAAGGGGCAATATATCAATCATAGGGAATTAACCCTGCCCTTACAATTAGGATTCACATTATAAGCTTAAGAGTAAGTCATGAAATGTACCAAAACAGTCTGGTTTAAAGCTCCCTGGTGCTAAGAACGTCTCTTTCACTAAGATCCAGCAAGGAAATCAAGATCCGTTCACAGATTTTTTTAGCCCATTTGATACAAGCAGTAGTGCATATGGTGGGGGATGGGACTGCAGCTAAATCACTGATCAAACAACTGGCTTTGGATAATGGTGATGCCAATTGTAAGAGAACCTTGGCAGGTGTTCCTAGGGAAGCTGCTATAGAAGAAATGTTTAGATGCACTGCTAGGATGGGGTCCCAAGCTCTTTAAAAGCTCCCCTTGAGTGCGCCGTTCCCCCTTTCTCTACTGTTTCCATTGAGATGAGCTTCCATTGCCTCAGGATACCATTGCCCTCACTCTCCCTCTGCTGCTGTGTTCTCAGGTTCTGCAGTGTTGCCTATAGTATAGAGTTCAGGGGAAATTGTTACTCATATGGAGGAGGAAACCCCTCCTTGGACTCTGCCTCAGGGAAGGGACTCCAACCTAAACACAAACAGTTTCATCTTTGTTATCTGGCTCAGTCCTGAAACCCAATGAATTCAATTCAAATTCTAACCCTGGCTGAAACTCAGCCTAGAGCCAACCTGGGACTCCACCTATAAGCCCTCTTCAGCTTGCAGCCAAAGCCCCCTATTATAAAAGAGCCAAGCTGGAGTCCTCTCTTTGCAGAGGTCCCAAACATGGCAGCCTCACGCCTGCCATGTCAAAGGATTTCTGCCCACTGGAACCATTCTGGCTCTGGTGTCTTCCTTTCTTTACCTAACACCTTTTAACCTTACTTCCAAACCTCTTTTATCAATCTAGGTTTTCAGGTCTGTAAATTCCTTTACAGGGGACTCCTGCGCCGCTACCAGATCTCATTTAACAAACAGAGGAGGGGAGCTCTATTTGATTCCCTGTACCCTGAACCTGCCACTAGACCTCCATTAAACCTAATTTCATTTAGGCATCCCTTATCTAGTTCTTATCAATATGGACCACCACAAAACTAGGGACAAAAGTGTTTATGGTGTTATTTGGTTCCTAGAGATAAGGGATAGTGTTTTCTAGGGCATTTTCACATCATGTATTTCAGTACTAATTACCATTAGTATTTCCAAAAAAGTTCACCATGGGAATAATTGCAATTTTTCACTGGTTTTTGAAAATGAAGTGGTAGAGAAAGTCTATGAAGAATTTGATAAGATCTTCCAAATTAAAATATATACTCTAATACTTGGTGACTTCAATGTAAAAGTGGAGAAAAGCGTCATTGAAAAGAAACATGAGAAAGCATCATTCAGGAAAACACATGAACAAATAGAAAGACTGGTAAATGGCAAAGAATCCTTATACCACTGTTATGAAGAAACTGTTAGGTGGTGGACACAGCAAGTACCAAATGACACCGTAAAGAATAAAACAGATGACTCTGACAGGAAAAGATTTGCTTTTGTTGTAGGAGTTTTTCCTAAGTTTTTGTGGCTATAGTTGAGTAATTTCAGTTGTGTACAATTTTTTGTGACCCCATTTGGGATTTTCTTGAAAAATATAACTGGAGTGCTATGCCATTTCTTTCCCCAGTTAATTTTACATATGAGGAATCCTATGTTTGAACTCATGAAGATAAGTCTTCCTGATTCCAATCAACCTAGATTGATAAAAGGGCAATGGTATCCTGAGGCAATGGAAGTGTTTGGCTCATCTCAATGGAAACAGTAGAGAAAGGGGGAACGGCGCACTCAAGGGGAGCTTTTAAAGAGCTTGGGACCCCATCCTAGCAGTGCATCTAAACATTTGGCATTCTATCCACTACACCACACAATTAGTAAATGTTTAAGACTGGATTTAAACTTGGGGACATGAGTTTTCCCTGACTTTAATCCTGACACTTTATCCACTGGCATCATCTAACTGCTCCTTTCCTAAGAGATCTTAATATCTATTAAATCACTGATTTATCAGAACTAAAGAAGAATAATGAGAAAAAGATCTGATGTAAAACTAAAACATTTTAATGAGGAATTATTTTAAAAAGCAATTTGAGATTTAAAAATGTGAAACAGATATCAGAAATGATACTGATGTAATGATAATTTCATCCAAAAGTTTTACCAATGTAGATTAACTATCTCAACAAAGAAGACCGAAAAAGCCCTTGTACCTTGGTTTACAAGTTTCTGGGTTCCTTGCTAAATGAGAGAGATCGATGAGAACTAGATAAGGACCTAAATGAAATTAGGTTTAATTGAGATCTAGTGACAGGTTCGGGGTACAGGGAGTCAAATGGAGCTCCCCTGCAATCCCTGTAGATTCAGCGCAAGGATAAATGAGATCTAGTAGCGGTACAAGAGTCCCCTGTAAAGGAATTTACAGACCTGAAAACCTAGATTGATAAAAGAGGTTTGGAAGTAA
Organism: Sminthopsis crassicaudata; assembly: GCF_048593235.1. Lineage (NCBI taxonomy): Eukaryota > Metazoa > Chordata > Mammalia > Dasyuromorphia > Dasyuridae > Sminthopsis > Sminthopsis crassicaudata. The sequence goes on from NC_133619.1 coordinate 148,745,828, forward strand.
GGTTAAAAGGTGTTAGGTAAAGAGAGGAAGACACCAGAGCCAGAATGGTTCCAGTGGGCAGAAATCCTTTGACATGGCAGGCGTGAGGCTGCCATGTTTGGGACCTCTGCAAAGAGAGGACTTCAGCTTAGCTCTTTTATAATAGGGGGCTTTGGCTGCAAGCTGAAGAGGGCTTATAGGTGGAGTCCCAGGTTGGCTCTGGGCTGAGTTGCAGCCAGGGTTAGAATTTGAATTGAATTCAACAGGTTTCAGGACTGAGCCAGAAAACAAAGATGAAAACTATTTGTGTTAAAGGTGGAGTCCTTTCCCTGAGGTCAAGAATCCAAGGAGGTTTTCTTTTTTAAGAGTTTTGGGGTTTCCTCATCATTCCCCTTTTAAGCAGTTAAAGCTTAAATTCATTTAAAGGAAAAAAAGACTTGGGGCAATGTCCCTTGTTGAGGTAGGGTTGAAGATTTTCTCCAAGGATCTTCCGAGTAGCGGGGTCCCCTCTTCAAGATGACTGCCCAAGATCAGGTTAAAAGAAAAACTAATATATAAAGACAAGTTTCAAAAATTCTGTTTCACAAAGCAAAGAGATATAATGGAGAGAAAAATCAGTTTCAACAAGTCAGGCAAGATACTAAACAAGGCAAAGTCATCCCATGGGCTTTCAAGGATGAAAACGAAATGAAACACAAACAGTAAAAAAATTGAAATGGTTTGTCAAAATCATTATGACAATTTAAGGATAGTGGAACCATTGTAGTTGGATCCCAGTATCACAGTCACAGATGTGTTATGGAGGAATTATATAGTGGAATAGAGGAGTTATATAGTTATATAATTGTAATGACACTGAGAGATTGAGATATAGGGTGTAGCTAAATTCTAATTAGAATGAATAAGGATTCCTGTGAGCACATTATTCAGATTCTGACTATTTAAAGTTACAATAATACATAACATATGATAATTAGCTCTACCTCAATAGAAATATGAAATGAAAAAATTAAAATACATTTATCTGTTTATTATCATAATATCAAAGGATAAGTTAAAAACATTTTTTTAAATTTCCAAGTATGAAAAGCAAAATAGTAAAAGGAACAATATTTTAAAAATTACTGAATCTTTTACCTAAATATAAGCTAACCCTGATAATAAAATTAAAAAAACAGCTACTGTCATTTAACGTATTTTAGCAGTAGACTAAACTGTTTTCCTCTTTATTTTTAAAACTTCACACTTAGGCTAGGAGCACAGAGCTTTAGACACATCTTGGTGAATTTGAATGCTCACATTCTCATACAATGACCCAAGTATAGTTGAATAACCTGAGGTATTATTTAAAATCAGTAATTATTTACAAGTGATATTGTATATGGGTAACATTTTTCAATAGTGAGGCTAAAATAACTTTGAAAACCAGGCTTTGAAAACCGCTTTATTTGATCACCTAAGAATTAGAAAGGATCAATGATTGTTAAGAGTCTCTCAGAGTTTTTTGTTTGTTGTTGTTGTTTTTGCTGAGGTAATTGGGGTTAAGTGACTTGCCCAGGGTCACACAGCTAGAAAGTGTTAAATGTCTGAAATCACATTTGAATTTAGGTCCTCCTGACTTCAGGGCTAGTGTTCTATCCACTGCGCCACCTAGCTGTCCCATAGTTTGATTTTTTTGAGACTAATAAACAAATGTTGGTTTTAATTTAAAATTGTCTTCTCCACTTCCTTCTAATAAAAAAATTAGGTAATCCTTACACACTTTAAATCAAGGTTGAATTATTATTATTTTTCTTTAGAAAGCTAATTTAGAAATCATTCTTTTCTAGAATAAATCTTTGTTTCACATTAATAATTTCTAGATCTGTGTGTCCTTTTTCTAAAATTTTCTTCAAAGCATCAAGGTTTTTAGCTCCTACTTCATCCTCTTCTGTATTGCTTATTCTCCATGTAATTTTAAAATTACATTTGATTTAGCTGAACCAACCAATACTTACAATAAAAAATTTCTGCAGCATCTATTTTGTTTTCCTCCCCCTGCTGATTTAAGTAAATTTGAAGCTTTTATTTGAATGGTTGCTCTGCCAATAGGAATATGTATTTTTTAAAACTATAATCTTTACTCTGTACTGCTAAACAACACTTCATTTCTATCACTGTTAACATTTCTGTTCCTTGTAGTTTGAAAAGTACAAGGTGACACATATTTTATATCATTTTATATCAGAGAGTTGGGAATTCAAATATCTGGTTCTATTTTAGAATTACCATGGCCACATTCATACTACTCAAATATATTAATTGTAAAAATTTAACAGCAAGTTGTCTTTTTTTTTTTTTTTTTTTTTTTTGCATTGGTAGTATTTCCATCTGAAATAGCCTTATTTTCTATTCTGTTAAGGGCGCTTAAACTCTGGGCTGTGGGCTACGCTGGCAAAGAATTTGGAGGATACGTAATTAGCAAAGCTAGAAGTTCTCAGTCTAAGACAAATTATTTGTGACAAAATTTATAAATAATAAATTGCTAGGAGTAGCTAAGTGGCACAATGGATAGAACACCAGCCCTGAAGTCAGGAGGACCTGAGTTCAAATCTGGCCTCAGACACTTAACACTTCCCAGCTGTATGACCCTGGGCAAGTCACTTAACCCCAATTGACTCAGCAAAAAACAAAAAAAAACCAAAACAATAATTTGCTATATAATACATTTAAGTTGTATGATGAGAATTTGATGAAAATGTTTTTGTTCCAGTAAGGAGAAATATGACTCCATAAAAAAGGAATCTATTTCTTAAAATTTCAATAGTCTGAATATTAGGAAAAGGGGAAGCAATTTCATTATGGTGTCATGTGTGTCATCATAACATGGATTTAAAAAATGCTAAATTATATGTTGAGTATTAAAACTACTTTTGTAGCTCGAATTTTTTTGTAGACTGTTTAAAAAAGATTCTTTTGATGAAAAACTCACTTTAGCCATTTCAGTGATTTAATAAATAGATTTAATTTTTAATTATAAAGTATAATTGTAATACAAAGATAATTTTTAAAAATACAGGCCATTAGAAACTGAAATAACTTTTCTTTTTTTTAAAGACCAATTGTCATAATCAAAAGTGAAGATATGTCAGATTAAAGGAGATAAGGCATCCTGGTTAAGAGTTAACTCAGTTATTCCATACTGTAGCATTCTCTCCTCTCCAAATTTAGGTATTATTGGAGTTATTTTCCATTTTTTTCTGTATTTTTTTTTTTACTAGAATTGACATATCTCGATACTTCAGTGATGAAAACTTCTATCAATGCAGACTAATACTTTCTCTGTCATTTATCATCTTAAGAGATGGTCAACTGACTTTTCCAGGGTCAGAGAGATAGTATATATCAGATATGAGACTTGAACTTTATTCTTCCTGAATTTGAGGATATATCTGTAATGTTAAATCATATTGATTGTATTTTAAAAATTTTTGGATGTGTTTTTTAAAATGATGTTATATTTTGCTCAGACCATATCAAATTATAAATGCCATATGTTGTAACTAAATAGATAGTTTTTTTTTTTTTTTAATTAAACCATTACTTACCTGATCTAAGTTGGACAGGCTATTTGGGTCCTGACTAAGAGCCTGGTACTGACCTCTAAGTCTATCTCCAGCTGCAATTTTTCTGAATTTCTTGAGATCCACAACATATAAGGCACTGAAAAAGAAATATTCCTTAGTCCATGTTATTATTTATTTCCTTTAAATTCAACTAGATTAAATGATTCCTTACTATTTTCTCTGCTTTGGATAGAGCACTAAGCTTTAGGTTAAGAAAATATGAGTTCAAATATTGTCTCAGATACTGATTAGTAGGGTGACCTTGGGCAAGTAATTTAACAACCTTTCTGAGCTTCAGGTGCTTCAACTGTAAAATGCATGCATGTGTGTGCGTGTTATTCTAAAATCCCTTCCAGCTCCAAATCTATGATCCTGATGTATACACACTCATGGGAAGTATAATTAGCCAAAAAATGCAAATAAGATTCTGTTCTTGCTAATGGAGGAATTAAGATTTAAGATATCAGTGCCACTGAGACCAGAGAAATTCAAATTCAAATATATTAATGTTTACTTTAGCATTCATTTAATAGAGCAGAGTGAGAATTTGTTAATTATGTAAGAGTATATTTTTTCCTCACAAATTTTTTAGACAGCAGAAAAGTCACTATCTGAATAAATTATATAGATTAAAAATTGTTAATTTTCTTACCTGATATGGTACTTTCTTTTTACTAAATGAGAAGCCCAGTATCCCGATTTCCAGAAACGGTATCCATCCATTTCAGTTCGACTATCACAAAATGGTGTGTAACCATATGGTGCGCCACCAAGATCAAAATCTCTAAGTTCTTTTAAATCTGTTCTCACAATCTAGAAATTAAAAATGTATTTTTTAAAAAAATCTGTTAGAGATTAATAAAATATTGACCCTATACACATACATTGTAAATCATCTTGTTTTAGAAACTTCTACTTTGATAAATATTCTCAAAATATAATTTGGGTCAGTTAAAATATCAAGAGATAAAAGGCCATTTAGTCTAATCCATGCCTGAAAAAAGAACCCTTTCTATAACATCCCTATTAAATTGTCATTTGGTCTCTAATTGAAGAAGATCTCTAGGGAAAGGGATACTTCCAGATACAGTCCAATTCCTTCTGGTAGCTCAAATTGTTAGAAATTTTTTCCTTTCATTAAGCTTATATCTCTTTCTTTGCAATTTCTAACCATTGTTCCTGTGACAAAAGAATTATACTTTCTACTATGTTTTTTTAAAATTTAATTTAATTTTGGGGGGTTACATTTCTAAGTTCCAAACCATCTCTCACCCTCCCTCTTTTGCACTAGAGAAGGCCATCATTTAACACAAATTAGATAAAGAGATTGTGTATGTATGTAAAACCATATTATGTATACTTCTATTTTTTCAGTTCTTTCTCTGTAGGTAGCATCTTCCTTGTAGCTGATCTGAATATTTCTAATATTCAAAATAGCTTAGTTGTTCACAGTTATTCTTTGAACAATGTTGCTGTTAGCTGTATATAATGTTCTCTTGTTTCTGCTCATCTCACTTATTATTTTATGTTAAGTCTTTCCATATTTTTCTAAAGTCAACCTGCTCATCATTTCTTTCAGTGCAGTATATCACAGTCACATATTATAACTTGCTTAGCCGTTGCCCAATTGATAGATAGCCTCTCAATTTCCAGTTCTTTGCCACCACAAAGGTAGTTGCTAAAAATATTTTAGAATATACAAGTTCTTTTCCTTTTTCCTTGATCATTTTGGGAAACAGACCTAATAGTGGTATTGCTAGGTCAAAGGGTATTATAATTTTATTAACTTAGAGGATAATTCCTGCATGCTTTCTAAAATGGTTAGATCAATTCACAGTTCACCAACAGTGTATTAGGGTCCCAATTTTTAGCCATCGCCTCTAACATTTGTCTTTTCACCCTTATATTATTTAAGCCAACCTGATAGATATGATGCTTGCAATATTGATTTAAAGCATTTTTTCATATGACTATAGATAGCTATAGAGAGCCACAGATAGTGGTGAACCCTGGGTGAGATATAAGACCCTTTAATCCAGTAAAAGGAACCCTGCTGACAGTGTCTGGTTCTGCTCTCCATTTCCCTTTAAGGACTCTCAAGTTTTCCTGAGAAGTTAGGGGGTATGACAACCTGTGTTGTAATTAAAGCAGAGTTATACCAAGTGGCAAAGAGATATCTATATACGATACCAAGTTGTTTACGTGGTCCCATGTGAGCAATGTGCTACAGTTATGTAAGGGTATATAAGACTGAAGAAATTTGGAATAAACGGACTCCATGTTTGACCATTCATGTGAGTCCCGCCTCTTCATTCCTCTTCTAAGACCAAGGACTTGGGCTGATACTGAGATCCTCCAGAGAGCTAGTTCAGACATTACTGATAGCTTTGATTTCTTCAATGAAAAACTGTCTATTCATATTTTTTGAGTAATTATCAATTGGAGAATGATGCATATTCTTATAAATTTGACAATAATGTCAAATATTTGCCTTTTTAAAGGGGTTTAGGAAATGGAGGGAGGGAGATATTTTGAATTTGAACATTTAAAAAAATGAAAGTTAAAATTTTTTTACATTTACTGAAAAATAAATAAATAAAAATAAACAAAAAGTAAAATAAATGAAATAAAATACAATGGAGAAAAAGAATGCTTTTTAATTAATGTTTATACTCTCATTTTATTTATTTAATTACATCATATCATTCTTCTGTTTACATAGCATCTTTAATATAATAAAGACTTTAATGTGCAATATACAGATATATGTATAATATATATGTATACTGGATTAATATTTACAGACAGAAGAAAAGCATTGCCACTATTTTTAAGGGAGGAGATCAAAACAGAAATTATCTATCTTTAAAATATTAAACTTGGCTGGAGTTGGAGATGGCATGATGATTTATTTGTATGCTGATTTCAAGAATAAAGAAGTAATTGTGGTGGTGATGTCTTGTTGATTCTTTTAGTCATATACTCATAAATGAAGACAGAAAAGCTATAAGGATGGTAAGCAATAATTTAAAACATTATAAACTCGGATCTTTATCTGGAAAAAATGTCTACTTCCATTTCTTACCTGATCAGCATCCACGAAAATTATTTTGTCCACAACTAGTGGAAAAAGAACATCAAGGAAAAGAATCTTGTAACCCCAAATGATTCTTTGCTTTTCAGTTTGTCGATGAAGCCAACGGGGCCATCTATATTGGACTAGCTCATACTGGAATCCATATTCCTTAGCCATGTGAGGAATTATCTCCTACAAACAAAAATTCAAGCAAAAACTAAGTAAAATGATTTTGTTTCCATGATAAAAACTTCTCTTTTACTAGGTATTTAGATTTAAAATAAGTGATCTTTCAATTGCTACAATTTATCAGGTTTCAGTGTGCAGACAATGATATAAATAATAGGACACTAGGCCTCAGACACTATCTGTGGGACCCTGGGCAAATCATTTATCTCTGTTTACCTTAGTTTCTTCATCTATAAAATGAATTGAAGAAGGAAATGATAAACCATTCCATTGCCCAAATGGGGTCATGAAGAATCAGGATTTAATAACAAAATCTTGTTCTATGTCTAAATATTATTTTTCACAAAATTATTCCTATTCATGAAAAATATAAAATGTTTAAACATGTAGTCTATGTGGAACACACAGCACATTTTGAAACAACCTTAGCAATTTCCCTATATTTTCTAGCACACATTTCTTCATAACACAATTCTAATATTCCTTAATTATGTTGAAGATTTCTTATTCCTGGTACAGACCAATAGTAGTTACTAAATTTTCTTAGTCATGCTTTATAAAAAAAAAAAAAACTTAGGTTCTTAGGGGATAGTCATAAGAATGAAAGAAGAAGAGAATGAGTGAGATGGGTGAATCAGGGAATCAGAGAAGCTACTATTTTGCTCTCCCTCTTGAAGTCAGCAGGCAATTACTGGCTATTTCATTTTAATTTGATCTCTTTCTGCTCTAGTGAGACCAAAGTACATTTGGGTATATTTGAAAGATAACTAAAGAACATCTTTGCCTTTAGCAATAAAAATTATTAATAATGACAAAGTTCCTCAAGAACTTATATTTTTTAATTATGGTTTGTTTCTCTCTCAAACTAGGAGGAAAAAGTGGAGGAAAATTATGGAGACTATTTCAAAAGTGAATAGGAAAAGGGAAATAAAAAAGGTGACAAAATCCTATTGGAAAAATTGTATTCCATTCAACAAATATTGATTAATCACATACTATATGAAAGGCACCATAATGGATACTAGGAAAAGAAAAAAGACAAGCCTTGACCTCAAAGAATTTATAACTGGGTAATGAAATAAGGAAACATTTATCCAAATAAATATGAAGTAGATTGTAAAAGTATATGAGATAATGTTACTTGCATTACTTTTGACAATGCAGTTGAATACAGACTTTTACCCATTTTTTTGGGGGGGGAGCAATCAGTGCTATAATAAAGGACTTAAGGAATCTTGAAGTATCATATATTAGATGGGAAGCAGCATAGCACAATGTATCAGTGTTAGATTTGAATCAGAAAGGTTAGTTTAAAATTCTACCTCTGATATTTTAGGAATGTGGCCTTAACTCCTTTCCTCAGATAGTTCCCTAACATGTATTTACAAAATTTTATATGTATAATAAACATCTTGTTCTGCATCACTGGAGTGTTCCTCTATTAGGAATTCCCTGATCTAACAAAATCATGGATCCTTTCCTATATTCATATCTTTTTAAAATATCTTCATTTTATCATGGGGTTGTTGGCTAAAAAAAAAAAAAACAAAACAAAAAAACACACCAACCAACCCATGATAATTAATTAAAATAATTTAAATTATTAACAAATTACCCCCCCCCCCCCACTAAATCTTACGCTGTAGTCCGAGCATTGTTTGGAGGTGAAACTAAATTTGTAAATTTGTAAATTATAAAAGTCATGCCTATGGAAAATATTCTTGTCTATAATCACCCCAAAAATCTTCCATCTTCCACCCAACATCCTAAGGGCCTTTCTCTGGATCAGTGGTTTCCAAAATTTTTTTAAAAAAAAAATAATACTCCTCTTATCAGTAAAACAAAGTCTGAACATACATCTCAATGCAGGGTGTCACAAAAATCTAAGCTTTAATAGCTTAAAATTCTAACATGTAATAATTTATAAAATATATCATATGCTACTATACCAACAATCAATATATAACTATAACTATATGTGTGTATATACATATATATATATATAAAATTTATACATACCTCAATACAATACTATATTATACTAATAAAAAACATGCATCTAAAATAGGAATTAAAAAGGGGTAAGATAAAGACGAAATAAGCAATATTTAAATTTTAGTTATTAGTGATACAAAAGCCTTTTTAACCTCTCACTATAATATGAATAATAATATTTTAGTGAGATTTATTATTAAACAAGCTTCATTATTTCCTTTTAAAAATTGTCTTAGGGAATTGGGAAGATTTGAAATAATGCTTGTTAGGAATTCATTCTTTAATTAATTTAATCAGTGTTAACTAGCCAAATAGGATAGTTTCTTGCTTTATTTTTCTTAGTTAAAAATGAAAGATATATAATAGAACAACTAAATGACAGGTCACACAGTTAGGGAACAGAGTATCTTTTCAGCAGGAATCATGTTTCTCTATGAATGGCTATTTTATATAATTCAAAACCAAGAAAAAATAAATTATCTTTGGCAAGTTTTCAGTATAAATCTAATATTGTAATTAGTATTGAAATTGTAACCTAACACTTTGTGCCAATAATTTATTTATACCTAATGTTTTTCAAAAGGTTATAATTTAATAACATTTCCTTTATCCTGATGCCTTCACTAAAAACCCAAAATTAGTTGACAGTGTAATAGTTATTGTAAAAGATACTTTCTAGTTCTATTTAATACATAGTATCATGCCTTAATTGCCTATTCATGTTTGGATTTTTTTCCCATATATATGTGAAAAATACTGAGAGTCAGTTTGGCTGGATCATAGAGTACAGAGAAGTGAGTAATGTATAATTAATAAATAAACTCATCCATACATATTCATCTAGTTTCTCAGACAAAACAAAACAGGGAGATGGGGCTTACTCTCCTGTCATTGACCCAGAATATGGTGCCTAATTTCTGAAGAATGTCTTCTATAGCCATGAGTTGATCTAGAAGGAAGGGAATGCACAGGGGGATAGGAAATGCATAGAATCTTCTCAGTGGAATCAGTACAATTGATTCTGTGGGGGTTCAAGGTTTCAGTTAGGTAACAACTGTCCTAAAATGCCAACACCAAGTAAGCTTGTGCAGCACCCCTGAAATGGGGAGTAGGGGGACTGCATGTTAGATGATAGTGGGTGAAAGTCCTATTTATAGATTCTCTTAAACTGATTCTCTTAAGCCTGAAATGTTGCAAATCTTTCTAAATGATGTCTATTATTATCCAAAAATATAAGAAGAAATCTGACTATCCATAAAGAGCAAGTATTTAGAGAGAAACAAATGACTATTTGACAAACTTTGTACTATACTGAATCTGTGTAACATCAAAAGATATAGAAAAATATTTATGGAAACTCTTTTCAATAGAGGCCAAGAAATGAAAAAATGAAAGAAGTATTCTCCCATTGGGAAATAGCTAAATAACCCATGATATATGAATCTAATGTAAAAATTATTGTGCTATAAGAAATAATGAAATGGATTGCTTCAGAGAAAGCTGGGAAGAAACTATAAAGTAATTCAGAGCAAAGAAATTAGAATGAAAATACAGTTTTATAAGAAATGATGAAAGGCTAATTTCAGAAAGGCCTGAAGAGTCTTACATGAACTGATGCTAAGTGAAGTAAGCAGAACCAGGAAAATAATGTACAAAGTAACAAAATTAAGTGATGATCAACTGTGATAGACTTAGTTCTTTTCAACAATGAAAAGACTCAAGGCAATTTCAATATACTTGTGATGGAAAGTGCCATCCACATGAGAAAGAGAACTATGGAGACTGAATGTGCATCAAAGCATAGTATTTTCACTTTTTTGTTTGTTTGTTTGCTTTTTTCCTTTCTTGCATTTGATTTTCTTTTCAATCTGATTTTTTTTTTGCACAACATGAAAAATATGAAAATATGTTTAGAAGAATTGTATATGTTTAACTTGAATTGCTTGCTATCTTGGGAGGCAGGGAGGAGAGGAAGAAAAATTTGAAACACAAAGTTTTTAACATTCACCTTTGCAAAACCATCTTGCATGTATTTGAAAAAATAGAATACTATATTAAAATTGAGAAAACAATTTATATAATGATAACATTATATAGAAAAACAACTTTGAAATACCTTAGAATTTAGATTAATAAGCCACAAGTCCAAAAAAATACTTCCTAACAAAGAAGTCATGAATTTAAAATGCAAAAAAACATACTTTCCAGAAATATCCAATGTGGGCATTTGCAGATTATTTAGCTATGTGTTCAAGGTTTTTTTTTCAGGGTTTTTTTTATTTGCTCATTGGAAAGGGCAAATTGATAATAAAATGGAAAAAATGCAAAAGATATTTATGATGATATACTACATTTATTTCAGTATAATTTATTGCTGTGCAGTAGTGTTGTTCTAATTTAAAACCTAGATACTGACTCACACTACCAGAGATGAGAAAATATACTATATCATCTTGAAAAGTATTTCAATGCACTGCTTTAATAAACTGTTATTAGGGTGAATTGGGAGCATTTATTTAAAAATATGTTAAGTGCACAAGATTTAAAGTAGACACCATTTGTATTTTTAATTTACTGTGTTAAGTATATGATATGTGTTTTCTTTTGCTTCAAGTCTTAGGTTAAAAAGCCAAGCTTGGGAATTCACAGAAAATTGCACTCAGAGCTAAGACAAACATGAGCTTTATTATGTGGTACAGCAAAAAAAGCAATAAAACACACACATACACACACACACACACACAGGGGAGAGAAGGAAGAAGTGCCCAGTGGTGAATCTCTCTGTGAGATACATACTTAGAGGAGGGATCTAAGAAGGGAAGTTAAGGGAAGTTTTATACCTTAAAATAAACTTTAAAATGAACTTGGTTGAGAAGAGATCATCAGTGTTAGATGTGAAAAGGGACATTACTAAATAGACCCAGATTTGACAGGGAAATTCTACATGTTATTTATTGATACCAGACTTACTGGGAGCAGATATCAGGTGTGGACTTGAGCTGGCAGGTGAAGATGCCAGGAATAGGTGTGGCTCTCAGCTGCCATAGTTGGAGCTGTGATTGATTGACTCAGGATCAGAATGGGTCAGGACAAAAGAAATGTACAAACTATCTATCAATGCTATATGCTTCATGGATATTAGGACCACTTTGGCTGAGTCACTACATAGTGGAATCCTATCATTTAACTTCAATTTCAAATAATATATTTTTAAAATAACTAAAATCATTAAAAATTAAATTATTAAATTTAAATTAAATTAAAATCAAAAAGTTAATAAGAAATATCTCTCACAATGGCAAACAATTTCCTGTCTACTAAAAACTCAATTAAGGTTTACAAATGAACTAAAAAGTGGTATTTAGAACCTTTACCTCACTTCCTGCTCAAGGAAATGTGGAAGATGGTCCATAAAAAGAAAAATATTCTACTTTTTTTTGATGTTGTTCATGGGTTTCTATGATTAAAAAAAATCATCAGTATGTGGCTAATCTAGTGATAACAAACCTTTATATACCTAGCTAGGCTGATCTGGAGTTATTATACCTCAACCCTTTCCTGGATATATAACTTGTTAGACCTTGTACTGCAGAGGTATAGTTTTTGAGAACCCAGAGTTATTTTCATCACAATGAAGGACCCCAGCAGAGCTGTTAATGTGACAAAACAAAGGTCTGATCATGTGATTTCCAGTCAAATGTCTTTATCCAGGATAAAATACAAACTCTACACATGGATATTTAAGGTCCTCTACAATCTGATTTTGACCCGAATTTCTAGTTTTTTTCTTTCATTTTGTGTCCTTTCTTACTTGTTGTTCCTGTTAAAGTATCCTAAATAGCTATTCCCTGAATTTGTGATCCATCTTCCATCTTGTATCTTTGCACAGGCTGACCAAAAAATTTCAATTTTTACTTATCTCTTAGAATTCTTAGTTTGCTTCATGGTTTAACTCTGAGGCCATTGTTTATGGAAAATCTTTCCTGGTTCTCCGAGTTTTTAGTGCTTTTTTCCTCCTCATATTTTCTTGCATTTACTAATATATATGTACATGTTCTATTCTCCTAGTGGAATGTAGTCTCCTTGAGGTCACAAAATGTTCCTTTTTTTGTCTGTTTACCTATTGCAATGACTTAAATATAGTAGATTTTTACTGAATATTAATGACTGAATTAATTATTAAAAACTGATGAATAAATAATTTAATTTAGCTATTGTTTACAACAGCAAAAAAGTAGGATGTACTCAGGTAGGTTAAAGGGGGAGAGTGTGGGGTAAGCATCTGAATGTGGGTTTATGATTACAAAGCCTACTAATATTTCTACCTCTTATTAGTACAAGACTAAACTGAAAGATTTCCCAGAATTGCAATTACTGATTGTCTATGTAAAAATTTTTCCTGGTTTTACTTTATCCAGTTATTTATATCCTTATATTCCTTATATCATGCAAAAAGATTCTTCTTGTATTTCCTACCATGTATTTAAAAATAATCTCTTATCTGCTTTCTTATCCTTTAAATTTCTTTTTATCTTAATATGCATTATAAATAAGCATTGCATAACAAATGTAAGATGTTTTATGCTGAAGTACTAAGATCTAAAAATTGACTTAGTGGAATAAACATTCACTTTTGAAAGTAAATTATGAACTAAATTTATAGTAGCACTGACATAATTAAGCATTTGTATTCTCCATATTATTTTATCAGAACCAATAAAACACACTTACTTTAAATGTTGGAGAGAGATAATTTTTCAGAAACCAGAATTTAACAGGAGTTTCTGTATTACGCAATACAGAAAGCATCATAATTCTGTAAGAGAAAATTGGGTTCAGTTCAAGTTACAACAAAAACCAAATGAAGGCCAACACAACTGTCTTAAGAATTTTCTAGCAAGTAGTTTTCATGTATGTTAATAGTATTCATTGTAAGCTTTTCATTGAGAAAGTTTGTTATAAATATATTAAAATTCTTCCTTACAAGTCAAGGTGACCATTGGTTGGGTAACATATGTGTCTGTCTTGGTACATACAAACACACACACACACACACACACACACACACACACACACACAAAACCATTACTAGTTTGTTTTCAAAACAAACCAAAATCAGAGGGCACAACTATAAGCTGAACTGAATTCAAATTTCACCACTATCATAATGTGACAAATACTAATTCTTAAAATCTGTATTTTCTATTTCTACCAATGAAATCTTTGGGTAATTTTATTTCCTTGAAAGATGTCTATCCTGATACTTACAATGGGGAAAATAGGTGTAGAATAAAGAGTAATGAGCATTATGGTATATAGTGTGTGTTGGATTTGAAGACTGATAGAATTGGATTATAAATCTCCTTAAATATTTGTTAACTGTGACCTTGGATATGCAACTATTTAAAAAATTTCTGAGCCTTAGTTTCCTGAGTTAAAAATGGAGTCAATAACTGCATACATTTCACTGGATAAACAACATGAAGAGTTTTGTCAATCTTAAAGCATTTATATAACTTTCACCTATTACTATTATTAAGGCCCATTGGAAGCATTATCAATAATATTAATTCATATATTTTGAAGCTTTTGAATGTAATAAAATGCTTTTGAAAGTAATAAAAATTTCTCACCTCAAAAAGTTGATGTTTTTCCTTTTCTTTTAAAAACAATATAGTTAAGTTTCTGTTACAAAATAGGCCTTTTTTTAATCTTTGAGTTAATATCTAAGACCATTTTAAATTTATATATTTATTAAATTTCATTGAAATGATAAAAAACTCTTACCTCAAGAAGCGTTCATATAAATGGCCTGAAGCAACTGAAAAAATATTTAGAAAATCAGTTTTCATTTCCTTTGTTTCTGTTTGCAGTCCTCCTGTGAAACTTGAAATTCAAGAAAAACAAAGAAAATTAGATATTTTCCTTAAGATAAATTTCCAAGATGCATACTATAGGACCAACTCTAAAATACTTCATCTTGAAATAAGGAAAGTGTACCTCTCATACCTCTAAGAGTGAAAAATTATTAAAATTATAAATGTTAACTATTAACCATTGGGAACTTGTAATACTTAAAATCTAACAGAAGTTTTTTGTTCTGAGATCATAAATTCTTTTGATAATGATTTTGTAATGTCAAATAACTCTGAAGGCAAATCATAATGGTGAAGCTGTGATCATGTTGGCAACCAGAAAGAATTTTGAAAATCAACTAATAAGCATATCTACAAAGAATAACATTTTTTTGGTTGGGTGAAGAGTGACTGTGGATATAATTTAAAGAACATTTATTAAGTCCCTACAAGGTCCTGTGCTGGGGCCTGGAAGTACAAAGACAAAAAAATAGTTTCTTTCCCCCAAGAGCTCAAATTTTTAGAACACTTCCACTGGGATACTTTCCCAAAAATGAAGAAAGAACCACTTCTTTATCATTCTAATGGAATAAAGATGTAAATAAAAAGATACCTGAGATTATCTAATAAAGGCTAAAAGTACAGAGCTTAATGAAATGAAACTAAAATACCATTTGTTCTCTTTTTAGGTTATCTAATCTATCAAATCTATCTATCAAATGAACTAATTGAATGTACTTCTGCAAGGTCAATATAAATTAATCATTCAGGTTTAATTACTTTCAACTATGTCTGATTCTTTGTGACCCCAATTGAAATTTTTTTGGCAGAGATATTAAATATTTTGCCATTTCCTTATTATTAATTTATTATTATTATTATTATTATTATTATTATTGTTTTTCAAAGATACTTTGCCATTTCTTTTTCCAGCTCATTTTATAGATGAAGGAACTGAGGCAAATAAGAATTAAATCACTTGCCCAAGGTCATATAGCTGATATCTAAAGCTGGATTTGAACTCTGGAAGAGGAGTCTTCCTGATTCCAGATCTGGTGCTTTAATCTGCTGTACTGGTTATCTATCCATGAATAAATCATTAGAGTAGCAGAGGTAACTGAAGCAACTACTTTTTAGCTTAATTATATTACTTGGCTTAATAAATGCTTAGTTGATTGACCTGCAAATATTCTTTCCAGCTGGTCAAACAAATTTGGCCAAAGAAGAGTCTTCCACATATGGTAAGTAGGAAGGCCAGTAATGATGCTAAAGGCGAAAAATATATAATTTGAAAATTAATTTATTATATACTTAATCACAAACAACAAACACATCTAAACTAATACCTATTAATGAATATTTATTAACCACCTACAATGGACTAGGATACAAAGGTAAAAATGAATTAGTTCCTGCTCTCAAAATATTACATATTATATGGAGAAGCCACTTTATATACATAAATAAGTACACACAATATAAATATAAAATACATTTCTGTGTATGGCAGTGTATGTAAGGCAGTGACTACAGAGATGAAGTACTACAAGTGAATGATAGCAAGAAGGCTACTGTGGCATGGATGCACAGAGCAGGACTGGGAGTGATATGTAGTAAAATGAGAAAGGTACTTTGTGACCAGGTTGGGAAGGGCTTTACCACTTAAAGAGAGGGGTTTATACTTAATCTTGGGAAGCATTGCAGTTTAATCGAATAGGTAAGTGACTTGGACAGGATTGCACTTTAGGAAAATCACTTTAGCAATTATGTGTAGAATGGATTGGAGAGAAAGGAGATGGAGATAAGAGATAAATTAACAGAATGTTGCAATAGTCCAGGTCAGAGGTGGTAAGACTGTGAATGAGGATGGTAGTTATGTGAGTGGAGAAAAGGGAATGGTTACAAAAGCTATTTGAAGTAGAAATGATATTTGGTAACTATTTTTTGTATGTATATATATATATATATATATATATATATTAAAGTGGCTTAATGGTTTTCTTCATAATAAACATGAAATATATCAACAATTTATGGAAACAATAAAAAAGTTACTTTATGTGAAACTTTGACTCTATTACATAAAGTTTGTTTTTTAAAGTGATAAATTTCATATAGTCATATCTACAACATCTACAATGTCTTGCTTCCCCTTCTTAATTGCCTTCCACTCTTTTTTTTGGTATATTTAAAAAAAAAAAGATTTTCTTAAAGCTTTTTCCCCCCCTTCTTTTTTGGTTTCTCTCTCCTCCTCCTCTTTTTACTTCTTCTCCTCCTCCTCCTTTTCTTCCTTCTCCTCCTTTTCTTCCTTCTCCTCTTCCTCCTCTTCCTTTTCCTCTTCCTCCTCTTCCTTCTCTTCCTTTTCCTCTTCCTCCTCCTCTTCTTCCTCTCTCTCTCTTTTTCCCTCCGCCCCCCCATGCACCCACACACATTCGTTCCCTATAACAAATATATGTATTCCGTTAAAATAAATGAATGCATAGCTGAGTTTGAAAATGCAATCTATCAAGAGATAAAATAGTTTTCTAGTCTAGTTATTCACTTCATTGATCATTAGTCTGTAAGTCTTTAAAAAATTTCCTTCCCATTATAATGTTATAGTCATTGTATAAATTGTCCTTGTCTGTTCATTTCATCTATTCATGTAAGTCTTACTACTTTTTTCTATATTTGTCTTTTTCATAATTTCTCAAAGCCTAATATTTATTTGTTCAGCCATTCCTTAATTAATAAGAGCTAACTTTGTTTTTGTTTTTCTTACTATAAGAAAAAGTGTTGCAATAAATATTTCCTACATTTGGATCATTTTCTTCTTTCTTTCATTTATCTTTTTATAGCAAATACTCAGTAATAAAGTTTCTGAGTCAAAGGGTAGTAATGTAAAAGCTTAAAAGAAATAAAAGCGAGTCAAAGAGTATGCTTTAAGAAAGAAACTTTCAGATAGTGGCAGAAAAATGGTGAGTTTTGTTTCTATTGTATTAAATTACTATGCAATTTTCTGTAAGAAATGACCAGCAGGATGAATTCAGAAAGGCTTGGAGAGACTTGCATGAACTGATGCTGAGTGAAATGAGCAGAACCAGAAGATCAATATACACTTCAACAACAATGCTGTATGAAGATGTATTCTGATGGAAGTGGATATCTTCAACATAAAGAAAATCCAACTCACTTCCAGCTGATCAATGATGGACAGAAACAACTACACCCAGAGAAGGAACACTGGGAAGCGAATGTAAAATAATTAGCACTACTGTCTATCTACCCAGGTTACTTATACCTTCGGAATCCAATACTTAACGTGCAACAAGAAAATTGGATTTACACACATATATTGTATCTAGGTTATACTGTAACACATGTAAAATGTATGGGATTGCCTGTCATCTAGGGGAGGGAGTAGAGGAAGGGAGGGGAAAATCTGGAAAAATGAATACAAGGGGTAATGTTATAAAAAAATTACTCATGCATATATACTGTCAAAAATGTATAATTATAAAATTAATTTAAAAAGACACAGAACAGTTTGACTATAGAAATAAAAAGTAGAACCATAACTTCTCTTACAACACAGTATTTCTTTTAATGCATCCTAAAGTATATTATTATTCTATCAATCACACTGATCACTCTTATTGAATTTGCAGGCAATTAAAATTTATATTTTTTGCTCCTAGTGATATTTTAACAATGCCATACTTGTTCAATTTTTAAAGTAAAAGATTGAAACTTATTAAATGTATTTGTTTTAAAGAAAAAAATAAATAAAATAAAATAAAATCTCACCCTCTGTTTCCTAATAATTCTTAATGTTATTGCCTTCCCTCAGTGATTATCTATAGTTTTTTTTTCCTAGTGTCTGCTGTTATCTGCCCTTTTAGACCGAGTTATTTGACATCTAGGAATGTTTTTTTTTTATTTATTTGCTTTATTCCGCTTTGTTTGCTTTTGCTTTTTTTGCATTGCCAATATTTAGCGCAATTCCTGACATATAATGTGCACTTAATAAATGCTTGGTGAATTTTCCCTAAGTTTTGTTTGAGATTTAATTGATCTGATGTTCTAAGGCTCATAGTACTCATATAGCTTCCCCATCTCCTAAAGGATAAAATAGTCCAGCACATAACAAATCAGGGGTTTCTCAGGTCTGACATACCCTCCTAAGAATGTGTCATCTGGACCACTATGTCAAATAGAGATGGACAAGCAACTATAGTCAACTGAATCAATACTATGGTTTTATGTAATGTCATGCCCATACATTTATTGAATAAACTATTTTTATTAAGTGTTAAAAATTACTATGCAATTTAATGTTCCACATATAATCTTCTTTCTTGTTTTTTTTTGTGTATGTGTGTATTGAAATGTTCACATTTGTTAACATTTCTTCAAGAAAAATTTCTTTATGTATGTGTCAAGTTTCTTATGGAGACTTTGAGATTGCATATTTCTTATTCCTGAAACATGTTTTCCATCTTATTTTTCACTATTCTTGTCTATGCTTTGTTTTAAAGCTATCAAGCATCAAAGTATACATTGAGGGTCTTATTGAGTTTGTAAAATTTTCTCTATTACTTCATTTTCTGCAGCTGATATTAAAATATAAGCTACAGCAAATTTAGGGGATTTTGTTTCATTTCAGGAGTAATTATCAAGAATACTACAATGAGATTATCATATATCCCCCAAAATGATATTTCTTGTTGCTTTTAGAAGTATGATGAAGCCAACCCTGTCAACTCCTTTATTTGCCTCTTCAAGAAGAAAACTAAGATATCCTTATAAATATTTAGACACAGCAGCCTTCTGATTGTTTTTGTAAAGAATGTCAAAACTGAAAAGGATTTCACATTTAGAGGAATAATAACTAAGTTAATATATAACAGTAATACATACAGACCATCCTTTTTCAGTGCAAAATTAAAATCAATACAAAGCTGTAAGGGTGAAAATGAGAAAAGAAATTTAACTATGAAACTAAAGCAAATGCAATTTGTAGTATTTAAATTACTGATAGCCAAAACAATGGTAGATGGATGGAGAAAAGGACATCAAACTGATTATATCATAGAGAAGTTTAACCAATATAAATCAAATGCCACGATGAGACCAGAAATGCCTAAAAATTGTCAGCAAATACTTGATCTGCCTGTTAAACAGAGAAGTGTTTCTGTCAGCCAATAATAGTAACACTTCAGAGTAAAAGTTATTTCTAAAATCTTATGGGTAAGGATGGTGAAAAGTTAAGTTCAGTATCACTTTGTAAAAGAGTAAGAATCAGTTGAAGGAAAAAACAAAACCCCAGTTTAAAACAAGCTTGCTAAGAAATTCAATTATGAAAATGAGGGCATTTAAAGATGAAACTGGAAGGCAACAAAAGGAAAAGCAAAGATGGAAGAGATCTTCAAAGATCTTTATAATAAACTTCTCAAAACAAGAGACAACAGTTACCACATTTGTAATCTAACATCATATGTCCAGATGTACTTTTTGAAAAATGGAAATGCTACTGAAGGAAAAAAAAAAAGGAAAGTAGTTTTACTAGAAGAGGTATACCGAGGAAATCTATATTGAAGAAGTCACAATTTTCATATTGATTCTCTCATATAGGGATTGGTTGTCATACTATTCTAAGCAGGTGAAGATAACAAAAGCTTCATTGAATAGAATCTTATGTCTTATTACTAAACAGGAAAAGCAGTGTTGAGTTTAGAGCTAGAAAGCCTATCTCACTTCCAAGATTCTCTTTGATTAATATACAAATGAAGTTGGATAGGAACAAAGGTAAGGATAAAAGTAAAACCATCTTTGCCCTTCAATCTTATAGGACATAAAGGATAAGTTTCTATGTTTCTATGGTTTCTATGTATTGATTAGTTTTATTAGAGGGATCAGCAGAATAATAAGTTAATATATTTACTTTCTAGTTATAAGGCATATCATTTATATTATATAATTTAATCTCCTAAATAGTTCTGAGAGGTTTAATTATTTTTAAGAGAATATCAAAAGACTCATTCTGTGTAATAATTTGATAGAACTCTAAAATTAATAAAAATAAAAAAAATTCTGTAGATGATAGATTGATATGGTTAAATACCTGAGACAGGGAGGCAAATTAGGATTCTTTTGCAACAGGGTAAGAGGGAGATATTGATGGGTTAAAGTTGACTGATGACTGTGTAAGAAGGAAGAAGGGGATACATATAAGAGATGCTGTGGAAGAAAAAACTGTAAGATTTGACATCTGATTGGATATGTGGGCCAAGACACAATGAAATAAGTTACTTATCATTTCTGGATTTGTTTCCTCATCTTTAAAATGATTTTGTAAAAATGTAAAAGATTTATTTTGAAGTTGAAAAAAGAAAACAAATATGTATTTAAATACAAATTTAAATGTATCCTTACATTTCTCATTTAAAGTTTCTTTCTACATTAATATTGATAGGAAAATAAAGTTTGTTCTTTATGCTTACATGGTTAAAAACCCACTAAAGTAATTATTCTAATTTTGTAAAGAAAGTAGCACCATTAAAACAGCCCAATTTATCCATTCATTGGTGCTAATTTCAACAATACAAGTTGTTAATTCTAAATTTCTCTTAAAATAATTTTATGAATTTGAATTTCTCTCATAATTTGTCTTTTTAAATAAATTATTTCATAGTAACATATTTGTACAAAATATTAATTACCTCTTAACGGAATCCCACATTCCTTTTCCTTCTTCATCTTTATCTGTAAGGATATCTTCATCAATTTTATCTGGCTTTTTCTGTACCTGGGTATTGTGACAAATAATTAAAATAAGATTTGTTAGTTTAACTTGATTAATGCTTAATTAAAAGTAAAACATACTAGGAAACTAACATTTCATAAGAAATTGAAGTAAATATTAAATGACTTAGTTATTAAGAAATTAGGACTTAGTTCTCACCATACACTTTTTTTAAATTAAAGCTTTTTAATTTTCAAAACATATGCGTAGATAGTTTTCAACATTCATCCTTATAAAACTTTGTATTCCAAATTTTTTCTCTCCTTTCCTTCTAACTCCTTCCCTAGATGGCAAATAATCAGTTATGATAAACATGTACAATTCTTGTACACTTATTTCCACAATTATTATGCTGCATAAAAAAATCAGATAAAAAAATGAGAGAGAAAACAAAATGTAAATAACAACCAAAAGACTGAAAATACTATGTTGTAATCCACACTCAGTTCCCACAGTCCTTTCTCTGAATGCAGATGGTTTTTTTCATCACAAACTATTGAAAATGGCCTGGATCATCTTGTTGTTAAAAAGAGCCACATCCATCAGAATTGATCATTGTATAATCTTGGTATTGCCTTACACAGTGATCTCCTGGTTATGCTTATTTCACTTAGCATCAATTCCTTTAAATCTCTCCGGGTCTCTTTGAAATCATCCTGCTGAGTGCTACTACTGGGATTATATCCCAAAGAAATACTAAAGAGCGGAAAGAGACATATATGTGCCAAAATGTTTGTGGCAGCTCTTTTTGTTGTAGCTAGAAACTGGAAGATGAATGGATGTCCATCAGTTGGAGAATGGTTGGGTAAATTGTGGTATATGAAGGTTATGGAATATTATTGCTCTGTAAGAAATGACCAGCAGGAGGAATACAGAGAGGCCTGGAGAGACTTAAATCAACTGATGCTGAGTGAAATGAGCAGAACCAGAAGATCACTGTACACTTCAACAACAATACTGTATGAGGATGTATGTCCTGTATGTACTGTATGTACTGTATGTATGTACTGTATGTCTGATGGAAGTGGAAATCTTCAACATAAAGAAGATCCAACTCACTTCCAGTTGATCAATGATGGACAGAGGTAGCTACACCCAGAGAAGAAACACTGGGAAGTGAATGTAAATTGTTAGCACTAATATCTGTCTGCCCAGTTTACATGTACCTTCGGATTCTAATGTTTATTGTGCAACAAGAAAATGATATTCACACACATGTATTGTACCTAGACTATATTGTAACACATGTAAAATGTATGGGATTGCCTGTCATCGGGGGGAGGGAATAGAGGGAGGGGGGGATAATTTGGAAAAATGAATACAAGGGATAATATTATAAAAAATATATATATAATAAAAAATTAAAAAAAAAGAAATCATCCTGCTGATTGAACAATAATATTCCATACCATTCATATACCATAACTTATTCAGCTATTCTCCAACTAATGGGCATCCACTCAATCTCCAGTTTCTTGCCATTACAAAAAAGGGCTGCCACAAACATTTTTTCACATGTGGATTGTTTTCTCTCCTTCATAATCTCTTTGGGATGCAAGCTCAGTAGAGCCACTGATGGATCAAAGGGTACACATAGTTTTATAAACTTTTGGGCATAGTTTCAAATTGCTCTACAGAATGGTTGGATCAGTTCACAACTCCATTAACAATGTATTAGTGTCCCAGTTTTTCCATATCCCCCCAACATTCATCATTATCTTTTCCTGTCATCTTAATCAATCTGAGAGGTGTGTAGTGATATCTCAGAGTTGTCTTAATTTGCATTTCTCTAAAATGCAAATTTTTTCTTCTCCACAGATCTGAGAGATAAACTATCCTTTGTTCTTCTAATTTGCTTATAATATTCATCATACACTTGTATTCTCAATATATTATCCTCCTGATTTTGAATGACCAAATAAGTAAAATTTTCTAAATATTATCTATCTCATTTTCCTCATCCTATTTAGTTGTGAGTTTAAGATGCTACATATATATATATATATATATATATATACATATATATATATATATATATATATAGTAACGGTATAGAACATGTTTATTGTTTAATCAGTGTTTTTGTCCATTCAACTGCATGTCATAGTTTAGACAATATACATTTTTTCATCCAATTGTTTCTTGCCCATATGAATTGTTAGGCAATATCTTTGAAGTACATATCAATCTGAGTGAAGAGGCTCTGTAGCATTCTGGCGTTTATTTCAATCATAATTTTATTGAAAAATGAGTAAATGAAGAATCTATCACCAATGTGTGACAAACTTCGTAACAGTGGAAAATAGCTTTGATTGGCAAATATTTCCATGTTTTGTCCTTCAATAAGATAGAGAATCACTGAGTTAGATAGTAAGATACAACATAGAGGATCTCCGCTGTTGTATCAAGAAGTCTCAAATGATTATTAACAATAAGAAAACATCCTGGAAGAGACCCATTAAGGTTCTATTTTACTGTAAATAAAATTCATTAAAAAGAAATGAACCAAGAATAGACACAATGGGATCTTGTGTTCTTTATATCTCTGGGTCAGTTATTGGATTATGAAAATATTATCTGCTACAGAAAAAATGTGTTTCTTATAATAAATGTACAAACCATTCTCATGAAAATTTTTATAGAAATCAAAAATTAGACCAGTGGCTCAATAGTTGCCATTCTTCTCATTCATCTTTTTCCATTTTAAAATGCCAGTAATATCTATTCTTTTGGAATCTTCTTTTCTTTGAGATATTTTGGAAACTGATCTCTAAGTCATTTTTAAATTGTCATGCACTGCATGTTTTTCCTGTATGTTTTGGTTAAGTAGAGACAATTTTCCTATTTTCTTAAAAGGAATTTCCACTTTTTTCCTATATAAGCTGAACATTGTATATAGAGGTACTTCCCTTATCAGTAATATTTTTAGTAGATTCCTATAAAAATATCAAATAATAACTGACAAAATGATAAAAAAGATAAAAGCTCTACAAAGCCAAACTTCACCAAGACTTTTGGGACACACTATGCTGGCATCTATTCTGTTTCAGGATTGTTGTTTTCCTTATTGTGTTTTATGCAAAAATGTCCTTGGACGGATGTAATTAATTTGGGCTAATGCCAAGCATTTATAGCTATTTTGTAGAGGGAATTCACGCTTTATTAATTGGTTAGACCAAATACTTGATATTCCTTCTAACTCAAAGACCTTTCTTTAATCATCAATCAGTCAATATTTCATTGTGGAACAGAGCTGATTTAGAGGTAAATGGATTTGAATTATATAGATCCCAGTGCTTGAAAATGCAGTCACTTTTTGAATCACCAATTTGAATCCTGTAACAAAACACTGATCTAGTTCATCTCTGTACTGATGACATTTTTTAGTTTAAATTATTTCAATAGCTTGTTACTTGTTCTCTTTGCTTCTTTTTTTCAACATATCCTATACCCAATTAACAAATCTTCCTCAAATACTATTTTCACCATATTCTTCCATTTAAGAATTTTCTATTCTCCTTGTTTAATTTAAATTTGTCAGCCCACCATGGCAAAATATCTTTCATCATCTTTTTTCCTAATTTACTTAACCTCATCATTCTTATTCTGATTCAATTAGCCTAATTTCTTCAATTCCTGACATTTTGCTTATTCTCACTTCTGTGCTTATAACAAGATTATTACTCTATCTTCTGAAGAATTCCAACTTATACTAAGTAGTTCAAGATTTGACTCAAAACTCAGCTCCTTCAAGATCCCATTCTGTTCATTTTATTGTTCTGTGTTTTATACTTGCATGTATATTACTTAAAAGCTACAAGAAAGCAGAAAAATATTCTGTTTCATTGGTATATCCTATAGTGTTTATTGAGTTTAATACTACCGTGTTTCCCCGATAATAAGACACTGTCTTATTATTTTTTTGGGACTAAAAAACACCAGAGGGCTTATTTTCAGGGGAGGGCTT
The DNA here is from genome assembly GCF_048593235.1 of Sminthopsis crassicaudata. NCBI lineage: Eukaryota > Metazoa > Chordata > Mammalia > Dasyuromorphia > Dasyuridae > Sminthopsis > Sminthopsis crassicaudata. Next base: position 148,771,278 of record NC_133619.1, read on the forward strand.
ATTTTATCCTCCATCATGCCCCTTTTATCCTCCATCATGCCCATTTTAGCCTCCATCATGCCCCTTTTAGCCTCCATCATGCCCCCTGAGTGCTTATTTTATTCTCCATCGCTTACTGAACTTACCGAGTTTTTAGATGGTCCTGTCTCAGCTCTACTCCGCGGCGCGGCGCTGCTCTCAGTAGCGCCAGCAAGCAAATCACCAGGGAAGAAGAGGATGACGCGCTCACTGCTGCAGCTCTGATTGGATGCAGCTCGGAGCGCAACGTGCGTTTCACCCGGGAGGGGAGGGCGGCGCTGCTTACTGAAGGTACCGCTACGCAGCATATAGCGCAGGGGATCACCATGATGACCGTTTTCATAGTAAGTTCGATAGGGCTTATTTTCGGGGGAGGGCTTATTTTAGCGGAATATTAAAGAGTATGTGGGTGTCTTATTTTCAGGATAGGTCTTATTATCGGGGAAACACGGTAGATACAATGTTGCTATTCTACATATCCCAAATGAATGAAATATTACCCATAAATTAAATGTAAATAGAATCTTTCAAAATCAAGTGAAAAATCTAAATAAGACAATTTTTAGATATTTAAATGATTAACGATGCATTCTGACAAGTAGGATATAGAATATGATATAATGACTCTTAGAAAAAAATAGATTTTAGATCTTTTACCAAATATTATGCAGGTAAAGGCAGCTTTGTTTTTACATACTTGAACTTTCAGAATCTTGCTTTTGAAGTTGCTTAATACGACAATGACATCATCTACATCTGGTGGAGAGTCTGTTCCTTCATGTCTAAAATTATAGAAATACACAAATATATAAGCTAAATATAAATTATGCTTAAGTTGTTCATTCCATACTTTCTAGTCCATTTTATACAAACCCCTAGAAATTCATAACCTAGAATTTTTTTGACATTATTAAAGAATATGAAAATTTGGGGTCTCATTAGATTTATTCTTATGTGGAGAGATGGAGTATAATGGATAAAGCAAATGACCTCAAGGACTGACCCAAGCTGATCTCACTTTCTACTTCTGACCTCTATGAGCTATGTGATTCTGGGTAAGTCACTCTATTCCTTTTTCCTAGACAACTTTGAGGCTATAAGTTGCAGAACAAGTGGTGATTAATAGAGGGAATTTGCTCTATTAATGCAACCATAGGTCTGTTCCTCAGTCCTAAATACAAGTGCAATAATACTTTAATAATTTGGACATGCCTAGTTGAAAATTTCTTATAATTTGAATAAAGACTGATCTAAATAAGATCACTAAGGAAATGAATAATAGTAAGTAGACAGTCTACTTTAGGGAAATAGTTATATTTGTTAAATTTAAAACCATCTACTTATATGCCAAAATAAAATTAAATAAATAGAAACTATCATGTTAATATAACAACTATAAATCATTCTTATATATTCTTTATCTATTCATTATAGTAGACCTGCATTATCTTATAATGTATATATAACCACTTATATTCTGAGTAATAAAATTTTTAAAAAGTAGCTTTCATATAAAACTCTCTAAAAATTAGTCTAAATTAGTGTGGTTTACTGTATATCTTAACTCATATCACAAGAGGAATGTATATTAAAAAAACACAGGGATAGTTATGAAAAAACCCATCCCTTTGCCTAGTTTGGCAACAGAATGTTAATGGAAAAGCAAAAAGAATTAGGAATTGTCCGCTTCCTATGCAAATGAACATATTTCTAAGTGTTTTATTTCAAAGATATTGAAAAATTTTATTAAATGCTATAGGGGCCTGCTATAATAAAGCTAATGATCTCCCCAAGGGAACATTTTAACAGGTTTCCATCATATCCAGTTTATAAGTAGTTATCTTTTAATCACAGGTCTCATTGGTAGAGGGCCGGAACTTTGGAAAAGTATACTTGAAACAAGGATATTTACAACAAGGTGTTAACTCAGTGGAATTATTGAGATGATGGTTCTCTAATTCACATATATATTTAGAATTTAACATGGTGATGTAATGGTTCTATAGTTCACATATAATCAGTGTTCTGTAATGTTGTAATTGTAATAGGATATTTAAGGTCTGAGAAGGACTGGAAATGAGACATTCCATTTTTGACCATCCTCCTGGTGGCTCTCCTGCCTCCTGCACTCCTCCACTAGGATCAAGGCTGAGTCAGACGAGCAGACTGGCACAGACTGCAAGGGGAGACTGGGAAAGGCACAGGCTGAGACTGGATCAGACTGTGACAGACACAGAGTGTGAAGAAGACAGGCTGTGAAGGAGACAATAAAGACTTTGGACTCTATTCCTGACCATTCTCATGGTGTCTATACTGCTGAGAACAAGGCCCTCCAGAAAGCTAGCCCGAACATTACACTTATTTAAGTGAAATGTTTTATTATCATTCATTTAACAAGGAAAAATGCCCGGGACAAAAGAACAACAACAATAAAAGCTAACATTTATATGGTAGTGTTTTAAGACTTTTACAAACATTTCATTTTATTCTCACAAAAACACTGGGAAGTTGGTGCTACTATTATCCTTATTTTATAGACGAGGAAAGTGAGGCAGACAGGTTAAGTGACTTGCCCACAGTCACACAGCTAGTAAATACATGGGACTGGATTTGAACCCATGTCCTTCTGATTCCAGATCTAATGCTTTAAGGCACTGCCCTACCTAGCTATCCCAAACAAGTTATCCAGTCTACTAAGATACATTCAATTCAAAGTAACAAATATTTATTAAACATCAATTAGAAGATTTTGTGCTGGATAGTTGAGATTTTTATCTCTTTGCCACTTAAATAAATTAATCCCAGTTATGCTATAAAAATTAGAAACTCTCCAGAGACTAAATAATTTCCTGTAATCTAGTTTAATTTGAATTTCAGCAGTTTCTTCATAGACAGAAAGAATACACTTCTTTTGAATCCCCTCCTGCTCTTTGATTCCATATACTTTTCCCTTTTAGAATATTAACTCCTTGACAGTTAGTAAGGTATCTAATCTATTTAGTCTTCAACACAGTAATGTAGTAGATACTTTAAAATGCTTGTTGAATTGAGTTTTTCCATGGTAATTAAAAGATGAATTTTGGATGTTGACGGTAATCTGCTATGTGTAACAATAGAGAAATCAAAGAGATTAGGAACATTTAAAATGTGTTCATAATCTGAAATCTGTTTTGGAACTTAACATTGCTTCCATATGCATAGGTTTTCCCCCCTTCCCCCATATATACACTATACTACACACAACAGTTCTATTGCAATAAATTTATCAAGACAAACATATACTACATTTTTCATAAATGCCTCATTATTTAAAAAAACAACAGCAATAATATTAATAGTAATAATAGCTAACATTTATATTGTACTTATGTGCAAGGCATTGTGCTAAGCACTTTATATTATCTTTTTTGATCTTCCCTAGCATTCTGGGGAATAGGTGCTATTATTATCCTTGTTTTACAGATGAGGAAACAGAGATTAAGGGACTTTCCTAGTATCACACATTTGTAAGTGTCTAAAGTCATATGTGAACTCAGTTCTTCCTGATTCCAGGCCATTCATTATGGCCCCTACCCAGATTTGTTGATTACACACAAGAATAATAAAACCTATTACAAATATGAATAGTGAATCAAAACAAATTTCCCCTTTGGCCATGTCCAAAAAATTATTTGTCTCTTCTGCATTCTGTCCTTTTCCTTTATTAGCAGGTGGATAGCATCATTAGTTCTCTGGATATGTGGCTAGTCATGATGCTGAGAAGAGGTCAGCACAGTAATATTCCATCATATTTATGTAGTAGAACTTGTTCATCCAGTCCCCAATTTATGAGCATCCCCTCAGATTCCCATTCTTTGCCATCTCAAAGAGAGCTATATTGCCATGCATTCTTTATGTTTCTTTATCTACTCTCCCTTTGATTTAGAGTTCCCTTTCCTTTCTATTTCCCTGCTGAGTGTATTTCTGTGTCCAACTATTTATATGTGTACACATGTTCTTTATTCTTTGGAAGAGTTCAGGTAAGAGTGGGATTCAAGTACCAGTAACTCCCTCTCCTCATTTGTATAGATATCTACTTGAATACCTTGATTGTGTGATAATTTTTCCCTAACCATCCTTTGTTTTCCTCCTCCTCTCCAAGTGTATAACTTCTTCCTTTCTTTTTCCATTGTTATCTTAAGATCATCAAGATATAATAGGACCACTCTAAAAGCTATTCTAATTATACTCCTGTATACCCTGATAATGGTAGGGTTAAAGGAGGATACATTTACCATTCCCCCATTTTTTAATGGAATTTATCCTTATTAGTCCTTTATCACCATTCATTCATGTTTGCCTTTTAATGTTGCTCTTCTGGGTTTCAACTTCAAAATTTCTCTGCCGTTTTGTCTTTTCATCAGGAATTGTTGGCAACTCTCTACTTCATTATTCTCATCAATTCCAGAGTTTTATATTGTGCTGCTGGGTTAAGCTTTTCTTGATTCTAATCCCATATCCTTTGCTTTCTAGAATAGTGCATTCCAAGTATACCAGAACTTTATAGTGATAGTTGCTAAGTTAAGTATGATTTTGACCTTCATTTGAATTCTTTCTGGATGCTTACTATATATATATATATATTTTTTTTTTTGACTTGGAAGCTCTTTATTATTCCTAGGAGGTTTTTTTTTTTGTTTTTTGTTTTTAGTTTCTTTCAGGAGGTGATTGATAACATTTTTTCTATTTCCTCTTCCTCTACTGGTTCTTTTAAGAAGTTTTTTTATTTTTGACAGGATGTCTAGACTCTTTTTTAGTCACAGTATTCAGATTAATGTTTTCAAATTTTTTTCTTCCCAATCTGGTTATTAGGTCAGTTATTTCTATGAAATAGCTCCAATTTTCTTAAAATTTTTATAACTTTCTTCACTTATAGAGTCACTGGCTTCCATTTAGTCAATTCCAATTTTCAAGGAATTTGTTGATTTGTTTTATATATATATGAAAAAATGTTCTTTATATATATGAAGCTATGCAAAGTATTTTTAGATTAGCCACGTTAAAAAATAATAAAACCCCAAAACTATAAAGTGACAAAATCATTATGCTTCAACCTGCATTTATGAATTTATCAGATCTCACTCTAGAGGTGAATATTTTTCATCATGATCTCCTGGAATTGTCTTGAATCATTAGATTGATCAGCTATAGCTAAATCTTTCATGGTTGATCATCATTACAATATTGTACAATGTTACTGTGGCTTTACTCATCTCACTTAGTATATTGATATAAATCTTACTAGGTTTTTCTGATACCATTCTGCTCATATTTTTTAATAGCACAATTGCTATGCAATCCTTTGTCACCACAAAAAGAGTTACTATAAATATTTTTGTACATGTAGATCCTTTTCCCTTTTCTTTGATCTCTTTGAGATATGGACCTACTAGTGGTATTGGTGGGTCAAAAGGTATGCACAGCTTTATAGCACTTTGAGTTCCATATCATTCTCCAGAATGAATTTCCAACTCCACTAACAGTGCATTAGTATGCCTCTTTTTCCACATACCCTCCAGCACCTAGCAATTTCCTTTTTTCGGGATATTGGCCAATCTGATAAGTTTAAGATGATACCCTAGAGTTGTTTAAATTTGTATTTTTCTAATCAATAATGATTTAGAACATTTTTTAAAATGTGACTCTTAATAGCTTTGATTTCTTCTTCTGAAAATTGTCTGTTCATGTCTTCAGATTATGCATCATATGAGGATTTATATATATATGTACTTTTTCTCAATAGTATTTTGTTTTTCCAATCATATGTAAAGATGGTTTTCAACATTCATTTTTGCAAGACTTTGAATTCCACATTTTTATCATTCCCTTCCTTATCTCTGCCTCCACAAGATGGCAAGGAATTTGATATATATTATATATGTACAATCGCTTTAAACATATTTCCATATTTGTCATGTTGTGAAAGAAAAATCAGAACAAAAGGGGAAAAAGCCATGAGAAGAAAAAAAAAACAACAGCAGCGGCAGCAGCAGCAAAAATGGTGCTTTAATCCAAATTCAGTCTCCTTATGTCTCCCTCTGGATGTGGATGACCATTTTCCATCCCAAGTTTATTGAACTGTCTTGGATCACTGCATTGCTGAGAAGAACTAATCATATAATCTTACTGTTACTGTTCTCCTGGTTCTACTCACTTCATTCAGCATCAGTTCATGTATACCTTTGCAGGCTTTTCTGAAATCAACCTGCTCATCATTCTTATAGAATAATTTATTACATTCATACTTTATTAACTTACTCAACCATTATCTAGCTGACATCCACTCAATTTCAAATTCCAATGATTAGCTCATATTTTTAAAATTTGGCTCAGTTCCCTGTATATTTGAGAAATGAGGTCTTCATTAGAGAAACTTGCTATAAAGATTTCCCTCATTTCCTAATTTTTCTCTTAATTTTGACTACATTTTTTTGTGGAAAATATATTTATGTAATCAAAATTATGCATTTTACTTCCCATGATCTTCTCTATTTCTTGTTTCATCACAAACTCTCCCATTATCCATAGATCTGAACTTATTGGGTGCTACTGGAGCTTCTTGATGAGGGGAATGACAAGATCAGTCTTTGGGGAAATCGCTTTGGCCGCTCTGGGGAGGAGTTTGGAATATCATTTAAGAGATTATGGTATAACTCCGGGTGGGAGGTGAGAAGGACCTAGATAAAGATAGAAGTTTAGAGAATTGAGTGCGGATGGTTGTGTGACATGGTGTGGAAAAATCTTGGCAAATGATTGAATAACAGTTATTTAACTGGGGCTAGGGAGGGAAGGAGGGAAGGGAGGGAAAGGGGAAGGGAGAGGGAGAGGGAAAGAGAGAGAGAAAAGAAGGAGAAAGAATAAAATCAAATTTGATTTCTAGGTTTCAAATTAGGATAAGATTAGAAAAATGAGGTGGGTCTGGGGGAGAAGAATAGTTTTGTTAAATCCATTAAAGCTAAGGACCATTTTCCTATATGTTATTATATAATTTTAACATCTTTTTTTGTAAAAGGTAGTAAATAAGATAGATCACATTATTCTAAAATATAATCACTTACCTGCTTATCTGGTAAATATCTTCAGATTTTCCTTGGCGTAATCTCAGAATCCAAGCACCAGGGTTTGCTTTTAACTGAAAATATCCCTTAAAAGAAGAAAAGAGGATTGCTGATTCAGAGTACTATGACTAGACTTAAACGTTTAAAAAGATAGATATTAAGTAGAGATAAAAGTCCCTACTGTAGGGACTTAATAAAGAGACTTAAAAAAATTATTGGAAGGGTCTTTTAATCTAGTCTAGTTTATATATTTCTACTTCTAAACATGATTGCACTAGAATTATCCAAAACTAAAGGTATGTTTAAAAAATTCTAAGAGACTCTAATTCAGTTTTCCTTGAAAATTGATTTGCAGTGATAAAATAAAAGGTTTAATCATATTAAAATAAACTCTAATAAGATTGAGTCAGTCATTACTTATGCTTTTAATTAAGTTTCTCAATTATTCTTTTATGGAATATAAAATATAGGCATTCTTATATTTTTTATCTTAGTATCTCAATATTCCACTGTATTATGTTATAGTTCTAAGACATTATTATAAGACTGTTGATCTAATTAATGAAGAATGTCCATCCCTCTATCTTTGCTCTCTCAAATCTTACCCATCTCCTCATGGCCCATTTCAGTGGTCACATAACTTCTAATTTCCCCCATTAAAATTAATTTTTCTTTTTTCTTACACATTAAATAACCTCTTTTAGCTCTCCTATGGCATTAGTGTATAAAGGTATGGTACTCCTTAAGCATTGTATCATTGTAGCCCAAACATGATCCAGAATTCTTGAGCATCACTAAAATGATGTACAAATGTGAGCAGATCATATGTACCAACCTCAAAAATTTGAAGTCCCAGAGTGCCATGCAATTGTTTAGTTTCTAGTAATGATTTCTTTGAACACATGAAGGTGAAAGAATGGGCTGAGATCAGGACTTGGGAAGGAAGCAGCCACAGAAAAACTCATGAGTCCTTTAGAGTTATTTGTCATTCCAAATATGTTACATTCTCCCTGCTAGTCTAGGAACTCAATAAATATTAACAGCTGTATATTAATTGTGTTTGTATCTCTCTTAGGATATATCAAATTGTTCTGTTTATTTTATTTTATATTTTTTGGTTAAAAAGTGGCTATTTCATCTGCTTGGGTAGTTTTAGTTGTAGAAGTTCTTTTCACTTATTCAAATAGGCAACTAATCGCCTGGTGCATGAAATTAAATGGCTTGTTCAAGTTCACACAGCTAATTCATGCAAGAAAAGTTTAATTGTAGATCCCCGATTGCACCATATTACCTATCTATTATATACACAGGAAGTGCCTAATAAATGTTGAATTAGTTGATATGGAAAAATAATTACTCGAGACAATACTCACAAGGTTGGCCATCACAATGGTATCAACCATAACAGGATTCTTTTTCATGCCTAGGGTAAACTGCAGTCCCCGAGGAGGTTGTCTAGTAGTTTCATCAAAGCACTGTCCTTCAAGCAGTAAATATTCCAGTTCATATTCTGCTCTGACAGTTCCCTCAATCTAGGAAGATAATATTCACAATCTAAGTGAGGCATTTTCATTTTTCATAACATGAATTCCCATAGGCTAGAAATAGTTTTATCTTAACATAATAAAAAGAAAGAGAATTTACAATCTTTATAATCATTTTGAAATATTTTGATAGACTATGGGACTATATAAATTTCTAGAATAGTCTTAAAAAACAAACATCACTTTTCCATTCCATGATAACAACCTTACAGTATTCCCTTTCAGGGTTCATAACTATCTTGGCTTCTGCACCAAATGGTAAGGCAATAAAACTATGGAATCTTTCTATTCCTGTATAAGTAGTATTCATGGGGCAAACTGAATAAGAAGATTTGGGCTAGGAATGCTATTGAGCAATAAAGGAATTCATTCTGATCCAGATTTTCTAATGACTTCTCTTTTCTAATGATTTCAAATCTCACAGCATTCTCATCATCATCTTTTAGTCACAGAATTGAATCTGTGACTAATGAAATAGAAGATTCTATCACTGGTTGATCATTTTCTTTCCTTTGATATTCTCTTTTCTTTAGTTTTTGAGGACTATTCTCTCCTGGTTCTCTCTATACTTATCTAATAGCACATTTTCATTCAAGCTCAAAAAAGGGATGATCAGGTTATGTGAGCCAATCATCTGTATCCCCATGGCTCTGTCCTGGGTCCTGCTTTCTTTTCCTTATAGTTCATTAGTCACAGATTCAATTATCATCTATATGCAGATGATTCTGAGATCTACTTTTCCAGCTTCAACTTCTCTCCTGGCATGATCTCACATCTCCAATGAGCTAGTGGCATGATAGTGTCAGAATACAAAAGAAAATATCTCTTAAGGCAAGAATCTAAACAAGAAGGTATTTTAGAAGGTTAGAGATAAATGACATTTCCAACGTTACTTTTTCACTGAGGTTAACTACATTCTCTTTGTAGAGTTAGAATCATTGAAATGTTTGACTATATGCTGTGGACCAAGTTTAGCAATAATTAAAAATTAAAAGTAAAATTGCTTCCACACTTATGTATTTGGAATGCCACTGGCATTTTTTATTACCAACATTCCCTTAGTTATGAAGTTACACAAATTCAACTTATTTTTAACTATTCAAATCAATTATGTCTTGGAGAGTACTAGCTATGTTTTCAATCAGGTTGAAAAGAGGGTAATCCATCGCTTTCCATTTTCTCTTAAAGAGAATTATTATTTTTATTATATTATTATTATTAATATATTATATATTAAACATATATTATATTAAATATATTAATATGATCATTATAAATATAGTATAATTATAATAATGATATATTATTATAGTAATATTATGTTAATTCAGAGGATTATCACTGGATAAATGATTGAATGATGGGCATTGACCATGTTCTTTTTCACACAATTATAGCTAAGATAAAAATCCCTAACTATGGATATGTAGTGTATGTGTGTGTAAATCTAATTATTATGCTACGGGATAAGTTATGTTTTTTCTTTTTACTTTTCTTTTGATCTTTTTGTGATACAGTGGGAAAGAACTAGATTTAGAGTCAGATAAACTGAGTTCATAATCTATCTCTGACACATGTTACCTTTATGGCCAGGTGGGCCATAATGGGCAGGCCATTTAACCTCTATGTGCCTAAGATTCTTCATTTGTAAAAAGATGAATCTGGACTAAATGACTTCAAAGTCCCTTCACTATTATAACCAAAGATTGTAGATGATCCTACTAGGGTTATTGGCCTGGACTTTTGGCCTTATGATATTTGTGCAGAAGATGAAGACAGTGGTCATTTTCCTTCTTTTACAAATGCATAGTAGTTTTAATAGTAATAGCAGCTTAGCTTGTAAGGGGGAATGTTAAGCAACTTATCATGAAAAGGCTTTTTAATAGGTAATTGCTGTAATAGTAGAATTATGTAAATAATATGATAGCTCCCAAATCTTTGAATTCTACTCAAACCTTACTTGATCCCTCCAACTGTTATTGTTCTCTCCTACAAAAATTTATCTTGCATTTATTTTGAATATGGTGTCAATTTGAATTTGTCAGACTACCTATGATCAACTGGTTTCCTTCCTCCCCTCTTGCCCACTTTATTACATTATAGAAGGGGCAGGCAAAAGGGGAAAGATGGTGTTTATTTTAAATAAAGCTTTACCCAATGTAAACTTTTCTTTCATGGAATTAATAGAAACATCTTGCCTTTAGCTGACTGGAGATCATCCATGTTTCTGGGGACCTTTAGAAACAGGTCTATCGGCACTGGGAAACAACTGAAAAAGAAGAGCTTTTTGGAGGATGAGCCCTGGAAATCTAGAACAGAGCTAGCTTTGAAGGAGGTTTATACATAGTATAATTTTAAACTGATATACTGAGTTTAAGATGTCTCTGAGATGTCCAATTCAAAACATTCAATAGGCAACTTGTGAACTAGAACTAATTGGGGGAGAAATAGGCATGTAAATGTGAAAAGAGATGACGGTTAAACCTATAGGACTTAACAGCTTTACCAAGAATGTGACTATATATAGAGAAGAATCTTAAGGAACACTGATGGTTAGAAGTCATACTATGGGTAATGAGACAGTAAAGGAGATGGAATGGAGTCATCATATAGGTAGGAAGCAAACGAGGAAAGAACAGTGTCACAAAAACTTAAGAGAAACCACCCAGGAGGGAGGGTGGTCAACACAGTCAAATATAGCAAAGAATGAGAAATGAAAACATCAACTTTGGCAAGTAAGAGATCACTGATAACTTTGGAGATGGAAGTTTAAATTGAAGAATGAGATAGAAGATATTTCACTAATACTCTTTGAGATATTCCATCTTGCCCCATCCAACTCTATGGGCATAAAAATTCACACCAAATTTAAAATGGGAAGCTAGTTTTGTCTGCTCTCTTGTAAATAACTGGAAATTACAACTTACATCCTTTAAGTAAATATTATCAAGGTCACAGGAACTGTGTACTGCTTCAACCAACCAGCCTTCAGGAGTAATCATATTGAGAGTCAGAAGAGGTGATTCAGGCATTTCTTCGAACTTTGCCATAGGCCCCAAAGAAAGAATGTTATTTGGCCCTGGAGTAAGTTCTGGTTCCAAAACAAACCGGTAAAAACTGTTGATAAAAATATAAAGATAAGCATTATATCCCCAAACCCTTATAACTTTCAATTGAAACCTTTTAAATAAAAAGTTTGACTGCCATATCAGAAATTACTTGCTTAAAAAAATCCTATACAGAAGTAATATCTATTATTGGAAAGAAAAGCATAATATATAAAGCATACCATAATAGTGCTGAGTATTATCAAGTATAATTGATTATTTATTGATGAGAATAATCCCAATCACTTGGGATTCATTAATTCATATTGAATTAAGTTAGGCTCTGATAATGTAGTAAATGAATAAATTCTTCTTACTAAATACTTGTTACTTATAAGTTCCTCCTGCTAGCTGCTTTGGGGTCATTTACCTAATCTTGACAGCACTAGCAGAAAAAAGAAAAATGGGGAAAAGGTATATTTCATATGTTTTTATTTTTATGAAAAAGCACTTATTACAAAAGTGTAATAAAAATGAATATCAAGTTGAAAAATCCTGGTAAAAAGATAGACAAATTGCTTTTAGAAGTCTTATTCTTGTTTTACCTGTAAGTAGCAAAACTAGTAAGAACTATTAAGACCACGTAGGACTTATGGCAAGAAAGCAGGAAGAGTTTACATAAGGAAAACTGTTAACATAATTGGTTATGTAAATAATAATTTTTTAAAAATCATATGATTATATCAATGGTTGTAGAAAAAGGTTTTGATGAATTACAATACTTATTTCTATTAAAAATACTGGAAAGTATAAGTATTCATGGCTTTTCCCTTAAACTGATATAAATTATCTAATGCTTTTCACGCATTCAACATGCATTTTTATTTGTAATGGGGATAAACTAGAAACCTTTCCAATAAGATTAGGTGTGAAACAGGGATGTCCACTATCACCAATATTATTCAGTATTGTATTGAAAATCCTAGCAATAACAGAAGAAAAAAAACAGAAGTAATCAGAATAGGGAATGAGGTGACAAAACTAACTCTTTGCAGACAATATCTTGATATAATTAGAAAATCTCAAAACTAAACTACAAAATTAGTTGAAACAATTACTAATTTTAACAAAATAGTAGGATATTAAGTAAATCCATATAAATTATCACTATTCCTGTATCTCACAAACAAAACCCTGCAAGAAAAAATAGTTTAAAAATACCCCATTAAAATAATTCCAGACAGTACAAGATATCCAGAAGTGCATCTGTCAAAACAAATCCAGGAACCATATTAACAAAATTATTTTTAAAAACCCTCTTACAAATAAGATTTGAACAGAGAAATGTTAATTGTTCATGGCTAGACATATATGATAGAAGTCATAACTTCACCTAAACTATTTATATATTCAATATCATCCCAGTTAAATTAATAACTAATAAATAAAAACTAATATACAATTAATAAACACAAATTAACAAAATAAAAGATTTATTTCAGGGAATTATAAAAAAATCACATCAAAATTCATTTAAAAAAAAGTCAAGAATATAGAAGAAACTAATAAAAAAATATAAAGGAAGGAGATTTAGCAGCACCTTATCTTAAATGCTTTAAAAACAGTAAAACATAGATAGACTTGCATGAAATAATGAAGAGAAATGAGCAGAACCAAGAGAACATTTTATACAAAAACAGCAATATTGTTTTAAGAACAACTTTTAAAGAATAAGTTATTTTGATTACAAATATCCAAATTAAGTATGAAAAATGTTATCTGCACGATGAAAAGAGCTGATAAAAAAGAATGAATAGAATAATTTTACATAGATACATACACATATACACACACTTGTAACCATCTTCAAGGCAAAGATAGGGGGAGGGAAGAAAAAAAGGAAAAGAAAAAATACATATGGTAATTTCATTATATATGTAAAAGGAATAGCAAGTTTTACAAAACAAATTTGCAGTTTCATGTGCAATAGTCTTTTTTTATGTGAAAAAATAAGAGTTGAAGAAATGCTTGTTTTATTCCACAAATTAAAAACAAATAAAAATTTTAAAAAAAGAAATAGTTACAAAAAAGACAATGATTATATACAGTATAAATTCCTAGATAGCAGGATTGACTTATTTTTGTATCTCTAAGGTATAGCATTGTGCTTTGTACACACATAAAGTGCTTAATACCTATTTTTTTTTTAAAATTGGATAACAGGCAGTTGCTGTTTTATAATACCTAATATAAATTTATGAAAAATCACTGCCTATAATTTATTAAAAATAGGATAAAATCAGAGCTAAGATAGGATAAAATCAGAGCTAAGATAGGATAAAGTCAAAACACATATTTTATGAGTTTTTGCTAAATTCAGGCAGTATGTTAAGTACTCACCTCTTCAATGGCATCTCTGAAAGTTTTGGCTTACAGTTCAAAAACAATTTCAGCTTCATGTTGACAACTTGGCCAAGAACCTATTAAAAATATTACATAACTAAAACTATGGTTTGATTGTGGCCACATTTCCTTAGTGTGAAACAATGAGATAAAACAATTGTTTGAGATATAAAATATGAAACAGACTGATAATCAATATAGTTCATGGCAAAGAAATTATGGACTATCAATTTTCTCCCTTTTTCAAAAATTTTAAGAGTAATTACTCTGGCAATTTCAGTTCCATGGAATATTAATACATCAAACAATTTACCAGAATTGTTAGACAAGGATTGAAACAGTTATGAGGGCAATGAAAGGACAGAAAAGTTTTGCAACAAAAGACTTGATTGAAATGGATGCAGTAAATACTTTTTTGCATTTTATATATATATATATATATATATATATATATATATATATATATGTATATGTATATGTATGTGTGTGTGTATATAATTTTATCACTCATAATTTCCATGATCCTGGTGACACTTAACTCTTAATTTCTCCATAATTATGTTTCCTGTTCCTTACAATAAGTCACTTTTCAGAGAAAGATGTTATATTAACATAATACTTAGTATAAATAAGCTTTACATTTTATGGTCTTTGCCTAAATGTGAGTTTCTCAGACCTAAACACTACCCTAATAAAAAAGGATACATCACCTTAATATAAAAGAACATGTTGAACCCTAATGTCTCTGGATGATATGTTATTTTAAAGGAAAAAAATGTGCATATTTAATATTGAAAACAGGACTTACCAATTTAGAACTATGCCAAAAAAGGTTTGAAAACAGAATAATCTTTGATCCATCAGGATCAGTATCACAAAGAGATCATAAAAAAGGGGAAAAAAACCCACCTGTGCAAAAAATATTTGTAGAAGTCTTTTTTTGTAGTGGCAAGGAACTAGAAACTGATTGAATGTTCATTAGCTGTGGAGTAGCTAAATAAGTTATGGTATATGAATGAATGTAATGAAATATTATTGTTATATTATTATATAATTATTATATTATTGTATAAGAAATGATCAATAGTATGATTTCAGAGAGGCTGGAGAAACTTACATGAACAGATGCTAAGTGAAATGTGCAGAACCAGGAGATCATTGTACATGGCAACAAGAAGACTATATGTTGATCATCTGTGTTCATGAAGTTGGCTCTTTTTAACAATGAGATGATTCAGGCCAATTACCATAGACTTGTGATGGAGAGAACCATCTGTATCCAGAAAGAGGACTATGGGGACTAAATGTAGATGACAACATAGAAATTGTCATTTACTTGCTGACTTGTTTATTCTTTCTCATTTTTTCCCTTTTAATCTAATTTTTTTCTTGTGCAGAATGATAAATGTGGAAATATGTTTAGAAGAATTGTATATGTTTAATCTATACTGGATTACTTGCTGTCTAGAGGAGGGTGACAGTAGGGAGTGTGGGAGAAAATTTTGGAACACAAGGTTTTGCAAGATGAATGTTGAAAACTACTTTTGAAAAATAAAAGGCTTTTTATTACTTAAAAATAAGGCTCACACAAAAGCATTACACTTATTCTGGTTTTTAGACTGTCTAGCTGTTGTTTCCTATCTTTAGTCTGAATAGTTTTATAATTACATATAGAATCCAGAACTGAACTGATAAATCTTAAAAGAATACGTAATTTAAAAAAAATCAACTGTTAAGTTTATTTTGCTTATTTAATAAAGAATTTGAATGAGGACTTCCAACTCCTTCCTTCCAAACTTATTTAATTAATAAAAATAGATACCAATTATTTTATCTCTTTATATTATGCAGTAGTGTAAATCAGATTGTTAAAATATATACATTATAAATAGTAATAACAATTTTCCTTCATATGATATTTTAACCTGCAAAGTATTTTTCTTACAATAAATCTGTGATTATTTCTCCCATTTTAATTTATTAGGAAACTGAGTTTCTAAGAAATTAAGTGAATTGCTGAAGTTCTATATCCAATGAATAGAAGATCTGGACTTAAAATCTATTGTTCTTTCTATTGCATTATTCTTCTTTAAGATAGATATTCAAATGTCTTCAAAGTTTTAAAAGTGATTTTAATTGTCCTTAAATTTTCTTTTTTTGTTATGATCTTAATGTCAATAAATATGAATATTTCAATTTATGAAGAATGAGAAAAGATTGTATGTAAAACTATAAACATCTGTTATGGACAGTTTTCAAAAAAAAATGCACTAAATTTTATACAGCAGTAATAAAGCTGCCTTGTTTGTGTGTGTAATCTCTTCTGAGCTAAAAATTTTGAATTGCCCAATAAAATACTAAGTTATATATTTCATGTTTATGTTTTATATATAAGATAGATATATTATACACACACACATTTACAAGTCAATATATAGTTGATACCAGAACAAAGTAAAACATAAATTTGAATAAGCTAATTACAAATTTAAAGAGGATTATATAATTAAAAATTTTGTGATATCTTACAACCAATAATTGAGCCATCTTCTGTGCTTCTCTTGTTAATGGATCAACAATAGCGATGACATCATAGAATATATCACTTTCTTGAGGATTTATGTTTATAACACTAGAAAAAATATTAAAGAATAAATAAGATAAAAAAGAAAAAAGTGAATTAAGGCAAATGTTAACCACCATAACTTTAACTCCTCTATTATAGCTGCCTTTAGAGTCAGTTTACCCTCTTAGAAAATCAGCAACATTATTATAATTATGCTTCATTTTTTTCCATTCTATTTGCCAGCCTTCTTTACCAGACTTGATCTTAACAATCTGCAATTTCCAATTCAACTAATATTGTTTGAACTTAAACTAAGTGTAAGGAAATGCAGGTATAAACAAATGAGTAAGACACAATTCTTGCTATCAAGGATCTTACAATCTAATAGGAAAATCAAGGCAAGCACTTAGAAAATCACAATGCAAGAAAAAACTATTTGTCATAGAATAGTACAAGATGGAGTGGAAGTTCAGAGGAAAAGATCACATCTGAAAGTGAAATGTACTTAATGGAGGAGGTAGCCTTTGGAATGAGTAAGAATTTGACAAGTAGAGATGCAGAGAAAAGTGAAACTAAAGTAGATGGAACAATGTTAGGAAAGGTACTAAGATAAGAAGGTAAAACTGTATTCAGTAATATTTAGTAATAGTTTTCTGCTATCATAGAATATATGAAGATTCATATTCATGTATCTGGGAAAGAAACTAGGCCTAGTGTAAAGAACTTTGAACAATGTGTATTTTATTCAGAAGGTAACAGGGAGCTATTAAATTTTTTTTAACAGGGAGCTGTTATTGTAGCTAAATTTTAGGAAGCCTAACTAGTCATTATGGTTTGAAAGAGAGAGAACCTAGACTCTGGAAGCCATGTTAAGGGGCTCCTGCAACAATCCAGATGAAAAACAATGAGTGCCTGAACTAAGATATTAGTAATGGGAATGAAAAAGAGAGGATAGATGCTGAGAGTTATTTTGGGGGTAGAATTGATGTGATTTAACAGTTTATTAGGTGTGAAGGAAAGAGAGAAACCAAAGACAATTCCAAGGTATCAGGGATTTTATTAAAGGAGCAAGATTTTCAACAATTTAAGCTATTTGAAATAATATGCCAATCTCTGAAGAAAATTGCAATAATAAATTTTTTTAATATTTTGGGCAATGGCAGCATAACTGGAATAAGTATGTTGCTCTCTAAAGTCCCACTGCTTTCAATATTCATTTACACACATAAATTCCAATATGTTTGTTGTTGTTGTTATTGTTTTTTAACAATTTCATCAGCATATTATTACAATCTATATATCATGCCATAGAAGAAGGATCCTTAACCCATTATCTAGTCCAGTGCCCTATTTTAAAATAGATAAGATATCATATAAGACATATTAGAAAAAATAAACAAGAAGAGAGAGAAGGAGATCGAAGCAGTAAAAGTTAAGTGATATTCACATTCATAGAATAATAAGTAATGGAATGGGGGACAATTCAGATTGGCTCTCAGCTAAAAATAAAGTTAAAAATAAGTAAATTCATATATCATACTTTTTTCAGTCTTCAAAGGTTAAGTAAGTATTAGGTCAAGAATAATTTCACTTATGAATGGCTCTAGTCAAAAGAGGAGCTATTCTTTGACAGAAAATTAATAGCACCTTACACTCTCTGCATGAGGCACCATATTTATTAGACTTAACTTCGTTGCATATTTCCCCAGAACAGTAAGGATGAAGTTATGTTAGTTTAAAATAGTGTCAGTGATGAAGTTATGTTAGTTTAAAATAGTGTCAGTGAATTAATTAAGTGAGATTAAATCTTTTTAATTCAATTAAATTCAAAAATATTTTTGAAGAAACTATTACACTCAAGGTACTGTGGCTCAAGTTCACAAAAGATAGAAACTAAATGCTAAAATGTTCCTTTTTTCTTATAGGGTACCTGATTTATTTTTCTTATAGAATTTTGGTCTTGATACAGATAAATCCAGGCAGAGCAGAGTAAAAAATATAATTTATGATATTAGTAAGATTATATTATATAGTGTTATAGATTAAATTATGATAAATATTATCAGATATTTTATGATACAAACATTATAAATACTATTTTCAAGCATTGGTAATCAAAACTCTTTATGAAATGTATTTTCTATAGTAAAATAATAACTGAATCACTGTAAGATCTAGAAGGGCTTTCTGAATTGTCTTACTCATAATTTATATACAATGTGCTTATTTATACATGGCATTTTTTAAATACATGTGATATTATGTAAGCATACACATATGTACAGCATATATGTGTATACATAAACATACATAGGTGTGTATACGTGTATATATATACACACAGTCAATTTACCAGGGTATCTGACTAATTGAAAGTTTATGCCAATGATATAAAATAATAGTATGCAGTATTTTCCTAAAGATGAACTTTTTAGTATGGTACCATGTAAATTACCATAGATAACATTTCAAAGAGTCTGAGTTTTCCTTAGTATGAGCACTCCTTCTTCCACCAACAAAATTACAACCCCACTCTATGTATAACTTTTTATGGCCAAAACTATCACATAAAAGCCAACTTTCTACCAATGGGCCTCTCTAAAATCATCTGGTCTGATTTTCAAATGGCAACAGGCTTGTTAATACCTTTTTAACTTGGTTAGAAAATTCCATAGCTTTCATTTTGTTAAATATAGCCTTCAAAGGACATCATGGAGCAATGGAAAGAATGCTGGATTTAGAGGACAAGGTTCAAATCCTGACTCTCCCACTTAATAACTATCAACTTGAGCAAATTACCTAACCTCCCTCTACCTGTAAAATGAGAAGTTTGGACTAGATGAGCTGTAAGCTCCCTTCCAGCTCTAAATCTTAATTAAAAAACCCAGATTCTATTCCTGACATTTCTCCTAGAGTTGTCTGGTAGCAAGTATCCTATTAAACATTTCCCAATCCTTTTTGAACCCACATTGGCTTTCAGGTAAATGACCATTTTTCAGATGAACAGTCAGTCTATTAAGACTCTGACAAGAATCTTGCTGGCAATGACTAAGAAGAAGGGAAGGAGAGAGGGAGAGAAGGGAGTTACAGTCTTACCTGTGTTGTTCTTTAGGAAACGTGACATCGTGCCGCAATTCACTTTTAGGCATAGAGGAGAGAAGGGCATCCACCTTCATAACCAGATCACTTCCACTAAATAAAAGTAGACAGCTTGTGAATTATCTGTTTCAAATAATCTCCTTTAATTTTATAATTTATGTCTTGAAAATTGTGTAATTAAAAGCAAATTTTTACCATTTTTTACTATTAAGAATTTTTAATTTTCTCAGTTGGGATTATGTTTCCCACCATGCCACAAGAAGAGAATTAATTTCCCTCATTTACTTTGTCATATTAAAAAAAAAAAGAATGATGCCTACATTCTCTGAAAAGAAATATTTTTTTCTAAAAAAAATTCTTAAAAAGGAAGGAAATAGACTGTTTTGATAGCCTCTGAACAGAGAAAAAACAAAAGAATGTTCCCCCATATCTTAATTCTAACTTCTTTTGTTTTCCTTAGCATTGTTATTAAATGAATGTCTATAGCATCCTAAAACTAATATTGTAAAAGGAAGACTATTTATTAATTGTTCAATTCAATAGACATATCATGTGCTTAATATGTGCATCATATTTCCTTAATTAAGACTAGTAGGTTTGTGGGAGAAGAGTGACATGCAAATGATATAGTCAAGGGACTTAAAATCTAGTTTGAAAAATAAAACATAAGAAACAATAAGGATAATTCAAGTGCTGCTGACACGACAAGACTATACCATGCAGCTATGAGATAGGACAAAATGACATTGTTAGAAATTAGGGAAAATGATATAGATAGAATTTTGGATGTTTTTGAAAAATATGTAGGAACTGAATAAATGGGCAAAATAGGGCATGTTAAGCCAAGAGAAAACACCAGAAAAGGTGAGAATGAACATAGTAAATTTAAGAATGGTGAAGGAGCTTAGCTCCTTAGAACAACATTAGGGATTAGTAAAAAATAAGGCATATAGGTAGGGCAGGGCAGCATTATGGGAAGTCTTTGAATATAAGAATCTAGATTCAGCTCAATATTCAATAGCAGCATTTAAGCTAATCTTTACTTTGCTAAATTTATTTTTTTAAAATAAGTCTTCATATGATTTCTATACTTTACATTCTCCTCAATGCCCTTTCAATTTGTATTCTGTTTCGACTATGCTTCTGAATTTATAAGTACTACAATAATTTCTTTTCAAACTTGTATTAATTAATCTTTTGTTTTCAGATTAACCAATTTCCATAACATATATAGTAAAATTATGTCTCACCATATACAACAAATCTCAAAACATCTCAAAATTTGTTCTAGTTTTTCTACACCATTGTTCTCCAAATCTTAAAAAGGAAGGAAGTAATGTTGTCTTCACTGGGGATATGATTGATCATTATAATTGCATAACATTTGTGTTGAATAAAGTTCTTTCTACTTAAAGGTTTTGTGCTCAGAGGACCAAAATGTCATCACTATATTGAGATCAAGATACAGTGAGTCTGACTGTGCCTGACTGGAACAACATAAGCTCAGAAGTCTAACACAGATTGGACACAAATAGTTATATGAACCATAGTATTTTTGGAGTATAAATGGATCTAAATTTGTACATCTCACATTTCTTTTAAATTACTGCAATTCTGCCTTGCTCATTGAGTATAGTGCCTTCTTTGATGGGGGCCTGCTAAATTGGGTAGACCTGTGCCATTGCCTTCCATGTCTCACAGTAAATCCTGAAGTTCCTCAGAGAGATCTTGAGAATGTCCTTGTATTATCTTTTCAGACCTCTATGAGAGCCCTCATTTTGCATGAGTTTTCTGAAAAATAATCTTTTAGGTAAATGTATATTTGGCATTCAAACAATGTGGCCAGTCCATTGGCACTGAACTCTCTGCAATAGAGTCTGAATAGTTGGCAGTTTAGCTCAAAAAGGGCCTTAGTGTCCAGCAGTTTTTCTTACCAAATAATTTTCAGAATCTTCCCAAGACGATTCAAATGGAAGTGATTCAGTTTTCTGACATGGCATTGGTAGATTGTCCAGATTTCATAGGCATACACAACAGTGAGGTCAACATAAAATTTAGACTTTTATTTTGGTGGGCAGCCTGGTACCTTTGTTCTCTCATAATTTCACAAATATTTAGCTATCTATGGTAATACATACATGAACCTCATCATTTTGCATGCATCCATGAAAAGTTTATTATCAAGGTAAGTGAACTTATCCATGGCATTCAAAATTTCTCCCTTTGCTATAACCAATGATTCCATGTATGGATGGTGTAGTGCTGACAGGTGAAGAACCTCCATTTTTTTCATGTTAAATTCTCAAGCCAAAATGGGCACAAGTGGTAGAGAATTAATCTATACTCTGTCACATCTGAACTCAGAGACTTCATTGAGTACACAATCATCGGTGAACAAAAAGTTATGCACCAACTTTTCCTCCATTTTAGTCTTGGCTTGTAGACTTTTCAATTTATATAACCGACTGTTAGTGCAGTAGTTGATTTTGATGCTGTTTTCATCATTTTGCATTTAGCAATACTCCTGGAAACATTATGCTAAAAAACATGGGAGCAAGGACAAAACCTTGCTTTACTTCAGGGATGACTGGAAAAGTGAGAGAATGTAGCCCATTATTCAGAACCCGTGGAAATATGCTGTCATAAAAGTGTCGTAATACTGATGGACTTCTGTGGTCAATCAAAATTTGCCATGATCTTTTGCAAGCCCTCATGACAGAGAGTGTCAAATCAGTGAACACTGTGTATAGACCTCTGTTTTATTCCTGGCATTTCTCCTAGAGTTGTCTGGTAGAAAGTATCATATTGAACATTCCCTAATCCTTTTTGAACCCACATTGACTTTCAGATAAATGACCATTTTTAGGTGAACTGCCAGTTTATTAAGACTCTGACAAGAATCTTGTTGGCAGTGACTAAGAGGGAGGGAAGGAGGGAGAGAAAGAAGGGGAGAGAGAGAGAAAGAGAGAGAGACAGAAAGAGAGAAAGAGAGAGAGAGAGAGAGACAGAGAGAGAGACACACACACACACACAGAGAGAGAGACAGAGAGAGACAGAGAGAGAGAGAGAGAGAGAGAGAGAGAGAGAGAGAGAGAGAGAGAGAGAGAGAGAGAGAGAGAGAGAGAGAGAGAAAGAGAGAGATGAAATGATCTGTGGTTGTGGATGTTAAAGGACAATCTATTTCCTTTTCTTTTACAGAGATTAACAATAAGGCATCCTTACTCTCTTTGGAGATAACCTCCTCTTGCCATATATACTCCAGAAGATTTCAGTCAGCTTTTGTATGAGCAGTGGATCCCCAGCTTCGTAAATCTCAGCTGGAATACAATCAGCACTAGGTACTTGTCACACAAGAGGAACTGAATGGCATTAAAAATCTCTTTTTCAGTTGAAAGTTCAGCTAGAGAGGAACTGATTTCATACTGAGGTATATGGTCAGAGGTTTCAGCATGGTTGCTGATTCTCTGTTGAGAATATAATGGAGATGCTCAGTCCATTTTCCCAGGAACATGTCCTTATTACAAATCAATGTGATTCCATCAGCATTAAGAAAATGAGATGCACAATAGGTCTTTGGCCCATAATAGCTTCAGGGTATCATAAAAACATTTTGAATTGCTACTATCAGCATAAAGCTGAATTTACTCTGTTTTCTTACTGAGTAAAGAATCTTGCATCTCTTTAAGTTTTACCTACACTTTTTGATAAGAATTACATACTGTTTTTTTTTTTTAAGAGATGTATGCCTTCTTATTCTCTTGGTCAATCTTATAGCATTCTTGTTTTTCATTCAGCAGCTTCTGAATTTCTGAATCATTTTTGTCAATCTTGATGTTTGCAAGCAAATGCAATGTTGTTCACCAAATCTCTGACCACTCCTTTTCTGCTTCACAGTTGCTAATTGTATTGGGTCAATCTGGCTCCAAATTAGCAGCAACTTGTTTATATGCTGGAGAAGCTTTCTAAGCACTGTCTTCCATTAAGCAAATATGAATGTTTACCTTGGAGAAGTAAGTGTACCATCAGTAACACTGCTCCACACAATGACTTTTTTTTCATTCTCACATTCTGCCTATCTCTTCTCCTTAGAGTAACAATCTAGTTCTTTTCTTTTCTTCCTTTCATTCTCATGTTTGGTAAAATTTGGTTAATTTTTTTGAGGTAAATTAATTTTAAATTTAAATACAAAATAAGAAAAGAAAAAGAACATTTCTATGTGTGTACAACAGAACACTAGAGAATTGAATATAAAACAATAAACTTCCATTTCAAAAAAGCCTGTATAATAATGTTTACAAAATTACCCAGCTTTTCTTTGCTTCCTTGACGGCTTTCTTTTGTTCTCTGGCATCTACTTTTTACTTTTTTCCCACCCTACCACCAAGAAGGCTAAAATTAAACATGGATAATACATCTATATATCTGCATATATATGCATATTTATATACATACATACACACACATATAAACACATGCATATGTGTTTATATTTAAGACTAGACTGTGCATATATCTACTTGTTATATCTTTCTCTGGCTCATGGATCTAAGTCTTTTTATATTTTTCTAAATCAATCATCTCATCATTTCTTGCAGCATTAACAGTACTCCAACACAATCACATCCTATCTGAGAGATTGTCTATGAAAGTGTTTTTGCATTCCTTCTGTTCTTGGCTATATCAGTTAATTAATATTTTTAATTTTAATTGAAAATTATCCTTTTGATACTTCAATAATGCTTTTTTGCCTATAGCTTAAGTTTCACTATTACTGAATCTCCTTCCTTTACATCTTCCCCCTGCTTAATTTCTTTAAAATTCCTTTTATTTTTCTAAATGAACTTTGCTATTTTTTTCATAACTCATGAAGATAATTTTTTACTAATTTAGTTGGGATGGCACTGAATAAATTGATTATTTATACTAGCTTTCCCCCATGAACAATAAATATGATTCCAATTATTTAAATCTGACATTATTGGTATAAAATTTTTTTATGTTTATGTTTATATAGTTCTTGTATCTGTTTTGGCAGTTATATTCTCCAGTATTATAACTGTCTGTATTGGTGACACACAGTATAATTTTTCTGTTTTTCTCTTTTGATCAAATCAAACTTTTGATTAAATTTAATTAACACAAACTTTGTTTGAGATCATGATTAATACCCTTGATTTTTTTACATAGTAAATTCTGCTCCAGTCTTTTAAGTGCATCTCTCATTTTTATTGCATTTTCTGAAAGCAACAGGTTGTCAAATTCAGATTTTTACTCTGTTATCAATTTTCACGGGTAAATCATCCCATTCAACTTCTAAGCTATCATTACTTGTTGTATATTTAGTGACAATCTATTAAATGTTTGCTCTAAGGATGCATCCGTGAAGTTTTATTAAGTTTAGGTAAAAGGAAGACAGTTAACTGATGAGAAGATCATGAGATGCACAAGTCTTCAGTAGTAAATGACCATTTATATTGCTGTTTCTGATCCATTTCTCCCAAGGGCTCTCTTCTATGGCTGATAATCTTTGCTGGTCTGGCTTCAAAATCACCCAGAATTACAAGCTTGTCTTCCTTCAGTACATGGATGATGAAGGTCTCCTAGTCTTAATAAAGTTCTTCTTTTGATGATGCCATCAGGGTTCATCATGGTAGAAGTATATGTACTGACGATGGTGGCAGGGTGCTTCCCTGCAAGTAGCAATTGCACTGTCATAAGCCTGTCATTCACGCCTTTTGGGAGGCACACAAGCTCCATTGCAAAAACCTCTTCGTCATGATGACCACTCCAGAAAAATGTGTATCTGTCTGACTTCACTCTGATGGCCTTTCTGTCAGCCTTATTTCATTCAGGGTTGCTATTTGGACGTGATACCTGATGAGTTCTCTTGCAACAAGAGCATGTTCACATTCCATGTATCAATGATGAATGGAATCATCCTTGCAGAAGTTTTTGTACATTTGTGTGAGTGACTGTGTCTCTGTGTGTGTGTGTGTGTGTGTGTGTGTGTGTGTGTGTGTGTGTGTGTGTGTATGTGAGAGTGTGTGTGAGTGTGTGAAAGAGTGTATGAGTGTAAGTGTGTATGTGCATGGGAGTGCGTGCACATTTTATCTGCAGAGTAAGATTCCTACCAGTTGTGGTAAACAGATCAAGATTAGGGTAAGTGAAGCAGAAAAATTTTAAAGCCTCTTTTCTAGCCCCTTTCTCATGCCAGGAATGAGCAGTAGAGTCCTTTAAAACCCTGGAAGCTGATGAAATCCTACTTCTGCTTTAGTCCAGTGAGAAAACAACCTTATGACCTGGACCGCCTATGCACAAGATTGTGATTACAACTCCCGATGTATCTACACCTGCTGCTTCATCACTTACCTGTTGCCATGGACACTGAGGTAGGTAAAAATGATAAAAAGCTATGGGTGATGACTTTTGACTCATGTATAAATTGGATTTCAGTGATACAGAACTGCATGAAGTCACTGGTCTCAATTCTCTCCTTTAGAGCCATCAGAATCTATTAGTGAGACAGAAATCAAAACAACTGGCAATGGCTCAAGATGCAGTAGATGATCTTTGGCCTCTGATGTTTAATCAAGCAACACGCTCTTTATGATGTCTAGTTCTCCTGCCTTCATGGCCTGTGTGATCCAATTGTTTACAACTACCAGGGAAGTCTTCACATCCTTGGGACAGACACCTCCCCAACTCACTGACAGATTTGAGGCCTGTTGGTAATCCTAAAACTGGTTTTGCCTGTCTGTAGAACAGTTCATATGGTACCTGCATATATCAGTTTCTTAGAGGCACAGGTGACAAGTAGAAACCAAAGGTAGAAAGCAATTCTGAAAAAGAGCTTGATAAGACTCACACTAGAGGTACTAGTCTTCCCTGAAAACCATTAAAATCTTCTATTTAGACAAATATCAAGCTAAAACATTTATTATGCACTTACTATGTGCAAGGAACTCTAGCCAGGGACTAGAGATACACAAACAAGCAAGACAATACTCATCCTCAAGTACCTAACATTCTAATGGGTGATGACAATACAAAACAAGGGATCTGGAAAACCTCTCCATATGACTTCCAGTGCTCTTTCCTCCTTCTCCCTCTCTGCCTGCTCTCCTCCTCCACATACAGTTGGTTGCCAAGCCCTGTCAAGTCTATAGACATATTTCTCTATCCACCCATGTTCATATCTATACCCATTCTCTTCTTTTTACTCATGTTATAATTAGCCTATCTTAGGTCTTTACCCAAGGTTATTTGAAAACCTTTAAACTGGTCTCTTCACACTCCCATTCTCTCTCTTTTTATATCTTTCACATAACTATCAATATCACCTATGCAAATATAAGTTAGGCTAAGAAAAAGGAAGAATAAAGCTCATATAAAATAAAGAAGCTTTTGTGAATTGACAGCTCAACATGAGAGAACAGATGCTACAGAAATCTTTAAGCTTTATGACTAGAGGCATGATGTTTAGAAAGAAGCAAAGTTTGGTCCTACTCTATTCTGTACTAGTACAACCCACCAGATACACTGTGCTAAACTCTGGGCATTTCATTTTAGGAAGGACATTGCTACACTGGAGATAGTATAAAGAGTTGCAATAATAATTAATGTGTAATCTGTGAATCTATAAATTTACTAATAAATGTAACTGACTTCCCCCCCCCCAAATTATGTTTAATCAATTTAGTAGAAGAAAAATAAAAATTCTTTAGCTTGGCATTTGGGTGCCATCTTCTGATTCTAACATGTTTCCTCTCTTATTTCACTTTACTTAACTACATTTCTGCCTAGAAGGAAGGGGGTAAGGAGAAAGAAAAACGGGACTGGGTATAGAGAGATGGACACGTGTTTCTCACCTTGCCCTTTCTTTTCCTCTTAGAGATCAAATGAAAAGGAGCTACAACCTCAAAGCTAAGTAAAATATCATCATCATCCTTTCATATATAGGATTTTAAAATTTGCAAAGTGCTTTGCATATATTATCTCATTTGAGTCTCTCAATCGAGGAAAGTATACTCCCCATTTTAAAATGAGGCTCACAGAATTTATTCAACTAGCAATATAAAATTAATATATCCATATAGTATATTATATATATATAATATAAAATTAATGTTTATATATATATATGTATATAATAATACTTGGAAACAAAAGAGGAATTCAAATCCAGAGATTTCTGACTCCTGAATCAAACATTTATAAATTATTCTAAAATGCCTCATATCATATAACTCACAAACTTCTTATGCCTTCTCTTTCTTTCCTGTACCTAATTTATCATTAATATTTACTCACAATATTTCTAGCATTCACCATTATCTCTCCATTTCTCACTGATTACTATCCTAGTACAATCCTTCAATACTTTATGTCTGAAATAGTGTAGTAGTCTTCTATTTCCCTCTTTTTGATTTTCTTGGTCTGTGCTGTCAAATTCTGTGGAGTTCCTTCAAAACAAAGACTAGATCTTATACATTTTCTCTCCTTCACACAACCTAACATGGTATTTTGTATATAGCTGGCACTCAATAAACATATGTTCAGTCACTAAAGAAAACAATAAATTCAGAGAATTCTAGAACTACTTTTCCTAATCTGGGGAGTTGGACTATTTATGTTTATTATGATGTTCCTCCTTTCCTTTTTCCCTTTCTTAGTCCCTCTCTTAAAATATGGGGGTGGGTAGGTAATTGTGGGAAGAAAACAGAGAAGAAATATATTTCTTGTTTCAGTTAATATAACTACTTTGCTTCTTACTGGGCTCTACTCTCTAGCAAGTTATTCAAAAATCATTTACTAAGTTCTTACTGTATACCAGGTGCATTGTAGTGTGCTGGAAACACACAAAAGGCAAAAACATAGCTTCTTTCCTCAAGGAGCTCACATTCTAAAGGGGAAGATAACATGTATACAACACTGTATATAAAGGATAGTATAAAGAAGAGACCCCTAGAGAAGGAAGGCCCTAGCATGCAGAGTAAGGTGTAGAGGACGAGGGTAAGGAAACTCCCTCAAAACTTCTCACAGAAGGGGAAATTTAAAAAGAGGTCTTGAAGAAGGGCAGAAAAGGCAAGAGAAAGAGTTGAGGAGAAAGAGCATTCTGGGCATGAGTGACAGCTAGTGAAAAGCCATGAAGTTAAAGAGATGGATGATGTGTGCAAGTAAATATGAAAGATGTTACTATTTTCATAATTTTTATTTTATGGTATTCAGTAGATTACACAGGAATATCTAAGATTGAAGGCAAAATTTATTTCTAGATGGGGATTAGATGAAAAAAATGAAATGCAAAAATTGAAGCAATGATTTAATATTTTTTGCTGAGTGACAGTTTTAGTAGAAATAACAACCTGGTATGCAGTTAGGAGTTATGTCTTTATAATAAAGTCATTAGATATAGAAGATCAAATTTAACATGATTTTGATCCAATATCATAAAAATGTTTACCGTTTGGGGTTGATTTCTATATCCTTAATAATGGCCTTAATCTTCTTTGCCGAGTTAATTAATGTTATTTTTTCCAACAATTGAAAATCTTCTGCATGTAAATCATTTTCTCCCAGTGGTCCTAGGATCTTGAAGAAAAATAATTTTTTAGTGGTTTTCTTCTTCAACAATACATTTTTGAAAAGCAAAGTATTCTTCATTTTAGTATCAAGAAGTTTTTGTATCATGTGAAAAGTCTGGCTTTGGAAATAGCTTCGATTGTGATTATTAATTATAACAATTAGAAATTCTAATGTAAGGAAGAAATACTTCTTTTGGTATTATATATCCCAAGCAATATTTTCAAAAATCATTATGGATGTGATAACATAAATACTAAAAGTATCACTGCAAACTGAGTAGTCTTATTTTAAATCATAAATATTGATGTTTTACATTTGTTACCCAAAGGTCTTTTGATTTAAACCAGACACAACAAAAAAAATGCTATCCACATCTTAAAATCTTTCAAATTTTGTTTTCTTCTTCATCCATAAAAATCTCATTACATGTTTTTAATCCTTGGTATAGAAATGGATAAGACAAGAAAGGAACTATTGAGTAAAGACCAATAGGAAAATTTAAATTCCAAACTTTGCTTTAAGAATACTAATCAAGCTTGCTTTAAAAGTTACTATATGAATTGTGGGAATAAAGAAGTTTCCTAGGTTCATGCTATCATCATTTATACTAATCCAATTTAATACCAGAATGGTAATCTTGTCTCTGGGAAATTATTAAAATTTTATTAAATTTTTTTGAATTAGTGGTTCTTTTAAACATAATCAAAAAACCTAAAATATACTAAATACTTTATTTTCATGGTTTGCAGGAAGTTCCTAGCTAAAGCATTTTGCAGGTTGTTATCTGAAATTGCACTCAGCTCCATTCTACCTAAGTTTCTTAGTAATAGCACGATAAATTTGCATAGGGATATGGTGGTTTAAGACTTTGTGGCTAATTGCTTTTCCCATATTTATTTTTTTTTAATTTCCACTTCTCCTAGAATTATTAATATTTGAATCCAAATATAATGGCTTCACTATCCTTGGTGGTAAGAGTTTGTTATTACAATTCTTATAAATCTTTTATTTCTTATTGCCTGCCTTCCAGTTTTTATTTTTAAATATTCTCAGAATAACTTTATTTGATTGGGTTTCTTTCCAGCTTTAATAAATAAATTTAAATAAATTAATTAATTTTATTAAATTAATAAATCAAACAAATGAAATTATCAATACTTTTAATTATTAATCAAATCAATTTTAATAAATAATTAATACATTTTCTATTTTAATTTTAATACATTTTAATAAATTTAATATTTTTATTAATAACATTAATCAAAATTATCTATCCTCACATAAAGTTCATAAATATTGTCTATTCTTGGTATAGAAGAAAAAACAAATTAATCTATACATAAATTTTGTTACTCTGAGTAGTTTTTTTTTTTTTTAAACAGAAAACTGGCAGTATCACTTTCATTGATTAATTTATAATACTTTACATCCCCAAATACAAACAAAAGTACTACTTATTTAACATGTAGCAATTTGCATGTAAAAAATACAATCCAATTAATGAGTTCTAGGATGTAAGTATAAGCCAAAGACCCATTATTTCACTTTGGGAAAAAAAATTCAGTTATAACTACTTACCCTCCCATTGCTGATAATAGCCCTTTCCCCAGGAAGCAATTTGAGAACTTCTTGACAAAACAACTTATGGGTTTGGAAAACATTCATTCCAATGGTATTGTACTTCTTAACAAAAGCATTCTCAGCCATTCCCTGAAGGAGAAGTTAAGAAGTTAAGAATCCTAATAAGGGACCATTCAAAAAATCAAGGAACAGAATTTTCCTATAAAATTTAGGTACTAGTAGGATTCTGGGAAAATGGTAAAGTAGGTCAGTAAATTTCAATCTTTCCAGATTTCTCCCACAAACAGAACAAATTTGCATTTCAGGGTGAACACAGGCTGGTGAAAAATCAAGAAAACTTAGGGCAGAACAGGAGTCCTCAGGATATAACCCAAGATGATTGGAAGAAAGACCTCCCAAGTGAGGACTAACTTATTTGAAGTGCAAACACTTCGGAAACAGCCATTGGGGAGGGACCCCAGGTGCTTGCTAGGTTTGACTGGAGCCTCAGCAGGAACCACAGAAACTTTTACCTCCTGAACTGCATGAAGAGTCAGGTTCTAAGTCAGGGAAGATTGAGTGAATCTTGGCTTATTTGGAGCTCGAGGCCCAGCTGTACTGCAGAGCTGGGGGAAGGAACCAGTACATCTGGTAAGTACAGAGACAATGGGGCAGAGATGCTGCTGGCTATGGACACTTGCAAGAGGGGGGAGCGTTTGATTTGCAGTTCTAAGAGAGAAAGGAGAGCTGAACTGAAGCTAGAGACGCTGGTTCCCCCATCCCATGATTAGAGGGGCTTTCATCATCATTTCTCATTAGAAAAAAATGAGCAAAGAAAAAAGAACCCAGCCATATAAATTTACTATGGGAATAGGAAAAACTCAGTCTTCAGAGATTCAGCTTCAAAGAAATACAGTGAAGTGTAAAACAAACAAACAAACAAACAAACAAACAAACAAAAAAAACCCAAAAGCCTCTCTTATTCCAAGGAGTAACATTAAATGGCTACAAACCCAGAGAGAATTTATAGAGGAACTCAAAAAAGAATTTATAAATCAAATGAGAGACAGTGAGGAAAACCAAAAGCAAAAAATAAAAACCATCCAAGAAAAACAAGATTATGAAAAAATGTTAACCAACTAGAAAAGCAGATAAAGAGTCTTAAAGACAAAAGTAACTCTTTGAAGCTTAGAATTGGGTAAGGAGAAGCCAGTGAAGCTATAAGAGACTAAGAAATAACAAACTAGAATATAATGAAAAAATAGAACAGAATATGAAATATCTAATAAGAAAAACAACAGATCTAGAGAATACATCAAGAAAAGAAAATATAAGAACAATTAGACTACCTGAAAGCTGTGACCAAAAAGAAACAATTTTGACAAAATAATGAAAGAAATAATGCAAGAAAATTGTCCTAGATTGATGAAACAGGAAGGAAAAGTAGAAATAGAAAAAAAATCCACTGATCACCACCTCAAAGAAAGAAATCCTTTGTAGAAAACACTTAGGCATATCACTGCCAAATTAAAAAAAAACAAAAACAAATCAAAGAGAAAATGTGCAAGAAAAGAAGAAAAAAACAAATCAAAAATGCTGGAGCTACAATTAGAATAGTACAGAATTTATCAGCAGCCACAGTAAAAGATTACAGGTCCTGGAAACAAACACCAGCAATCAAAACAACTAGGCCTATGGCCAAAAATATCATATCCAGAAAAGATATCTATAATTTTAAATGGAAAAAAATGGACATTCAATTGACATAATATAGCTTTTAGGGGAGACAGAAATAATTTTAAGGACCCCTGACCTTATGGGGCTTTTGTTCTAACAATAAATCAGTGATTCTAAATCTTCTGGCTTTGGAATCTGATCCTGAGGCCTTCTGATCTAAGAATATTATTGTTCTAATCATCTTGTGTATCATTGATTCTAAAGTCTTTTTGGTCTTAGGATAGTGCTATAAACATTGCTGTAAGATATGTAATCTACTGATCAGTGATATAACTAAATTCTTGAGACCACTCCTTGGTTCTACCCCAAGCCATAAAATTAGCATAGCAATGACATGAAGAATTGGATAAATTTGTCTCCTTGCTTCTGTTTCTTTGCTAAATTCTCTTGGAATTTAGACCATTTCAATTGGTGTTACAATTACAATAAATTTTGCCCCCCCACTTGGAAAAGGATTTAAGCCTGCAAATTCTTTTGAAACCCCTTATAATATCGATCTCTGACCCCAATCTTTTGGGATTTCTTCCCAACCTCAATACAATGAACTTGCAGATTTTCAGGACTTTATTTTAACCAAACCTGAACTCAATAGAAAATTTAACATACAAGAACCAATATCAAAGATCACTTTCAAGAACTTAACATGAATAAATTATTTATATTTTTCACATGCTTACAAATGACATTAGCAATTGGACAGCTCAAAAGAAAGACTGAGGCAGAGTTAAGGCAAAAACAGTAATTAAATTATACAAATGAGGTGCAGAGGAAGAATAGACACAGAGGCTTTAGGGGGAGAGGAAGGCTTATAGGTCTGAAAACCTACTCACATCAGTAATGGGTTAAGTAGGCAACACTACATATATATCATAACGGGTATAGTGCCTTCCAAAATCTATAAAGAAATGAGGGGGGAGGAATGGACAGAGGGGGAAGCAAAGGATGGGAGAAGAAGGGAGGGATGCGTGGCTGGGGGAGGTTAAGTAATAGCAAGGCAAGTTATGGAATAGAATTAAAGCAAAGAGTTAGCAGGGATAGGAAAGGGGTGCGTACATGTATGTGTGTGTGTATGTGCGCATGTGTGCACATGTATGTGTGTGTTTCATATGGGTATGGGGCAGGGAGGTATGTGTGTTTGTTTGCATGTGTATGTATATACTTATATATGTACACGTATATATCCTTGTGTAATTATGGCCTGCTTGGGGAAGGTGGATGGGATGAAAGGGAAAAAAAAAAGAATAAAGTAAAAAAAAAGTGCACAGCAGAGAACAAAAAAAACAATCTACAAGGAAGTAAAGATGGAAATACATGAATATAATTTCTTCTAATTTATTGGTATATATTTTGAATTCTTTCTGCTGAGCACATGACAAAATTCTATTTTGTTTTGTTTTCCTTTTCTGTTTTTATTCCGTTTTTTTATAATAAAATAAATTTTTAAAAATTTAGGTACCACTGTTTCCCATATAAACCTTCATTTACTATCTGAAGAAATGACAAAATTAATTACTGACTTTTAAAAATCAAAGCCTACAAATCTATCATTATGAAGTCTTAGCTATTAATAACTTTTAAACTCTAAGTATTATTTTAAAAATATTATATAAGTATTGATGCTTTCCTCGTAAAGCTTGTATTTTTTTTTAATAATTCAAGTTCAAATTAAAAATGCTCTCCTATTACATCAGTTTCAAAATCAAATTTATATTTCATAGATTCAGTTATTTGAATTCTAATTTCAAGATAATGCAGGTAGTAGCATAGTCTAATAGAAAGGACATTGAACTTAGAATAGACAGACTTAATAGCTTTTAAATTTACTAGCATGTGAGCTTGAAGTTAATACTAGACACTCCTCAGAAAAAAGTGAATAATGCTTTACCCCTCCTCAGTGACTTTCCAATACCTTTCCAAACTATTCCTTAATGTTGGAACTGTGCCCTATATTTCTAGAAGTAAGAAGATCATTCCAATTACTCCTATCAAATATTACAAATAGCATGGGAAAGACATGGAAATTACTCAGGACTTTTAAATACATTTCTACAGGTGCTATAATCTTCTATCCTGAATGCAGCTTTGATTCAAGTATATTCCCATGACATAGTCTAAGAGCCACATGTTTCATTTCTACCAGGTGTGTGACATTGGGGGAATTTTATGAATGGATTTCAGGCTCTTGTCCCATAAGGGCAGACTGGAGTAGCTATTCTCCATTCCACAGATGTACTTCAATTAAGCAATTGCAGATGTACTGCATTTAGTTAATATCTTTACCTTTCCTCCCAAATTTCCTTTTTTATTATGTGTTCTAAAAAGGACACTATCAATTTTACTAAACATATAAAGAGGCAACAAGTAAGATAACAGAGGTCTCATTCCTGGAACAATTTTAGCCTCCTTTCCTCTTTTTTTTTTTTTTTTTTTTTTTTTTTGTGAGGCATCTGAGGTTAAATGACTTGCCTAGGATCACACAACTAAGTAATATTTGTTTGATGCATGAATTGAACTTAGTTCTTCCTCACTTCAAATCTGGTGCTCTATCCACTGCACCATCTAGCTACCCTTCTTAAAACAATTTTAATCAATATATAGCAAATTAAATTTCACTTGATTATGTTACATGTGGAGATTATTTTTACTGATAATGCTTGTTTATTAATGCTTCCTAATATAACATGGTAAAAAATTCATGTATACATTTAAAATGAGGCATTTATATTTATTTCAAGCAAGCAGTTACTGACCGGAAGAAGGAATGTCTTTATTTTTGCTCCAGTGTGCAAGGCTTTAGATGTTTCTTCTTTTGCCAGTTTATTAAGAAAACTTCTTAAATAGCTATTTTCCTGTGTAAGAAAAGCTGCCAAAATCCCTCTAGAAATAACTGTGTTTGCTTCATTTATTTTTGATGTAGGATTATAAATAACTCCCAACCGAGTATGAATACTTGTTTTCTGTTAAATGACAAAAAAAATTACATAAAATTTAAAAATATACATCTTTTCTCCAACCTATTTGCTAGCTAGATCTTCTTAGAATAATACATTTTCTATGATTTTATTTATACATGTTATACTTTCATTAAAAAATAAATTATTATTTTGTTAGAGGAAAAAAGATATATTCAGTTGCAGTGTCATATCTACTTCATTACAAATGCTTAAACTGAAATGTATTAATCAAAGGAAATTTTGGAGGAGAAAAGGAAAGAAACATTTTAGCTATGAGAACACAAGAAGAAGCTGATTACTATTTATCACAGTGAACCTCATTTCCTTAATTTAAAAACATTCTTAATTTTGTAACTTTCAACAAAAACATTCAAATGCAAAAGTAAAATGAAAAATAATCATACAGAAATCTAAAAACTCAATTATTTATAATTAGTTTTAAAAGTATATATCAACTTAAACCAAATAATTCATAAAGACATATTGTTTACTTCTGTGTCTTCTCAATTTTAATCTGAGTATTTTTTCATTAGTGATATTCCAAGATTGGAGGAAGTCTGTATATGGTGGTTCTGACTTCTTCATTAGACATAGCTTCATATTTGTATGATTATATATTTCTTATTTTCTTATGATGTAAAAAATATTCTAATGGTACCATCCTCCTCCTATGACACCCTGGTTCAGTCGTGGAGTCATTTTTGATTCCTTCTTACTCCACTTTCATAACTCAGAAGTATCTCTAAAACATCTCTTTCCTCTGTTCCCTCAGTTTCTACCCAAACAGTTTGTATCTTTGTTTTGAATAATATTATCTTTCACATCAACTACTGCAATAGTACTACACTGGCCTCGCTGCTTCCAGTCTTTCTTCTTCTCTTTCCAATTCTTCCTTCATACAGTGAATTTATATTCACAAAATATGGATTTTCAATTCAATTCAATTTTTTTTTTAAAGGTAACCTATTCTTTTCTCCCTTTTCTATTGACTTATCTAATCAATTCATTGTCCATCTTCAGTCACTTTCCATGCTTAAAAATATTCATTGGTTCCCGATTGCTTCTAGGATAAAAAGATAAACACTAAGCTTGGCATTTGAAGCCTTCCACAATTACTTCCCTCTTCCATTTCCATTCTCTCTTCCAGTTATACTCTATTTTGAAGAACTGGCCTATTAGTTGTTCTCTGTACGTTACAGTGTTCCTTATGATTTGCATGGACTATTATGCCTGTACCAAGAATGGAAAGGTCCTCACTTAAAACTTTGCTAAATACTAAAATCTCAGGGTTGATTTTTATTTTTTTGCACCTGATTAATATTGTTTCCTATCTTAGATAACTACTTGATGAATTCTTAGGCCATGGTAACCCATTAAAAAAAGAAAATAAAAAATGCTGATTTTCAAAAAGGCTTCACCAATTAACAGATACATCACTATACATACTTATCAGTTCCTCAAAACATACTGGAGAAGAAATGGTGTCTTGTGTTTAATTTGCATTTATCTAAATATTAAAAGTTTAGATGAACTTTCAGGTGGTTATGGATAATACTGTTAACTTTGCATTCATAAAGAAAGGGAAGGTTGTATAATATATAATATGGTACATAATATAATAATTTCAGGCTATAGGATCTTAGTTCAAATATCTTTCTGTTATTTACTACATTTGTGACCTTGAGAAAACCACCTAAACTTTCTGTTCCTTCCTCTATAAAATGAATGAACTGGCTTAGAAGATTTTTATGATTTCTTTCACTTTTTATTTATGATCTTCTTTAAATCTACAGATTTTGGATAACAGATATCGCTGAGAAATTTATAAGAAAGCTTCTCCCTTTCCTTGTGGGTTTTAAAAATACTGCATACATTACTTTTTGTTTTGTGAAATCTCAATTATTTTACATAATCAAATTATTCTATTTGTGAATAGATGAGAACTTTCCTTCATAATTTTAATAAAAATTGCATTTCATTTTCAGTTCTTTTTCTAAATAGAAGATTGATGCACTTGAAATTTATTATAATAAATTGTATAAGATGTAGAATTAATCCCATTAACATTAGTTTAAGATTTGGAAATAGCAATTTCCCTATTTCCTATGATCAATGAACTCCAAATGCTGGAATACAATTGTGTTCTTATTGAATTTATTAAAACTTTTTACATAGTTATGACACTACTACTACTACTACTACTACTACTACTACTACTACAACAACAACTACTACTACTACTACTACTACTACTACTACTACTACTACTACTACTACTACTACTACTACTACTACTATACATATTTCTGGAATCCAAAATTATTTTCTATTTTTAAACATTCTTTCAACTGTTATGATGTTTTACAATTTAATATTCTATATTAGATTCTGGGATACTGTAAAACTTTTGGCATAAAAATAAAAGCCTACAGACATTCAGAAAAATGAATAAAGAACATTCATATTTCCTTTGGCTATTATGAGGGAAAGCTTGTCAAAAATTTATATCATTTCATACCATAAAAAGAGCATATGTCTAGTTTCTCAAGGCAAATTATCATGAGTTTCCAGCAAAGTCTGAACAGAAATTTAGTTTTTGTAGTAGATTATACATTTCCCTAATCTTTTTTTTTTTTTTTTTTTTTGGAACCATGAGCTTGGAGACGATTAATAATTGTCTACATGTCCAATAAGATGGTGACACATGAAATACAATATCTAAATACTAGGAGCATACTTATTTATATTTTTAAAATGATATATTAGTCCTTGTTAATAGAAGCAAAAATCCAGAGAGAAATATTTTAATTTCTTACATTATATGCTATAGTAGATTAGTGTTTTTTCAGTTAGCAAGCATTTTTAAAATTAAATATTTTATTTTCCAATTACATCTAAAACCATTTTAACATTCATTTAAAAAAATTTTGAGTTACAAATTCTCTGCCCCCTCCTCTCCCTTTTTCCCTTTTTGAAAGAACAAGCAAATTGATATTTATACACATATGCAATTATGCAAAACACATAATCATGTGTTATAGCTTTTCAATAACTATCATATAATACCTTCAGTCTTTTCTAGTCTAATTTCACTTTCTTGAATTTCTTGTCATATATCTGTATCTAGATTCCTTTCAGTTTTAATCACTCTTCTGAATGGGCTCTGGATTGTGAATGTTCTTTTTAAAATTTAAAATTCTGTGTATTTCTTCAAATTCTAAACTTAAAAAAAAATCAAATGTAGAACTTTACCTTCATCCCTATACAATTCAGTCTTATTAGTTTTGGTCTATCCTACTCTCAAATCTTTTTTACTCCTTCTAATGTATCACTTATTCTATAAATCTATAATCTGTCATATTTATAGATGACAAGCATGCCATTGATTAAAAAATATTGAATATATTTCAGATACTTCAAGCCAATAGAAATATGTCCTCTAACTGATGAGGACCTCAAGTCCAGTCCACCAGTTTCAAATCCACCTAAGAATACTATCTAAATCCATCTTAATCTAGCCTGTATTGTGTCATCTTCTTCATAAGATCACATTTTTTTTAAATGATGTTTTGCTGAAATCTAGGCATATTATGTTTGTAGCATTCTCTCAATCTACCATTGTGATTCTCATGTTTAAAAAAAAAAAAAAGGAAATGAGCTTAGTTTGACTTGATCTATTTTGGATGATACCATGCTGCTTTCATTACTTTAGTCTTCTGAAAATAGTTTTACCAATTAAATATGCAGAATAAAATGCTAAAAAATAAAATACAACAAAGCATACATGTTTTGTGTTAGTTGATAAGAGCTAAAATTTTTATACTGTGAACATCTAGAAACTCACCATGTGCTTCAAAGCATTTAAAAGTAGTTTTCTCCCTGATGGCTTATCAAAATCAGCAATAATCCAGATGGTGACTGCAGAAATTACATCTTTGTCTGAAAGTTACAAATAACTTAATAAAAAAACACTTTTGCAGTAAAGTCAAATATTTTCCAGATAATAAAATTTTAAAGAAGCTCAAGTCTAAAACCAAGTGATTTTTGCCTTAACATTTTTTTACATATGCTTTATAATTTCTATAATAGTTATTCATTTCACAAAATTTATGATGCAATAAACTCAGATACTAAAAAGGACTTAATTACTAAGCATATTATCAGTGATATAATTTTAGCAATGAAAGAAAATTTCATATTGGTCTTCTGACTTAATTCTAGTGTTGTCAAACTACATTGCCTTCTACCAGCATTCTTAGCAAAAGTTCAGGTATTTCCTTCATGCCTATATGACAGAACATAAAACCAAAACTTCTTAATAATCACATATAGTAAAACAATTTTTAATTTGCTTTTATAATTTTTTATCTTTGAATATATTTTTGCTATAGATTTATATGAAAGTAGAATGTATGGCTCAATAAAATTTTGCCATTATTGGTATAATATCTGAAAGGAATGCAACAAATAGAAATTAGAACCCAAGAAATGAACACAAAGTTTAATGGTAGATAGGGAAGAACAAAAATTTTCTCAATTGTGCAATTGTTTTCTAAGTTCTCTTGTGGGAATTGTGCTTAGCATAAGCAGTATTAATCAAGTCTTTTAAAAATAATTTCCTGGATTTATGATTAAATTTCTGATTTCTTCTATTCTGAGATCCCATAAGCTTAGTAATACTAGACAATTATTAATTTAGTTTAAATATACTTTAGAACATGTCCAACATTAATCCAGTATAACCTCCTTTTAAAAAGTCCAAGTAAATGAAGGGTGGGGAAAAAAAACAACAAAAAACCACCAAGGTCTTTTAGTTCTGATTTAATCATTGGCATAATTTATTGTGACTGTAATTAATACCTTTTAAAGGGATACTATATTGTTCTAATCCCATTACTATATCCCACCCCCAAATAAACAGCTTTTCCTATTTTGTTTTGATAGCCATTCCATTCACATAAGCTATAAATAGTAATTAATCCATTTATTAAAAAGCATTTTTTGGAAGAATATAAAGCCTAAAATTTGGAAGTAAGAGAGGTTTTAGAAATTTATCTATTCCAACTCATGTTTTTATATATATATATATCTATCTATCTATCTATCTATCTATCTATATATATATATATATAGCATTTTAGGGAGCAGAGTGACTTTAGTTGCCATTTATAAGAAGATAATAAACATCAGTAGTAATTGGATCAGACTAATCTTGTTCTAAAATTGATTTACATAGGAAAGGAACATCATTATTATGGGGTTTTTGAGGGGTTGGGGAAAAAGGAGGAATCTGTCATGGAAAGGCTAATTGTAAGTACAGTAACATAAAGAATAAACTAGTAGCAGTTCCAGTCCTTTTATTTTCCCCCTTTGTTACCTACATACCTAAAATCCTCCCTATTTATTGTGCTTGACCTTCTTCCAGGAGCCTAAGCTCATTCTGAGTTTGTTTAATCATTTAGACTGTCCACTGATTATCCTAATTCTCAAATCTTATGGATAAAATTCATTTTTTTAAATGGAAAAAATGCCATTTATTGATAAAGAACTTCATTAATACTCATTACCAAACTATGATATCAAGAAAGAGGTAATTGTTCTTGTTTTATAGAAAAGCTCCAGAGCTTTCATTGTCCTGAGTTAACACTTCAAATTTTCAATAAAGTCAAGACTTTCTAGTCAAAATAGCCAGAATAAAATTGTGCTACATACAACAAGTGACTTTTAGAAAAGTTACAATTTTTTTGCTATGCTATTATAAATGTGAACACAAACATATTACCTTTTCTGGATAAATAATACATGCTCTCTGCAATTATGGCACTCTTGTCTTGTGAATCCAAGAAAGAGAAAGTAGTGAAATCTTCAATATCAACAGTCACTGAAAAATTTCATGTTATATTAAAATTAGTAAAAAAAAACCAAAAAACAAACAAACAAACAAAAAAACATTAAAAGCACAGGCAAGAAGTGCTAATGGAAAAGAAATTAATAGATGGTTTTACCTGAGGTAGGTATTAAATTAAGGTACTGCCTTTTGTTTCCCAAAATAATAGGATTCATACGAGGTACGATATTATCCTGATCCATGAGAAAATTTATCACATCCATTTCATCATTTAACAAGCCCTGTAATAAATTTTTCTTTATTTAAATAACTTCAAAATATATAGTTAAGAAATTTTCTATAATTGAAACCTAGATATTATAGTACATATAAATATAATTTATGCCATTGCTTAGCATAAACATTTTAAGATTATTTGATAAAAATAAATTAATGAATGTGTATCATCTATACGATTTTAGGATTTTCAATAAAATATAAGAATTTTTCCTTCTTCATTAAATTAATATTAAATATAATTATATAGCCCAGAAAATCTTAAGAGTTAAATTAATAAAATATATTAACTTTTAAATTAAGATCGAATCATTAAAGATAAACTTAACTTTAAATATTTATGAAATAATGCTATTAAATTTATTATTAACATAACAAACCATTTTCATCTTATTTCTTCAGAAAATCTAAACATACCATAAAAACTGCCCTTTGCAAGAATCCAGCTGTGTTCATAATCCTTTGTAGAATGATTTTATCTAATTCTTTGGAATCCATTTCTTCAATGGTAAAGGGCTCACCATTAAATAATGCTTGAGGCAAAGGACCAAGTCCAGTCTTTTTATAAAACGTAATTCCGGCCTATTCAAGATTATAAGGAAATTAAATAGATGGTTAACTACTTAGAAACAGGTACTAATAAGATACAGAAAACACTAAGAATTTAATGTAATTCAGTTCATTTTTAGAAGTTATAAAGATTATTTAGAATCTGATCATTTTGAACTGATATTTTTCCACATTTTTTAATCTAAATAAATTAATCTAAATTTTATAAAGTTTAAAAAACATGTACACATATTAAAAAAATACTACATAATGATATTTCATAACTACAGCATAGTCACATAAAACATTCTTTAAATATGAATTTTAAATACAGCACAGTCACATAAAAACATTTTTAAAATATGAATCTTCCAAAATTCCAAAAAAATTTTTTTTCAAGATTGGTGATTTCATCAATATAGGTAGTTCTCTCTAAATGTTCAAGTTACTGTCTTTCAGAATGTTTGTTCTAGCTGTGTCTACTGATGTACTATCTCAATATCTTATATCAATAGCAATTCATCAACCTTATATATTTAAATTAAACATTAAACTGTATGTGATATTTATTAATTTAAAAATTATTAGGCAACTTTTTACTCACTATTTTTCTTAAGTCAAAACGCTAAACTTATTTTCTAAAAAATTTTTTTTTGGTTCAAAGATAATTTAATAATAATTTCATTTCATTTAGATAACTTAAGATCATCATGAACATTAACCATACTATATTATAATCTAGAGGCATCTGAAGGAATTATTAAAATATAGAAGGCTTATCCTAATGTAAGACATTAGTCTTGCATTAAAGTAGCCTCAGTCATACTTTGATAATTTTTTAGTCTGTTTTCTTAATAGTTTCTACCTTCTGCTGCCAGCTGTCATGTGTTCCTCTTATTAGTCCTACTGTTGCCAATCTCTCTTATGTTTACTTTTTTGCACAATTGTTTGCACAATTTTCCTATGAGTCAGAGTAAATTGATTTTGCGACCAATGTTTGTCACTGAAAGAATGTTTCACTTATTCTTAGCTATATTCCTGAAATCTTATGATGTTATTTATATGCTATATTTTTATTTTGTATTTTATATGCATCTATTTTAAAAGGACGTGAATTGCTTTATAAATGTTAGCTAATTAAGTGTAATGACATTCTTTGGAATTCTATATTATATGGAAATAATTAGTCACTGCCAGAGTCCTTAGGAGACTGATTCTTCACTTGGAAGATGGTCATCTATCTGAGAACCAATGGGACTTCAGAAAGAGTCAAGGAACAGTGGATATCATCTTCAATGCTGGACAACTCCAGGAGAAATGCCAGCAGTAGAACAGTACGCAATCACAGTTGTGAGAGCTTGTGGAAGAGTGCAGGCCTGGAGAAATTCACCTGTACCTATGGCAGCAAGCTTACACAGGTTCTGGATGACGGACAATGCTCTGGTGCTTTTGCAGTCGCCAGTGGAATGAAGCAGAGCTGGGCACTTGCTCCTGTGCTTTTTAGCAGGATGTTTTCAGCAGTGTTCTTAGTTGCCCTCACTGAGGACA
The DNA here is from genome assembly GCF_048593235.1 of Sminthopsis crassicaudata. Taxonomy (NCBI): domain Eukaryota; kingdom Metazoa; phylum Chordata; class Mammalia; order Dasyuromorphia; family Dasyuridae; genus Sminthopsis; species Sminthopsis crassicaudata. Next base: position 148,815,109 of record NC_133619.1, read on the forward strand.
AGAACGGTATTAAGATCAGCTACTGCCCTGGGGACAAATCCCTTAAGCCAAGAGGAAGGGCAGAAAGGGCTTTTTGTTCAGAGATGACTGCGTACTCAATGCAGCCTTCAGGGCCTAGATGCCCCAGAACAGGCCACTTGTGCTAATTTTGGCCTGACAACATCAAGAAAACAGAGGTTCTCTACCGACCAGTACTACAGCGTTCTTACATGGAATCGTCAGCTATAGTAAGGGGGAATTCTGAATTCTCTGGCTAAGTTCCTCTCCCTTGGAAGGTCACTTTCCAGGGACGTGCATGGGTGATGCTGATATATGCAATGCCAGAGCTAACCCAGTGCTTGGGAGACTTGTAAGGAAAGTGCCTGAGAGAAGAGGTATTAGGCTTCCCACCAGAATGAAAGCCTACCGAGCCACTGTGCTGACCTTATTGTGTGTGAAACCTGAACAGTCCATGCCTAGAAATTGAGTCATTTCAATAGAACCAGAAGATCTCTGTACACTTCAATGTTGTATGAAGATATATTCTGATGGAAGTGGATATCTTCAACATAAAGAAGATCCAACTCACTTCCAGTTGATCAATGACAGAAATAACTGCACCCAGAGAAGGAACACTGGGAAGCGAATGTAAATTGTTAGCACTATTGTTACTAGATAACATTTTTTTTTTTACATTTATTGTTACTAGATAGAAATAAACATCAGATGTGGAATTTGAACCCAGCTCCTCTGTTTTTTGAGCCAGTCTTTCTTTCACTGCACACATGATTTCATTTCTGCTTTTGGCTCTCCAGCACACAGCACAGGACCTGGCCCAGGGTAGGCATTTATTAAGAATTGTTGATTGATTGATTGGAGCAAGCAATGGCCTTGGAGTCAGAACTAACCTGAGTTCCAATTCCACCTTCAGACTCTGCAATAATGAAATGTTTTGTTATGCAACTCTTGGAGCCATCATAGAAGAATTATTTGTTTTAAAATAATTCTTTAACCAGTACTGTGCCAAGAGGCAATTATTTACATTGAGCCAGTCTTAAAGGAGTTCATGTTCTAATGAGAGAGGTAGCATACAAACATCTCCATGGGTCTATCTACCCAGGTTACTTATACCTTCGGAAGCTAATAATTAATGTGCAACAAGAAAATGGTATTTACACACATATATTGTATCTAGGTTATATTGTAACACATGTAAAATGTATGGGATTGCCTGTCATCGGGGGGAAGGGGTGGAGGGAGGGGGAGGATAATTTGGAAAAATGAATACAAGGGATAATATTATAAAAAAATTACTCATGCATATATACTGTGGAAAAAATTCTAAATAAAAAAAATTAAAATTAAAAAAAATCCTTTTTGAGTTCTAAGAGAAAAAAAAAAAGAAATTGAGTCATTTCCATTTAAATTGTCTTGGAAAGATTGTGAAGATCATCGGGCAAGACAGAGGCACTGAACACCGAGGTCCTTTGTTGGGCTGAATTGCCAAGCTTTTAAATTATTGCAGAGTGCAGCACCTGCGAGTAGGCCACACTCTGAGTGCCAAAAGTAACTTTGTCTATGTTAGAGAAAACTCACGCAAGGTAAATGTTCCCATGGAGGGCAGAACAAGGGATACAAAGACACTCTTACATCTCTCTGAAGAACTCTGGATGGATTGTGAGACACGGGAGTCACTTATGGCATGCCCACATCAAAGAGGGCACTGTGCTCCAGGAACAAAGAGGATTGAAGTAGTTCAAAAGAAACATGAGATGCATAACTGCAGACCCACCTCCTCTCCAAATGTTCATATAGACTATTTGTGCCTCACCTCTAGTATAGCCTCCTAAACATGTTTTGTTCAGGCCAGGCACAGTCGGAGTCAATGAATCTTGATCCCAATTAGGTATGAAAGACAACAGTGAGGTAGCTATATTCCTTAAATCTTAGCATGTTGCTTTATATGCTTGGTATGTATCTCAAAATGACTTGAATGGCTTTACAAATATTAGCTCATTAAAGCTAATGACATCCTTTAAAACTTTCAATTATTTGGAGATAAACAGCATAATTCTTTTTAATGAATCATTTACTCAGAGATAACTTAGAATGTGACTGACTTTAATTTCAATTTTAAAAGTTCATTAAGTACCTACTAGGTGTCTGGCACTATGCCAAACACTGGGGATTAAAAAAAAAAGGCAAAGCACAGTTTATCATCAAGGAGCTCACAATTTAATAGGGGAGACAACAGGCAACTAAATATATAAAAAGTGAGCAGTATACATGATAAAGAGGAAATAAAAATCAAAAGGCACTGGAATTAAGACTTATTAGGGAAGGCTTCTTGTAGGAGGTGGGATTTTAGTTGAGACTTAAAGGAAGCCAGGGAGGTCACTGACTGGAGAAGGAGGGGGAGTGGAAAAGTGAGACCATTCCAGGCATGAGGGATGGACAAAGAAATGCTCAGCACTGAAAGACTGAGTATCTTGTTTGCAAAACAGCCAGGAAACTAGTTTCATTGGATTGACTATGCATCTCTCCTATTTAAGAAATTTAATGGCTCCTCATGGCCCTTAAGATAAAATACAAATTTCTTTGTGTGGCATTAAAAGACACCCTGAAGTCTGGTTCCTGCCTATTGTCCTGGGAAGATTACATTTTCTTTCCCCTCATACAAAGTTCCTAGAAAGAATGCTTTTCCTGCAGTTTTCTACATATAGAACTCTTATATCCTCCCTTCATTCTTCACATATCCTCCATCCTCTCTCCACCTCTTGTGACTCTTTCAACTCCTCTCCCAGCTTAGCTGAAATGCCTGAACTTGGCAGGCCTTTCCTTATTCTTCCCCCCCCTCCCCAAAATCTCTAAACTAAAATACTCTGAAGAGTACAGGAACTAACTATAACTTCAGACAACTGAAGATAAATTATCTTTCCTATTACTCAGCATGGAAGCCATTTTTTCCCCTCTTAATTATACTTTTTTCAAATAAGGGAGAGCATTTTGGGCAGTGTGTTTGTGTGAGGGGATACTTTGGGAAATGATAGTGATGTAAAAAAAAAGTCCATAAAATACAATTTTTAAAAAAGAACCCAAACCTAAGAGACAAAGGCTAGAGAATAAGAGGTGAAAGGAAATAATTAGAGAAGTTATGGCTTCTGAAAAAAAAGGGAGATAAAGTATTTTTTTTTTAACTAAATTTCATCAAACTTACCCGCATATGTTTTATCTACCTTATTAAACTATAAATTTCTTTAGGCCATTATTTATATAAAACCTTATTCTTCATAGAGTATAGATATATGTATATATTTCTCCTTTTCAATTCAACAAATATTTATGAAGTACTGTTTTATCAGATACTTCATAAATATTTGTTGAATTGAAAAGGAGAAATATATACATATATCTATAACACATATAAAACATAACTTAAATGATAAATACATTCAAGAAATATAAAATATTGTACTCTATGAAGAATAAGGGTAGAAGAGAAGCTTTCCTAACTGGCAGAATATAAAGCTTTATGGAAGAAGTGGTACTTGGCAGTTAGAAAATGATAAAAATTTAGCCAGCAACAATAAGGAAGACAGACATTTAGGCATAAAGAACTATATCAGTATGGCTTTGAACACAATGTGTAGTATTTATTATGAAGACTTTTTTGAAATAAGAATTTATTGCTTTTTATTTTGAATCCTCTCATGTTCTGCTGTATACATGGCAATTTTTTTTCTCTTTCTATTCCATATTTAAGTTTTAAATAAACAAATTAATTTTAAAATTAAAATTTAAAATTTAATTAATTAATTAAAATTAATTTAAAATTAAAAAAAAACAAAAACAGAACTATGTCAATAAAAAAGGATCCTGAAAAGATACTTAAGGGATAAGGAAAAGTGTAATCTATTTAAAGTGCAATATAAATGGAAAAGTAAAGTGAGAAAAGGATGTAACTCTCTGATAACAAATTTTGGAAGGCCTTGAATGCCAAGCATTCCATTCATTGGCAGCCACAAGAAGCTCTGTGTTTTGGTCTCAAACAGAAGATTAACAAGAAATTGAAAAAAAAAAACTTCATTAACATTAGCCCCCAGTATAGGAAAATGAAACTTTTCATTTATCTAAAACCACCATCAAACATTATATGTAATAGGGATAAGCTAGAAGTATTTCCAATAACATCGGGGTAAAACAAGAATGCCCATTATTATTCAATATTGTTCTAGATGTTAGCTTTAGCAATAAAAGAAAAAGATAGTTAAGGAATTAGAGTAAGCAATGAAGAAACAAAGCTATCATTCTTTGAAGATGATAAGATGGTATATTTAGAGAATCCTAGAGAATCAACTAAAAAACAACTTGGAATAACTAACAACAAATAAAGTTGCATATAAAACAAACTCACATAAATATTGGAATTTCTATATATTACCAACAAAACCCAGTAGCAAGAAACAAAAAGAGAAATCTCATTTAAAAAAAAAACTGGAGATAATATAAATATTTGGGAAATTATCTGCCAAGACAAATTCAGGAACTATATGAATACAATTACAAAACACCTTTCACATAAATAAAGTCAGATTTGAACAACTGGGAAAATATCAACTATTTATAAGGAGGCTGAGCAAATATAATAAAAATTACAATTCTATCTAAATAAATCTAATAAGTAACATACCAATCAAAGTACCAAAATTATTTTATAGGCTTGAAAAAATAATAACAAAATTCATCTGGAGGGAAAAAAAATCAAGAATATCAAGAATGTTAATGAAAAAAATTCAAAGGAAGACAGCTTAGGCATATCAGACCTAAAACTAAATCACAAAGTGGCAGTCATCAAAACCATTTGGTGCTGGCTAAGAAAGAGTGGTAGATCAATGCAATAGGTTAGGTGTACAAGACATAATTGTCCATGATTATAATAATCTACTGTGGAAAACCTCCAAACTCCAGCTTTTGTGTTAAGAGCTCATTATTTAGTGGGAAAATTGGAAAATAGAATGGCAAAAACAAGTTATAGGTCAATATCTCACATCCTATATCAAGATAAGATTGAAATGGGTTAATGATTATAATATTACAAGCAAATAGGAATAGTCTACCTGTCAGATCTTTGGAGAAGGGAGGAATTTAAGGCCAAAGAAGAACTAGAGAACACTATGAAATGCAAACTGGATAATTACATTAAATTGAAAAGTTAGTGCACAAATAAAAGTAATGCAGCCAAGATTAGAAGGGATGCAGAAAACTGGGAAATAATTTTTATAGCCAGTGTTTCTGATAAGTGCCTCATTTCTAAAATATATGAGAACTAAGACAACTTTATAACAATACAAACAAGCATTCCTCAATTGATAAATGGTCAAAGGATGTGAACAGATAATTTATACATGAAGAAATTAAAGCCATTTGTGGTCACAAGAAAAAAAAAAGATCTAAAACACTATTGATTAGAGAAATGCAAATTAAAACAACACCTAGATACAACCTCATACCTATCAGAGTGGCTAAGATGACAGGAAAAGATAATGATAAATGTTGGAGGGGATGTGGGAAAACTGGAACACTAATATACTGCTGGTGGAATTGTGAATATATCCAATCACTCTGGAGAGCAATTTGGAACTACGCCTAAAGGACTTTCCTCAAATTGTGCCTATCTTTTGATCCAGCAGTGTCTCTATTAGAGCTAGATTCCAAAGAGATCATAAAAGAAGGAAAAGGAAATGTGCAAAAATGTTTGCAGCAGCTTTTTTGTAGTCGCAAAGAAATGGAAACTGAGTGTATGTCCATCATTTGGGGAATGGCTAAATAAGTTATAATTTGTGAATGAAATGTAATATTATTGTTCTATAAGAAATGATGAGCAGGCTGATTTCAGAAAATCTTGGAAAGGCTTACATGAACTAATGCTAAGTAAAGTCAAGAGAACTAGGAAAATATTTTCACAGTAACAGAAATATCACGCGATGATCAACTACAATACTTAGCTCTTCTCAGCAATATGGTGTTCTAAGACAATTCTAATAGAGTTGTGATGGAAAATGCCATCTACCTCTGGAGGAAAAACTATGGAGATTGAATATAGATTGAAGCATACTATTTTCACCTTTTTATTTCTTCTGTTTTTTTTTCTTTCTCATGTTTTTTCCCTTTTGTGCTGATTTTTCTTTTACAATATGACAAATATTAAAAATGTATATATATAACATATCATTATTACTTGCTGTCTTGGGGAAGTGAAAGGGAAGGAAGAGAAGAGAGAAAAAATTCAGAACTCAAAATCTTAGAAAAATGAATGTTGAAAAATATCTGTACATATACTTGGAAAAATAAAATACTGTCGAGGGGAAAATAGAAAGTGAAGCTTTTAAAAAAATAAATTAAGAAAGCTAATAAAAGCACAAATGTGATTTATGGCTTAAGAATATGTGTATTTATATACTAAAGGTTATTGCTATCAAAGCTTTAGCTATGGTAAATATAAGAAGGACAAGGGGAAAATATTTGCAACATTAATTTGTAGTAGAAATTAGGAACTATTTGTGCATAAACTGACAAAGTAAGCACAAAATTACCATGTTAGAATAGAAGCTTGGTTGGAATTATTTATGAGAATCAGGGAAAGTATATAAAAGTGGAGATGAATGGAAAGGCACTGAGTTACCACTGCACAATTCTGAACAAGCCTTGACCTTTTTTCTGGATTTGTGTCCAGTTTCAATGATTAAATAAGTTATGACTCAAGATTCTGGCTATATCAGGAACAAATAAAATCTCTCAGTTCTTCCTGATGATGGCAAATGTGATTTTGAGATTTCTATCAAAGGCAGTCTCAAGAAGGAAAAACCCCCTTTTGCTAATTTGCTTCATTTTGCTAATTTCTACCACAAGTGCCAAGAGCTGCCAACCCGTTTTAAGCTCCACAGATGTGAATGTAAAATTATTGGAATATTGTAAAGACAACTTAAAATTTTTTTTGGATGCAACTATTCAAATAAATTAAAAATAGCATCGTTTTAAGTGCTCCCATTACATACATTAAAATTTTCAGCAAATCTGCTTTAGTTACTGGATTTATACTCTTTTCTAGATTTAATTTTAGAATCACAAGAACATTTTAACCTAGAAAGGAAAAACTAAGCACTTTAAATAAATTAATTTCATAAAACCATTATAATTTATGTGAAAATATCTTTTATAGTATACTACAGAAAGACACATTAACTTTATCTTAACATTGCTAGAAACATAATGCAAAAATACTATAATTATAAATCTTAAATATCTCTAAAGGAAAATAACTGAAGGTACATTTCTCTTAGTATCCTATAATTTGCAAACAATAAAAGTAATAATTTAACTTTTTACCATGAGAATTCATAAATAACTTGAATACTTCAAAAGATCTATGATTTTAGCTGAAGGTTTTCCTCCCACCAATGCAGACCAGAACACTAGTATACCTTAGTAGATCGTTTCTTGAATTTTTTTGTGACCAAAAATTATACATTTATTAGTGGACAGACTTCTGGTGAGACACCTCTCCACATTTAGCTATCTCACTCTGGGATTACAAACACAGAGAATGTTACCAAGTTTTCTAGCATGACAAAATATATTAGAGATTATGATTGACTTTCATAGTTTCTAAGAACACAGGGTTACCACACTATGATTAATTTTTAAATAATTCTATGGATATTTTTATCTCATCAGTGTGAATCATCAATGATGTAAGCTAGAAATTATCTAAGGCTCTCTCACACTATATAACTCTTGCCCATATTTACTAAAAATCTTCTACAGAGGTTATTCAAGAATCTTTTTTTAGATTTCTTGACACTGTAGTTGAAACATATTATGAGACCTTTCTGATCCCCTAAACTGCCAGCGACTTATTTCTCCTCATCCCCTCCAGATAATCTTATATTTCTGTTATATATAATTACATGTGTACATATTTCTCCAGTAGAATGGAGGCTTCTTTTTGTAGTAGCAAAGAATTGGAAAATAAGTAGATGTCCATCAATTGGGGAATGGCTCAATAATTTGTGGTATATGAAGGTAATGGATATTATTGTTCTATGATGAATAAGCTGATTTTAGAAAGGCCAGGAAAGATTTACATAAATTGATGCTGAGCAAAACAAGCAGAACCAGGAATACACTGGACCTGAACAATAACAGAAAGAAAATGCAATGATCATGTTCTTCTCAGTGGTTCAGTGATCCAAGGCAACCCCAATAAAGTTTGGATAAAAAAACCCATCTACATCCAGGAAAAGAACTAGGGAGATTGAATGTAAATCAAGCATGCTACATTCACTTCTTCATGTTTTTTTTTTCTCTTCTGTAGCTTTTCCTTTTTGTTCTGATTTTTTTCTCCCAACATGATTCATAAAGAAATATGTATTAAAATTTTTAAAAATATATTTTGTGACAAAAAAGATTGGAAGCTTCTTGAACAAGGCATTTGACATCCCCAGTGCCTAATAGAATACTTGGCACACAGCAGGTGCTTAGTAATTATTCACTAATCTATTGATTGTATAGATACCAATGGACTATGCTAGCTGTTTACCACAAGCCACTCCATTTACTTTTAGGTGACAGTCAACTTTCACTCTTCAGAGATTGTAGTGTTCCACTTATCTCAGAGAGAAGACTATTGGGAGAAGATTATTGTTACTGAAAGGATAAGCTTCTGCTAGGGAAAAGCTCAGAATTATTAAAAGCATAGTAATTTCTTAAATGTAATACAACTCATTCTTTTCCTCTAATTCAATTTCTGGCCCAGTTCACTGTCTATCTGATTTCAGTGTCTGACCAAGAGAAAGGTTCTGACAGACCTAACATTCTACCAATTAAATTTTTTTGCTATCTGACAATTGTTTTCTTCTTGTATGAGAAACATACGTAAGAATTATTGGGTTAACACCTTCAGGTGAGTTCAGCCCAATTTAGCATACATTTGCTAAACTGCTATAATGTGTTTAGAATCATATTTGATTAAGTAGAGAAATTAAAACAGTATAAGGCAAGGTCTCTGTTCTCAAGAAACTTCCAATTAAAACATCAAACAACTGTGAGAAATGATTCACACGCTATTCTAATCAGTATTAATCAGTTTGATTTAATTCTATAGAGGTAATGATTATAAGGTTTGCCAATTACACACCAGGGCTGTGAATTGTAGGCTCTAAGTAACTTTATCATAGGAAGCCAACTAGCAGGCCTCCATCCTTGTTTGTCCTTATTATGGTGACCAAGCCCAGCATGGCAGCATGTGCGATTTTCATCCCCATTATACAGATGAGGAAACTGAAGCACAGAAGTAAAATGACTTGCTTAGTATTACAAAACTAGTTAGTGTTTGAGTGCAGATCTGAACTCAATGTCCAGCACTCTTTCCACTGAACCATGTATGTGCTTTAAATAGTGTTGATTGATTCACTGATATATACATGAGATATAAAAACTAGAAATATAAACATGAGAAAGATTATTTACTAAAGCCTTACTGTAGTGACCTCCATCTGATCCATGAAGTCTAAACCACCAGAGTACAAAGTCTGGCAGGTCCTATCAAATTGAATAGGAATTTTATTGTGTATGTACTAGGCTAGGTAAGCCCAGAGATGTCTTACCTCTTATACTTCTGCTAGAATGCTGTATTCTTATGTATAAAGACCAGGTGCTAGTTTATGGTAAGGATTTAGTGAATAGCAGTGAATGAGAAGAGATTGTCTCTCACGAGTTATATAAAGAAGACAATTCTTTTCTGAAGAACCAGACTGAATTTGACTAGAAAAAACCAATAACCATGCAAGCAAAAAGAGGAAAATTAAGACTAATATCTTCTTTAAAACCAATCTGTATTAAATTATTTTAAATATGCAATAATTTATTAAAGAATATAGTTAGAGGGGCATCTAGATGGTGCAGTGGATAGAGCACTGGCTCTGGAGTCAGGAGGACCTGAGTTCAAATCTGTCCTCAAATCTATAACACTTCCTAGCTGTGTGACCCTTGACAGGTCACTTAACTCCAATTGCCTCACCTCCGCCTTGCAAAAAAAAAAAATTGATTCCTGGATATATTCTTACAAATAACATCCCATGAGCTATGCAAAGTCTCTTACTCTTGACCTTTGGAAACCTTTTCATTCCATTCACTGAGAAAATTTGATTTTTAAGGTCTCAACGACTGTAAATATAATTCTATTCCTTTCAAGAATTCCAGGAACCATTCTTCCAGAACCACATGCCATCCTCTTCTGAATGTAGCCAATAATGACTGAATACTTTCTCTGTAGGCCATTCACTATTCCTGCCTTCCATTATGGAAGACAGAACTCCTACTTTTAAAAAATAATGTGTCCTCTTCCAGTTGATCAATGATGGACAGAGGTAGCTACACCCAGAGAAGAAACACTGGGAAGTGAATGTAAATTGTTAGCACTAATATCTGTCTGCCCAGGTTGCATGTACCTTCGGAATCTAATGTTTATTGTGCAACAAGAAAATGATATTCACACACATGTATTGTACCTAGACTATATTGTAACACATGTAAAATGTATGGGATTGCCTGTCATCGGGGGGGAGGGAATAGAGGGAGGGGGGGATAATTTGGAAAAATGAATACAAGGGATAATATTATAAAATATATATATATATATATATATAATAAAAATTATTAATTAAAAAAAGGAAAAAAAAACAAAAAAATAATGTGTCCTTTATATTTTATGACATTTTATGACAATAATAAAGACTTATAAAATTGCTTTAATTCTATCTTTACAGCTTTTCCCCCTTTTCACAATACCTTTCTGTTTTTGTCATATTCAGACTGAACTCCCAGGATATCCTGAAGATTAGTATCAGGAAATGTATTTTGCACAACATTTTTAATGATATCCACAGTTAATAAGTTTCCTTCTTTTACATTATGGTACATCTGTGAAAACAAGAATATATATATTTTTTACCTTTAGTATAGTTTACTTTTGTACTGCTTTAGATCTTGATTAAAATGTCTAAAGAGCACAAATATGTCTTGTATTGGTATTAAAATACATAAAAGTGACCTATCAGCAATATATAATTCCATGAAGAATATAGAATATCTCATGTTATCTAGAAAATAGAAGATAAAAAATTTTAAAAAAGAAATTAGAAAAGATAAGCAATGTCTCATTTACATTAGAAAGAAAATACAATAAAGTTATAAAATAGAATGTTGGAACTGAATAAGGATTATCATCTTACACTTTTAAGGTTTGCAAAGAACTTTAAATATATATTCTTTCATTTCATTGCCACAATACCATAAAATACATGCTGTTATTATTCTCCTTCCCCATTTTACAGATGAGGAAACTGAGGCTGAGAGGTTAAGCAATCAGTAAGTGTTTGATGCAGAATTTGAACTTGGGTCTTCTTGATCACACATCCAGAAATCTATTCACTAGCTGTTTCTTGTGTCACTTCTTTATTCTATAGATGGGGAAACTCAGGCTTATAGAAGTTAAATGTTCACACAGTGAGTGCCCAATTTCATACAGTAAATTAATGAAAAAGCAAGGACTAAAACTTAGTTGTCCTGATTTCATAATCCTGTGCCATTTATACTATATCACACTGCTATCAAATAACTTTAAAAGGGCTTTTAAAAACTGCTTAACAAATTTCAAAGCTGGGCCTTCAGTCCCTAGTAGTCTCAGAGCAATTTAGATCTCTACAGTTGGTAGAAGAGCTAGCTCTGTCTTCCTTTCTCACTTCCTCAATCAGTTCTAAAGGTCCCCAAATCTACTCAGGATGGTTCGGCACTAAGAATGAAATTTCCAGGGGCACTTCACCCTCTTACTTTGGATGCTTGCTTGTTTATGGGATCTAAATTCAGTGGAAATCAACAACTCTTTTCTTTCTGTTGCTATGAAGGAAAACCAGTTATTATCTGCCATATCATTATCTTTTGAATCTCCCAGATTTTACTATCTGCCCTGCCCCTAGGTCTGAGGATTCTCTGACAGTGTCATGTTAATTATTTAATTAATATAAAGAATCTTGGGTCTTGTCATTCATTCTAAGATTATATGCTTGGAACAAATAATGGACCTTCTTTTTAAGTTGTCTCTCAATAGAATGTGAGATCTCTGAGACCAGAAACTGTCTAGATTTTTCATTTTTATCCCCAGGGATTAGTACACTGGCACATATTTTTTGTAATGTAATAATAGCATAAAATATGTGTGTAGTGAATAAATACATTCATTTCATTCATTTGCTCATTATGTTCAACCAGTCTATAGCTATACTATAACTATACCTACCAAATAAAGTAATACTTTGTTCTATTTCATATATATTCTTGAAAAGTAAATCTTATTCACCCAAGAACATTTAAAATTTTAGAAATGAAGTATTTTAATTTCTGATTAAAAGGCAAATACTAACATTTAGACTTTATTTTTCTCTTACCATTAATGTTTGTTAAATAGTTTTTTTTAAAGTTATAGATGTGTTTTGTTTTTACTTTATAAACATTTTCATCATACTCCCACTTTGTGAGAGGTCTTAGTTAAGAAAAGTAAAACAGTTAAATAATGTTACTATTATAGTTATCACATCTGAAAGTGCATGTAACATTTCATGCCTATAGGAACTTCCTTATCTCTCTATTAAAAAAAACAAACCAATTAACTAAAATCTTTTAGCAAGAAAAGAATGAAGTCCAAACAATTAGATGGAAAATATTAAGAATCAAGAAATGTAAGACTTCAAAAACTCATGCCAATATAGCATAAACTTTTTGACAATAAGAGAATTAGAAATCAATGAAAACAGTAAGCAGAGATCATAAATTTTAAAAATTGACTTATTATATGTTTTAGTCAATGAAAATAAGTTTCTTTATATCTTTGACAAAACAAAGTTCAAAATTACATGCTATTAAAGATAAAAATGAGATTACAATATCATGTGAGAGTATAACAACTTATTTGAACTACTAAACAAACTCTTATCTTCAAAAAAAAAGGGAAATCAACAAAAGTTAAATATACATTCTTCACATTTCTTAGACAAATTTAATCAATGGTACTATAACAAGATGAAAACAACTAGATAATGCAAAAGCACAAGAAAATGTGATCTCTTCACCAATTAGAGATCAAAGGCAACTTAATTAAGTTAAATTAATTAAAATTAATTTTAGGATAGAGAAAAGAAAGAATAAAGTAAGAAGACTGAAAAAGGGAAGAGGAGGGGGCCAGAATATGAAGGGTTTAAAAAACAAACAAACAGAAGATTTTATATTTGATCCTATGGGTGTAGAGAGAGTCTAAAGATTTTATTGGATAACATGGTCAAACCTAAACTTGAGAAAAAATCACTTTGGTACCTCAGTAGAGGACAGACTAAAATGGGAAAGAAAACAACTAGAAAATTACTGTAGTAGTTTAGGCATGAAGTGATGAGAGCTTGCAGTAGAGTTTTATCTTTGAGTAGAGAAAAGATAATATATATAAAAAGTCATGAAGATAAAAATAACAGTACCAAGTGAGAATGACAAGTCAAGGATGACACCAAAATTGAGAGCCTAAGGGTGACTTTTTAGTAATCTTTCTTTAATTTTGTTTTAGCTTCTATTGCTTCTTTTTATTGTAAGAAGCAATAGCGTTTACAATTTTTTGCCATCTTTCTCTATAAGACTTTAAGGTGTTACTAGTATTACTTTTGGCTGCCATATCATTCCATTTGGCAAAGAGAGCACAAATTTATATCAAACAAGGAGATTTCTAGGATATTTGAATATTAGCATAGCAATTGATACAGTTAATATATTTCTGTAGAAATTTGTTAGACTTGGTATGATGTTGACTCTTTCATTCATTTTTTCTTTTTTTGACTTTGACCAGTCATTTGAATGGGGATGTTTAGATCTGTGTTAATTACATGTTACATTTTCCTCTATTTTTTTTCCTCTTAATTTTTAATTAATTTCAAATTTTGCTCTTAATAATCAATGGCTGACTGTATAGCCATCTGGCTTAGAGAATAACTTACACAAAAGTAACATAATTTTATGCTTTCTAAAATACAAAAAAATTATTTTATAGTGTCATTTGGTGACCAATATGTTCAGTGCCTCATTACCATAGTTAAGGATCTGCCATGGATTGCATTCTATTTGTATCACTTTTGGGAATCAAGAATTATTCATTTATAAGAATATCTTACATACCATACAAGATATATGATAGGGCCTCAATGAAGGTATAAATTAATATCTGATGTCCATTATAAAATACAAAATAAATTTGTAACAAAAATATATAAAACTATTAAGAGAAATTATTCTATACATAATAGTATACAAGTATTAAAAACTATCCTTTCCCTATTTAAACAAAAAATAATGCACCACAAATCATGGTAATTTTCTTCACTAAAATTTACATAATAAGGAATTTAAGGGAAACGAAAATAAACTATCTAAAATAAATTATTTTCTCCCTACAAATACTCACCTTTACTATGGCAGCAAAAGCTTGTGTGATATTATATTCTTCGATAATGTAATTGATAACTCGCCAAAGGGCAACTCCAGCATCATTATGTCCATCAATTACATCATCTGTATTAAGAATGAAAACAAAACCTATTCTGGGGATAAAAAGATAAATGAATTTAATATCTTTAATACCATAATATTTTAATAATAAAATATATTGAAAGGAAGAAAAGGTCAAACATTTCAAGGAAAATCATGATTCAAAGAGGGAAGGAAGGGAACCTGGTAGTATCAAATCCCAAAATAATATTAAAAAATGAAAATGTTCAAATTATTTAATACTGGCTAAGAAATAGGTTGAGAATTGGAACAGATTACAAATATAACATATAAAAATTGCATTTGATAAGTCCAAAGATACCATCCAGTGGAATAAGAATCCACTATATGACAAAAATACTAGTAAAATTATAAAAGAGCCTGGCATAAACTAGGTATAGATCAATAACACTTATTATACAACAAGATAAGCTGCAAATGAATACAGATAGACATAAAAGGTAACATCATAAATAAATTAGAGGATAATATAAGAAGTTATCTTTTTTTAGGTCATAGGACAGAGACATAATTGATGACTAAACAAGAGATAATGGAAGGTAAAACAGACAATTTGGATTATGCAAAATTAAGGTTTTTGCATAATAAAAACTGGCACATAAGAAAAGTGGGCAAAAATCTTTATTTTCAATAATACTTTTAACATTCATTTAAAAAAAAAAATTGAGTTCCCCAAATTTTCTTTTCCTCTATCCTCCTACCATTCATTAAGAAGGTAGGCAATATAACAATTATACATGTGAATTTCTGCAAAACAACATTATCAAGAAAAATAAGATTATATAAATAAATGAGTGTGTATATATACACACAAACAAACACACACACACAATGTATGTGTTGATCAGTATTCAGAGAAATAGTTCTACTTCTGTAGAACTCTGGAGAAAACAGCAGCAACAAAAAGCACAAAGCTTACAACAGTGCTCCTCCATAGCAGGTAGGCAGAGCCCAAAATAAATATACAATTCAAAGTAAAAAAAAAAAAAACATATGTCAGAAAAATCATCAACCAATCAAAAAAAGGAACTTGACTTTTAAAAACTACTATGTTGAAAGGAAAGCTCAATAAATTCAGAAGAAGACAATGAAGTCAAAACATCTTAAGCAAAGCCTCAAAAAAATTGGAAATTGGTCACAAGCTTAACCAAAGAAAGAACAAAAATTTATTTGTAAAATCAAATAAGAGTGGTAGTGGAAAAATTGGGAAAATAAATAAGAGTGATGCAAGAAAATTATGAAAGAGGATTAACAGCTTAGTAAAAGAGGCACAAAAAATTATGCCTTAAACAAAATTTGGACAAATAACAAAAAAAGATATGACATCTCCCTGAAGAAAATAATTCCTTAAAAATTAAAATTCAGCAAATGAATGCTAATGATCCCATGAGATATACAGTCATAAGAATGGAAAAAAAAATAGAAGAAAATGTCAAATAAGTTATTGAAAAAAAACTGACCTAAACAAAAGACTGAGGAGAGCTAATTTAAAAATTATTGAACCACCTGAAAGTCATGATCACATTTTCAAGAAATTAAAAAGGAAATTTGCCCTGATATCTAAAAAAACCAGGCCAAAATAGACTTCCTACATGTGAATAGCAGAATGGATTAGAAGCTAGAATTCAACAATATATTAAGTACAAGAAACATACCTAAAATTGAAAGCTACATATGAGTTAAAATAACAGGTTGAAGCAATATCTAGTATTCTTTAGTTGAAGTAAAGAAAAAACACAAAAACAAAATGCATAACAATCATGATCTCAGAGCAAAAGCAAAAATAATCCTAATTAATATTTATTAGAGAGATTTTTTTCTTTTGCATTTTATTAAATAAATGTGAATGTAAAATTGTAAAAGTATTAATTATTATTATTTTTTTTTGCTTTTGCTTTGTCTGAGATCATGACTGCTATCCTTCATGCTGCTTATTTCCTGACAGTGTAGTGATAAGACCTAGTATGCAGAATGAGACATACACACACACATAGGACATAGTGAATGAGAGAATTTGTTTTATTTAACTATACATACTTGGTACAGGGGTTTGTCTTTTGTTTTTATTTATTTTTTAATGAGGATGGGGAGATAGAGGGAAGAGAAAAATTGATTTTTTTTCAATTGAAAAAAATAAATTTTAAATGAACATAATAATATAAAGTTCCTTTGATATTATTTTTTTTAAATATGTTTTTCCCTTTAATAAAGAATTATCCAAGAGAAAATTCTAGAAGGGAATAATTCCACTACTATTCTAAGAAAGGTATCAGAGAATAAAATGACTTAGCCACAAGGACTACTAAAAAGAAACTAAGTAAAAAACTATAAATGAAATGAAAGTATTTGAGGAAAGATATGGAAGGAGAAAAAAAGTAGAGTAAAATTTATTGAAGAGAGAATTAGAATGGACCAAATAGAAATGAATAATTCCATAATTACAAGAAATATTAGGAGAAAATCAGATTTTTTAAATGGGGGAAAAAACCGCCATAGTATCTGTCAAAAACAATTGTCCTAGAAAATGTATTCAAAACAAACGCATTATTAACTTTCTAATCATTCTCTCTTTGCAAAATACCCTGCTGCAGTCAAGGATACTACCATTTTTTCAGTTTCCCAGATTAATCTCTTTGTCATCCTTATCTCCCCTCTTACTCATTCACTTAGCATATCCAATCTGTTGCCCAATCTTGCTATTTGACTTCAAAATACTTTTTAATATTTCTCCTTTTCTTAACTTAAAAAGTGACTAACCTAATGCAGGGCCTCCTTCGATCATGTTTTGGACTCAAAATAGCCTCCTATTCAGTTTTCTCTGCCTTTAAATCTTTCCTCACTCCAATTATGCTCACATTGCAACAGCAATTTTCTGGAGTCACCCTATACTCTACTTAATAGATTTCAGTGATTCCTTATTGTTTGGATCTTCTTACATTATGTCTCTTCAAAATATCTGCAATATAGTGACTTGGGTATTTTTACTGTTACTTCAATATGACATATTATTCCCCAACTCTGTGCCTTTTCGCTGGCTATCTCCATGCTATCATGCTCTTCCTTCTCACCATTACATTATGACTTCCTTCATCCAAATCCTATCTTTCCCATATTCTCCTTCTCCCTTATTCCAATTTGCTATTATTACCTTGCTATTACTTTCTCTTGACAAAGAATTGATAGACTGAAGAATGCAAAATGAGATATCTTTCTGAATATGTCAAAGGAATTTATTTTGATTGGTTTTTTTTAAATTTACAACATATATTTAATTGCACATATTTTGTATGTACATTTTGTTGCATGTTGTTGCTCCTTTTAGAATGTGAACTCTGTGAGATCTCTTCACATTTTTATTTTTTGTTGTAGCCCAAATGCTTAGGATAATACCTGAGAAACAGGAAGAGATTAATAAATGATTTTGAATAAAATGTGAGATAATTTAAGAATTATCAGAGTAAATGAAATTTATGATTTTTAAAAAAGGTTGGATTCAATATTTCAAGAAGTTTTAAGTGAAAATTATCTAGATCTAAACCAAAAGACATAGTAAAAAAGACAGAATCTATGAACGGCTTCTGAAGCAATTCCTAAAATGAAAAATCCTGTGAACATCATAGCCAAAATCCAAACTTTTTTTGTCAAAGAAAACTATTGTAAACATCCAGAAAGAAGTTCAAAGGCAATAAACCATAATCAATATGAATACATTTTTGTAGTTACCACTTTTTTTGGGAGATGAAAAATAAGAATACAGTTTTCCAAAAGGCAAAAGATACAGTTTGATACCTTTTGCTTTATAAAACTTAGTTTAAGCTCATAGGGAAAACTGATCTTCAATAGAATAGATTTTCAACATAATTCTGATGAAAAGACCAGAACTGAGTAGAAAATTTAGAAATTCAAACAAAGGAGTCAAGTGAAACCAGAATAAATAAGTGAAAAGGTCCCTATTGTAATGTTTTAAGAAATAAAAAAGAAGTATCTCTTCAAAACTTTAATGTTTTCAAGGATCAAAGACAGATATCGGATTGATGAGATAAGATGAAAGGATACAGAAGTGAATCAATTCTGGTTTGATGATCATAAAAAGCAAAGGAAAGGAAGAAACAGGAAAGATTTCTCATATTGTGAGGGAAAAAGTGGAGGAGGATGGGGTAGAAGGCACTGCAAGCACCTCATTCTAATCAAAGATAGGTTGAACCGACATGCTTACACAAAAACAATGAATCTGTAGGAAAAGGATTATTTAAACTCAAGAGAGAAAAAGATGAGAAATCAGGAGAATGGAGAAGAGGTTTAAGAGGGACAGTGTTAAAATTAAGAACCAATTGTTGGGACTTGAATGAAGGGAAGAGAAAATAGGTAGTGGCACTGAAGAAGCTCATTGGTCCAACTAAAGACCACCATCAGCAATCACAAAGCTGTTTTAACACTATCCTTGTTGCATGTTTTCCCTTTAGAATATGAACTCTTTGAGTTCAGTGATCATATTTTTTGCTTTTTATTATAGCCCAAATGATTAAGATAATACCTGACACATAGGAAGAGATTAATAAGTGCTTCCTTTTAAAAAGAAGAAAAGAGAAAAAGATCAATAAAAAGAGGGAAAAGGACAAGAGGATAGAATGGAGATAAAAAAATACAATTAATAATCAAAACTCATGATGATGAATGGAATAGACTCATCTATAATACAATAAAATATAATAGAATGAATTAGAAGCAGCAAAATCCAATGTTTTAAATTTTTAATTACATTTAATTATATATTAATTATAATTATTTAATAACATATATATTACTTATAATTTATAATTATAAATTATTTATTAATATATAACATGTAAATATTTATTATTTTACATACTTAAAACATAAATATTAACATGGAGATAAAAAACAAGTGACATATAATGCTAAGCAAAGAAAAAGTAAATTGTCACAATTAAAAGACATGAATAGGTGAATACTAATATATTAATGCTTAAAAGTTCAATAAATAATAAAAGGTTTATAAACATTTCTCCTATGTTTGGTACTTTTATAAATATTAACTATGATCTAGGGCATAAAAGTTTTATAAGCATATGTAGAAAATTACATTTTAAACTGATTTTAGTAAATACAAATTTTATAAATAACCTATTACATAGATACAGTAAAAGTTACTGACAAAGTATATTTATCTTTGTTTAAAACAATAAAAACTATAGGAATAAATAGAATAGTATATACATGAAACCAAGAATCAGAATTATTTATTAATGAAAACATTTCCAATAAGATCAGAAGGAAAGTAAAGATGTCCTTTAGCACTAATATGATTTGCTGCAATTTTAGAAATTCTAGTATTACCAAGATTAGGAAAAGAAAAAGAGTATAAACTTTGTGAAGAAGGTAAGGAAATTATTGCTTTCTGCAGATGATTATATTTAATTAGAGAAGTTTATAGATACAGATAAAATCAGTGGGAAACAACTTAAACAGATTAGAAGAATATCAAATAAAACCACATAATCATAACATTTTTATAAATTACCAACAAAACTCAGCAGGAAATTTTTTTTTAAAGAGAGAACTGGCATTGAAGTCAGAGAGTCTTATACAGAGTTCAACTCCTATCTCTTTCATATTTTGACTATGTGATCCTGGACAAGTCATTGAACCTGTCAGGGGCCTAAGCAACTAAGACTCTGAATAACAACAATAATAAACTATAACCATAAGCTTTAGTTAATAACTACCTAAAAGTATCGTTAAATAAAGGATATGATCTTTGGCAAGACTATGCTATTATTATTCAGATACTATCAAATCTCCTAAGGAATACTGGTTACCCATGAAAGGCTGTAATAAAAGAAGGGTGTAATCAGGGGGTAGTACCTATTAGATAAAAGAGTTTAAGATATGATAAAATTTTTCTTTTACTGAGAAGACATTAAAAATGATCACTATTAAGTTAATTTGGGAATGCTAAAAAATAAGATGTGTATATGCTTTAATTGATCATATAATAACTGACTAGAAGATTTTAAAAGAGTTATTTTAAAATGAGAGCTATTTGTTTAATTTTAAGAGAAATCCAAAGCTTTAGCTAGAAAGGAATATACATTTAAAAAAACATACAAAATTTTGGCTTCTAACTTAATAGTAAGAGAACATTTCAATCTTAAGCAATCTTATTTAAATATAATTTTTAAAGAAACATTCCAACTAAAAAATCAATTTAGTGTTATAATTTTAAAATTACCTTAGAGGGATTCTGTACTGATAGAACAGTTCAGCAATTTTTATAAAATCTATTGTAACTTCTTGACCAGGATCGATAAAAAGAACCTAAAAGGAAAATAGAATTTAGTAATTAAAATTATTTTTTATTTTTAAATATCCACTATTACCCTGGTAAAATTTAAAGTCAGTGTGGTTTTCAGTTGATGAAATTAATTATAAAACTCTCTATTAATGTAAACATTTTGAGTGAAGTAGCTATCACATTAATGTGTAAAGTTTTTTTTAAACAATGTAGTTATTAGAAATCAATGTCAGCATTACTCAAAGCACTTTTAAGCTATCTTCTTCATGTTATCCTATCCTCAGCATATATCATCATTTCTTTGCTAAACCTTTAAAAATGCCCTCAAAAAAGCCTAATACAGAGTCTACATCTCATATGTAATTAAAATATATGTAAAATTATCAATCATATTTTACAAACCTCATTTATTTTCTATTTAATTTAGAATTCAAAATCCAAACATTTTTAATTCAAATATTTAATATTGCAATGGAGTATAATGAAAATCTTTTAAGATGGTTAGAAAATTGATAGCTGAGTATCACTATATTTGGCATAAATGTAAAGATTTACTACACTAAAATGTTATGAATGGAAGATTTGTTTCTGTGCAACTGAAATTTGAACAAATCTTTTATACAGTCCCTTAAAAGAAAATGTGCCTGCTGACAAATCCGAATTAGGGAGATCTCTGACATCATCATCAGAGGGCTTTAGAATTGGAGGGGAAGAGTTGTCAGCTGATTAGATAATGTTAACATACTCCAGTGGGTAACGTAAGAGAAACGAACTTTTCAACCGAGAAATTCACAAACCTGTAGTTTAAAATTTAACCAATGATGACAGCTCTCTTATGAATTTCTAGGTTTCTTTGCTACAGAAAGTGTGTCACTTTGAATCTTAGGTTTTGATAACTTTCAGATACTCTTGCAAATACTTTTTATATCCCAATTTTCCTATTGTTTACTTAGTTGAGCATGATAACTCCAAAAGGCTGCTATTTATTTGAAATGTATCTAATTTTTTAGAGAATGAAATGACTTTTAAGATTGAACAACTTACCAGATTATAAAAATTACGTCTAATTGAGGGGATATTTCCAGGGTATATTGGCTCCAAAAGTTCCTGGCAACTCGCTGACCACATAGAATATATATCATCTTGTTCTAAATTATTCACCCACTAGAAAAGAAGCCAGTAATTTTTTAAAGTGATAATATTGATAAACATAGGAAAATAAAGCTGGGAAAAGAATAAAAGTGAAATTTAATAGTAGTATACATTTCTTTGTCCTTATTCATAATTTGCTTTGAAATCAACTTTTTGTGGTATGTTGCAGTCGTACACACCTTGTATACAAATGTTTTACTGATGTTCTTACTTTATATATAGATCTTAGATTCACAGTACTGAAAAAGACTTTAGAGATAGCAATAACAATAATAACAAAATAGTTGGTATTTATTAAGCAGTTTAAGGTTTACAAATCACTTGATACACTTTCTCATTTGATACAATCATATAAGCAATTATTATTATATTTCATGGGTGAGAAAACTGAGGCTTAGGGAGTTTAAGAGATTTGTTCAGAGTTTCATGGTTACTAAGTATATATGAGTCTTCCTGACTTTAATTCTGACATTCAACTCAATATGCTGAACTACCATTTAATTTCACTATCACATTAGTATAGAAGAAGAAACTGAGACCTGGAGAAATAACTTGGCCAAGGAACCAAAGAGTATTAGTATCAAACCAATACTAATTGGAATTAGAATTAGAATTCTAATCTGGAGATCTGATGTAATATCAAGGGATTATTTAGAGAGTTAGACAAAATAAGAATAAAATTCATCCAACAGAACAAAAGTCAAAAACATCAAAAGAAACAATAAAAAAGTTGAAAAGGAATCTTATCAGATCTAAAATTTTATTATAAAATAATTATAGCTGCTAATGAAAAAAACTAAAAAAGAAAAAAAATCTAAATATTAGTTTAAATAGGTAAAATTTAGGAGCACAGGCATCAGCTCCTTTTCCCTAATATTCTTAAAGTTGCCACTTGTATTTTCCTTAAAGAATTGCTATTTCGGGGCAGCTAGATAGTGCAGTGAATACAGCACCAGCCCTGAAGTCAGGAGGACCTGACTGAGTTCAGATGTGACCTCACATACTTCCTAGTTGTGCGACTGTGGGCAAGTCACTTAACCCCAATTGCCTCAGCTATTGATAGAAATTGCTAATTCTATCCAGCCAGCTTTGAGTGATAGTAGATCTATCCAGTTAAAGTCTAGGCTTGGGTATTTCCACTTTCCTGGATGGCTCACTGTATTGCAATGAGCCCTAATTGCATGAGCATGACACAATAGAATTGAACACAAACTTGTCTGAAGGTATTCAGTCTTTACTCATAACCAGAAAAGTAAAAGGAATATAAAATATAATGAATGAATTACTACATATACTACACCTCTCTTAGACCTATTCACAACTAGGCTGTAGGTGCAACCCTAAATCAGGGTTCTTCTTAAACATATTTCAGATGTCTAGTCTCAGAAGTTGTCACTTGAAAATGAAATAATTCTCAGATAGAATGAACAACTTTACCATTTATGACTTCCACTGGCTTTCCCATTCAAGATTCAGGCAAACTTGGCTCTTTCAGATTGTTCTTTTACTCTAAATCCGGGCCTTTTGGATGTTCTATATCTTGTCAGCTCTTCTTCCTGTTGCTTTTAAGCTCTTAATACTCCTCAATCTACAATTGGCCATGTAATGGTCAGTCAAGCACAGGTGCTTTATAACCACTGCTCTATATTTTGCCATTTCCCTCTCATTGAATAATCCTACAATTACTTAATTTTCAAATTGGTTCTTTATAGATTTATCAGCTCAGTTTTATAGGGATGTACACTTTTGCAAGCTTTATGGTGGGGTTCACTAAGACACTTGTCCCATGGCTTGCTCTCCCCGCTGTGAAATAGAATAAGGAAAGAGTAATATATACCTTCCTTGGCATTAATAATCAGAGAATTGTTTAAGAGTTTTATTTTTGGTTTCACTTTTTAAGGAATCTTTTATGATGTGGAAATATGAATGAAAATTCTTTATTGGCTATATGTTAGGTGCTAAATGATTGTCATGACAGTCACATGCTTTTTCTAGGAAGATTCTGGGATGAACTTCCTCTTCTACCTCAGAATTAGGATCAGGGTTTCCCGAACTTCACATTTCTCTCTGCCATGTTTATGTCTGTCAGAATTGGGAATTATTGTTCCTCCTAGGGCAAAGTGAGTAGAGAGTAAAGAAACTGCTTTATTATTCACAGAAAGTAATTTCTTTCATCCATTCACATGGTTCCAAGTACCATATTCCTGTAAACTTCACTTTGTCTTAGTATTAGCAGCTGCCTTAGAGTAACTGGAATGTAATATGTAAAAATGAAAATGTTCAGATTTTTTTTTCCTTTTTTAGTTTTTTCATTATTAGCTATTATTATTTTATAATAAAATTTTAGATCTGATAAACTGTAGTAGGGTCATCCTACAGTAAATACTTGTGCAATAGATATAAAACCTTTCTGGTTTACTGGCTATACAGATTTTCTTATGACAGGCTCTCTTTTATATCCTCCCTTTCCTCCAGCCTAGAATCTTTATCTTTTCTGGAATCCTCCATATCTAGAAACTTCCATGACCCATAATGCTGACAAGTTCTTAGTATTTCTCCATCTGTTATAACAGAGATGAAAAAACAATCCGTGGATCATCTTACCTCCATTCCTTTACCCCACCTCCAAAATTACTATTTCTTGCCTATCTCACTGAACTGTCTTGTGTTATGAGAATAGTTATTAAGCAATTTCCATGTTAAATTATGAAGAATAATGTGAACTTGTCCGTGTGACAGCTGAGAAAAGTGATTTTTTTTTACAGCTCTTGCTGTAACTATCTTATATATCTATCTATATCTATATCTATCTATAGCAGTTGTATACTTGTCTTTTCAGTGACTGACTCCTGGACTTATCTATCTCCCCTCCACTGTGTTTATCTCTCTGATAACCATGATCCAAATATCTTTTGCTATGTAAACACTATTTCTTTGCATTATGGTCCTAGGAGTCTTAAATGTGGCTTTTAAACTTACACTGTATAAATTAAAATTTACCTATGTCAAAGGGTTATGCCTTATTTGTATGGCTTTTAAGATTCTTAGCATCTATTAGGACAGATTGGTAAGATTAGATGAGTGCTCTGAAATTTAGGAATGAGATTAGAGGCATTAAAAAGATAATCTTTCTCTGGAAGATTGAGAAGTTATTACAAATAAAATTCTTATCATGTAATTGAAATGATCATTTTAAAGAACAAAAAGAAAAGCCATAGAAGGAAAACTAGTTTAAAAGAAAATATATATATGTACAAAGATTTTACATGGACAAAATAAAGCTAGTTTAAGAATGGAAAGTTGATTACGTGAAAAAATTTACATCCATTATCTCTCATAAAGGTTTGATATACAAAATATATAGAGAAATAAATATATAAGCATGTTATTCCTTAATGGAAAAAATAGTCAAGGAAGATAAAATGATAAAAATTCTTCTCAAAGTAGAATGCAAACTATTATCAACTACTTCCCTATGAAATTATTCAACATCAGCACAGATACTTTATCCTGAAGGCCACAGGGTCTTTGTATATGACTTATAGCTGAAACCCTCTTTATATATTATCTTTCCTAAAAGAATGTGAACTCTCATTAGGAATGAGATTAGAGGCATTAAAAAGATAATATTGGATTGCTTGCCATCTAGGGCAGGGGGTTGGCAGGGGGAGGAGAAAATCCGAAACACAAGGCTATGCAAGGGGCAATGTTGTCAAATTATCTGTGCATGTTTTGAAAATAAAAAAAATATTTAAAAAAAAGGATGTGAACTCTATGAAAGCAGGGACTATCTTGTTTTTCTTATTTAAATTCC
The DNA here is from genome assembly GCF_048593235.1 of Sminthopsis crassicaudata. Lineage (NCBI taxonomy): Eukaryota > Metazoa > Chordata > Mammalia > Dasyuromorphia > Dasyuridae > Sminthopsis > Sminthopsis crassicaudata. The sequence continues at coordinate 148,841,028 of NC_133619.1, forward strand.
TGGTGTTTAGTACAAGGCTTTGCATATAGATGCATAAGAAATGCTTTTTTCATTCATTCATCCATTTTTTCATTTGTTTATCTTTATACAGGTTGTATTTCCCTTGAAAAATGTGAACTGGGAGGACTATTTTTTTTTTTTTGCCTATTTATAATAGTACCAACTAGAGAGCAGTATACAGTAAAAATGTATTGGATTAGATTGTGTTAGGTTGTAGGCACTCAAATGAGAAAGTTGTAATTACTAGAAAACAAATTGGATTAAGAACAAATCCTCCCACATTAACCTTATATTCTTTTTTGAAAAGGTTACTAATATTAGCAAATGGAAAGAAATGTTGTATATATACTGTATATAGATTTTCAACAAGTCAATTAGTATGTCTTAAGAAATCAATTCTCTTTTAATCATTCTACCTATCCACTAAGCCAAGTATCTAAAATTATTAAGTTGTAGAGACAAGATTTCTTGTTGAAGAAATCATAGGTTTTTGACTTTTTTTTTTTTTTTTTTTGCCTCATGATCATTTGTTACTAGATGGCTGGCTATTTTAACAATGATACTCTGAAGCCTGACTGCCATCAAAATCATATGACTTCAATCCAACTAGTCAAGAAAAAGTATTATCTCTTTACCTGAAAATAATGACACAGGTGTTAATAAAATATCTGGCAGAGCTTTTCATAAATAAGGACTTCAGGGTACTCATCCAATCTGTTCAACAACTGCTGGTATTGAAAAGGAACTGAACTTATAGGTAACCTACCATTGTCTAAGAAGGTATATTATAGTCTTGTTATGAAACATCAAGAAGTAATTTTTTGTAACATACTCAGTTCTCACTTTCTAGTGAATGTAGTGTTTCAATAAAAATCCATTATTAGTAAAAATAGTATTAATATATTCAAATTTATAAAGATTTATTTGAAATGAGATGTAATACAGTAGAAAGAACTCTGGGTCGAAAACCCAGGAAAATAACATATGAATTGACATAGGGTTTTAATAATAAGCTAATGAATTTTAGACTCTCTCCCATTTAGTCTTAAAGGCTGAACTAAATAAACTCTTAAGTCCCTTTTATATATAAGATTTACAGTTTGATTAAAAAAACTTTAAAGATAGATAATATTTAGATAATAAAGATAGGACAGTATTAGAAATACAAGCAGAATTGAATGCTCTTGTTGAAAAAGGATTTTAAAATATAAGAAATGTGTGTGCATTATATATATATATATTTTCTTATAAATAACTTGTTTCTCCAAAGGTCTTATCAACTATTTGAGGGCAATGCTTATATTTAATAATTCTTCTGTGCTCACCAAAAAATTTTAATATGGTATTTGAATAAAACTTCTTCAACTAAATTGAGAATAAGCTTTACTTTGGAAAACTAATTCTATTTGGGAACCCGAAATATCTTCTAACTTCTACATATATCCCAATTTTATATATCTTTCAAAAAAGAGTTTAAATCCTAAATTATCCATAAACTTTTCCCTCATGATTTCCCAATCTTAAAGTGATTTTCATCTCTAAAAACATTTACAATTATTACCATGCATGTAATTTTAATATTAATTAATTTATAAACAAATAATATACTGATAAGTAAAATTTCCTTTATTGTTTTCAAATTATGTTACTATATTGATATGATTTAACTTTAATATTTCTATGTCTTATCTTCCCAACTAAGCTGCATGCTCTTTGCTTCCCCAAATGCAATAAATATAGGACCTCGTTTCTAATAAGCACAATTTTGGTCTTGATTTTGAGATCACTGAAAGACAGTCTGAAATATTCTGGTCAAAATTTTGAACTTTGATTAGAATATGTTCAAATCCTAGGAATAAGATCTATATCCAACTTCTCCCAGATTCTTCTTACTAGAAACTGTATGGCCTAGACAACAAACTTCTTGACATTACATATTTGAAGAGAAACATTGGTTCAGTATTACATAGCTCCAAATGTTTACACCTAATATAATACTGTATCAATTTGACGGGATAGAAAAGAGGAATTCCATTAATTTTGCCATTTTGTTCATTATTAGGATGACCAGGAAAATGCAAGGAAGAAAAATAGAGGAGAGCAATAATTATGAAGAAGAGAATTGTTAAGAATAAAGAATATGAATACTTACATTATTGCAATCATGATTTAATATTCCTTGGTAAGGACTGGGAAGGAGAATGATGAGTGAAGAAAAGGATTAAAAGTAAGAAAAAGGAAGCATAAATAGTCAAGATTAAGATTTTATGGAAAAGAGAAATAATAAAAATGAATACAAATTTATCGCTTTATAAAGTAACATATTAAATATTTTATGAAAGCAGAATCTTCTAGTTGTTTTAAACAAATGCTTCAAGTTTAATTTCACAAAATATGTTAGAACCTTCATTAACTTCAATATATTCCTACTATTTTAATGAAAATATAGGACCTATTGGTATTAGCATAAAATTACATTATAAAAACTTGTATAAATTTTCATTTAAGTATTGAAAATGAAAACTCATAAAAATCAGATTCAAAAACACACGATAATTTAATTTTGCATTAACCAAAGGGGAAAAGTTATTTAATTGAATATTTTGCAATAATAACTAGGCAGTGACATGAACAATGTATTTCTAAATGTTCAAATTTTTAAAACCTGAATTCAGACATCACTAATTTGAAAACCAAATGATTCAACAGATGATATAGCAGCCTTGTAAAGTACTTATCCCAACAATAAAATTGATAGTTTTGTTGACAAATTATTCTATCATATTTTAGTTTTAAAAAACTTATGAAGAAGTAATGTTGATCTGTTAATATTTTCTCTGTCACCAAGGATCTTTTGAAATAAAAGGTCCCCAAAATGCAAGCCCATATTCTGCTGTGCCAAGCACTTCATATTATTTTTTCTAATGTATATGATATCAAATGAATACTCTTAATTTTCATTGTTTATCATACATCTATTTTCATGGTAGTCCTCTCCCAGAAAAATGTCAAATCATAAAACTTCAGTTAATGACCATAAACTCAATAACACAAGAATTACTGAAATGGTCACTTTTTTTTTCATGAAATATTTTTTAAAAGTGATGAACTTAAAATTAAGTGAAATCAGACCAATAATGGCATATGAGAAATGGTAATATAAAAATTATTCTACTTCTGAAATTAAGATTATGAAAAAAACATAATTGCAAGAATATCCTAGTACCTAAGCTCTTTTTCTTATACAATGTCTTATCTACTTGCTACTTCTTCATTCTAAAGATGATGAACTACAAAGCAAATTTGAGTAAAGGCTATGTGACATAAAGAATCACAAAAAATATTTGCTTTGTTTTAACATGAACCAAACAATTTCTTGCCATTTCCTTCTAACATATATGGAATAAAAGCTCACACTTAAGGAACTCAGAAGTACTACCAAAAAATGTGATAAAAGTGGAATGCCTCATACCACCACTTTTCCTAAAATGTTTAACTAATCCTAGCAAATGGCTCATGCATAACAGGATTTATGCAGTATTAAACCTTAATTTGCTAAAAGTTTTTACCTAAAGACTTAGAAATATATACAAACTTACCATTATTGAAGTATGTCGAATATCTAATGCATAGTTGTCATCCATATGATGTGTTTTTAATTTTAAAAGTTTGCTGAAGTCTTTTTCTTTAATCCCAAGATCACGAAGGCCATTCATTGCTTTCCCTTCTAATTTCAGCATATCCAGAATACTTAATAGTCAAAGAAAAGAAATAAATACATATATTATTGTTAAATAATTTCAAAAATTGATCTAGGATATCATTGCTATAGGGAGTATCTGGGGAACAAGCTGTACCAATAAAAGCCAGGACCTGCTCAGAAACTTATTGTATTAGCTATTTGGTCATTGAGAAGTGAAGTGATCTAGTGACAATATGTGTCAGAAGTAGGACTTGATTCCAAATTCAGCTGTTTTGAATTCATCTATATGTTTAGTATAACTTCAATGTGTACCTATGTAACTATCTAAACTATTAAAGTTCAGATTTAACAATTTAATTAGGATTGAATATGTGCTATAATACTGCCATTGTGGGAGGTATAGAAGAGAGTATGGAACAGAATGATACAAGCTGGAAAAGGGGGAACAAGTTGCTATCTGTACCTTTAGAAGAAGGGTTTCTTTTACTAAAAAGGCAATGATGCTATCATTAATGATTAATTTGTACAAGGGAACAAGATTAGTCATCAATACAGTTTTCTTGTAAGTAGAAAAGCCCAGGACATAAGATAATCAGAAGCTCTTCAGGTTTAAAAAATGCTTCTCAACAAGAGTACCACCAATACAAATTCAGAGGCAGAGGAGCTTTGCCCAACTGAATCAAATATAATATCCTTGCTGAATATGCTTTTTATTACAATGTTTTTTTAATTATCCTAGTGGTAGCTTTAGAGACAGAAAGTTCTGAATTAAAATTCTATCTCGATACATATTTCTAGGCACATGATCCCTGGCAGACAGTTTAAAACTCAGCTTCAGTTTTCTTAGCACCCACCTCTTTATAAAGTACTTTATAAAGACTAAAGCATTCATAAACATTGCTGTTATCATTCTCAAACCTGCACTTCTACCAGACCTGAGTCAAGCCAGACATGCTCCTTTGGTATAGAAGTCAATCTACCCACATTTTCTCCTCTTGGGCAAAATTGATCCAATATTAAGCCTTTCCTTAGGTCTTTTCTATATTTTATAGCACCACTGCATACATTGTAGAGTTTTCTTACAGCTGTATATCAGGCATACTTTAAAAAAAGTTTTATTGATTTTTTTTTAATACCACAGACCCTTCCCAATATTCCCTCAGTATAAATATTGAACTCTACTTTGTCAAAACAAGAAACAGCTAAGCAAAAGTGACTGACAAGAGTACTAAACCTAACTGTGCATGCAGCTTCCCAATCCCATAATCCCTCACATTTTTACTAGAAAGCAGGAAGTCTGCTTTATTGTTTTTTCTCAGACCAAGAGAGTTCCCAGAAACTTCTTGTTCTTTCTCTACCATTTTGCTCTGCCTCTGAAGATCATTTTCTGACCTCTTTTCCAGATAAACAACAAGATCATTTTTCCACCTGAAATGCTTTCAAGAAGGATTAGGCCATTCCACAGTTCCAAAAACAGTATATTGACATGTCTATCTTCTCACATTCTGGATGCAGATGGTTGGCTCTCTCCATCACAAGTCTACTGGAATTGGTCTGAATCACTTCATTGTTGAAAACAGCCAAGTCCGTCAAGAAGTGTGTTCTCTTAGTTCTATTCACTCTACTTAGTGTCAGTTCATGCAAGTCTCTCCAAACCTTTCTGAAATCATCTTGTAATATTCTACATTCATATGCTATAATTTATACAACCATTCCCCAACTGATGGGTATCCACTCAGTTTCTTTGTCACTACAAAAAGGGCTGCTACAAATATTCTCGCACATGTGGGTCTTTGAGAAACATACATACACACATATATGTATATGTGTATGTATATATATACATACACATTATATGTATATATATACTCATACATACACATACATATATATATAACATACACATATCCATATATATTACACACATATGCGTATATTATTTATGTATATATGTTTTATTTTCTCACTGCCAAATGTTTTAACTTCAGAATTTGATATTATTTTTAAAAAGTAGATAACATTAAGGGAAAAAACCATTTCATATGCTTATTACTGTAGCCTAAGACCAATAAGACTTTCCATTCTATTTGCAGATGAACCTTCTATATGTGTTGTTTTCATTAGAATGTAAGCTCCTTGAAAGTAGGGATTTTCACTTTTCTGTTTGTATTCCTATTGCTTTGCACATAGTAAGTACTTAACAAATGCTGTGCTTGTTGCCAGATATGTTGTAGAGAATATTTGTATTTAGGCAAAAATTTGGTAAGAGAGTTATCCCTTGCAATTCTGAAATTTTGTCATATACTAAAAAATGTCCCTCTCTTCATTTCCTTGTATCACGATTTAAATAAACATCTGGGCCCCAGAAAAATAGAATTAAGTGAAAAGGAAAATTAAATTATGTATGTTTTCTCTTGTTTTACCACTTTTGTAAAGCTCCTTCCATCTTTTATAATATTCTCTCAGTTTCAGCTTCTATCAAAGTGTTTGATACATAGTAAGCACTTGATAAATCATTGTTGATTTAATATTTTTTTGTTGTTGAAAAAAACTTCCTAGATATTCAGTCAAATATGGAAGAGTTGACCTGTAAAGGTTAGAATTCTACTTATCACTGACCTTTTTTATGCTTAGAATAAGGTATACTGGAAATACAGTTAATTAGATCACTCATATCAAATCTCTTAAGGTTACTACCTTGTCACAATTTTCATGTTTTTCACAATTCTTAAATTCATGGTTGCCCCTCACTTTCCTTCATCTCATGAGCAATAATGAATATAGTAAATGCAATAAAATTGGCTGTGTAGCATAAAATTTATATAAAGAATCTGATTCTTACCTAAATGGATCATGAAAGTCCAAGTCAATCTGAAGACCATTGATAAATAGACGAGCATCTCCTGGCTCAATTTCAAGTCTATCATGGAGACTCTTAAAATAGAATAAGAACAGACTGAGGTAAGGATCAAAATATAGGCAAACAGGATAACTATACATGATTTGGGGATCTTATTGGCCTAGACATATAACCTGTGTTTCCAGGATAGTTACTTGTTGAGAATATGAATGAATGGATGAGTGTGTGTCACATACACACATATGTAAAATGCTCCTGTATCTATTTTATGTATTACTCCCCATACCATTATAACCAGTAAACCCTGGATAAAGTAGAAGCAGTAAGAAGATTTGAAGAGGATAGAAATGAGAAGGGGCCCTCTGCCTACTCTTACTCTTCCCAACAAAGGACTGATCCAGGAATTGTGGTTCATTCATCTCTCATAAAACACCATGAGTAGAATTTTCAAAGAAGAAACCAAGTATTATAACAATAATGTGCTACTGATCACTAATGAATCCATCATTAGGATAACACACATTTTTGCCCATTGTATCAATGGATCTATGCTTCTATATCAATATTCCTTTGCATAATGCTTATGTAGCAAGAGAGAGAGGTTTTCATTTGGCTTACGGTGCTTAGGAAGCTTCAGTATATAGGCTAATGAAGCAAAATTTACTGACTAATATAGCATTCAAATCTATGACTGTGGAGTGTCAGCTGTGCAAATGAAAACCTCTTTAAACCCACTGATCAATTGTTTTTTATCCTGCAAGATAGTGCTTTCAAATAGGACAATAAAACTGATGAATAGAATAAACTTTAAAAGGTCAAAACTGTATAAAAGAATGGATGAAATGATTATCAAAATGTACATTAAATATTTTATAATGGAAATTGTAGAATAATGGACAAAGGATTCTTTAAATATCCCAAAATTTACAATTTTGTTCATATTGTCATCTATCACTGTATTCTAACTTTTGTGTTCTCTATATTACATTTCATTACTTTTTCTAAGAAATTAAGACACTATCCATATAACTTTTAGCTCACATAGGAGGGCATTTGTATCGCAATTTTCATCATAAACAAATTTACAAAAAGTTTTTTTATATCTGAAGTTTAAAAGACATTTATTTGTTTAATCATCTTTTTTTTTTTTTTTAACTAGAAAGCCTTTGAAAATATTAACTCCTTTAATGTTACATTTAAGAAATTTAGAAATTTAGCATTATTTTCTACAGGACATAAAGACAATTAAAAACTTATTCTCCATGAGCTTATGATGTAGGAAAGGGAATAAGACAAGAACTTAACAATGGGAATGTAATTTCATTTGATACAGGAAACTCCCAAGTGAGCAACTATTTCCTGCTAATGGAGATTAGCACTTTCAATACAAATTATAACATCAGAGTTGCCTAGAACAAAACTTTTTAAACTGTAGGTCACATCCCCATATAGGGTAGCATAACTGAGTGTGTGGGCCTTAAAATTGTGAATTATTATTAATAAATGTTTTATTTGTATACATAAATTATATACCTATATGTCATAGTTGTGTAAAAATTTCTCGAGCAAAGAGGAGACATGAATGTAAAAAATTTAAGAAGCCCTATCCTAGAGTGCTAAAAGGTTAAATAACTTATTCAGAATCACAAAATCAGTATGTGTCAGAAGTTGAACCTGAAACTAAGTGATCTAGCTCCAAGGCTATATATCTTTCCACTGTTATGTATTTGTATAATGTAAGGTTATATTGTTATAGAGGACATTTAGAAAGATACAGTTAAATGGTTAATTTATGAAACAATTATTTCCCCTAGTAAAAGTGGTTGTGAATTTTAAAATAAGTTATTTAAACAAATACAAAGTAATAATAATCTTAGAAAATTCCTTATTTTTGGTGACAAATTAAGGACTAAAATTTTGGTTTGAAAATCTGAAATGTTAATAATATAAACTAAATGTATTAAAGAAGTAGTCAAACCTTTTGATTTTCCTCTATTTCCTCTCGCATTTGTTGATTTACAGTAATTCTAGATAGCGATCTGCAAAATAAATACTGTTGTCACAGAGTTATTTTTCCTTGATAGCTTAAGGCTAATTAATATAGTATAGGAGAAGAAATTGGGAATTCTAACATCCTGTTTATTATAATTTTATCTCTATTAAATATTAACACATTCTGGAATAAACATAAGGTAAAAGACAATTCACTAAGTTTCATTCTGTTTTTTTATCAGCCAGATTTTTGTTATAAAATGTCACTGGTAGATTGACTCTTGCCTTCATAAGAGTTATATTAATAAAAAGTTAAAGTGCACCAATTGTAGAAATTAAAGTACTCTCGAAATCCTGTCACCTAATAAACAGTTTTCACTCAGAAATACTTAAGTGACAAAGCATTTTCATTTTAACAGTTGTTCACATATAGCAAATTTATATAATGGTACCAGATAAGATTACAGAAGCCATTTTCTGCATGGGTGCAAGTGTGTAGATTCATTAAGATATCCATTAAGAGAACAATACTGATTACCAATATTGGCTATATTTGAGGAACCAAAAGGAAGGCAAAAAAAAAAAAAAACAACAACAACAACCAATTGTTCCTCATGGGAGAATTATGCCTGAGCCAACTGTGTTTTTTCATTCAAATTGCTGAGTCCTCAGAGATGAGATCAGAATAAATTTTTAACAAAAAGGAAGGGAAATAAAAGTTGAATTTAAGTGGAAACAACTTAACAATGAATTATTTAAATAAGTAACCAACATCAAAAATAGTAAACAGAAATATCAGAAATCAACTATAAGAATTTTATCCAGAAGTTTAATTAATGTATGTGATTTGTGATTTGCAAAGTGACTACCACCAAGAAAACAAAAAAACCCAGAAAGTGTCTCAGTCATAAACTCAGTCTTGCCAATGAAACTATTTCAAACAATAACATTTTATTTCTTAAAAAAGCACTAATTGCATATGAATTACCTAGAACTGATATCATCTGTTCTCTCATTAATGAATTATATCAGATTGTGTGTGTGTGTGAAATAGCCTATATGAAAGGACTTTAGTTGGTCAAAATAAGTAACTTCAACATACCTGGCCTTCATTGGGAAGTTTTGAGAAATATTTCTCATTACTTTTAGGGCCTTATATACTGGAGCAGACATAATTTGAGAAGCTGCTTGAAGACTAAGATCTGCAAGAAAAAAATTACACTTAATTAACTGAACATTATTTAAGATTTTTATAATATTAATGTTATTAAAAGTATCTTAATTTTTATTTTTCCTTATGTTTATCATTATAAATTTAAGCTTGGTGAAATTTACTAAAATAAATATTTTAAATGCTTCCCTCTGGACTTCTTTTACATTTTTGTGAATGAATAATTAACTATAAAGTATTGATTCCTGTTTTCTGAATACATTTAGTGACAGTATGCTTATAAGTAATAGATAAATAAAAATATATCTGACAAAGTGTATTTTTATTTGTTATGGAAAATTAAGCATCTTAATGTAAGGCTTGATAAAGTGAATAATATTTTTTAAAAGAATTTAATAAAAGGCAAGCAATAAATTCAATTTTAACTTAGAAAGTCCCCCCCTCCCCCCAGGCTGGGGTTAACTTGCCCAGGGTCACACAGCTAGGAAGTGTTAAGTGTCTGAGACCACATTTGAACTCAGGTCCTCCTGAATTCAGGGCTGGTGCTTTATCCACTGCACCACCTAGTTGCCCCCAACTTAGAAAGTTAATGACAATGTCTTTCAAGGTGCTTCTCTAACTGTATATATGAAAGAAAAAAATTCTGTTCTTATAAAATTCTACAGAAATGAATGAAAGTTAGTGACAAGTTGTAGTTTAATTCTATCTAATATAATCATTGTCAATAATTCAGCTAATTCATCAGAATGTGCTAAAGATCTACTTCCATTATCCACTAGTTAATAATTTGACCATAACATGATACATTAGATTGAGAAATGGTCTTGAAAGCAGAAACTTAGGGGACGACTTTGGGGTGTCACTATAACATTTACTAGCTATCTGGTCTTGGGCAAATCATATAATCTGAAACTTAAACATTTCTTCAGAACTATAAATTTGTAATGGGTCTAGCTCTCTCTTTTAGTTTATAATAAATAAATAATAAAAAAATCCCAGGTTCTTGATATAATGGCAATATATTTTGTTTTTGTTTTTTATCATTTTAATTCAGGTAGAATTCCATATTAATAAATGTCTTGCAGATAGTACTGTATACTAAAAGGAATTTTCATGTTTCTTTATGACAAAAGCACTTTGTTAATCTTAAGGCACTGTACAAATCTGAAGATGCAAACTGGCAACTGATACTTTGAGATTCTTTAGACCTCAACTATTTACTATCCAAGGCTACAAAAAGGACTTGGTACTTTCAAATGGTTCAACATCACAAATAAATAAATAAGATTTCATTAATAAAAATGATACTAATCAGTAGCACTAGAAAAAAAGGAGAATCAACGAAGGAAAAGGGTAACAACAGAAAGAAGGTAGAGCTACTATTCAATTCTTATGTGGTTTATATGCTCTCTGTCAAGGAGAATGACTTTTGCCTTGGAAATTACAGGGGAAAAATGAGTAACAGGAAGTCAAGTACAGTGTATAGAACATTGGGCCTGTAATCAGGAAGGTCTGAATTCAAGTCTAGCTTTGGGCACTAGTTGGTTATCATTTAACCACTGCTTGCCTCAGTTTTCTTAAGTAAAATAGAAATAATAATAGCATCTACCTAACAGAACTGTTTTGAGGATCAAATGAAATGAAATTTGTAAAGTCCTTAGCATAGTATCTTGCATATAGTAATTAACAAACACTTATTCCTTTCTATTCCTTTTCCTTATAACCAAGATGAGAGATCACAATAAATTCAGGTCATTTAGCCAAATGAAGTAAATCCTCGGTTATTGAAAAAGCTGGTAGATATCTGGGTTACTGCCAGGGATACTGGATCATGGAAAATGGAAAAGGTATCACAAGACCAGAGAAGGGTAAATATTATTTCAATTTTCAAAAAACAGGGAGGTATCAAATCTGACTATAGATTCCTAGGGGGAATTACACAACAGATCATTAAAAAAAGATGTTGAAAATCTAGAGTTTATTTTATAGGAGGGATTAAAATAATTCTATTTGACTCTGAGGGCAGAACCATTATAATGTAGGATAGCTAGGAAAATTTTCCTAAAAATTAGAACTGCCCAAAAGTGGAATGAGCCACCTTAAGTGGTGATGAGTTCTTCCTTTTTGGAGGAAACATGCTTTGAAGTATGTGTTGAAAGAACAACTGCTGGATATGTTAAGTAGGGATTGCTCTTGCATGTGAGTTAAGACAACATAGATATAAAAAGTACTCTGGCTGCTGACTACCCTTCTTTCCTAGATTTTATCTCTTCTTTTTAATCTTGAAACACAATAAAGCTCAAAAGCATCACTTTCTATAGATGTTTCTTAATTCTCTTCCCACAGCTCCCCCCAAACTGTTAACACAATCCGCCTCTATAGCTATCTTGTAGAGTTGCTTTTCCTTATTTTTAAGTCCAAATTTGCTTCGGTACAACTTCTGCCCATTGTTCCTAGCTCTGACTTTTAGAACTGACACAAATCTAATCCCTCTTTCATGCTATAGACATTCAAAAATTTGAAGATGTCTATTTTTCCCATCTCCTCTCTTCCCCATCTCTCAGTCTATTCATCTGCAAATTAATTATTCCCACTTCACTTAATTGGTCCTCATTTGGATGACTATATCACTTTTTAGTTTAATCAATGTCTTTTCTATAATGTGACCTGACTAGATAAAGAACAGTAGGTTTCTAACTTAGTAGTTCTTAATATTAAATCTCATTTAAATTAGCCTAAAATTGCATTTGCCACATACTATGACACTTATATTGAGCCTGTGGTTCACTAAAATCTCCAAATTTTTTTCTGGATAAACTGCTACCTGGTCATGTTCCCCCTCCTAATTGCATTTATGAAGATACACTTCAGGCATTAATGTGGCTTAAGATTTGAAATGAATTCAAAGTGGTAGAGGGTAGATTTTATATTCAAATTTAATAGTCTGGCCACCATTAACTCAATTTTATTATATTATATACAAATGTCATTTCTCAAATATCCAATATAAAAGTATTCATGTTTGACCACATCATCACTACTCTCTAAATATCTGACATATAAGTTTTCCAATAATATTATCCTTAAGGACAAAAAGATTTTTGAAAACTTGTTTTGAATACCAATATCATATTAGACATTTTTTGTCATGATGTTTGAAAATTCTTGTTTTAATGAGATAAATTTGAGACCAATGCGGTACTTATTCTGCAAAATGATAAAACAATAATGTGATTTTTAAGAAAGATGTAGTCTATGTGATATGTATGTATACATATATATGCTACTATTCCTTTTAAAGGCATCACATTCTCATTGTTTAAACTTCATAATGCAATATATTTCAAGTTTCACAAGCATCTATTCTCACCTTTAATATATAATGGAGGTTGTGATAAAAAGTAATGTATGACATTTCTTCATGACATACACCAGTGCTACATTATTAGAAATTGTATAAGGGAAAAATCACAATTCTACATGATTTATAATTGAATCCAAAGACATTTTAGCAACAGAATATCTGCCTGCATATCATCAGTATGAAAGTTGCATAGAAATCAACTTGCTTACATTTGGTTTTCATTTCTATTCTATGTGAAAGTTTTTAATAGCCTGTCCTTTCATTCAATCTTTCCATTAAAAATTTGTCAGTGGGACAGGCAGCAGTGTAATAAGATCAAAATTTATAAGAGAAGGAAAAGAAAGATGATACTCTGATATGTCCTGACTTTATGGTCAAGATATGTTATTTCCTTTTATATGGGGCATTTAAGATTTTTAGAAACAAGATTTAATACTTTGGGTGAAATTATTAGATAAGCATACTTTTTAAAAAGTTAAAAATTTAAAATAACTACTTTTGGAATAATTTTAGTACTTATAAAATTTATACATACAAACCACAATCTAACATCATGTATAAAATGTGGTATTAATTGTAATTAGATAATTAACATTCATATTATTTACATATTAATATTATATTATATACAAAATGACTGCAGTTTCACCAGCTTCAGAAATTTCTTAAATGAGAATTTCCTCCACCATAAAAATTACAACTATCTATGACTTATTATGTTTTGAGTTTTGCGAAGTTGCCTCAGGCATAAAAAAGATGAAATGACTTGTACAAGGTCACATAACTCCTAAGTCCAGGGAAACTCTTGAACCCAGGTCTTTCTAACAACAAACAAAAACATTTATATAATATTACAGTTTTCAAAGTACCTTTACATATGAAATGTGAGGGAATCAAATAGTGGAAAGAGGACTAGATATGGACTTACGGAGAACCATGATCAATGAACTCTTCTACTTTTATATGTTATCTAAACATTTAGGTTCAGTCTCATCTAAAAAATGGGGACCTGAACTAGATCTTGAAAGTCTTTTCTTCCTCTAAATTTATAATCCCAAATCATCTCATCTCAGCATAAAAATAACTATGAATGTAGACTGGAGGGGTAGATTTTTGTCCATTTTGAAGTTGAAGAAATGAATTCAGGTTTTAAATAACTCATCTAAAATCATATAGACATTAAGAGTGGAAGGATAGAAGAAAAACTAGTATCTGGGTCTCCTGGGTTTTAGTCTACTGCTCTTTCCACTCTACCTGCAAAAACAAGTGAGTTCATTATAAAATGTATTTATAGTAAGTCTACATACTATACCTTGCAGCTCCCAGGCCTTTAGAGGTACCATTTCTTTACTACTTTGGATAAGATGTTTTCGGAACTCTTTCAGATTTTCTCTAAGATCTGGGTATATTTCTCTGGATTAAAACATTAATATTAATTATTGTCAACTATTACTTATAGAAATGTTTTATGACTTTATTTAACAGTTAATATTGTTCACATAAAATTATCAACATCCTTTAATTCTGAAAGTTCTACATTAGCTTCATTAATTTGTATTTTCTTTCCATTTATAATTAATGAGGTTTTTACCTTATAGTTCACACATTTCACAATTCTATTTAATGTGGTTCTAAACTGAAAATATATTTTACTATACATATGATTAAATTATAATATTTCTGGCATTATTCTTTCCAAATCTGTGGAACAGTGATACTTTAGAAACAAATGAACAAATGGAATATTTTAAAATAGCTTATTTAGCAATTAATTCAATTTATCAACAAGCACATATGATGAACATTCCTGTAAAAAATAAGATTAAAAAATTAAAATGAAGAGTGAATATATACTTAGCTAATCAAGTATTTATTAAATGTCTACTATATACCAATTGCTATGCAATATGGGATGAAAAGAATGCCTATTCATAATGAGCTTATATTCTAAAGAAGGCAATGAGTGTGTGCATGTATGTGCTTATATAAACCTTATACATATATGCATATGCGTATATTAAAACACACATATCACATGTATATACAACATACTTAATTACTAGGTTTTTTGGGAGTCAAAGTTCTAAGACTTGGAGGGATCAGGAAGGCTTCATGTTTAAGATGATGCTTCCTCTACATCTTAAAAGAAGAGAGATAATCTTTGAGATTGAAGTATAATAAGAGAAGTACATTCTAGAAATGGTTAATGAAAATGCACAGATAAAGAAAATGGAATGTAATGTCAAAAAAAATGTGAGAAAACCAAATTAATTAGACCACAGAACATGGAAGTAGAAGCAATGTCCAATGAAGTTGAAAAGATAGATGAGAACCATGTTGAATAGGGATTTAAAATCTAAATGAAGAGGTTTATTCCAGAGGAAGTACCATAGTTGATTAAATGAGTCACACAATCACAATGTGCTTACAGAAAATTACTTTGGTAGCCTGTCTTACTTGTGTAAGCTATATACAGTAGGGAGAGACTTGAGATAGGGAGACTAATTAGAAGCCTTTTGCAATAATTCTAGGCAGAAGATAATGGGATCCTGAAATAAAGTAGTAACTGTGTGAATGGAGAGAATGGGTAGGAGGTGAGAAATGTTGTGAAAGTACAAATGGCAAGATTGGAAGCTGATTGGATATATGGGATGCGGGAAAATAATTAGTCCAGAATAATGTTGAGATAACAAACCTGAGAAATGGAAGGACAAAAGTGCTTTTGATAGAAAAAATAAAGTTTGGTAGAGGGGGAAAGATTACCAGTTTAGTGTTAGGCAAGGTGAATTTTATGATGTCTTCAGTTTGAACTGTCCAACAGACAACTGCAAAACCATGGCAGAGAAAGTAGAGCTGGCTTGATAGACCTAGGAGTTATCTACAGAGATGATGGTTAAAGTCATGGAAGCTGACAAACAACTGAGAGAAAGTACAAGAGAAGAGGACCTAGGACTGTTATGGGCCAGAACTCTGAACTTAAAACAAGGATTCTTACAAGGGGCTAATTCAGTGGAATTGATAAGACAATGGGTATCTAGTTTAGCATGGTGATTAATGTTCTCTAAGTTCAGTATGATTGATTTAATCTTACAACAAATAATGGTTTCCCAGTAATATAATGATTGGTTTATACTCAGTGTAGAGCATATAAGCTGGGAGCCTCAGCTAGATTCATTCAGAGGCAGAACAGACAAGAGAACTGGAGGAAGGAGCTTAAGCTCTCAGAGTGAAGGAGAAACAGATTCAATTCCATCTTCAGTCAGGCTCCTGGTGGCTGGCCTGACCTCCTTTCTTCTCCACTAAAACCAAGATTCCGGAAGGCCTAGAAAGCTAGCTGAAGTCCCAGGCAAGGAGACAAAACTTTGAAAGAGATAATAAAGGATGTGGACTTTAACCCCTGGCTACTCTCACGGTGATTACTAAGCTGAAAAGAAGGCTGCCTAGAGACCTCCAAGAAAACCCAATGAGAACTTTAAACAGGACAGAGTAGAATCTTCTGGAATAATTATAGTTAGGGAATATGATAGAAATGAATCAGTAAAAGTAACTGAGAAAATGCAGTCAAACAAATGGCAGGTGGACCAGGAAAAAATAATAGCATAAAAACACACAGAAAAAAAAATGTGTCCATGAGGAGAACATAGCTATCATACAAAATATTACAGATGAGTCAAGGAATATGAATATGAAGAAACGTTCATCAGATTTAGTAATTAAGGGACCACTGGTAAATTTGGAAAGAGTAATTATGATTGATTGACTGATGAAACTAAAAAGTAAATTATAGAAGGTTGAAGAGTGAGAGGAAAGAGGAGTTAATAAGTAGTCAGAATTTTTAGTAGTCAGAATTTTTAAGGATTTTGGCTGAGAAGGGAATGATTTTTTTTTTAAATTGGAATGGCTATTTTAAATTGAGGTCAGAATGGAAGAAAAGAGGGGTAAAGAAATTGGAGGTGTTTAAGCAGGAAAATATTACATATAGATAGGATGAGGCAAATGAAGAAGTGGATTAACAGCTAATGGTCAGGTAAGAAAATGTGAAGTGTTTCTAATTAGGGAAGCCAAAAACTTGTAGGTAATAGGTAAATCTAGTGTGTGACCATCCATTATGTGAGGTCAAGATGGAGTAAAGGAGAAAGCCACAGGCCTTATTATGATAGTTGGGGAAATGCAATATTAAGAGATTTGAAGGAGCATCTTCATGAATATTAAAGTTTTGTAGTGTGAGAGAGGACAAGATGTAAGTTAGGTGATCAACTCCTTAAGGAAGGAGGGAGAATGACATGGCAGATATTATATAATTATTACAGTACACACACACACACACACACACACACACACACACACACAAAATCAAATTGTTTTGTAACTTCAATGATGAAGTTAACTGAAATACAATGATTAACTTGGAACTTAACCATAATTTCTGCCCAAAATTTTGAAACTAAAATCTCTTAAATATCTTTTTGCTTGATAAGTGGATTATCTGTCTGAATATAAAGACAAGACATAGATTACCATAAAATATTTTCAGTTGCTAATTGACTGAATTTAGGATCAGATAAAATTTAAAATATGCATGCATGCCATTATCACAGTTTTAATTAGTCTTATCACTACACCAATTAATCAGCTAATTCAGAAAAATAAAAATTATTTTTATTACTAGTAAAAGCACCCCTCCCTGAGTTTTTGCTCTTCCAATAGCAGTGCAGTATAGTTTATGATGGGATTTTAGCATTAGAAATATCTGAGTTCAACTCTAGCCTCTGATACACACAAGCTATAAGATTTGTCAGAACTTGTGCTTTGCTGCCATAGCCTCAGGAATCACGTACATGTGGGGGCAGCTAGGTGGCGCAGTGGATAGAGCACCAGCCCTGAATTCAGGAAAACCCGAGTTCAAATCTGATCTCAGACACTTAACACTTCCTAGCTGTGAGACCCTGGGCAAGTCACTTAACCCCAGCCTCAGAAAAAAAAAAAAAAAAAAGGAATCATGTACATGCCTTAAGAAGACACTAGAATAAAACTTTAATGGTCTGTTGATCTGGAACTGAAAAGAACTTCAGAAATCATCAAATCCAACTCCTTTATTATATAAATGAAGAAATTGAAGTCCAGGGATATAATATGAATTGTCCAAGATCACAGATACTAAGCATTTACTGACTTGAAAGTTACTGTACAAAAGTTTTTAGAATTTACCATTTAAAAACTAAAACATGATCAATTTATGTAGCTTTCATATGCATTTGAAAAAAGTCTACTTTTCTCTTCCCTAACTTCCCTATATTTTCCAAATCTATAATTTCATTTTAAACTTTTTTTGATTTATCAAATACTGGGGGCAATGTGTTAAGATCTTCCACTATTATTTTTCGTTTAAACACTTTTGCGATTCAATTACTATTTTCTACATAAATCTTTACATTATGCTGCTAGATACAACAATCAGTATAATTTTAGTATTGACAAAGATACTTTTAAATATGATATAATTTACTTTTTTCTAATTATATTAAAATTCAGCTTTTTCAGATGTTATTTTCTATATTTTCTTTTAAAATATTTTCATGATTAATAGGCTTTTTTTACACTGTTCAACTTACTTCATATCCTCTAAACAATAAAAGAAAAAGAAATAATATTGTTTTTTCCATTAGATTGTGCAGGAACGATCCCTTTTTATCCACAATAGTTAATAACAATGCTGGTATATAATTGGCTCATTTCTTTCTAAAAGTGACTAGCTCAATTCACAGATCCACCATTAATACATAACTGTGTCTGTTTTCCCATCAACTTTTGTCACTTTCTTCTTTTGGCATTTAGCCAATGTGATGAGTAAAAAAATGGAAACTAAGAGTTGTCTTAATTTACATTTCTCTAATCAGTTATTTAGAGCATTTGAAAAATGGTTGTTCATGACTTGAATTTCTTTCTTTAAAAAATTTCTCATTCATATTCTTTGACAACTTATTCATTGGGAAATGATATTTATACTTTATTGTAGTTTACAGAATTTTGGTAGTGGAGTGTCCTAGCTCTTAACTCAATGGATATGAAATAAGTCACTCTCCTTGATACTAATATATCTTGGAACTGAGACCTTTAATAGAGAAACTTACTGCATAGATTCCCCTGACCCCAAGTACTTGTATCCTTCTTAATTTTAATGTTTTTATGTGAATTTTTTTTATCTTGTATGATTTTATTCCTTGTTTGGTCAGTTTAGTCAGTAAATATTTATAATGAGCCAATTACATACCAGGCACTGTGGTTAACTATTGTGGATAAAAAGGGGATCATTCCTGAACAATCTAATGGAAAAAACAATATACAGACAACTAAGTATAAACAAGATGTAAACAGGATAAATTGAAATTAATCAACAAAAGACAAGTATTAGAATTAAAGGGGAATTCACAAAAGACTTCCTGTAAGAGGTGAGATTTTAGCTGGGTCTTGAAGCCAGGGACGTCAGAAGGTAAAGACAAGGAGGGAGAGAATTCTAGGCCTGAGGAGTGAAAATGCTTGGCCATGAACTCTCTTCTTATTTATTCCTAGTAAATACTAAATTCTTCCCTGAGATTTTTGGATTTATCAAATACTTTGCTATTATAATTATTTGCTCTTAATTGCTGTGTTTTTAATCTATCCAACTGATTGATCCCTATTTTTTAACCAATACTAAATCATTATGATGACTACTGCTTCCTGGTCTTTTTGAAATGTTACTGCTAGCCTATCTTCCTTTGAATTTTTCTTATATATTCTTGACCTTTTATTTCATGAGATGGATTTCTTTTCTAGTTATATGAAATAATATTTTAGTAGTTTAATTGGCACAGCATTGAAAAGATTAGTTTGGGTACTTTGAAAATTTTTGTTATCTCAAGCTACATTTGAGCAATTAATATTACTCCAATTACTTAGGTTTGTCAATTGCTATAAACATTATTTATAGCTGAATTCATGCAGTTCCTAGTGGCATCTTTACAGACTAAAAATATGAGGCTGGAGCAGAATTTATTATGCTTTGGCTGAAGTTTAAAGACAAGTAAGAATAGCAATGATGACCTTAGGCAAAATAAAAGCAAAAAGAAACAAAATTGAAATAGATAGTTAAATCACTTTTTGCTGAAAAGTAATATGAATAATGAACAATATCAATACTATACCTATATGGTATCATCAAATAAAAACTATCAAATTGATAGTATCAAAAATGAAAAAGGTGAATTCATTAGAAACAACTATTAGGAGCTATTTTGCTCAATTATGTGTCAGTAAATTGGACAATCTAAATGAAATGGATGAATATATAAAAAATATAAACTATCCAGGTTAAAAGAATAAAATACTTAACCCAATCTTAGAAAAAGAAACTGAACAAGTCATGAATGAAATTCATAAGAAAATATCCCCAAGACCAGACGGCCTCATAAGTGAATTCTACCAAATATCTAAAGATCAATTAATCCCAGTATGATAAAAATTATTGGGAAAATAAGTGAATAAGGAGTCTTATTAAATTCCTTTTATGACACAAATACAGTGCTAATACCTAAATCAGGAAGAATCAAAACAGAGAAAAAAATTATGGACCAATTTCCCTAATGAATATTGATGGAAAGATTTTTAAATAAAATACTACAAAGAAATTACAGCAATATGTCACAAGGATCTATGACCTAAGCTATGACCAGGTGGGATTTATACCAGGAATGCAAGGCTGCTTTAATATTGGGAAAACTATTAACATAAAACATATCAGTTACAAAAGCAATAGAAATAATGATTATCTCAATAGATGCAGAAAAAACTTTGACACACTACAATACTTATTCCTATTAAAATACTAGAGAGCAGAGAAGTAAATGGAAATTATCTTAAAATGATAAGTAATATTATCTAAAACCATCAGCAAGACTTATCTGTAATAAGGATAAACTAGAAGCCTTTCCAATACAATCAGGTGATATAAATATTACGCTTTGAGAATCCTAGAGAATCAACTAAAAAAACTACTTGAAAAAATTAACAACTTTAGAAAGTTGCAAGATACAAAACAAAACCCACATATTTCATGAACATTTATGTGTATTACTAATGAAGTCCAGCAGAAAGAGACATAAATTCCACTTAAAATAACTGTAGACTATAAAATACTTGGGAATCTACCTGCTGAAACACCTATGAAACCATATGAACACAATTACAAAAGATTTTGACACAAAGTCAGATCTAAACAATTGGAAAAATATAAACTTTTCGTTGGCATACCAAGCCAATAAAATGAAAATACCTAAATTAACCTATCCATTCAATGCAATATCAATCAAATTATCAAAAGTCATTTTACAGATCAGAAAACATTGCAACAAAAACTCATCTGGAAAAAAAAAAGCCACAAAAGGCCAAGAATATTAAGGGAATTAAAGGGAAACAAATGGGAAGGAAAGCATCTAGCCATACCACATCCTAAACTATTATAAAATAGCAATTACCAAAATGATCTGGCATATTACATTACATTACAGTAAATTACCACAGTAATCTAGTATATGATAAACCCAAAGATCCAGACTTTTGGAACAATAATAATATTGTTTGGAACAACTTTGTTTGAGAAAAAACTATTGGGAAAACTGAGAAAAAAAAGAATGGCAGAAACTAGGCACAGATCAACATTTTACACTATATATAAAGACAAGGTGAAAATAGAGTTATGATTTACACATAAATGGTGATATCATACGCAAATTAGGAGAACATGGGATAGTTTATATTTGTCAGATGTATGGATAAGAGAAGAATTTAGGAACAAAGAAAATATAGAGAGCATTATAAAATATAAAATAGATAATTTTGATAATATAAAATTTTAAAGTTTTTATGCAAACAAAACCAATGCAAATCAAAATTAAAAGAAAAAAATACTGGAGGAAAATTCTGCAACAAGCATCAAATCAATCAATCAAATTATCAAAAGTAAATAAAGGCCTTTTCTAAAATATATAGGGAAATGAGTCAAATTTACAAAAAAAATACAAGCATTTCCCAGATGAAGAAGAAATCAAGTTATCTATATTCATATGAAAAAATGCTTGAAATCCCAGCTTCTTAAAGTGTGGTTTGCAATGTCATATAAGGTCTTCTAAATGAATGTGAGGATAGCAAAATTATAATTTATTATTATCAGTAATTGTTTTATATACCTATATGCCCAGTATTACATAAAAATTTATTGAACAAAAAGAGGTTGTGAGTGAAAAAAGTTTAAGAAAGCGCTGCTTTAAATCATTTTTAATGTTTAACCTATATCTGCTTGCTTATAATCTTAGGGAAGTAGAAATGGAAGGAGGGAGAGATGAATAGAATTTGGAACTCAAAACTTAAAAAAAATTCTTAAAATTTTAAAAATTGATTTAACATGTAACTGGAGGGGGGAGAAATAAAATATATTAATTTTTTAAAATGACAATATTATCTAAATTAATTATTTAATCAGTACCATAACTATGAAGTTACCAATTAAGAACTTTTTAGAGCCAGAAAAAAATGATGAAGTTCATCTGGAAAAAAATGATCAAGAAATCAAAGAATATTAAATAAACACTGTTGGTGAAGCTATGAATTAGTCTAACCGAACTGGAGAACAATTTGAAACTATGCCCAGAGCGCTATAAAACTGGACATAGTCTTTGATTGAGGAATACTGCTACTAGGTTTATACTCAAAAGAGATCAAAGAAAAAGACTCATATGTACAAAAATATTTATAGCGGAAATTTTTGCATTGCTGAGGAAGGAAACGGAAAACATTCATCAACTGGGGAATGGTTATAGTAAATGAATGTGATGGATTGTCATTATACTGAAAGAAATATAAAGAGGAAGGTTTCAACAAAAACTTGGAAGACATATTGCCCAATGAAGAGTGAAGTGAGCTAATCTCTAAAATTCTTTTCAATTTTAAGAAGGCTAATCTTAGGATATTTTTTAAAAAAATATTTAAAAATGAATCAATTACAAAAGGATGTTGTTCACACTCTGACAAATGATGGCTTAATTATAGTATGATAATTTAATAATGGCTACCTTTTATAGAGGACAGCTAGGTAGTGCAATGGATAGAATGCTAGATCTGGAGTCAGAAAGACATCTTCCTGATTCCAAATCTGACCTCAGATACTTACCAACTCTGTGATTCTGGGCAAGTCACTAAACTCTACCTCAGTTTTCTCATCTGCAAAATCAGCTGGAGAAGGAAATGCCAATTCACTCCAGTATCTTTGCCAAAAAAATCCCAAATGGATCATCAGACATGACTAAAATAATTGAACTAAATCATAGCGCATTTCCTCTCAAAATAATATGACATGATAACTATTTTTAAAGAGAATCTAAAAAATTAATTGTAAATCTCAACTTTATTTTGTTGAAAGAAAAGTCTAAGTGTACAAGAAATAGCATGGTTTGACTATGTTTGATATTTATATTATTGTTAGTCTGATAATTTTATCATATAGTAGGTATAGGTATAGTAGGAAACTTTTTCTCTTAATTAACCATAAATGAAGTCAACAAAAACATAACTAATAAAAATTCAAAGGAAAAAGTTCATATAAAATAACTGCCCAAAGCAAAATTATGTATGGCACTATTACTTGCAAATTAACCTACAGTATATTTTTTATAAATTACTGTAATCAGTTCAAACTTTTAAATGGTATATATAAAGGTAATTACATCATTTTTGCCTTCTCAATGATTAAAATGTTTCTGAAATTTTAAATATACATTTCACAGTCCACAGTTTATGTAACTTTGAAAAGAATTTTAAAATAACAAATTAACTAAGAATATTAATTACAGTTTCCATACATGGCAAATTCTAGTTCATACATTAATCTCTTGCTAACAGAAAGCAAATTAAATTCCATGGTTTTTGAATGGTCTGATTACTTTCTCTTTCATCTTAAAAGAGTTAATCTGAAAAAAAAAACCAAAAAGTTGATTTTGAAAGTTGGGTTGACTTACTTCAATTTTTCAAAGAGAAATCCTTGCACTTCAGTTGGTTCATTATCATCCTCAATCACTGTATTATTCATAGCTGTATATATTGAGCAGAGGAAGAAAATGTAGAATATTTTAGTGTTTACCATAATCAACTTCAAAGAATACTTATTACAAAAATTACAGACAAACTTATGGTTAAAATAGAAGCACAATTAAAATGCAGTCAGAATCAACAAGTGACTATATGTAACACTAAAAAGTGAAGGTACTCAAAGATGACATTAAGGGTATAAGCATGACTGATTAGGAAAATGGTTATATAATTGAAAGAGAAGGAATAAACGTTTTAGGGGGAAAGATGAATAATTCAGTGTTAGACAAAAAGATCTGGAGGTACTAACTGGACAACAAGATTGAGAGAAGTAGATAGTTGAAAGTGTGATTTGGAGGCTTAGAAGAAAGATTGTCAGTACTAAAGATGTATTTTGAGGGTTCTTTGTATAGAAATCATGTTTGAAATATAGGGAATTCAATAAGGAAACCAAAAGAGAGGGCTCCAGAGTGAATAAAAGAGTTATTGACAAAGCCTGGGGTATTGATACACTGAGGGAGCCATAGAATAAGGAGTCAATGAAAGAAATTGTATGCAAAGTCAGTATAAGTTAAGTGTGACATAACAGTGGGGGAAAAAAAAAAAAAAAAGAAAGTTAATCCTTGGCTAGACTGCATTAAGATATAATATTCTGAATAAGGGAAGTGATAGTCCCCTTGCAAATTGTTCTGGTCAGAGCATTATTATGAATATCATGTTCATTTCTTAACCCCATATTTTAGGAAGACATTAACAAGCTGAGCAAAAGTGAGCAGCTATTCAAGGAAGTAAGGTTGTTTATTTAGCTTGGAAGAGGGAACTCTAAGAAAAGATGTAGTCATTGTCTAAATGTTAATTGATGGTGATAACTCAATTTGAGGGAAACAATTTATAATATGAGAATTAATATTCTTTTAGCCATCAATCAAATATATGTAAAGAATATCCAAAGTGTACCAACTAGGTAAATTAGAGCATCACTTAAAGCACACTTAAATAGAGTAACATGCTGGATAAGTTCCCACTTTATCATGAAATTTTTGATAATTTATCAGAAAATGTTCAATAAGTTAAACAATAAAATTCCCCCACCTATTCATTACATACTTCTTTGTTTTCCTTCACTATCTCAGCTTATACCTCAAACACTATTTTCCCTAAAAATGAGCATATTTAGGATCTGATAACCATAAAAACTCTGCTATTAGTATTAGAAATGAACCTACCTTTAACCTGTGTATCATCCAGTGCTTTGTATTCAGTACTCTTAATTGCAAGTTCCACACCATATCCAGATAAGTTCATTTTCCTAGAGCCTAGTTTCTGTTTTTAAAAAAATAAGTTTATGAACAAAAAAGCTAAAATTATTTCTTCTTGTGAAAAGCATATGATTTCTGTGATTATTAGATAATTTTTATGATTATTAAAGAAATACCCTAGGATATAGTTTAAATTTTGAAAACACATATAACAAAGAAGCATAAAAAAGAAACTGAAACTAAAATAAGCCCTAATATATGTACATATCACATATATATATATATATATATATGTCAAGTCAAAATATTATAAGTTTATAGTGTATTTGTGCTGTTTAGTAAATTCTAACATAAAAGTGTGATAACCTTATCAGTTTTTATCCCTATGACATCTGAAAAAAAATTTTAAACAAAAATATGGATCTTCTCAACCCATTAACATACCAGTTTTTTCAAATTTTTCCTTCGTGAGTTTGTTACTAATTTAAGATGTTGCAATAATAAATAGGACTAATGATAAATATAAGAATTATAAGAAAAATAATAATGTTCTTCTGAGAATCTATAATTCTTTCATGCTAAACCCCAAACAACTTTATATCTAAAGATTGCTAAAACACTATGAGAGTTGGTTTCAGAGTATAGAATACCTGGGTTCTCAATGTGTTCAAATCCTGTCTCTGATATATACTGGTTTGTGTCCCAGCTAGCCTGCTAAGTCTTTAATTTGGAGGGCAGCTGCTGATCTGCAAAGGTAGAAGTTTTTGGAGTTCCACATATCAATGAAATAAGTCTAGTATATATATAAGAGATAGAAGCAAAGATGGAGATGTGTCTGTATATATGTAATTTAAAGAATCCTTTGATTGTTTTCAGATCACTAGTATGTTATTTAAATAATATGGCTCACTTGCTTAAATTGCAGATAAAAGTTAAATTTTATTGATGGATTTGATATGAGGGACAAAAGATTCAAATAAAAGATAATTTTTGCTCTAAGAATAGCTAATATGATGGCAAGTGATATTTCTTACCACTTACATTGAGTTTGAAGTAATTATGTTTATCTATTTCTCTCAATTTGAAAAATACATATAATATTCCATAAAATTATATCTACTACTGTTCCAAACAAAATTTTATTTTTAAAAAAATTCATCTTTTGTGACAAGATAATTATATAAATATGTATGCATATATTGGATTTAACATATATTTCTACCATGTTTAACATATATTGGACCACTTGCCATTTAGACAAGGGGCAGGGGAAAAGGGGAGAAAATCAGAATACAAGGTTTTGCAAGGGCTAATGTTGAATAATTGTCCACACATATGTTTTGAAAAATAAAGAAGCTTTAATAAAGGAAAAATAATTCAGTAGTATATTGTTAAATACAAACTAACAGTTTGGACTTAACAATATACTACTGAATTTTTTTTCCTGGAGGTCTCAGGATCAGCCAGAGTTAGGATAAGTAAAAGTCCTTGGTCTTTAGGGGGAGAAGCAGGCAAACTGCCAGGAGTTTTGCCAAAGATCTCTTCTTGATTTTGGAGTCCAGAATCTCCACCTTTCTCCTCCTCATCCTGCTGCCAAGTGAATCTCTGGCCTCTGTCACCCCACCCTGATCTAATCCTTGCCTAAGATTATCTTAACCCCAAAGATTGAGCCAGCACAGAGTAGTGAGAAGGGCCATTTTTCCAAGCATATACAATATACAACAATAGAGTCATTGTTGAATAGGTAATTAGCTTTAAGAGATTGGTTGTCTGATTCAAGTGTACCTTTTCATAGTTTCAGCCCTTTATAATCTGTTTTTTTCCAATTACATGTAAACATAGTTTTCCAGCATTCATTTTTTGGGTAAAATTTTGAGTTCTAAATCCAAACAAAATTTTCTAAAGGGTCATAAATTAGAATAATAAAATCCAATTCTATCTTAGGATGATATAAAATCATAAGTAACATTTGTTTTAGGCACTAAATTTTCTCATTTTAGCAACTTAGAGAAAAATGAAATCTAATAGGAGACCTCCAAGTCCCTTCGAATTCTAACTTTTTGATTTTATGATAGTAATCCATTGTTATCTCCAAGTCAAATACACTAGTAACAGCCTAGATGGTAAGCTAAATTTAATCCTCAGTACATTTTTGGCCATATACTTCCTTAAAGGGAGTAGTATGTATGGCTTTCTCTTTCATCAGGTAAGGTTCATTTAGCAATCCTATCCTTTAATATAAAGACAGCAGTGTGTTGTCATTCTCTCAAAACCCTCTTTCCTTCTCAAGAAGCTTCCTGCTTCTGAAATCTGTTCCCCCTCTCCCAGTTACCAAAAGGTACTTGTCAGACATTCTTAAATATCTTTATCTTTATGCATTGTCAATGGAACAGAGATACAGACTATGAGTACATTGGCACAGGAAACTTTATTGACCAACACTTTCTTTATAACTTATGCCCTACGAGGAACAGGTTATAATCAGCCTCATCATAAGAGTGAAATATGCAGACAAATACTTAGTGATCCTGCCCACATCTGAGATATAATTTGTCAGTTTCTCAAACTATCTATAAAACTGTTAGGCACATGCTATATTAGAAGATAGGATGTGTGAAAACTGCTTTATTTATAATTTTAGTAATCTGATGAAAGTGAATTTTTAAAAGTTTCTAACTTATTATTTTATTTAAGAATACATTTAAAGAGGCTATTCAAAAAAGTCAATCAAATGATAAAATCAAAATTCTGGTTAAAAGCAACACATGCTGTGTTGTTAATCATTTTAAAAATAGAATGTTACTTCTGGAGAACAATGTGGAACTATGCCCAAAGGGCTATTAAACTGTGAGTACCCTTTGATCCAGCAGTGTCTCTACTGAGTCTATATCCCAAAAATATAGGAAAAATATCCTAAAAAAAGGATTCTAAAAAAATATCCAAAAAAGGAAAAAGGGCCCACATGTGCAAAAATGTTTGTAGCAACCCTTTTGTAGTGGCAAGGAACTAGAAATTGAGTGGATGCCTATCAGTGGGGGAATGGCTGAATAAGTTATGCTATATGAATGTAATGAAATATTATTTTGATTATTATGATCTAATATTTGAACTGTAAGTTTATATTTGTAACCCCTAATATTTAGCCTGTTGAATGGAGAGATAAACAATCTTTCATACATTTTCCTACTTCTTTCTCCATATTAGGCATGGGGAATGATGCAGGGATTGGTGGTAAAAATTCAGGAGAGACTTCATTAAATAGCATGACCTGAGCTGGGCTGTTAAAGAAAGTAAAGATTATAAGAGGCAGAAGTGAAAGGGGCACATACCCTAGGCACTAGCTACTCGAATTTATTAAGTGGAAGAGTAACATAGTCAAACCTGTGTTTTAGAAAGATAATGGAGAATGGATTAGAAAGAGGATAGAAAGATGATGTCAGTCATAAATAATAGTACTCAATAACTTAAAATTTTACTGATTTAGACAAATTAATGGGTAAAATTTGCTTAAATATTTTAAAGAAATTCACCTTTATTAATTTCATATATATATATATATATATATATATGTACATATATATATATATGTCTCTAGAACAAGATAATAGTTACCTAACAGAAGTCCTTATGATATTTACTTAAGTATAAAAATGATTAATATTATTTGTTATTATTTATGTTCTTAGTACATCAATATCTATTCAAGACTTTCATCTATGTACTATAGAAAACTAACTTTCTATTAAAATGGCATTATTAGCTTACAAGATTAAGACTTTTAAAACAAAGGTATCTTTTAATAAACTTTATTTTCTATTTAATGATTTCATTAAATAGTAATATTTTCTAGAAAAAGACCATGCTATATATTCCTAGATGTTATCAAATAGTGAAAGAAGGTACATGATAAATTCTGTAACATAAAAAATGTTAAAAGGCAATGTTCTCAAATAATAAGAAAATTAGGACTAGCTTCCTTGGTCTATATTATAAAAATAAGCTATAATTCTTATTTAATTATTTTGTTTAACAGTTCTATGCTGTTTGAATTGAATATGACCTTGCTAATGTCTACTTGAGTATATCAAGACTGTGAGATCAAGAAATGTTCAGTCTTTACTGACACAGGTGTTGCGGAATGAGATAAATTGGAGGCAGAGGGAAGAGGAGAGAGGTCAGATAATACAACTGCCTCTGAGTCTCTTTGTATCATCATCATCATTCTCTCACATGAATAAAACCATTCTACATGTCTGAGTTAGACCTCCAGCAGCCACTGGTAGGTGGCTGTCTTATCACAACAGTATATGACAAAACAAAAACAAAAATCTTGGATTCATTTTTGTATGTGAGATATATAGATGCATATACATATATATATACACACACACACATATGTATCTTTATATAGAGAGAAACAGAGAGAGGAAGGAAAGAGGGAGAGGTGAGGAAAGAGGGAAAGGAAAGGAGGGGAGGGGAGAGAAGAAGTGAAAAGAAGGGAGGAGAGGAGAGACCGTTTGAATTGTATATCATTGCTAAATGTGTAATTGTGGCCCTATAACTATCTTATATTCATATAGAACTTTAAGTTTGTAAACCACTTCACAAATATTATTTCATTTTACTCTCACAATAAAGCAGAGGAAATAGGTACTATTACTATCACCATTTTCATATGGGAAAATTGAGAAAAACAAAAGTGACAATTTAAGTATCTTATAGCCACATTTGAACTCAGATTTTCCTGAATTTAGGTTCAGAATCTATGCCACCTACCTATAAGTACTTCATAATTTATATATATAATATATATATACATTATTTTAATAGTCATATTGAACTTTACATAAAAATAGTATACCTGAATAAAATGTCGGAAAACATACAGAATTTCTCCTTTTTGAGCTTTCTCAGAAAGAATTTTGTGAAATTTATTGAAGTCTTTAGTACCCATTTCTGCATAAAGTATGATCACTGGTAGGTTCTCAGTAACTGTGGGGTATTTATGATCTCCTTTAAATAAATATGGCCTAGGCCTAAAAAGGAAAAGAAAAAACACATTTTAGTAAGGATATACAATAAATAGTATGTAAGAGATACTGACCAGTGTCTATCTTCAAGTGTCTAGCTAGTATACTGGAAGGCAGACATTGATCTAAATTTTCTTGTCTCTTGCCTTTCCCCACTGAGTAAATCTTTCCTGGAATCTGCTCCAAACCACTTGAGATTGCCCTAATGTTCCAATTTGGAACTTCATTTATTTTCTATGTCCCTACTACTTAATTACCTGAGGAAAGAATTAATGTGTCCTAAAAAGAGAAAAATGTACCTGTTAAGATATTTTTCCTTGGTTAACTTCTCCTTTCCAGAATAAGGAGTAGAGGGCTGATACAGATCCCTAAGGCCCTAAAGTGCACCTAAATTAAAATAAATGAGAAAAGTCTCTTACTACATTGTTCTCCAGCCTTGCCTATAGATAGTTAGTTGTTTCTGCTACCTTTTACTTTTTCTTTTGATCAATTCAACTCACTTTTACAAACAATTACTAAGCATTTACTTTTTTTCAATGTATTATAGCATCTGATTTCAAGAAGCTTATGATCTAACTGGAAATCAGCCATATAAAAAGCTAAAATAAAAGGTAAGATAAGTATATGAGAAGTATTAAAACTTTTGTTCAAGAGATTCCAGAGGGAAGTTAGATAACTGGGGATATGCCTTCAAGGCAGAAACACTTGAAGGAAAGATTTCAATAGATAATGGACATGAGCAAATAAGAACAAAAGGGGAGAAGATCATTCTAAGTATAGAAAACATGGTTTACAAAGACACAAAGGTAGGAGATAAGATAAGATTTGTAACAATTGTTTGTCTAATTTAAGTGTAACCTACAATTCATAGAATTACATGTTAAGTACATGAAGTAGGACACAGCAAATATGGCTATAATAGAATAATTTTCAAATTCATTATTATTCAATAGAACATAAACATCAATTTTTCAATTAAAGTTTAGCAATGCTAAAAAATAACAGAGATAATGATAATAGTAATTACAGCTAACATTTATATAGTGCTTTAAGGTTTATAAAATCCTTTACAAATATTAGCTCATTTCATGACCCTTAGAAGGCAGGTGCTACTATTTTTCCTATTTTGTTGATGAGGAAAGAGACAGAGGTTAAATGACTTCCCTAGGGTTATATAAGTTAATATAATTTGTCTCTAAGACTGGGTTTGAACTTGGGTCTTCCTGACTCCAAGTCCAGCACTCTATTCACTGTGCTACCCAGACATCAAAATAAAAAGGCTTTAAATTTATTGCAGTTCTGAAATGAAATTTTTTATTAAAAAGTTATAAAGGGGCCTGATGCTTTCAGTTTAACTGAACTGAAAGATTCCATCTGTGGATTTAATGTTTGTGTCTTCTGAGAGAGTATTATGAAGAGATTATGAAATAATCTTTAAGTAACATTAAAATAACTGTTGGTGTTTCCTCAAGCTTTTCAGAAAGCTAACTTAAGAAGATGAGAGAAAATACTATCCATGCCATCATTTTTAAATGCTGAGGAACTTAATAAATCTAAACTACTTAACTTCTTCACAAAAATATATTTTCCTCATTTCTATGAGGAAAAAATGTTTAATTGATAATTAGGAAGATGAAATAATTCTAATTCTGTGAAAGAAATATGAACATACAGTAATACATGTTGCATAACAGTTAAATATAGTTCTATATGATCTTGCTTTCATACTCTTAGATATTGAAAAAAAAAAAGTCTTACAGCTCTGAAATACCTAAAAGGATGAAAACTAGATCATACTATATTAAAAACTACCATATAAAAAGGAAGAAGACAAGAAAAAAAGGAAATCACTATTAATTTTTTTTTACGGGGAAATCCATTATCACTCATAAGTCTAGGCAAAATGCAAGATAGACACTGCTAAAATAAAATGCAAGATAGACACATAGATTACATTCACACGACAGGAATGTGTTTATCTGTGGCTGCTTTTTAAAAAGGGGGCACACTTCAATCTAATTGGTAAAATAAATATGAACTAAAGTTTTCTAACTTTTAAGTACATGTGAAATTTATTAATTAAATAAATGCTACCAAACTGCTATGAGAGAAATTTCAGCTGGCATTAAAACAACAGAATTACTGATGGAAGTGGAAATCTTCAACATAAAGAAGATCCAACTCACTTCCAGTTGATCAATGATGGACAGAAATAACTACACCCAGAGAAGGAACACTGGGAAGTAATTGTAAATTGTTAGCACTACTGTCTATCTACCCAGGTTACTTATACCTTCGGAAGCTAATACTTAATGTGCAACAAGAAAATGGTATTTACACACATATATTGTATCTAGGTTTTATTGTAACACATGTAAAATGTATGGGATTACCTATCATGGAGGGGAGGGAGTGGAGGGAGGGAGAGGATAATTTGGAAAAATGAATACAAGGGATAATATTATAAAAAAATAAATTAAAAAAACAGAATTATATATATAAAGAGATGCTGTTTAGGAGATTGAGGATTTATTATTTTAAACATATTAAATATTGCCTTTGTAATTCTACTTTAAAATGTTAATGTACTTGTAGACCACATATATATATATATATTTGGGGTACTTTAAAAGTTATAACTGAGAAGATATTACAAGACAGATTTTTAAAAATCAAGATAGATTAAATTACTTTCCCAAAAGTCACACAAAATTAGGATTGGAACTTGGGTTTTCTTACTCCAAATGTACTGTTTTTCCATTGTAAAATTTTCCATTCTCCTTATGTAAAACCTTTTTAGTACACATATAAACTTCACTTCAGATCCACTAAAATTATAACAAAATACAAATCAATAGGGTCTACATAAAATAACTTTTTAAAACCGTATTTATAATCATTGCTAATCATTCACTATTTCATTATTATTCTTTTGGAATTTCATGTACAGAACTCATTTCTACTTATTAATGTTGCTTTGTAACAAATTTTAGCATTTTCTGCATAAAAAGAATTTCTGGTGACAATGGTTTATTTCTATTTCTTTAGCTTCTCACATGATGGCAATTGTTTTGTCTCAAATAAACTCCTATCTGAATGGATACTGGAAACTCATATGGGTAAATAAAAATTCTTTTAAAAATATCTAGGTTTTAATTTAAAGTGGATATGTATACAATTATTTTATTTAAAAGAAAATATAACAATGATTCTGTTTTAAGATATGTAAACACTACAAAATATAATCAAATGTCATACTTATTTTAGTGAAATAATTTTAAAAAAAGTTTTTGGTTGATAGCTGTCTTCCTAACAATACAGCAGAAGCAATTAAAAAATACTAATTATTAACTTAGCTACATAAAGATCTGTGCTTCAGTGAGTTTTAATAAATAAAAGAAAACAATATTACTAATTTTTCTGATATAATCTCAAAATTATTTTATAAAAGAGCAAAAAAAAAATCCAGTCCTTTAAATTACATAATTAACTGTAGTGGAAAAAGAATGATAACCTTGGATTCTGTTAAGATGATCTCTGCCTCTGACACTTTGAATCTCAGTTTCCTCATGTATGAAATGACAGCAACTACAATTTCTTTCCTTATTCCACTTTTACTAATTCTTTTCATATGAAATATTTTCAATTTCGGGTATTGGAGTTAATTTATTTTACCTTATGTAATAACCTCTATTTCTTCTCTGGGTAAGGTTTTTCTCATTACAACCATGAAACCAATCTATTTTTAATCTATGTTGAGTTGTTTCAGTTGTGTCCAAATTTTTATGATCTCATTTGGGGTTTTCTTAACAGAGATACTACAGCATATTACATTTTCTTTTCCAGCTTATTTTACAGATGAGAAACTGAGGCAAAAAGTGATGACAAGGATCCCACAGCTAATAATGTATCTGAAATTAGAATTGAACTTATGAAAATGAGTCTTCCTGACTCCAGGTCCAGTACTCTAACCACTGTACCATCTAACTGTCACCAAACAATCTGATACTGATTAAGTGTGATGGATTAGTGGAATAGATTAGTAAATGACCACAGTAATTTAGTGTTTGATAAACCCAAAGATCCAATTTTGCGAGTAAGAACTAATAAACTGACAAAAATTGCTAGGACAAGTGGAAAGCAGTTTGGAAGAAACTAGACGTAGAGCAAGATCTTACACACTATACTAAGATAAAGTAAAAATAGATAAATGATTTATAGGTAAAGGGCAATACCATAACTGAATCAGGGGAGCATGGAAAATTTTACCTGTCAGAACTATGGATAAGGGAAGAGTTTATGAATGCAGTGGAACATAAGAAGTAAAATGAATTTTAATTAGCTAAAATTAAAAATCTTTTTTGCACAAAAAAACAATGCAATCAAAATTAGAAGAAATACAGGAAGCTGGGGGAAAAATCTTATAGCAAATTTCTTGGATGAAGGCCTCATGCTCAAATATAGAGGAAATTGAGTCAAATTTGAAAAACAAAACAAAACAAAAAAAACCCTAAAACTAAAACCTAAACATATCAAGAGTCATTTCCCTATTGATAAAAGGTTAAATGATATGAATAGGCACTTTTTAAAGAAGAGAAAATAAAGGCTATCAATAGACATTTGAAAAAATGTTCAAAATTATTAATTGAAGAAATTTCTGTTAAAACAACTCTGAGATGTCACTTTACAACTACCAGATTGGTTAACGTTAGAAATGGAAAATGACAAAAACTGAGAATATGGAAAAATTGGGAAATGAATGCATTGTTGGTGAAATTATAAACTTGGCCAGCTCTTCGGGAGAACAATTTGGAACAGTGTCCAAAGGGATTCATTCACGTTGGAAATCTCCAACCCTTGTCTGAACTTCTCTATTTACAGTGAGAGTGCCACTGTCCTTCTAGTCACATAACTTGCAAACTTCATGGCTTACTTGACTCCTCACTCTGGATCTATTCTTTCTTGCTATCTATTGTCCTATATATCTCCTTTCTTTTTGTGGCTTGAGATTTGGAGAAGTCTTGAGAGGGCTCACTGTAATAGATGCTTCTAAAACTTGTCCTTTCAATCTCTTAATTCTTCTTGATGGTCTGTCTTTCAACTTCATCATTCAACGGAAGATGTTTTCTCCAAAATTACCAATGATCTATTTAAAAATATTTTTATAAATTAAATCTTTTTTTTTTCAAGCTATAAAAACCTGTCCTCCATACCTCCCATTTACCCCTCTCCATTGAGAATGTAAGAAAAGCTCCTGTTACAAATATATAGTCAAAAGTAAAACAAATTTCCACATTTTATTTAAAATTATATATGTATGTGTGTGTGTGTATATATATATGTATATACATATATATACACACACATATATAATTCTGCATTCCAAGTCCCCTATCTCTCATAAATTGAGCATGTTCCATCAGTAGTCCTCTGGAATTGTAGTTGCTTTTAGTGCTACAAAAAGTGACCAAATCTTGTACTTTTTACAATACTGGTGTTGCCATACAAATTGTTCTCTCAGTTCTATTAATTTCACTCAATATAGAAGTTCCTATAACTCTTCCCAAGTGTCTATGAAAGAACCCACTTCATGATTGCCTTTTCATTCTTTTCTTCACTACTGTGTATGACTTTCAAAGTGTCTATGCAGCTTTGTTCCTTTCATCAGGAATGCTTTCTTGGAAATTTTCTAGTTCATTAAAGATCAATTTTCCACCCAGTAGGATAATAATTTAGTTTTTC
Source organism: Sminthopsis crassicaudata (assembly GCF_048593235.1). Taxonomy (NCBI): domain Eukaryota; kingdom Metazoa; phylum Chordata; class Mammalia; order Dasyuromorphia; family Dasyuridae; genus Sminthopsis; species Sminthopsis crassicaudata. The sequence continues at coordinate 148,877,267 of NC_133619.1, forward strand.
TGGGCAAGTTATTCTTGTTTGTAAGCCTATATAATTTGCCTTCTATAGTATAATTATTTCAAACTCTCTGCTCCTTTATCATAGTGGCTGCTAAATTGTGACCATGGCTCCTTGATTCTTGAATTCTTTCCTTTTTTGGCCCTAAATTTTGGCTATGATGTTTCTGGTTTTTATTTAAGGATTTCTGTCAGAAGATGAAGAGCATATTCCATTTCCACTTTACCCTCTGGTTCTAAAACAGCTGGATGGTTTTTTTTTTTTTTTGAAGATTTTTTTGAAATGTGATATATAGACCCTTTTTTCCTTGTCATGACTTTCATTTTTCTTAAATTTTTTTCTCCTTAGTTTTCTAAAACAATTGTTTTAGCTATGACTTTTGACTTTGAATATTTCTTATCTCAAGGAATCATTTGGTGCATTATAATTTTTAGGGAATTTGTTGCTTGGGCAAAATTTTGAACCTCTGTACCAAAACTATGAATTTCTATTCCAATTCTTTTTTCCATAGCTCTCATTTTTTTTTTTTACCAAATTCTTCTTCTAGAACTTTCATGTCATTTGTAAAATATTTAACTTTTTAAATTTCTACTTTATCTCTTCCATGATTTCTGGTTGATTTTATGCTCCAGTTGTGTTTTGTTTGCAGATATTTTGACTTCACTTTTCTTCTGGGTTTGTCATCATAATAGCTATCATAATGGTGAGGTTCTTTTTTTTTTGTTTGTTTTCTCACTTTTAGGTCTATTTTTTTTTTAAATTTCAGAGTCGAGTCTAAACATTACCAGAAGAAAAAAGTCTGGGTAATTTCTTGGGGCACTGAGTTTTGCATTATTCTAGGAACTCAAGGACAGTCCAGATTGGGGATTTGTAACATCTCATACTTCAAAAATAGTCTGATCTGGGGCAAAGTCTAATAAATTGTTCACTTGATCCAAGTTCTAAAAATTGCTGAGTTGGGTTTTGGTCTGAGCAATAGAAGACTGATTCTGGATGCAGTCCTTGTAAGCCAGTTGGGAAGTTCTACCAGAAGAGAAAGAAAGAATTGTAAACTTCCTTTTGTTTTGAGATTCCCTGTTTTTGTTCTGTTGGCTTAACACTGGGCCAAAAACTAGTCCTTGGAATGCCCCTGTATTTGTTGTAAAAAAAAAAATCTGGAAAACTAGAGGGAGATTCCATACTACTGGCTGGAAAAGTGACTGACTTTTCCTTGGATTTACCAATGAGTCACAAGCATTTTCTGTAGGCATTTTCTTAGCCTTATAAAAGATACGAATGGACAGTTATATCACAGGGAATGAAAAATAGCCCTACTATATGTCAAATGTATATTGTTGCTGCTCTTACTCCAGGTAGAAAAGCATTTCCAAAAGTTACGCTGTTGCATTATAAGGATGATATCTTAGGATGCTCACCTGAGGAGCAAATGTTAGAGGCATGTCTACAAAAGACCATAGAAACACTAAAGAACTACAAATTGCATATAACTCCAGAAAAAAAATTCAAAGGCACACTCCTTTTCACTATTTATGAAGTATATCCTAAGGTGCTTATAGTACAAAAGCTTTTTTAAGAACAGAGAAGCTATACATGAACTGATGCTGAGTGAAATGAGCAGGACCAGGAAATAGTTGTATACTTCAACAACAATACTATATGATGATCAATTCTGATGGATGTGGCCATTTTCAACAATGAGATGAACTAAATCAGTTCCAATAGAGCAATAATGAACTGAACCAGCTACATCCAGCAAAAGAACTCTAGATGATTATGAACTACTACATAGAATTCCCAATCCCTCTATCCACCTGCATTTTGGATTTCCTTCACAGGCTAATTGTACACTATTTCAAAGTCCAATTCTTTTTGTATAGCAAAACAATTGTTGGACATGTGTATGTGTGTATGTATATATATATATATATATGTATATTTGGCAATTGTCAATGTTGTAAAATTATCCATGCATATATCTGATAAATAAAAACTATTAAAATATAAAAATAAAAATAAAATTTTTTTAAAAAGAACAGAGAAGCTAAACGCCTTAAATGACTTTAATAAATTGATAGGAGATATCCAATGGATGCGTACAGTGTTAGGCTTGACTATCTATCAATTGCAACCATTATATGACATTTTAAAGGGAGACAATGCAATAAACTCACCAGAAGCTCAAGAGGCTCTGAAAGAGGTTGAACTGGCTTTATCCAATGTGGTTGAAAGAATCATTCAAAACCCCTTGGAAATATCAGTTTTTGCTACAAAAAAAAGGCACCCACAGCAGTCCTTCATCAAAAAGAACGTGTGACAGAGTGGGTGAACCTCCCAGCACAACCAGGACAAAGTCTTACTCCTTACCCAGTGCTTGTGGTTAGAATCTTATTAAAGGCCATTAAGCGAGGAGTAAATTATCTGGGATAAAAGGCAGATAGCCTTCTAACCATGTTAGCCAATACTCCTTTATTTCAGGCAGTCCAAAAATTTCATTTTAAATATCATCAGGATGCTCCAGCTTTATGTTTGCAATTTGGGATTAAAAAAAGAAGAAGCTAGGAGCAAAGTAAAAGGCTGTACAGCTTGTCTTCCTTTTCACACTCCTATGCTCCCTGCAGGGAAGAACCCTCGTGGTTTGAGATCCAATGAAATTTAGCAAATGGGTGTGATCCACTATAAATCTTTTGGTTGTTTGTCTTTTATCCACGATGTAGTAGACACCTTTTCAGGATTTACTTTTGCAATACCAGCAACAAAAGAGACAGCCTGAATGGTCACTGAATTCTTTATACAAGCTTTTGCAATTATGATTGTGCCACAAACAATAAAAAACAGATAATGGATTTACATATATTTCTAAATATTTTGTACACTTTTGCACACAGTATCAGATTTTATACACCACTGGCAGACCTTTTAATCCTCAAGGACAGGCAATAGTAGAGAGAAGAAACAGAGATATCAAGATGTTCCTTTAAAAACAAAAGAAAGGGGGAGCCAAAAGTAACCCTAGAGAACTTTTAAATTTAGCTCTCTATACTATTAATTTTTTGATATTTGACAAAGATGTACTGGCTCTGGTAGACAGGTTTTATAACTCACCAGAAGGTCAGTGTCCAGTGTGAGCAGCTCCACTATCTTTAGATAATTGCCAGGTGATGTGGAGAGATCTAAAAAGTGATGAATGGAAGGGACCAGAAAGCTTAACTGCTTGGGGGAGAGGTTTTGCTTAGATATCTATAGATGAGTGTCAATGAGCCATATTCACCTTGTTCATCAGAGAGAGATGGAAAAGACCCAAGAAACATTAGATGGTTCCATCGCTGACTGTGTCCACCACTGAAAGAACGTGGCAGTTATGGTAAATGCCTCATGAATATAAAAAATTGTTAATGAGACTGTAGGACTTCAAAACCAGCAGGAATCATTGGATTCCCTGACATATGAAGTAATGGACAATAAATTTAAATTTTTTTTAATTTTTAAAAATTTTTTAAAAAAATTTTATTATAGCTTTTTGTTTACAAGATATATGCATGGGTAATTTTTCAACACTGATCCTTGCAAAACCTTCTGTTCCAACTTTTCCCCTCCTTCCCCCCACCCCCTCCTCTATATGGCAGGTAGACCAATACATGTTAAATATGTTAAAGTATTTTATCTTTTGGAAGCTCTGGTTTTTGACTATAAAGTTCCTGGGGGTTTTCATTCTCAGATTTTTTTCAGGAAGTGAATGGTGGATTCTTTATATTTCTATTTTACCCTTTGGTTCAAAGAAATATGAACAGTTTTTTTTTAAGTGTTCTTGAAATAGGAAGTCTAGGATTGATTTTTGTTAATGGCAGACACTCTAATGATTTTTAATATTTTCTCCATGATCTGTCTTACAAATCAGTTATTTTAGCTGTGAGGTGTTATAAATTTCTTCTTTTCCCCTAAGCCTTTTGACTTTGTTTTAATTTTTCTGGTTGTCTCATGTAGTCATTGACTTCTATGATTTTGACTCTGCCCAGTTGACCTGAATTTTTCTTTCTTTTTTTTTTTTTTTTCTTTTTTTTTCTTTAGAATTTTTTTCCCACAGTATGTATGCATGAGTAATTTTTTTTATAATATTATCCCTTGTATTCATTTTTCCAAATTATCCCCCCCTCCCTCCACCCCCTTCCCCCGATGACAGGCAATCCCATACATTTTACATGTGTTACAATATAACCTAGATACAATATATGTGTGTAAATACCATTTTCTTGTTGCACATTAAGTATTAGATTCCGAAGGTATAAGTAAAGTAACCTGGGTAGATAGACAGTAATGCTAACAATTTACATTCACTTCCCAGTGTTCCTTCTCTGGGTGTAGTTGTTTCTGTCCATCATTGATCAACTGGAAGTGAGTTGGATCTTCTTTATGTTGAAGATATCCACTTCCATCAGAATACATCCTCATACAGTATTGTTGTTGAAGTGTATAGTGATCTTCTGGTTCTGTTCATTTCACTCAGCATCAGTTGATGTAAGTCTCTCCAAGCCTCTCTGTATTCCTCCTGCTTGACCTGAATTTTTCAAAGCAGTTAGGCACTTTCTTAGTATCTCCTAACTTATCCTAGGCATTAGCTCCCTATTAGTCATGTTTATCTAGTCATTTCCACTCTAAAGGTCATTCTCCTGCATAAAGAAAACACAAGCAAAATTAAATCAAAGTTCTTTGTCTTCTCTTCTTCTCTGTTTATTCTTATCCCTGCCAAAAATACAAGCTAACCCTTTTTGAAGATTCCTTTCTCTTCCAATGTAACAAAAACAAATAAAATCAATCTGTAACAACCAACCACTCTTTTTGTTGTCCTTAGGTATCTTTTTCAGCCTTAATTCATTCTAGGATTCTGCATTCCTGATATTCTTTTAAATAGGATTGTGCTATCTGGCCTTACTACTATCTCTTGTACATTTCTTGTTTAAATTGGTCTCTTCAAACAAAATGGATTTTTTCCCCTCATTGGAATAATTTTCCTTTGTGTCTTCAGATTTTTTCTGAAGCAACTTTCATCCTTTGTGGACTAATTTTCCTGTAGCATTTTACTCCAAAGGAATAAAATCTTTCCTCTGAACCCTTTTAAATCTGCTTTCCCAAAATAAAAAAATTGTGTCTGACTATGCCCAGGTTTCATCTCTCTTATCACAGACTCTAGGGCTAAGTTGGTTACTTTTCCCTACATTTCTCACTTGTACCCCAGCCAGGGATGGAAAGATAAGGAGGACCCATTAGTGAGAATTAAATCCTCAAGATGATTTCCCTTTGTTGGCTCCCCCACACTTCTAAAGATGAAATTATTACTAACAAATAATAGAGTCATTAGTTGCACTATTAAGGATGGGAGAGAAGAAAAGAGAGAGAGTGAGAGTAAGAAAGGTAGGAGTATGAAAAGTGAGAAATAAAGGGCAAGAATGCCCTTCAATAGAGGTTTGACATACTCATGCATTAGAATTAGAGCCTGTGCACTGATTTAGCCCTTCTGCAAAACAATTTGGAACAATAACTCAGGAGACACTAAAAAAGGTAAAAGGTAAAAGAAAAAGGAAATAAACCAAATGAACAAATGTCAAAATACCTCTTTTTATCATACTAAGAACTATAAACAATATGGTTCCTCATCAATTTGGGCAAATTGTGAACAAATTATGGCACATGAATGTAATGGAAGATTATTTTACTTATAAAAAATGGCAAATATCAGGGATTAAGAGAAACAGTGAAACTTCTAACATGTGACAGGGCAGAGTGAACAGGGTCAGGAGAGCAACTTATACAATGGACAAAATGGCATAAAGGAAAACAACATCTAAGATTTTAAAACTCTTATCCATGCAGTCACTAATCTTTATTTAGAAGATTAGTAATGAGCTATGCATCCCACTTCTTGGTAGAATGTTTTAGAAGTACAGAATGAAGAAATAACATTTTTAGTCATGTCAATTTATTCTGCTTCACTATATATTTATGCTACAATGTAAAACCTTTATGGTGGAGGAATAAAAGGAGAGGACATAAGTTGATGAATAGTAATAATGATGCCCCCCAAAAAAGGTGAGAATAAATGTCAATGGAATTTTTAAAAGTATACAATAGAGAGTAGAAGAAAGCTCAGAAGGGATACAGAGAAGGATAGTTTTTTAAACTATGTTTTAAAATTAAATATACAATTAAAAAAAAACAAGCTGTACACAAGAGACCACAATTTCAAATATAACTTTGTTCTTTTATATTCAAATTTCAATATTTTAAAATTCATTATAAAAACCAAAACAATAGAAATAAATGGACAGAACTGAAAAGAGTACATTTAAAGACCATAAACCTGTTAGTATTGTTAACATTAACACTGTCTGCCTAATCCACATTTCATATGCTACTAGTTGGACTGAACCCCACAACATCATAACAGATATTACATATATATCATTGAAAAGGGATCAACTTGATAATTCACATAGTAAAATAAAGTGTATGAAAAATGCATATTGTGAAGACCTTACAATGTAAAATTGGAATAAAATAATGTTACCTTTTAACTCTTGCACTCACTACCTTCTCAATCTATTTTCCTAATTTTCTTTGCCCCCTCACTGACATTTTAGATATTCATTTGGACAATTATTTATGCCTAGATTTGAAAATGAAGAAGAAATCATGGTTCAGATTTACCAAATTTATATTTGACTATTTACATTAATGTAATTACAATTACACAGATTCATCTTTTTAAAATATCTATATTCTCTTGGTGATATGAAATGTTTGCAAATCATGGAATACAATAATTTTGGAAGAATGAAAATTTTAAATGACCTAAATAATAATGGAAACATAGACCCTGGCTGTACCGCAGCTAGTCCATATATTACCAACAATTATATATATATATATATATATATATATGAGAAGTGGTATAAAATATTTCAAGAATACATATACATTTATAAATATATAATATAAAATAAGTGAGATGTTTATTCATCAAAAAGATGAGGATGCATGAAATATTAAAAGAGCTAGAATAAGAACTAAACACAATGGGCAGATCATTCCAGTTTATAGAAATATATGTGAAAAAATTACACAGACTTGAGAAGGCAATTTAATTCAATGAAATATTTGACTATAATAAGGAGATCACAGATCAAAATAAACACAAGTACAGAATAAACAACTCCTGAGGATAATGGAATGCTCCTTTTCACTTATTAACATTTTGTTCATTTCTCAATTTCTTTTTATAATAGGTACTTAAATAATCAATGTTGAATGTTATATTCATGACAAACAAATTTCTATTTTTAGATTTTCATAAATATTTGTATTTTGAACTAAAATGAATAACAAAATTAGTCATAAAAACTCCAAAATATTTTATGGCAGTATTAGAAATAAGATGAGTAATTTTAAAAAGCTTATATATTAGAACTGAAAATATCTAGGAAACCATACAATAAGAAGGGTTATATTGTGATAATATTTTCTTTATGAACTTCTTTTTCTATAGATATAAATTTCATTACCTCACAGTAGCCTTCTTCAGAAGCTTTTTAATCTCCTTAGTTTTACAGGTGGACTCCTTATGGATAACCACAAATGCACTGCAATCTTCTGGAGGTAGTTCATCAGCAGCAATCTAACATTACAAAGATTATGCTTAACTAGGAAGATTTCATTGCAATCCATTTTAAAATTAATATCCTTATTTGATTAAAATAAATCAACTACCATAAACCATTGTTCTAATTAAAATAAAAACTTTTAAAAATCAGAATATTTTCAATTTTGTTTTTGGCTGGAGAAAAACTATAACAAGATCAACTTTATTTCCAGGAAATACTAAATTCAAATTTTACATTAAAAGTTTATAAATTTTCAGAAGGTAATACAACATTCTTTTTATGTGCAAACATTTCCCCTTATTATATGCTATAAAGTACTCTGAATCGTATGATCTCTTGTGCCTCTGGGAGAAGGAGCACTTGAATTTGCTGGGGCCCTTTGACCTAATGCCTATAGGGCTGCTTTTCATGGTTTTGCATTCACTTGTGCACATGTTGCATATCTGTTGATGATGCTGATTATCATACTATCTATTTGGGGATAAAATAGTGGTCACAGAGGAGGGTGGGTCATTTTTTTTTCACTTAAATAGGTTAGCTGATGTAGATGCTATACCCATATCCTCCTCAATGCCTCTGGTACAAAAACTGTCACAAGTTCAAGTCTCATTGGAGCCTCCGAAAATGTTATGACAAGATACAGATGTGAGGAAGAGTCTGATATAATTTTAAGTGGATAATTTATTGAAGTTTTCAGCTGCTGGGGAAAAAATCTAAATCAAGCAGTTCTGAACAGAAGGAAGTGGGGGTTTATAAAGGCTAAAATCATTAAGGGGAGAGGGTTCCATAGCATAAGGGGAATAACAAAAGCAAGGAGAGTGAAGGTTATATTTCTTAATGCTAGGTGGAGAAAAAAAGAGATGGCATAGTGACCAAAAGTTTTGGCAAACCTAGGCAAGACATGCTGAAATGTCAAGATGTACTCAAGCTTAACAAATAGATGTGTTTACAAGATAACGATTATTTCAGGAGCAGGCTTTCCACAACATTTTCATAACCTTGAGACAAAAAGGCACCAGCTTACAGATGTTAAAAATATTTCAAGTGTTGCATGTTCTAGGAAATACTAATCTTGCAACCATGAGAAGTTCCAAAAGGTCTCAGAAGTTTCAAGTACTCCTCCCAGAAGCAAAGGTATCACAGGATTCCGAGTACTTCAGTTACATCTGCCAAATTATATGCACATGTGTATACAGATGCACACACTCACACCCCTACACCACTGAAATAGCACCTCATACATTACCTATTTTTAATTTTTAAATGTGTGGTTTACAAAGACAATGTTATCAGTAGGCCATAATAACTAATGAGGGCTTCTATGCAAATATAGGTACATACCTGTTGAAACATTTGAATAGTTGGTGAGTATGCTCTTATAGATAAGGCAAATTTTAAGAGATTGATCTGCAAATTGTTTAAAAATTGTCCTGCTTTTTTCAAGATTAAGTTGTAATATGAGTATTCTGAGTCTGTAAAAAAAATAAAGATAGGGAAAGAAGAAATTTAGTATTATATATCCAACAGCTTTTCACCTCCACTTTCCTAAGGCAGGAAATTAACCTATCATTGTCAAATAATTTTATATTTCAATGTGGAATACCTACAATATGAGAAGGATGGAGAGTCAGAAAATCAAGATCCTTTTTTTTAAAACTAAACTTCACATATTATCACAAGAATGAAGCTTACTAGAATAAACACACACCTATAATCTGTGGTTTCTAAACCTGCTTGCAGAGTCTATCTGGAAGTTTCAGTCCCTTCTAAGGCTGTCCAATAGATCTCTACTGTCATGACCAGACTTCTTGAGCAGCTGTAGATAAGAAATCAAAGCCTGAGATGGTTATTAAGCAAGAGGATGCATTATACATATGCTCTCACACATCAATACAAAAGTGGAGATCACACAAAATATGGATCATGGTAATATTTTATTCAATAAAAATAATTTGTAAATACTCTCAGATTGTAAAGGTCACTGGGAGAATTCATAGAAGAATATAATTCAATTACTTAATATTTACAGAGTCCTGACAAAACACAAGGCACTGTAAAGAATTCAAAGTTGAATTATAAATACATGGTCATGACTATCAAAGAATTTACAATCAAATGGAGGAGTATCATTTTAAAAAAAAGACCACTTATAGAAATATAAAATAAGACCATGAGAGGACAACAAATTTAACTAAGGAGATAAGAATGGTAGGTATGAAACACTTAGTTCAGACTTGACATATACATACTTACAAGTGGGGGGTGGGGCAGAAGCTTTGTCAAAGGATACAGAAATCCTAATAAAAAATCCAGTAAAAAAATTGTGGATTGGAAAGAGAATAGAAAAATCAAGACATGCTCTGGTCTCAAAAAGTCACTCTTTACTTAGAGGAGCTAACATGTAAAAGGAAGTTTATCTACTATATAAAAAAAATCCTAGAACTAAAAATTATGTATTGAATGTTTTTTTAATTAAAAATCAATCTGTTTTATTTTATTTCTCAAGTTTATGTGCATGATAAACTCTAGAATTTATTACCTTTCATATTGAATGAGGGCAAGGAAATGTTTGCTTAAAGTCAAGAGGTTATAGGAACAAAAAGGGGAGGCAACTCATTGTCTAAATTCCAAATATAGATACAATATCATTAAAATTCAGAGAAGGGAAAGATATGTAGCTGAAACAATATTGAAAGAACTTAAATTCACAAATAGATAAACTTGGTACAATCACAACCCATGCTGGTGCATTCTGGGCAATTCTTTTTCATGTCTTCCTATATGTTTGCCACAGAGAGTTCACTGAAAGTAATGGAAGCTTTCCTTGATTTCTATGGATATCATATAATAATTAATCTTTATATAATGCTCTAAAGTTGGCCAAGCATTTTATAAATTTTTTTTTAAAAAGAAACCAATATTTATTATTCATCAGAATTTTTCCAACCCTATTAGAGCATCTGGAAAAAAAATTAAGTGGTATTTTCTACCCATTCAGTAGCCTGAGCAGTAGGAATAGCAGACCAGACATCAGGAGCCAAATGAGTACTCCAATCTTCTGTGCTAAATGGGCACAGATGGCACCTGTACTACCTTGGACAATCAGCCTCCATTTGAGTAGCTATAAATTCTTGGGCAAGTGCAGTCCATTCATCTTGAAATCTTTGTCACTAGTGAATTTTAACCTTTTCACTGTGCTTATTGCATGCTTTAGGAGGCCAGAGAAAGGCTCAAATAGAATTTGAAGTTAAATTGGAAACTCAAACTGTGAATGAGCTTTGACATCTTTGTCCTTTGTATATGCTCATGGTTATTGGTGTAGGAGGGAATGGATTAGTCTAATGAAAGTCATGAGAGTTAAGCCCTCGATCCGTGAAAACTAGCTCAAAGTTACTTATAAAATAAATGAATTGAATTTTGTTTGCCCTTCTTTCTCTCTCTTTTCAACCAGGATATATAGGTTTTCGTATTTCAAGTTTTATTCATGAATTTCTTTTCTTTTCCTTTTCTAAGATGTACTAATTTACCATGGAATCATTTCTACAGAGAGATATATGGTGCCCACTACATAAATTAAGAAGGTTAGGAGAATATGATCAATTCTTCTTTTAAAAAATAATTCATTCAGATAGTGTCATTTTTTACTTCATGTTTTGGAGAATCTTACATTTATGAAATGCTCCAGTAGGGCTAGAAAGGCCTTAACACATCATCTGTAATAATACATCCAATGTTTCTTAAAATCCTCTTTGAAGTACTAAAGATATGCAAAGCTTTTAGAAAGTCTAAATAAAGTACAATCTCATATCACCTTCTGTCAAGATATTTGCCCTTGAAAAAGTCTAGTAGATTAAGATTTCCCTAATGAGTGATATCAAATATATTTTTGAATTCTAAAGTCTTGATCACCTTCCACAATATCCTTATCAAAGAGTTTGAATCATGCCCTAATCACATTCATAATGTATATAAATTATTGTGAATTTCCCTTAATTATATCTAACCACCATAAATGTCTAATTTTTTAAAAACCTCATAATTTCTGACTATACCATTTTTGAGATAGAAAAGTTCCTTAAGTTTACTATTTGCTATATAAAGTATTACCTTACCATAACATAGAAAATTTTTCTTTAAAGATGCAAGCATTGTCCTTTTGTTCCTAGTACTCTAGGATTTGTGAGGCAAAGTACTTGGATTTCTTCTTCCTATGCTGTAATTGGTATTATTGCTCCATTAGTACAGTGACTGGAAAATAACATTTACTCAAACTGTGCATACCCTTTGATCCAGCAGTATTTCTACTGAGCTTATATCCCCAAGAGATCTTAAAGGAAAGAAAGGGACCCATATGTGCAAGAATGTTTGTGGCAACCCTTTTTGTAGTGACAAGAAACTGGAAACTGCGTGGTGTCCATCAGTTGGAGAATGGCTGAATGAGTTACAGTATATGAATGTTATGGAATATTATTGTTCTATAAGAAGCAATCAGCAGGATGATTTCAGAGAAGCTTGGGGAGACTTACATGAACTGATGCTAAGTGAAATGAACAGAACCAGAAGATAATTGCACACAACAACAGCAAGATTATACAATGATCAGTTCTGATGGATGTAGCTCTTCTCAACAATGAGAGGACTCAGGCCAGTTCCAATGATCTTATGAGAGCAATTTATACCCAGAGAGAGGTCTGTGAGAACTGAATGTGTACCACAACATAGCATTTTCATTTCTTTTGTTGCTGTTAGCTTGAATTTTATTTTTTCTCATTTTTTCCTTTTTTGATTTGATTTTTCTTGTGCAGCAGGATAATTGTATAAATATGTATGCCTATATTGGATTTACATATATTTTACCATGTTTAACACAAAAAAGAAAATAACAGATACTATTTATGTTTAAATGAATATTTAGGTTTCTTGATTCAAGGGAACTAAAGTGATATCACTTTTAAAAAGAAACCAAAAAGGACTAGGAATTCTCAAGCATAAGGATGCATTAAGATTAGGAATTTCCCAACAAGCCAAGTACAGGAGAAGACATAAGATGCATAAGTTGTAAATGCCTTCTAGGCAGGGATTACATTATAGCTTTCTTTTGACTATAGCCAAGCCACTAGAACTATCTCACAGAGCTAATATGAAAATTAAATGGAATAACTTTTTAAACTTTAAAATGGCATATAAATTTTAGTTATTATTATTTTGACACAAACTGCTCCAACACTGCAAAGAATCCCATAGTTATTCAGCAAAGACTTAATATTTGATTCAGTGTCTGATGAGATTATTCATGGATCATATTTTACTTTGGGAAATGTGGTAAAGAAGTAAAGCATAGGATAAAAAACAGTATTGTTTGTATCTATATATAAGGCAAATGTATGTGTATATTAGGCATACACTTTCTATAAAACATTTATTTTTACAATTAACTTGTCTCAGGAGGAAATTTTCCTCACAGCAAAGGTCCAAGATGGAATGGGCTGCCACTCCACCAAGGGAAAGATATCCCTTCTTTGGAGGATTTTAAATAATGACTGGATGACCACTTGTTAAGTTTGGCATAGTTTGTTAAGGGCTATGTCTAAGAAAAGGGGCAGGTCAATTCTCTGAGAGCCTCCACAGCTGTGAATCATAACATCTGAAGGTGTTGCAGGGAAGCATTTACTAATACAGATGTTGCTGGTGGCTTGGGAATGAAATAAATTGAAGGCAGGAAGAGGAGAGAACTTCTCAGTGGAGAGGTCAGAGAATAGCAACTGCCTCTTAGTTTCCTTTTATCGTCATCATCCTCTCACATGAAGAGATTCATTCTACAGGTCTGAGTTAGACCTCCATCAGCCACTGGCAGGTAGCTCCCATATCACAACAATAGTTAACATTCCTTTCATGTATTCACTGGTCTATAGAGTTCCATAGCTCCCTTTCAACTCTTCAACTATGAATTTCTGTAACTTGAAATCATTATCTTCTATATAAGATATTTTCCCTTTTATTTATCCCACAACCCTCTCTAGAATGTGAATGTTCCCAGTTTTAAAATTCTACTTTTGCAATGAAGTCCAGATCTACATCTTTCATGATTTAATAAAGTCTAAAAACATCAGTTCTCAAATAATCCTTTTTCAGATTTTCTAAAGTACTTAAAATTAATAACCTTGATAACTAAAATTTTTTAACCCCTTTCAGTTCTCTAATATCTTTTTAAAGGTCAGAAAGATGAGATTGACTAGGAAAGACTTTAATCAATTGGGTAAAAAAGATCTGGATCTTGTCAGCCTTGTTATTACAGCAAATTACTTTGACAAATTACAGATCTGATATGAATGATAAATATTTTTCATTATCTCTAAAAAATCTTTATATCTCAGGGTGAATCTAATGGGTTGATGCCATTAATTTTTTTCTTTTTTTATTAAAGTTTTTTATTTCCAAAAGATGCATAGGTAATTTTTCAACATTGATCCTTGCAAAGACTTCTGTTCCAAATTATCCCCTCCTACCTCTAACCCAGACGGCAGGTAGTCAAATACATGTTAAATATGTTAAAATAAAGAAAACAAAATGCAAGCAAACAACAGAAAGAGTGAGAATGTTATATTGTGATCCACACTCAATTCCCACAGAACTCTCTCTGAGAATAAATGGCTCTCTTCATCATTGAACAGTTGGAATTGGTTTGAATCATCTCATTGTTAAGGAGAGTCACATCCATTAGAACTGATCATCATATAGTCTTTAATGATGTCCTGGTTCTGCTCATTTCACTTAGCATCAATTGATGTAAGTCTCTCCAGGCCTCTACGAAATCATTCTGCTGGTTGTTTCTTACATAACAATAACATTCTGTAACATCCATGTACCATAACTTATTCAGCCTTTTTCCAATTGATGGGCATCCATTCTGACTGTATTTATTCCCGGAGTCTTTTACATTTTAAAATTTTCTGTCATGTGGAAAATACTGTTCCATACCCAAAAATATTAGGGGGTTCTAAAAAAAGCCTTTGCAAAAGGGGGTGATCCAATAACAAACTATGAGGGAAATCAAAACAAAATGTATAAATAAGATTTATCCAAGGATGTTTGGAATTTCCAGAATGGGAACAAGAAGAGGAAAACCTATATTAAACTTAATCTGTTTTAGCCTAGAGTTCTTAGGGAAAGCCCTATGATATTATAGGTTACCTTTTATCAGGAAAAACAACCACCACCACGACTGTAGGATATTCTAAGTTTAGATGTAGCAGTGAATTAGAGAATTAGGAAACAGTATGACATAGTAGATAAAGTGCTAGACTTGAATTCAAATTTTACTTTAGATGCATACTAGCTAGGCCATCGACAAATTATTAACCTTAGCCTCAGTTTGCTTTCTCACTCACTTACTTGTACTACCTTCTTTATAGTGTTTTTGTATAAGGAGCACTTTGTAAGTCACAAATGTGAATTATTTTTACTCATTCATCAAATATTAAGTCTTTAATGTTATTTTTTCCAATACCTTTTTTGATGATTCCTTTTAGTTTGTCGTCTATTTGAGCTGAAGCAGTAGCATACTGAACTGACAATTAAAGGAATTAATTTATAACTACTGTCAAGATCTAGCTTGGATTCTGATAACTTAAGAGACATCATATAATAAACATGTATTTGTCTGTGTATGTATACACATATACATATATGTACATATATACACATATGTATATATATATATATATATATATATATGCTGGATGATTTCTTACATTTGACTACAGAGAAACTCCACTAGCCAATTTTTTGTAAACTTACAGATTTATGAGTTCTTTCTATAGTTCATCCACATCAATTTATTATTATTGTCCACTACCCAGAAAAAGGATTACTTACTTAGATCCAAAGAGATGGCAATTTCACCATGTATTTTTTTCAGTTGTAGTCAAACCCACTAAAAATCATATATCTGGATAACGATTTCTATTTATTCTGAACTCTCCTTTCCCTTTAACCTATAATCATTTATTTTTTAATATTTTATTTTTTATTATACCTTTTTACTAACAAGATATATGCATAGGTAATTTTTCAGCATTGACAATTGCAAAACCTTTTGTTCCAACTTTTCCCCTCCTTCCCCCTACCCCTTCCTTCATATGGCAGGTTGACCAATACATGTTAAATATGTTAAAGTTAAATACAATATATGTATACATGTCCAAACAGTTATTTTGCTGTTCAAAAAGAATCGGACTTTGAAATTAGCCTGTGAAGGAAATAAAAAATGCAGGTGGACAAAAATAGAGAGATTGGGAATTCTATGTAGTGGTTCATAGTCATCTCCCAGAATTCTTTCGCTGAGTGTAGCTGATTCAGTTCATTACTGCTCTTTTGGAACTGATTTGGTTCATCTCATTGTTGAAAATGGCCACATCCATCAGAATTGATCATCATATAGTATTGTTGTTGAAGTATACAACGATCTCCTGGTCCTGCTCATTTCACTCAGCATCAGTTCATGTAAGTCTCTCCAGGCCTTTCTGAAATCATCCTGTTGGTCATTTCTTACAGAACAATAATATTCTATACTATTCATATACCACAATTTATTCAGCCATTCTCCAATTGATGGGCATCCATGTAGTTTCCAGTTTCTTGCCACCACAAAGAGTGCTGCCACAAACATTCTTGCACATACAAGTCCCTTTCCCTTCTTTAAAATCTTTTTGAGATATAAGCCCAGTAGAAACACTGATGGATCAAAGAGTATGCACAGTTTGATAACTTTTTGAGCATAGTTCCAAATCATTCTCCAGAATGGCTGGATGTATTCACATTTCCACCAACAATGTATCAATGTCCCTGTTTTCCCACATCCCCTCCAACATTGTGCATTATCTTTCCCTGTCATTCTAGCCAATCTGACAGGTGCATAGTGAACCTATAGTAATTTAATTCAAGGCTACTACTCTATCTTAGATTTCCTCACCCTTTGGATGATTACATCTACTTCTAAACTAAGATCACCCTTGTTGATACTTGTTTTTGCCCCTATTTCCAAGGACAAAGAACATTGATTAAAAATGTTAAATTAATAATTGGGAAATTTTTTTGCATCAATTTCCCCGATAAATCCTCATTTCTTAAATATAGAGGGAACTGAGCCAAATGTATAAAAAATAAGAGCCATTCCCTGTTAGGTTCTAAGTGCTAATGAGATAACGAGATATTAGGTTCTTCTAAGTCAGTACTTGACAATTCTCTAGTTCCGGCCTTTACAGGGAGTTTTACTTGTGAATTCCTGGGGAAGAGCTTGCATGCTTGCATGAGATTTGAGTTGACACAGCAGATCTCCTCCCAGAGAGTGATCGACAGCTTCTGGAGAAAACAGCACATTACAATTCCCCATCTGATAAATTAACAATAGCCATATGGGGAGGAGGGAAATAGTATTGAAAAACTAAATGCAAATTAAAACAATTCTGAGATATTACCTTACACTTATCAGATTGGCTAACATGACAGCTAAGGAAAATCACAAAAGCTGGAGGGGATTTGGAAATATTGGCACACTAATTCACTGTTGGTGGAGTAAATAGTCCAACCATTCTGGAGAACAATTTCAAACTATATCTAATGGGCTTTAATTTTTTCAATGCCACTATTTTATCTATATCCCAAAGAAATCAAAGAAGGAGAAAATGACCTATTTACACAAAGTACTTATATAAGCTCTTTTTTGTGGTGACAGAGAATTGTAAATTGAGGGGATGCTTATCAATTGGGGAATGACTGAACAAATTGTGGTATATGATTATATTAGAATATAATTGTGCTATAAAGAATTATGAACAGGATGTATTTCAGAAAACCTTAGAAGTCCTATATGAACTGATACAAAGTAAAGTGAGTAGAACTAGAAAAAATGTATACAGTAATAGCAATATTGTTAAGAATGATTAACTGTGAAAGACTTAGCTATCTGATTGACAACAATCCAAGATAATTCCAGAAGACCCATGATGAAAATGCTATCCATCTTTAGAGAGAGAAGTTATGAACTCTGAGTGAAGATTAAAGCACATTTTTTTTACTTTTGTGTTTTTTTTGTGTATTTACTTTTCAAACATTGCTGATATGGAAATAAGTTTTGTATGACTTCACAAGTACAATCAATATCATATTGCTTGCCTTCTCTATAGAAGCTTCAGAGGTGTGGGAAGGAAGAAGAGACTTTGAAACTAAACTTTATAAAGATAACTTAAAATTTTTCCATATAATTGGAAAATATTTAATAAAATAAAATTTAAAATATTTAAAAAGGGTGTTAAATCATACTGCCTCGGCCCAATACAGAATTTGTTAGTTTTAACTTGGTCTTTATTGTACTTTGCAATGTTTTACTCATCTTTTAAACATAAATCTGGAACTTTATTCTTTTTCTGAGACCTTAATTTCTCATCCCTACTATGCTTCCTACTTTACTGGAAAATTTTCATTTTTGAACTTATTTATCTAGCCTCATATCCTTCCCTCCTATTTCAGAGGAAAAGAAGTCTTTCTTAAAGTTAACTCCATGTGATGTACTCTTCATTAACTCTCAAAGTTGAAAGGGAT
The DNA here is from genome assembly GCF_048593235.1 of Sminthopsis crassicaudata. NCBI lineage: Eukaryota > Metazoa > Chordata > Mammalia > Dasyuromorphia > Dasyuridae > Sminthopsis > Sminthopsis crassicaudata. The sequence goes on from NC_133619.1 coordinate 148,895,515, forward strand.
CTTAGAGGTCATCTAAATTACTAAATCCCCTCTATATACGTAGGTACGAGTTTCAAAGTGCTTTCTGGAGACAACTGGGTGGTACAATAGATAGAGATAGTGGACCTGGAGTCAATAAGACCTGAATTCAAATCCGGATATTTACTGACTGTCATCCTGGGCAAATTTACCTCTCTCAATTGTTACTACTACTACTACTACTACTACTACTACTACTACTACTACTACTACTACTACTACTACTACTACTACTACTACTATTACTACTATAACTCAACTGTAAAAGGGGATACAACATGTTCCTCATTGGGTTGTAAGGATCAAATGAGATAATATTTGTGAAGCACTTAGCACAGTACTTGGCAGAAAACACGTAAATGTTTATTTCTTTCCTTCTTCATGACTTCCTATGATGTTCCATAGGGCAAACCTACATAAAGCAGCCCCAAATGCAGGCAGAGGCTCTGCCATAAATATGATCAGATACTAATAAATAAAAGTGAGACAAGAATTCCTAGTTTTATTTTTGTTTTCAGTTTGAAATATTTATGAAATACTGATTATTGCTTTCATTGTTGCCAAGAAATTGAATGTTAACAAAATATTAATTTAACTTTTTCAATCCTGGTTCTTACTTTTCTACATCAAATCTTTGTATTACTCAATATTTTATCAATCAATGAGCCAACCAGTCAATTAATAAACATTTATTAAACACTATGCTCAAGGTTCTTTCTTATTTTCCACCTCTTACATGATCTTCCTAGTTACCCTATAAGGTTGGTATGGCAGAAAATTTAGACAATAGGAAATGAAAGCCAGGGGGGAAAATAAAAAGTGACTAACAATATTGCATAGTGAGTGAATGACTAAGAACTAGGAATAGGACTCTTATCTCCTAATTAGTCATGAGCTCTTTCTGAACTTATTGTTTGGACTTTTAGAGAGAAAGAACTTTAAATTTCAACTTGATTAAAGCAAAGATCTATCTGAGCTGTTAATACACATTAATATAAATTCAGAGAAATCAGAAGTTATACAAGTTGTCTCCCTTCAAAATGAGATAGGGGCACACTCTTCTTTTTTTTTAACTCTTTTCTAACTACTGATGAAGAATCACAGGTCTTTACCCTTTTAAAATTTCTTTTAGGTCACTATGACCACCCTTTTACTGAAACATTATTATTCCTTCAAGCATAACCTTAACTGCTTTGTTCATTCTAATTTAAAAGTCATTCCAGACTTGCTTCTTTTAGAAGATCATTACACAGTCTAATAGGTCTCACTATGGGCATTTTTCTTTTGACTCCTTCTGCTCAATTAGATCCTATTATTTCTACTCTGATTTATAAAAACTGGGTGCTTATTATACTTCCTTGGGAAGCATTTACAAATTAAAGAAACAATCAACTCACAATTACATTCTGGCAACTCTAGCCATAAAAAGAAAGATGCCTATCCATTTAGCACAGTACTTAAAAGTGCTTTCATTATAAACAAAAACTATTTATCCTCTAGGTTCTACAGGTAACATGGCTACTAAACAGAAAGTTGATTTTTCAATAAATAAGGAAGCGATTGATTAAATGTGTCTTTTGATACTCAAACTATTTTGCCCCTGGAAAAATCATTTAACCTCTCAGAGACTGTTTCTTCATCAGAAAAATAAAAATAACTTTGCCTCAGATTTCTTGTGAGGGTCAAAGAAAATAAAATATTATATGCAAAGTGCTTTGTAAACTTTAAAGTGTCACATTTTAGCTCTTCCTTATGAAAATAGATTCCTTGTTAATAAGCTTTTTCATGCTAAAGCATTAATATCTTGAGGATCAAAGAAGATGAATTGTATATGAAGAGTGTTGTAAACTTAAAAGTAACATATAAATGCCAATTCTTCTGTTATTAAAAGACTACCTTGCTAATAAACCTCATCATCTTATAGCATCAATAGTGTGCTTGAAATAACTATCAAACATGATAAATTATCCTTTTAAAAATTTTTGCCAGAAAAATACATTTTATTTTCTGTATTTTTTTTAAAAAGTACTCCGGTGATCTGTTAATTAATTTATGCCCTTTCTCCTGACTGTCTCGTGAGAAATTATTTTTCCTACCCAGTCTCATAGTCCTTTGTACTCCTCTCATGCACTTAAATAATCTATGCACATACTTGATCTTCCTGTATTATAAAATCCTCATTTACTGAAACCAAATTTTTTTTATATCTCCCCTCCTTGCAATATGCCCAGATTAATATTTTGCACAAGTTGGTGTTTTTTTGAATGAATTTCTTTAAGCTATGTCTGAAGAATGTTTAGTTTCTTTCCCCCTCTCAAACTTCAAATCAACACCTACAAATATAATTGTAGATCTTTTTCAAATTTTTATTTGGATAGAGTTTGATTTCAAATCAAAACAGATGAAATATACTAGTTAAAATGTGCCAGCTGCTCATTAGATTGGAGTCCATAATATTTGAGACTGTATAAAAAGTAATTTAAAATCCAAATAATATTTGGGTTCCCCCTTTGCAACTGCCCCATTTCAATTTTTCCAGGGCTTGCCCTTCATGCTGTTCTTTTGTCTTTCCCTTTGTAAAACTCATTTCTCATGGATTTTTCCTAAACCAGAAAGACACTAAATCAGGTGTAAACTAGATTAAATCCAAGAGAAGAAGTTCCTACACAGCAGAGCTAGTACTTACGAATACATATCTTCCATTAGCTATCTATAATATCTGAGGAAATGGCTGCCTAAGAATAGACCACAAGCTAGTCTAAGAGTATGTCTGTGATATCACAATATCCCAACAGACTGATACACATACACACATACACTTCCAATAAATTTTTAATAACTGAGATGTTTTCCCCAAAAACTATCTAGAGATTTGAACAGATGTATATTTAGAATAATATTATATCTTTTCATATATACACATGTACATGTATATATTTGGATAAGAATATACACACATTCATTATTCTTGTGCAAATATCTACATGTGCAAGTGTACATAGAATGTTCATAATACATGTGTATGAAATTCATCTAGAATGTGACCACAAGTCCCTAAATCAGATGAGTATACCATTTTCTTTTCTTTTCTTTCTTTTTTTTTTTTTTTCTGAGGCTGGGGTTAAGTGACTTGCCCAGGGCGACACAGCTAGGAAGTGTTAAGTGTCGCAGACTACATTTGAACTCGGGTCCTCCTGAATTCAAGGCTGGTACTGTATTCAGTGCGCCACCTAGCTGCCCCGAGTATACCATTTTCATTAAATGTTCTCAGTACCCTGATATAACTAGTCATGAAAGCAAATTAGTATTTATAGGCTACCATAAAAATAAAAATGTTTATGTGTGACAAGGATTTATCAGTTTAGAAAAATTCTGCAAAAAATATAGATCTCAAACTTTGAATACCAATATGAGCCTTTGATTCTATACTGTTGTTAATCTTCACATCAATTTCAAGTATCCCCATAAAACTTTTGACTGGACTTGGGGAGAGCTTCACTTCAAGCATTCATCTTAGCAATATAAGGATGCCTACTGCAATTTAACATTTCAATGTTTCAGTACTGATCAATCAAAGCTATGTACTGAGCGCAAATGACTACAGTATGCTTCTCTATTCTGTTATTTTCTGTTGACAAGACAGGTGTCATGAGTCTTCCAAAGCTGTATAGGCTAAATAATAGCACAACACTGAGTCTTAAGGCATCAACATAACCATAACATTTTGACAGATGAGGGAAAATGCCATTCAGTTCTAGAAAAGGAATAGAATCATTAAATCTCAAAACTATGATAATAACTTCCATAGTACTAAAAATATGATAGCAGAAAATTACCTTCTGAATTTAGAATATAAAAATATTGCTAATCATAATATTTGGACAAGAGTTATAAAAGTATTTCTTAAATAAGCATAAAGACCAAAGACACCTAAAAAAATCCAAAACTAAAATGAAGCCAGAAATTCTAGGAAATATTCTACTGTCACAGAAATAATTTGTAAAACAAGCTCAGTTTGCTGTTGTCAATCTGTTTGTGGCAAACCTTATTTTTGTATTGTCATAGTTTAAAAACACAGCCTGGATGTAATGTTCTAGCAATAGTTTGATCACTAAATATAATAGTCAATGAAAATTATATATCAAAAGTTAGGATTTAGAATTAGAGTTCAGTCAGTGTCTCTGAGAGAAATTAGTAGGGTCAATGTGATTAAAGCATCCTATTAACGACCCATGCAACTAAAGTAGTTCTTAATCTGGTATCTATGAACTTGCATTTTAAAAAGGTGATAACTCTACTAATATAATTTGTTTACTTTGTAATCTTATATTATATATATATATGTATATGTATATACACATATCTATATATGTATATCTATCTATCTGTTCTATTTTCTGCATTTTATATTCCAGAAAATGCTGTTCTAGAGAAGGGAGCAATATATCTCACCAGACAGGCAAAAGCTAAAACCAAAATGTTGCTTTACATTGGTGAGAAAAGGGGGTTCAGTCATGTATCCTTTTCTCCCCCTAATGAACACAAAGGTGAGAACAAAGTAGTTTGAAAACTTTAAAGCTTTATATAAATTATTATTACTTACTTATAACATGATTTCTTCTATATTCAGCCCTAACACATATGTAATTAGGTATAGTGCTTGGGTAATGATGCAAATACATTAAAACTTAAGCACTGGACTCCTGTGATATTATATTGATAAGTGGCTGCATTGAGATATAAGATATGCTAATCAAAGGGGTCATGAATCAGTACCTGGGACTTAAAAGACTGGGAAAAACTATTAACAGAATCTTTCACCTATGGTACCCTATAATGAATAGGCTAGGGATACATATGTAAGATATTAAATTTGGAAGACTTTGAAATGGAGTAAGAAAGTATATGAAGGTTAAAAAAAAGAGGAGAATAAGTTTCCAATTCAGTAATAGAATTTAAATAATCTTTTTGAATCAATATAAAGATATGAAAAATCACATCCTATATTCCCCCCTAACATAACAGTAAGAATATACTAACCAAGCAAAAAGCCACATTTTTCCTTTTTTATTGAAAGGAAAATATTTTAAGGAGCTTGTTTTATCACAGCAGGGAGCATGTGTTATATAAATATCATATCTCAAATAAAGTTTCCTAAGTACAAGTGATGGGGGTTGAGGTCCCTTTAAGATTCCTTTCTAATTGCCCAACTCATGGCTAACCTTGATTCACAAATCCTGATCAAAGGCACCCTTTGAATTTCCGGGCCCAGCCCCCACTATCAGCTCAGCTTCCCCCAGCCCTCACCTGATCTGAACTAACTGAAAAGCCCGCCAAGAACTTGGGGGGCACCGCCCATCATCTTCTAGGTATAAAAGAAACGAGCAGGAGCGCTCTCTTTACAGGAGCCCTCCAGACAACACATGGTATCCTACCGATCATGTAAGGGTTCCTGCCCGCCCAGCGGCAACCTCTGGCCCTGGTGTCTTTCTAACTGAGCTTTACTTCCAAATTTCTACAATAAACCTTTTATTTATTAATCTAGGTTTTCGGGTCTGAGAATTCATTTACAGGGGACACTGTGCCTCATGGGATTATCTTACTATCTATGCTCCGAGAAATGGGGTTCCCCCTTTCCTTTCCCTCATTACAAGTACTCTGTATATAGTTGACCCTTTATAAACACAGAATTTAAATTTTAGAAGATATAAGTAGTTAAGCTTATTTGTAAAGACAATAAATATTGCTTTACCTGACTCTTTTCAAACACCAGTGCTAAAATTGTTATTACTAGCCATATCTATTTTCTTTTTAAAGACTTACTTCATAGACTCATATAATTATAGAATTCCAATTAAATAAGACTTAAGGTCATACTTCATTAAAAAAAAATAGGAATAGATATTATCTAGCATTTAAGTTATCCTTACAACTAAACAAAATTTCCTTGTAACATAGTCAATATAATACCCTTATCCCTCTTGTAATCTTTGTAGACAAAAAAAAAAAAAAAAGAACATGATCATCTAATAAACCTTTATGTCCTTGAGACATAATTTTAATCTTTAAGTTATCCAACTATAAATTTCTTTAATTAACCCTTACTTGTGAATTTTTTTCCCATATTTGTAGAAATAACAGTGGATTTGGGGTCAAAATACCTGAGTTCTGCTGTGTAATTGAAGAGGGAGAAAAGCAGACAGCCCAGTATGTAAATGACTAACAAAACCTTACATCCTCCACAGAAAAATTCCTTTCTTATACAAACTTACAGTCTCAGGAGAAACTCCTTTGTTATACAAACTTCTCCATATCCTACAGAAGCAGAAAAGTCTTATGAGATACAAATCCTGTTGTATTATCCTGTTGTGTATAAAATAAAGATCTCAACCTTTGCCTCCTTGCAATATGGGAGATATTGCCGCCAAGACATCTTGGTGTTCTTTTCCTAATCAATAAAGTCTTTCTTGTTACAGCTTTGAGTAGGTGAATTCTTTCACCACGAATCTGGCCTTGGCACTTTGGAGGGAGGAGGGGAGAGAGAGACAGACAGAGAAAGAACCACAGACCCATCCTTGCCCAGAATACGACTCTCTTCACAACTCTGTGATCGCTGGAGATAAGTCACTTTTCCATTTTATCATGTATAAAGTGAGAAGATAATATTCTACTAATTACTAAGGTTTTCTATTGATTTAAGTCATATGGTTTAATTTTATTGACCAAACCCTATGAGGGTAGGGATTCTCTGGCAATTCAAAAATATCTCAAAAAATCCAGAGTCCATAAATTCTTTGGAATTTATAGTTAAAAAGTTACCTGGACTACCAAACACAACTAATCCAGGGTACAAAGTAAATATAGGTTAGAAAAAGAGCTTGAACTCAGGTCTTCCAGACTCTGAAACCAACTCTACTGAAAAGATAATAGTATAATTTCTCCATTGATATAGGAGCAAAAATTATTACACTTTATAGACGATGAAATAAAAACATAAAAATTAGCAGCTTTTTTTAAAAGCAAGTATTCAGGGCTCTGACCATGATATTATTCTATCTTCTCATAAAAACTGGCAAAGAGTAGAGCTGTTCAGGAAATAAAAGTACAATACAAGCTAGCATAAAAAGAGTAAATTTTCCAAATAAAACAGGACTTAATATTTGATTGTTATATAGATTGTGATCAATGCAATAGCATTTTTGTATGATAAAATTAAAATTAAATATTTAAAAATTAATATATTGTATAAAGATTTGTGAAATGTTTATCTCACAACCCTGTGTAGTAGTTGTTGCTGTGAATATTGGTTTTAAGAATTTAGATATAATCATGTAGAAAAATCTTTTTTAGAATAAAAACATTTAACTCTTACATTTATATAGTCTTATAAGTGTTACGCTAATTTACAGTTTCAGTCATGAAAATTATTTCACAATTTCTACATATCTGACAGGTTAAAACATGCACATTTCTTACCTCCTTGCTTGTATATTGTTAATTCTCGTATTGTTTCCAGGAACTGCCAAAACTTCTCATTACTTTCTTCTGCCATAAATTCACTATATTGAAAAAACAAGTTGTCTGTAAGTAAATTTGATAATTACATGTGTGCTAAGCATATTACAAGGGTGTTCTTTTTTTTTTTTTTAATGCTTTTATTTTATTTTTTCTCAATTATAATTATGATGCTTTATGATGCCATTGGGGGTTTTCTTGGCAAAGATAGTGGAATGGTTTGCCATTTCTTTATTTATTTCCTTTTACAGATGAGGAAACTGAGAAAAACTGGGTTGCCCCTGGTCACCCAGCTATTGAGGTTAAGTTAGAGTCTAGATCTTCCTAACTCTAGGCCTGTTACTCTATCCACTGCATCACCTAGACTCTATAGTAGGTTGCTTTAAAAAGTTTATTGATAGGCCGAGCGAATATAATAAAGATGACAATACTCCCCAAACTAATCTATTTATTTAGTGCTATACCAATCAGACTCCCAAGAAACTATTTTAATGACCTAGAAAAAATAACAACAAAATTCATATGGAAGAATAAAAGGTCGAGAATTGCAAGGGAACTAATGAAAAAAAAGTCAGAGGAAGGTGGTCTAAGTGTACCTGATCTAAAGCTATATTATATAGCAGCAGTCACAAAAACTATTTGGTACTGGCTAAGAAATAGAACGGTAGATCAGTGGAACAGATTAGATACAAAGGACAAAAAAGGGTGCATCTATAGCAATCTAATCTTTGACAAACCCAAAGATTCCAACTTCAGGGACAAAAATTCATTATTCGGAAGAAACTGTTGGGAAAACTGGAAATTAGTATGGCAGAAATTAGATATGGACCCACACTTAACACCATATACCAAGATAAGATCAAAATGGGTCCATGATTTAGGCATAAAGAGGGAGATAATAAATAGATTAGAGGAACAGAGGATAGTCTACCTCTCAGACCTGTGGAGGAGGAAGGAATTTATGACCAGAGGAGAACTAGAGATCATTATTGATCACAAAATAGAAGATTTTGATTACATCAAACTAAAAAGTTTCTGTACAAACAATACTAATGCAAACAAGATTAGAAGGGAAGTAACAAATTGGGAAAATATTTTTAAAAGGAAAGGTTCTGACAAAGGTCTCATTTCCAAAATATATAGAGAACTGACCCTGATTTATAGGAAACCAAACCATTCTCCAATTGATAAATGGTCAAGGGATATGAACAGACAATTCTCAGATGATGAAATTGAAACTATTTCCACTCATATGAAAGTGTTCCAAATCACTATTGATCAGAGAAATGCAAATTAGGACAACTCTGAGATACCACTATACACCTGTCAGATTGGCTAAGATGACAGGAACAAATAATGATGAATGTTGGAGGGGATGTGGGAAAACTGGGACACTGATACATTGTTGGTGGAGTTGTGAAAGAATCCAGCCATTCTGGAGAGCAATTTGGAACTATGCCCAAAAAGTTGTCAAACTGTGCATACCCTTTGACCCAGCATTGCTGTTATTGGGATTATATCCCAAAGAAATACTAAAGAGTGGAAAGGGACCTGTATGTGCCAAAATGTTTGTGGCAGCTCTTTTTGTTGTAGCTAGAAACTGGAAGATGAATGGATGTCCATCAATTGGGGAATGGTTGGGTAAATTGTGGTATATGAAGGTTATGGAATATTATTGCTCTGTAAGAAATGACCAGCAGGAGGAATACAGAGAGGCTTGGAGAGACTTACATCAACTGTTGCTGAGTGAAATGAATAGAACCAGAAGATCACTATACACTTCAACAACAATACTGTATGAGGATGTATTCTGATGGAAGTGGAAATCTTCAACATAAAGAAGATCCAACTCACTTCCAGTTGATCAATGATGGACAGAAATAACTATACCCAGAGAAGGAACACTGGGAAGCGAATGTAAATTGTTAGCACTACTGTCTATGTATCCAGGTTACTTATACCTTCGGAAGCTAATAATTAATGTGCAACAAGAAAATGGTATTTACACACATATATTGTATCTAGGTTATATTGTAACACATGTAAAATGTATGGGATTACCTGCCATCAGAGGGAGGGAGTAGAGGGAGGGAGGGGATAATTTGGAAAAATGAATAAAAAAAAAAGTTTATTGATTGAAGGACCAAATGAAATGGAGTTCTCAACACACAAAAAGATTAGAAACTCCCAATTTAGAATAAAGACAAAAAACCCCAAAGAAATGGCTAAAGTCAAATAGCTTTCCTTATTTGCAAAGCAGAAGGAAACAAATGTGGATACTTACTTGAAACAACACCTGTGATGCCAGAAAAAAATGCATTTAAAATTACTTTTAGCTTTTTCTTTATTATTAGACAAAGAAAGGTAGGGTTCAATTTTAAATGTTATCATGCAAAATGCTGTGAAATACCATTAAGATAATGATGTTAAACTAAATCAGTTCCAATAGAGCAGTAATAAACTGAACCAGCTACACCCAGCAAAAGAACTATGGGAGATGACTATGAACCACTACATAGAATTCCCAATCCCTCTAATTTTGTCCGCCTGCATTTCACAGGCTAATTGGACACTATTTCAAAGACTAATTCTTTTTGTTCAGCAAAACAACTGTTTGGTCATGTATACATATATTGTATTTAATTTATACTTTAACATATTGAACATGTACTGATCAACCTGCCATCTGGGGAGAGGGAAGAAGGAGGGGAAAAATTAGAACAAAAAGTTTGGCAATTGTCAATGTTGTAAAATTACCCATGCATATATCTGGTAAATAAAAACTATTAAAGAAAATAAAAACTATTATCTTAGCAAATATTAACATGAAACCAATTATTTTCAACAAGTATTTATTAAGTACCTACTATGTGCAAGATAATATGTGAGATAATGGATATATAAAAAACAAAGAAAGAAATAATCCCTTGTCATCAAGGAGTTTACATTCACCTAGGGAATGAGGATAGGAAAACATCAATTAATAGATAAGTAAATACATGATACTTTGAGTAAGGAATTAAATTCACTAATAATTTAAAAATCTTTAAAGGTTTCCTATATGAGGTAAGAATGGAATTGAATCTTGAAGGAAATAGAAAAGCATTTGAATTCCAAGCATAAAGGATAGCTCATACATAGGCAAAGGTGAAAGAGATGGTATTCTAGGTTCTGAGAATACTAAGCAGGGCATTTTCCCCAACACCTAGAGTATGTAAAGGACTAGGCTGAAAAAGTTAGCCAGAGATAAATTTTGAAAGGCTTTAAATGCCAAGCCAAGGAGTTGTATTTTGTTCTGGAAACAGTGTCATTGGAGCAGGACTAATATAGTAGATGTGTAGTTTAGGAAGATTATTTTGACAGTTTTGTAAGGGTTGGATTAGAGGGCAGAGAATGGAAGCCGAAAGACCAATTAGGAAGTTATTACATTATTCTAGGGGAGAAACCAGATATAGGGGTGGGGGCCACAAGCATAGAGAGAAATTGCATAGAGATGCAAAATATATCACGGAGGTAGAATTGATTAAATTTAAAAATTGAATAATTATAAGGGATGAGGAAAGTAGCTATGATGATGACCACTATGGTTGTGATGATGGGATTGGAAGAAGAAAGGTAGGAGGGAAGCCTTGAGAGACAGACATTTAGCTTACATATGGAACCATCAAAGACTGATATGGAATCAGGCAGATAAAGAGAACCAGTGAAGAGACAGGAGAATATCCAGAAGGATGGGAAAGATATTCAGTGGTGTGAATATCTATCAAATGAGGACTAAGAAAAGTCTAATTTAGTAATTAAGGCACAGTAGATAACCTAATAAGACCTTTCAGTTGAATGATAGAATGAGAAATAAGATTTCAAGAAGTTGACAAATGAATGAGAACTGAAGTGGAGGCAACTAGTATAGATGTACTTTTCTAAGAGCTAAAAAAAATCAGATCATTTTTATAATTCTTGTTTCCATCTAGAAATGCTGAAGTAGGATTTAATCTGATACTGTTGGGAAGAACTGAAGGAGGAAAGGAAGGAAGAAAAGAAGGAAGGGCAGAAAGAAAGGATGGAAGACAGGAGGGAGAGAAGGAAAAGAGAGAGAGAGAGAGGGGAGGGACAGATGGATGAATGAAGGGTGGGAATTCAGAAGGGAGGGAAGGAAGGAACAAAGGGAGGGATGGGGAAAAAGGGAAGGAAGGAAAGAATGAAGAGAAGGAAGGAGAAATGAAAAGAAGGAAGGAAAGAAAAAAGAAAAGAAGTGAGAGATGAAGAGAGAAAGGGAAGGGAGAAACAGAGGGAGGGAAAGAGAAAAAAAGTCTATAAGAGATATGGGGTCTTAAAACACAAAGTGTAAAGTAACTTATTTGTCACTGAATTAAAAAGGAGCCAGACACCAAGATCACAAAAAGATTTTTCAACTTATGGAAAAAACAAAGTATAAGACATTTAAATGAGGTTTATTTTATTATATTTATTAATTTTCCAATAAAGAATAGAAAATTTACTTTCATTTCAACTCTATCCTTGGAGACTTTAAGAAATTGGAGGTTAGAAATGTTGGAAAAAACCATAAAATATACTCAATGACCTACTTTAGTCATTGGATACTTCCTGTAGGGATGGCCAACAAGGGAACAAAAACAGGGATAAGTAAAATTGTTTTTATTCACTGAAAGCTTAAACTCTGCACACTTGACTACTTTAAAAGATATTTGCTTGCTGTAAAGTAAGAAAGGAAGGTATATAATTTCCTTAGTACATAGGTAGGAGAAGAAACACTGTAATACTGATCTAAGGAGATAAAATATAAGCAAAAGATGTATAACATAAAAATAAGATCTGAAAAACTAAGCACACATATAATTGAATATAATATTTCACATTCACATGAATATCCTTCATTTATTCATCCTACAGAATTATTTTGATTATACTCCTCCCTTACTACCCATCATAGCTTTGGGAAACTTAAAAATCAGTGACTTCAGAGCTCATTTATCAAATATATATATATGAAAAATAAGTTTCTTTGCAGATACAAATCATTAATTCCAAGAGAGGTAGAAAAATACTTTCAGTATCACTAGGATCATAAAATTCTAGATTGGGAACTGAAAACAACTTCTACAAGGCTATTTTAATGGTCTCCTTGATTTGAATTCTTCCCTTTCCATCCATCTTCTACGCAATTGCCAAAATTATTTTATTCCTTTTTTTCCCCCTGAGTCAACTGGGGTTAAGTGATTTGCCCAGGGTCAAACAGCTAGGAACTGTGAAATGTCTGAGGCCAGATTTGAACTCAGGTCCTCTTAATCAGGGCTGGTGCTCTATCTACTGTGCTACCTAGCTGCCCCAAAATGATTTTTTCACAGTATAAATCTGACTACGTTACTCTCCTACTCAATGAATTCCCAAAACCTCTATTGTTTCTAGAACATGGTCAGAATGAAGGCAGTATTAGAAGAGAAAAGAGGTTATTTCAGAGATTTTGTAAAGGTAAAAATGACAGCCTTGCTAAGATGACAGGAAAAGATAATGATAAAGGTTGGAGGGGATGTGGGAACACTGGGACACTAATATATTGTTAATGAAGTTAATGAAATCCAACATTCCAGAGAGCAATTTGGCTATGCTCGAAGGGCTAACAAACTGTGAATACTCTTTGATCCAGCAGTCTTTCTGCTGGATCTGTATCCCAAAGAGGTTATGAAAAGGGAAAAGGACCCACATGTGCAAACATGTTTGTAGCAATCCTTTTTGTAGTGACAAGGAACTGGAAACTGAGTGGATGCCTATCCGTTGGAAAATGGCTGGATAAGTTATGGAATATTATTGTTCTATAAGGAACAATGAGCAGGAAGATTCCATAAAGGCCTAGAGAAACTTACATGGAATGATGCTAAGTGAAGTGAGTAGAACCAAGAGAGCACTGTACACAGCAAGAACAAGATTATTTGATGATCAATTCTGATGGACTTGGTTCTTTTCAACAATGAGGTAATTCAAGCCAATTCCAATAGACCTGTGATGGAGAGAGGCATCTACATCCAGAAGGAGGATTGTCAGGACTGAATGTGGGTCACAACATAGTTTTTCACCTTTTTGTTGTTATTTGCTTGCTTTTTTCCTCCTTTTTTCCTTTTTAATGTGATTTTTTTCTTGTGCAGCATAATAAATGTAGAAATATATAGAAGACTGGATTATTTGCTGTCTAGGAGAGGGAATGGGGAAAGGTAGGGAAAAAATTGGAACACAAGGCTTTGCAAGAGTGAAATGTTGAAAACTATCTTTACATATATTTTAAAAATAAAAGCTATTATTTTTTAAAAAGACAGCCTTGGCAAAAGATTGTTTATGGTAAGTATGTAAATGAGAAATCAAGAATGAAACCTGAGTTGTGAGCCTGAGAGACTGGGAGGATGGTGTTATCTTCTACAGTAATAGAGAAGCTAGGTACAGGAGAAGGTTGGAACGGCATATAATCAGTTCCATTTTAGACATCTTGAATGCAAGCTCTAATGGACAGGCAGTCTGAGATATCTTCAAGGCAATTGTGAGATTGGAAGTCAGCAGAGAAGTTGGGACATGATAGGTAGATTTGAAAATAATCACTCCAGTGATAATTAATGCCAAAAATCAGCAATAAATCTATGGAAGCTGATAACATCACTAAATGTAGTTTAGAGAAGAGGACTCAGGATAGAACTTTGAGAGACATTTATGGTTGCAGAGCATGACCTGCATGAAGATATAGCAAAGGAAAATAAGGAAGAGTGGTAAAATGGGTAGGGAGAGAACCAAGGGAAAATGACATCCTGAAAACCTAGAGAGAAGAGAATATCAAGAAGAGCAGGGTGACCAACTATGGAGATCAAGGAAAATGAGGACTGAGAGTAAGTCACTGGATTTGATAACTTAGAAGTGAGACATAAAAATAAAGATCTTCATACTACAATTGGAAGTATATCTCCTCTTAAGGATGTGGGAACTTTGGGATAAAGCCCTAATTACCCTGATCATAATTTCAACCTTGAGTCTTTTCTAAGCTTTCCTCCTTTCCTTCTTCCTACTCTTATCTTCCAGCTTCCTCCCCATTTTCTTGTAACAACTCCTCCTCCTACTCTAAAGTCTGGGAAAAAAAAGAATTGAGGCAGAAATTAGAATAAGATTAAACTAAACAATTCTTGACTTAGAAAAAAAAAAAGGAATCAGATAAAGAATATAGCTCCTCTAAAATGGATTTGGGAATGAACTTGGGCTGGAACCAGACTTACTGGGAGTCTACTGAGATGAAATAAACCAGAGTAAAAAAGCTGATACAATTCAAAATGGGATTTTCCAATGACATCATAGGTTGATGTTATTTCCAGGGCATTCATGTAGTGTATAAGTCACTGTATCACTATGTGATAAAAATCTGAATATAGTAATACAGGTTTTGCACATACTTATTAAATTATATTTCAAAGTACAATTATTTTTACACTAATATCCAGTTAACTGGAAGGAAAAAAAGAAGAAAGCCACAGGATTTGGGCTATAAGGTTAGCAACCACTTCAGGAGAGAAATAGTATAGCTGTTTTATCTATTCTTTCTTCCATTCTACTCCAGCTACATCCCACTCCCTTTTTATTTCCCCCTGCTATTGAAACAAAAACTCCCTCTCCCCCCAATAAAATTTTGACCATCTTAAAGGGATGCTGTATGGCATAACGAATAAAGCTGACCTTGGGGCCATCTAGTATTCATCACTGAAACCTAGTCACTGTCCCATTCCTGTATCTCCTCCATTCCCTAAACTAAGAGCCCTCTATTCCAGCACTAGTAGTACCCTTACCCATATCCTCCTTTCTCCTGCTCCCAACACACTAGTCTTAGAGGAAAAATAATAATATTCATTATGCTTTTCTACCACTGCCAGACTCCTTTTTTATTATCAATACTCAGAAATCTTTCTTTTGACATTCACAAAATAAATTCTTTTTTATTCAAGACAGATTATAGCAGCTGTTGTATCCTTGACATCATTTTGGACTTATTTAACTTCTTCAGTTATACTCATTTTGAATTACTTTGACTTCTTTACCAGTATTCCATTTTAAGTGTTCCATGTCTCCAATTAGGAAACTACAGTCAGAAGAATGTAGAATTTCTATCAGTTGATCTCTCCTTATGCCTTAATTCCCTTAAATCTATTCTTCACTTGAGACTTGAAATTCTTGTATTTCCCAGGAATTCCTCAGGTCATCCTTGTTCTGATTTCATTCCCCTTCCTTTCAAATTTGAACCTAAAATTAGAATATTCAACTCTATACTATTCTATTCAAATCCCTTGTCTTCCCCCTCCCCCTTGTCCTAGCATCATTAGCCAAACCTCAGCCTTGAACTGTTCCCATAATCCTATTCCTTTGCTCTTACTTACCTTCTTGTTCTCTTCCAACTTTTCCAGCAGATAGGAATTCTAAAGCACTTCTTTCCATGACCTATTTATTAATTACTTTCTTACTTCCTTCACACATTTCCAATCATTTCCCATCCTTAAAAAAAGCAAAAAATCTTTACTAGAAAGGAAGATGGCCTAACTGTACCAGATTCAAAAGGGATAGGAACAGATAATTTTCAGAATAAGAAATTAAAGCTATCAATTCATATGAAAAAATACTCTGAATTACTAATAATTAGAGAAGATACAAATATAACTGAAATACTCTCTCATATTAATCAGGTTGGCTTAAGTGACAAAAGAAGGAAAATAACAAATGCTGGAGGGAATTTAGAAATATAAGAACACTAATGCATTCTTGGTGGAGCTATGAATTGGTTCAAACATTTTGGAGATCAATTTGGAACTATACCCAAAGGTCTCTAAAAATGTGCATACATACCCTCTGACCTAGCAAAACCACTATTAGTTTTTTTACTCCCCCCCAAAAAAATCAAGGAAAAAGCAAAAAATGACACATATAAAACTAGTTTTAAAAAATCTTTTTGTGGTGGCAAAGGAGAAGGAATCCCATCAATTGGGAAGTGACTGAATAAGATATAGTACATGAAATATGATGAAATACTATTATGCTACAAGAAATATTAAGAAGAATGGTTTCAGAAAACCTGGAAAGACCTATATAAGCTGATGCAAAGTGAAGCCTGCAGAACTAGGAGACATTATACAAAGTAAAAGCAATATGAAAAACAGCTACTTTGATCAATACAGTTCCAAAGTACTCATAATGAAAAAAAAAATATATATATACATATACATATATATGTATATATACATATATATGTATATGTATATATATATATATACGTATATATATATATATGTATGTATATATTGCTTGCCTTCTCAATGGATAGGGAAGGGGCAGGAGGAAAAGAGAGAATTTGAAACCAAAAATAAAAGATAAATAAAATTGAATTTTTAAAAAATTACCTTTTTTATACCCTTATATATACTTCTCCTTTCTTTCCCAGCTAAACTCTTAGAAAAGCTGTCTAAATTCTTACTGCCTTCAAAAATTAGTCTCTACTCACTCTTTAAATCTCTGCAATTTGCATTTTGACCTCATCAATTGCCTGAAATTGTCTTCTCTAATATTACCACTGATTGCCAAATCTGACAGTCATTTTCTGTCCTCATAATCTTCAACATCTACTGGATACTGTCTGTTCTCTGGGCCTTGGGGGCACTACTCCCTTTTGATTCTTTTCTTATCTATTACCCTGCCTTATGGTATTTTATATGGTGTATATATACATATATAATATATGTATATATATATTACATATGTAATATGTACATATGTAATATATATATGTATATATATATATACAGAGAGAGAGAGAGAGAGAGAGAGAGAGAGAGAGAGAGAGAGATAACCCTTCTCATCTGTCTGTCTCTCTGTGGCTGTGGCTGTGTCTGTCTCTCTCCTCTCTTAATAATCTTATCAATTCCCATGGATTTTATTGTCATCTCTATGAAGATGACTCCCAGATTTACAGATATAACCCTTAACTTATTCCTAAATTTCAATTTCATATCAAAATAGTTAATTGGATATTTTAAAGTGGATGTCCTAGAGGTACCTCAGAGTCGATATGTCCAAAACAAAACTCATTGTTTCTCTCCTCCTCTCCCCAAATCTATCCCTCTTCCATGCTTCCCTGTTTCTATGGAAGACACCATTTAGGGTTTTAGGTGCTAACCCTAACATTTTATTCAACTCCTCTTTGACTATCAGCTCACACAATCAATCAGTTGTCAAGTCTTCACATGTTTTTTTTTTCCTTTTCTTTTCTTTCTTTTTTAACCTCCATAGCATCTCTTGCATCATCATCTGGCACCAACTGCAATGGTCTTCTTCAACTTTCTTCCCCATTTCAATCAATCCTCCACACTACAGACAGCCATTTTCCCTTTGGCAGTACTGACAATCTTACTTCTCTATATAATAATTTCCAGTGGCTTCCTTTTGCTTCAAGAATAAAATTCAATGCTACGGAATATTATTGTTGTGTAAGAAATGACCAGCAGGATGAATACAGAGAGGCTTGGGGAAATTTACATAAACTGATGCTGAGTGAAATGAGCAGAACCAGGAGATCATTATACACTTCCACAACAAGGATACTGTGTGAAGATGTATTCTGATGAAAGTGGATATCTTTGACAAAAAGAAGATCAAATTCAGTTCCAATTGATCATTGATGGACAGAATCAGCTATACCCAGAAAAGGAACACTGGGAAATGAGTATAAATTGTTTGCATTTTCGTTTTTCTTCCCAGGTTATTTTTTACCTTCTAAATCCAATTCTCCCTGTGCAACAAGAGAACTGTTCGGTCCTACACATATATTGTATCTAGGACATACTATAACATGTTTAACATGTATAAGACTGCTTGCCATCTAGGGGAGAAGGTGGAGGGAAGGAAGGAAAAAGTTGGAACAGAAGTGAGCGCAAGCGATAATGTTGTAAAAAATTACCCAAGCATATATTCTGTCAATTAAAAGTTATAATAAAAAAGAAAAAAAGAATAAAATTCAAATTTATCCAGTTTTTCAAGTCCTATATAACCTTTCCACCACCTATTATTCAAGACTAATTATGCAAGGTAACTAGTTTGTGGAATGGAATGCTGGACTTGGAGTTAGGAAGACCTCAGTTTATTTTCTGGCTCAAACATTTAACTACTGTGTAATTCTGGGTAAATCACTTAATTTTTGTCTTTGTTTTCTCATCTGTAAATTGGGTACATGGATACATACAAAGCCCCTATCTGCCAGGGTTGTTATCAGGATCAAATGATAAAATATTTGTAAAGCATATTACAATACCTAAAGCATTATATAAATAATAGCTGTTACTATTATTGCATTAATCTCCTTCCAATACTGTGATCCAACCAAAATGGCCTTCTTCGTGACACTGTGTCCTGTCTCTGTCTCCTTCCACTGGCAGAATTCCTCATGGATAAACTGTACTCCCTCTTATTTTCCTTCAAGACCACCAAAAGGCTTTCCTGACTCTCAATCAAGCCCCTCCCTTTCAAAGTAACTTGTATTCTATTTCTGTAGTTATATTTGTTTTGAAAGTAATTATATCTAAGTATTTTGTAGTGATTTTATTCTGTATGTATTTTTAGAGTTTCTAGGTCTTTTGTGCAATTTTGAGTTTTAATAGCATGGTTAAGTTTTAAGTTTTAAAAGATTAAAATTACACTTAAAAGATTTTTAGAACATACTGTATAATAAGTCCACATGAGCTCCCTTATTAGGATGTAAGGAGAGATTGGTTATTCCTGGGACTGAATTTGTTTCATCAATGTTTTGGCACATAGCTAGAATTTAAGGTTTAATTCATTAACTTAAATCAGTACAAGCTCCTCACCAGGAGGGGCATTTTTTAAATCAAAGAAATCCTAGGTCTTCCCCCTAGTCCTAAATTCCCCAAACACAACACGAAAGCAGCAAAGTTAAGTAAGCATGGCAGGAAGGGAGGAGACGTGTTCCCAGCAACAAAGTTGTAGTTTTGAGGTTAAAAAGTGGCAGAGTATTAGAAGGGGAGAGGGACCTGCAACAAAGTAATAACTTTGGAGTTAAAAGTGGCAGTGGATAATCCTAGAAGGGAACCAGGACGTGGTAGCCAGAGGGGAAAGGAGACTCAGGAGGATGGTCACAGACCTGGGATAGCAGTTTATAGGATCAACCCAAAGGCGATCCCTCAAATCCCTAACCCAGCTCAGTAGGGCAAGGAAAAAGAAGAGACGCAGGCGGACACCACTGCCCCAGCCCGCGGCCCCCCACCAGGGACCCGGAGCCCTCCCCACGCCCTGCGCTGCCGGGTGGCTCTCGGGCCTAGGCGCCGCTCCCGCACCCACCTCGCCTCCAGCAGCAGTGGGGTCGCGGGCCATTTCGCAGCCAAGCTTGCCGTCACCGCCTTGGAGGAGGCGGGGGCGGAGGACGCTTCAGCCCCGAGCAGGGGGAGCGACAAGGACACAGAGCCCAGGAGCAGCCGCACCACGTAGGCAGCAGCCGGAACCGCCATAACCGGGAGAGGAATGGAAGGAGCTGACAGAAAAGGAGGAAAAAGGAGGACTGGGCAGTCAGAACCCTCCAGTCACCCCCACCCCTTAAATCCAAAACTACCATCCTCACGACGCCCCGCCCCTAGTAACCACACATTTCCGGTTGTGGGAGGGGAGAGGTGGGATGCCTGGATTCCGTTATCCAGGGTTAGGCTGAGGCTACGGGAAAATGACGCATGCGTAGATTTGTGCTAGGGGGCCAATTTGGATTGAGTCTGAAATGGGATGGAATTTACCTCCAAAGCGGAACCATCTATGGCTCTCTCTATTTGGAGTGGGCGTACCACCTCCATATGGAGCAGTACTCCAAGATCAGGGTCTTACTTAACGCCAATGATAACTATCTCCAATTTTTCATATCTATACACTCATATATCTATATATAGGCACACCTATACAGACATATATATATAAATATATACACCCATATATGTACTCATATACATATATATATACACATATGTATGTGTGTATGTATATACACACCCACATTGTCTCCTCCATTAGATTATCTCCTTAAGGGTACTCACTTTATTTTTGTATCCATAGTGCTTACCAGGGTAATGATTCTTACTTGATGATATTTCAGAATTTTCTTTAAAAAACGACCCTATAATTTAAAGCTAGAAAGAATCTCAGAGATCATCTCAATCCAAACAGAAGTATGCTGACAAATATTTTAACAAGTGATTCTGCAAGGAAAAAGCACACAGAGCATGTTTCTAAATTTAATCTGTATTAATATGTTCTCCAGCATTTTCTAAAGTCTAGACAAGCTAGATAATTTATTTTGTGCCTAGACAAAATAGTAAATCAAATTTTGATTTGTAGCCAATTTTACAAGGTGTAAATGCTTACACGGAAAATTTAGCAGTTGGCTCTAGGCTATTGAACTGCATCCAGTAAATCCCTGAGTCTATGGGTTATTAACCTGGGATCTATAGAAAGAATCATGAACTTGGATGAAATGAAATTACATTTTAACTTTAACCTATACTAGAATTTAGCATTTCATTTAATTATTTCAAAACATTATTCTAAGAAAAACAGAAGCTTCACCAAATTGTCAAAGAAGGTTAATGACACACAAAAGAATCCCCTAATGTGCAAAAATGTTTGTGGTAGCCTTTTTTGTAAGTGGCAAGAAACTGGAAAATGAAGTGAATGCCCATCAATTGGAGATTGGCTGAACAAGTTATAGTATATGAATGTTATGGAATATTATTGTTCTATAAGAAATGATCAGCAGGATGATTTCAGAGAGGCCTGGAGAGACTTACATGAACTGATACTAAGTGAAATGAGCAGAACCAGGAGATCATTATAATATGACAGCAGCAAGATTATATGATGATCAATTCTGATGGACATCGTTCTCATCAATAATGAGGTGATTCAGACCAGTTTCAATGGTCTTGTGATAAAGAAAGCCATCCACACCCAGAGAGAGGATAGTGGGAGCTGAATGTAGACCACAACATAGTATTTTCACTCTTTTTGTTGTAGTTTGCTTGCATTTTGCTTTCTTTCTCATTTTTCACTTTTGGATCTGATTTTCCTTGTGCAGTATTATATTTGTGGAAATATGTATAGAGGAATTTCACATGTTTAATGTATATTGGATCACTTTCCGACTGGGGGAGGAGAGGAAGGGAGTGAAAAATCAGAACACAGGGTTTTGTAGGAGTGAATGTCAAAAATTATCCATATATATATTTTGAAAATAAAAGGCTATAATTAAAAATAATAAATTTGTCAAATACAAAAAAAAAAAAAAAAAAAAGAATCCCTGGAAGTCCACTTTTTGTTGCCGCTGATGGGGAAGTTGAATCTCACAGGATATTGACTTAACCAAAGACAGTATCCCTTATGTGTCCTTGATAACCTTAACAGGGGCCATTTATTACTATAGTAAATTTCTATCTAAAATATGATATCTGAAATATTTCCTGAATTCATTTTAAATAAAAGCTCATTCCTTGTCCTAAACATTGTTCTGTAAAACAGCAATTCTGATTGGTTGGTTTAGGAAGTATTTTCAAAGAAAGACGAAAAAGGCCACAGGGAATAAAGAAAAAAAAAAAAATAGTGTGTGTGGGAGGGTGGGAATTGGGGAGGAATAAAAAGAGATTATGTAAATACAAATAAATGAATAATAGAATCTTAGAAGTGGAATAGTTCTCATAATTCTAACCAAGTTCTCTACCATTTTAGAATTAGACAAAATCAAATCACAGAGAAGTTAAATCATCAGTTATCTTATTTCTATTAATGGTATTATCATCTGGCCTGCCTCATACTTAAAACCAGAAATCTTGTCATCTCTGAATCTTTCCTCTTGAACCTGTATCCAATCTGTCCTTAAAGATCAAATGAATGCTGTCTGCTGACTTTATTTCAATTCCTACTTCTTCTGTACTATCTATCACTCTGGGAAGTTATTTTTCCTCCTTCCCCCAGCCCATCTCCATTTGGACTAGATAATCTCTTAGGTCCCTTTCAGCTCAAAATTTTATGATCCTAAGACCTGCAAACTACTTAACATTTTTTCTTTTGATGATGCCAATTTCCACCCATTCACAAAAGACTCCAAATTCTATCCTTCACTTTTCCCTTATTATTTTTCTCCTCTCCTTACTCCAATACATTTGCAACTCCTATTTATTCTATGTGTATAGTGTTTCTAGGATGCATCATTTCCTTTCAATTCCTCCATTAATTTTCTTATTTCATATTTTTATGCTACTCAGTGCAGATCATAGAACATAGAAGGCAAGAATTTGAAGAAACCTTGGAAATTTAGTTTAATACTCTTATTTTATAGAGAAGGAAACTGAGGCCAAGAGAGGAAAACTTGTTTCCCAAGTCACAAAAGTAGTTAATACTATAGCTAGGATATTATAACAGCCCCCACCCAAATGTTCTTTCTTCAGGTAGCTTTCTCTTTAACCCATCCCCAATGCTGTTGCTAATTACTCTTTCTAATACTGTTCTGATAACATCACTCTTCTAGTCTAACTTTTCAGTAAAATTTCTGTAAAATGCATCATCCTGGAATTATAAAATGCTTCATCTGGTATTCAATGCTATCCAACTCTCCAAAGGATCTATTAAAAACCTCCTCTTACCTGTTAAGTAAAAAGCTGAGACTATTTGCTAATAACCTGTTTTCTCCTATGATTATTATCATCCAGACATGTCCCTCCACTATCTTCTTTTTCACTTAAATCTCATATGAGGAGGTAGTCATTCTTGCCAAGACAAATCACCTGCATGATCTCTTGATCTTAGTCCCTCCTAAATGCTCCACAAAATTGCTCCTACTCTTTTTGTAATCTTTAATTGCTTCCTATCTCCTTGTTCTTTCCCTGCTGCCTACAGGAATACATGCTCCTCATTCTTAAGAAACTTCTCAGTTAATCTGACTCTTTTTTATAAATACTATATCCTATGTCCCTCCTTCCCTATGGGGCTAAAGTTGAGAAAACCATATATCCTAAGTGTATCTACTTGCTTTTCTCTAACTTGATAATAAACCCTTTGTAATCTGGCTTCCAATTTTACTATTCAACTGAAAATGAACTCTCTAAAGTTACTAATGATTTTTAATTCCTCTACATATTGGCCTTTTTTCCTCCTTGGCCTCAGCATCATTTGACATTGTTACACTCTAAATTTTCCTGACAGTATTCTCTCTTGGTTCTCTTTTTGTCTATTTGACCACTCAGTCTCCTTTGCTGGACCTTCATTCATTTCACAAACAATGGTGTGATTGAATTGTGAGCTGAACTAGCCACTTTTTTTTTTTTCCTGTGGAACATTATTCTTACCTGAAAGAATGACTAACAGATAAACTATAATCATTCAGATTGTGTATTCAGCCAACATTTTTGTGAAAATGAGGACAAAATGAACCTCAAGGAAATTAAACTGGAAGAATTTATTGCAAATCAAAAAATTCAAATTTTCAAGGGAAAATAGAATTTTGGAAAACTTGTATCTATCCCCTATAAACCTGACAGGTTACCAATCTTTAAAAACTTTTCTAGTAAGATTGATGGTAATAGTAATGAATATGATTTTTATTTTGATATTGTATAATAGGATGTGGCAAAATATGGAAGAGCTATATAACTCAATGGAACAATAATTTTCAAATGACCAATGCATTGTATTACAAAGTTATGAAGGGGTAAAAAAATTTTAAGCTAAAGAGCAAGATAAAACAATAGATTTTAATGTAGCAGAATGTAAGTTTGTTGATATAATTTTAGATTCCAGATTGCCACTAATCCTTGAGACTCTACCATTTGTCAAATTTAGTGTGGTATTAAAGAAGAGTGCCCATAATTATCTGAAAAAGCTATTAATATACTCCTCCTTTTTCCAGCTCTATATCCCTGTGAAATTGGATTATTTTTTCATATATACTAACCAAAGCAACAGATTGCAACAGATTTAATTTAGAGGAAGATTTGTGAATCCAGCTGTCTTCTATTAAGTCAGATATTAAAGATATTTACAAAAGTGTAAAAGAATGTCACTTTTCTTACTATTTTGTGGAGGAAATAAACTTTTAGTTTCTAATATAATAATTTGTTGGAAGTCGCAATCTCTAAGCTTGATGGCAAAGCCCAACACTGAGATCAGATGTGCACAGCACTCATGCAGGAACACTATTTCCTTCTGATTCTCATTAGTGGACTATTTACTATATTATTTATAATTGACTTGATTGGCACTAAAACATTATCTAAAAAATCTGGTGACAAGGAGAATTTGGGCAACTTAACTAGAAATGATTCCACATGCATATTTCTGTCCTAATAAAACTAATCTCTCACTGAGATAAATGATAAAGGAGAGAACACTATGGAAAGCATTGTTACTATGGGAGAGAATCCAAAGGTCCAAGAAATAATTGTGTTTACCAACTTAGACTCAGAAAAGATCAGTATATCTAGGAACCAAAAGATGGTTAAAGTATAACTAGGAATTGCCCTAAATGCCTACGTATATGGTTTCAAGAATTGACAAAGAAGACATAAGTAAACTAACAAAATTCACTGACATTTAACCTTTTATAACATTTATCTTTCATTATTGGCTTTGCATAATATAATCAATAATTAATACTTAACCATAAAAAACTTACTCAAATATTAAATGTCAAATGTAGTAACATATAAAGGTCAATAAGTCAGACACGTCTGAAGACTATGTTGACGTAAAGAAAAGTATATGATCATGAGATAGTATAAAATAAAGCCCGAAGGAGCCTGAGAGAAGTGGGAGCATCATTTCCAGCAGTTCCTCACTCAAACTACCCCACGACTCCTGTCTTCCTTTGACGCCAACCCTCTTCCTTCTGCTAAACCCTCTGGACCCCCTGCAGAGGCTGGACCCCTGCAGTAATATTGATAGATGCAACCCACATAAACAAAAACTCATTGGGAACCATCACAATTTTTAAAGTGCAGCTAAGTGGGTGCATTGAATAGAATGCTGGATTTGGAGTCAGGAAAACTCCAGTTCAAATCCAGGCTCACACATTCACTAGTTGTAAGACCCTGGGCAAGTCATTTAGCCAATTTGTTTTAGTTTCCTCATCTGTAAAATGAGCTGGAAAAAGGAAATGGCAAAACACTTTAGTGTCTTTGCCAAGAAAGCCCCAAATGGGGTCATGAAGAGTTGGATATGACTGAAATGACTGAAAAATTGAAAAAAATAGAAATTTAGAAAGTATAAAGGGGCCCTGAGACAAAAAAAATGAGTATTGATGTAAACCAAAACAAAGGAGGGGCAGCTAGGTGGTGCAGTGGATAGAGCACCAGCCTTGAATTCAGGAGGACCCAAGTTCAAATCTGGTCTCAGACACTTAACACTTCCTAGCTGTGTGACCCTAGGCAAGTCACTTAACTCCAGCTCATTTGAAAAAAAAAAAAAGGCTAGCTTTTTACCAAGATGTGACTCTAGAACTTTCTCCTCCTGTTTTGCTTATGATGTTTCATTAACTTAGAATAATCCCTGTCAATCTACTTGTGTACTCTCTACCTATTCTTTAAGTCTCAATACCATGGCTAGCAATATTTGGGTGAATTAAGCTTCTTCAAGTGTTCCATCATATTAGTTTTTATTAGTGATAGACAAAGTGAACCTCTCCCCAGTCCCCACAATTTTGCATTTGTGGAAGGAGGGGACAAAAGTTTAGGAAAATATCAATGTTTTTGGTAAAGAGGATGCTACTTATCACAGGGAAGACACTCAGCAGGGACAAGTTCATCTGGGTTATGGACACCATAGTGACTAAATTCCACCAACTTGTATCTCTCTATTGTAACTAATTATTCTCATGTGGTTTTCTCCATTATACATAGAAGAGTAAGTATTATATACATTATTATATACATTAGTAGATTCATGATAGAAAATGCTATCTATATCCAGAGAAAGAACTTTGGAATCTGAATATAGATCAGAAATACTATTTTAATGGTATTTTTTCCAATTACATGTCAAAACAGTTTTTAACATTCATTTTTACAAGATTTTTAGTTCCAAATTTTTCTCTCTCTGTCCTTTTCTTCTTCCTCAAATGGTAGGCAATTCAGTATGTTATATATGTGCTATCATGTAGAATATATCTCTCTATTGGTCAAATTTTTTAAAGAAAAAACAGATCAAAAGAATAAAAACATGAAAAAAGAATAAAGCAAGTGAAAAAAAACTGATCTACATTTAGAATGAATCATTTTGTATTTAGATGTGGATAGCATTTTTTCTCCATGAGACATATGTATTTGTCTTAGATCATTGTGTTTTAAGAAAAGCTGAGTCATTCATATTTGATTATCACAAAAAGATGTTGATACTGTATATTGTGTTTTCCTGGTTCTGATCATTTCACTTTGCATTAGTTCATATAAGGATTTCCAGGTTTTTCTGAAATCTTCCTGTTCATCAATTTTTGCATAAATAGTATTTCACTACATTCATATACCACAGGTTGTTCAACCATTCCCCAATAGATGGGCAGTTTCCAAAATTTTACCATCATGTAAAAGATAAATACCACACGGTAAGTCCTTTCCCCTTTTTATCAACTCTTTGGGATACAGACCTAATAGTAGTATTGCTTGGATCAAAGGGTATGCATAGTTTGGTTGCTCCTTGGGAATAGTTCCAAATTACTCTCTAGAATGGTTGAGTTAGTTTACAAGTCCACCAATACATTTGTGTCCAAATTTTCCCACCTTCTCTTCAACATTTATCATTTTTCTTTTATGTCATATTACCCAGTCTGAAGTGGTACCTCAAAGTTGTTTTCATTTGCATTTCTCTGCTCAACAATGATTCAGAATGTCTATAGATATTTTTGACTTCTGAAAACTGCTTGTTAATGTTCTTTGACCATTTTTCAATTGGGGAAAAACTTGTATTCTTATAAATTTGACTTATTTCTCAATATAGTTGAGAAATAATGCTTTATCAGAGATATTTGCTATAAATATTGTTCCCCAGCTTTCTGCTTTCCTTCTAATCTTGGTTGCATTGATTTTGTTTGAGAAAAAACTTTTTAATTTAATGAAACCAAGAGTATCCATTTTATGTCTTGAAATGCCTTCTGTTTCATTTGGTCATGAACCTGTGGTTTATCCTCTCTTTTAAGAATTTGGATGCTATACCAGTTGGTGCATAAATGTTTAGCATTTATATACTTCACTCTGGTAACTTTTAATAAGATGAATCTCTTCTAATTAGATCCTTTGCTCTTGCTTTGTATAAGATGAAGACAGCTACCCCGCTTTTTTTAAACTTCAGCTGAAACACAATAGATTCTGCTTCAGTCCCTTACTTTTACTCTGTGTGTGTCTCTCTGCTCCAAGCTTTTTTTTTTTTTTTTTTTTTGGTAAACAACATATTATATGATTCTGGCTTTTGATATACTCTGCTATTGCTTCCAATAAATGAGAGAGTTCATCTCATCTATAATCACAGTTATGATTATTAATTATATTTCCCTCAATCCTATTTTTATTCCTGTTTGTCCTTTCCTTTTTCCCTTTTCCTCTCTTTGACAGTGTTTTGCTTCTGTCTAGGACTTACCTCAGTCTTTCTTCTATTCTGTCCCCATCCTTTTTATTTAATCTTCTTCTCTCCTACTTTCTTCTTGGGAAAAATAGATTATATATCTATATACATATGTATATAGATATAGATTATATATATCATTCCCTCTTTAAGTCAAGATTTGTGAGAGTAACGTTCTAGTAATGTCCATTGCTTCCCGTCTTTCACATGTGAAAATAATTTTGCCCATTCTTTCTTTCTTCTGCACTCAGTATACTTCTCATCCCTTAATTTTTTATGTAATTTCCTCAAATTCACTTATACCTGTATTCTCTGTCAATGAATATTCCTTCTAGTTATACTATTATTGTATAATTTTTAAGAATCATCTTCTCATGCAAAGGATTTAACCAGTTCAGCTTTATTGAATCATTTATGCTTTCTTTCTTCTTTTTATCTTTTTAGACTTCTGTTGGAGATAATTTTTTATGAAAGCTATTTCACTGAATGAACATTTTTAATTTGAGGTATTATGTTTAGTTTCTCTGGGTAAGTGATTCTTGGTTGTTGTCCTTTCTTTTTTTGCCTCCTAGAATATGTTTTTTGACCTTTGGTTCTTAATATTATAGCAGCTAAGTCCTGTGTTATCCTTATTGTGGTTCCCCATGATTTAAATGTGTTTCTTTCAGATCCACTTGTAGTATTTTTTCTTTGATCTGATAATTCTGAAATTTGGGCATAATGTTCATTAGAGTTTTTGTTTTGGGATCTCTTTCTTGAGATGATCAATGGGTTTTTTTCAATGCCTATTTTATGTTCTGATTCCAGGATATCAGGGCAGTTTTCCTTGATCATTTATTGAAAGATGTTATCTGGGTCCCCTTTATGATTATGGCTTTCAGATAGTCATATGATGCTGACATTGTTTCTCCTGGATTTATTTTCCAAGTCAGTTGTTTTTACACTAAGGCATTTTACATTTTCTTATATTTCTTCATTCTTTTGAATTTGTTTGATTAATTCTTGATGTCTTGTAGAATCATTAGTTTTCACTTCCCAATTATAACTTTTAAAATATTGTTTTCCTCAGTTAGCTTTTGTACTTCTTTTTCCATTTGGTCAATTCTACTTTTTAAGTAATTGTTTACTTTTTCTAAGCTGATAACTAATTTTTCATAATTTTTTTTGCATCACACTCATTTCTTTCCCTAGTGTTCTTTTGCCTTTCATAAGATTTTTAAGCTCCTTGTTGAGCTCTTTCATGAGTTATTTCTGGCTTCAAGACCACTTCCATTTTTCTTTGGAGTTTTGTCCATAGGTGTTTTGACATTATTTTCCTCTTCTGAAATTGTGTCTTGATATTCCCTGTTACCATAATATGTTCTATGGTCAAATTCTTCTTGTGTTTTGTCATTGTTGTTTGGGTTTTTTGTTCATCTTTTTTGGCCTTTCTCCCTTCCTTTAAATTTAATCTGTGCTCCCAGAATAGAAGAGACACTGTTTCAGGTTTCTTGTACCAGGGACAGGCCTTGGATGTTTACCTGGTGCTGCACTGCTGTTATTCTGAGGTCCATGGGAGACTGGTTTCTAGTGCTGTGAAGAGAAGTAGGGATTACTGGTGCTAGTGGAGACTATAAAAGTCTGGCAGATAACCTGATGCTGGGCTGTCATCCTAGTCCTAGTGTCTGCTATTTGCTGAAGCCAATAGGGTATTTCTCTATTTTTTTTCTGGGACTACACTGAAGAATAGAACAGACTAGCCACTGGAGGCTTATTGTTTGATTACTGGAGGATGTCTGTTTGTCTGGGGCTATGCTGAAGTTTGTGGCAATTCTCAGAGCTAAAGTCTACTCATTACCTGAGTCATGTGGGGAATCCTGTTGTTGGTGTTTGTCTGCTCTATCACACTGCTTACATGGACCATTTGCTGACATGGAGCTTGCTGGTGGCTTGCTGGAATGCTTCCTGTCCTGGACTGTATTCTCCTTTTACCTGAATGAGGCAGACATTTGTTACCAATCTTTCAAGTTACTTAGGCTAAAAGATTGTTTCACCCCATTTTTTTTTGCTTGTTGTTCTAGGATTTATTTTGGGGCACTATTTTATTGTTGTCTGGAGGTGAATATGTGAGATTTATGTGATTTACTTCCTATTCCACCATCTTGGCTTGCCTGAAGCATACTATTTTCATTTTTTTCATCATTTTTCCCTTTTGTTCCATTTCTTCATTCACAACATGTCTAATATGGAAATATGTTTTGCACAGTTGCATATGTATAATCTACATCAATTTGCTTGACATCTTGTGAAAGGGGAAAGGATAGGAGGGAGGGAAGGAGAAAAATTTGGAACTCAAAATCTTATTTTAAAAAGTGTTGAAAACCACCTTTACATGTAATTGGAAAAAATAAAATATTATTTGCAAAAAAATTCGCAGGGATTAAGTGGCATGGAGACCTTAGAAGCAGTCAATCAATGAGTGGCCTGGACTGTAACACCTTCCTTCCTTCCACACCAAACACAAGACCAATCCTCATAATATTAATATTTAATATATATAGGATTTTCTAGAATTTTAAAATTACCCTAAAACATGTCTAAATAATGAAAAGTAAATACAACATGTAGACTGTGAAAATAAAATATAAGGAAGTTGTGAGTGACTATTCAAAGGTAATGAGTCAGTGATTCTGCATAATACCAATTAAGTAAACATATGGCATAGAAAGTCTACAACTATGGATTTTGAGAACAACATTATACTTTGAGAATAGTTTTCAGGAAAAAAGAGACAAAAATAATTACAGTAAATTTTAAATTAGTCAAATTATAGTTATATGAATTAGAATTGATGACAATAACTATTTTCATTTGTGTCTGGGAAAAAAAAGTGATTAATGAGTGCCTTGTAATATGAGCCAAGTATTTAATAGCATAAATCATATTGAAGTTTTTGAGCTACAATGTGAGCCATGTGTATTTAATGAAAATGGTGGTAGCAAGCGGAAATACAGTTATAGTTGTATCAGCATCTTAAATAATAAAACTTTAATTTTCACAGCCTGAAGACAATACTGTTGCTGAAATGGCATGTTGAAATAGTGCTCTGTAGGTCTTCTAGATCTCACTTATTAAGCATAAAGATCCAAGTTTCATTACTTAATTTAATTCCCTACACTTGTATAACTGTGCAAGTTTTTTTTCCGGTTGAGAAAATCCATAGAAAAATTCTAAATATATTTCCACCTCTAGGCAATACTATACCTAAATCATGGACAGATGAGCAGTAGTTTTGCTTTGTTTTTTTAAAGTGCTAATCATCTTGACTCAGATTCTTTTAAAAAATTTTTTCTTACATTTTCAACTAAGTATACAGTTGATTAATTTTATCACTATAGAATGTGACCCATGAATATTTTTGATGACCAAATTAAGTACATTCTGAAATATATATATATATATATATATATATATATATATATATATATATATATATATATATATATATATATATATATATATATATATATGAATATTTCATTATATCACTATTCTTGGAAACCCAGATTCTCCTCCCACCAGCGAAGAACATAAACTATCCATACTTGCTAGTCTAGGTCCTCCACAGAGAATCAATTCATGTATTGAAGGCCTTTTTCTACTTCTATAAATATTTATGAGTACAAGTGTCTCTTCTTTTGGTGTTTTAAAAACTTTTATGAACTGACATATCAAGAATAAGAGTACAAATACATCCTTCATCCAACATCGCATGGTACAAATTCCCTGTATCACGTCAGTCTGGAGAAGAAATTTCATTCTTAAACTAGTTTCTACATAGCATTAGTTCCAACAACTTTATGTAAAAAGATTAAAAAAAACAAGTAAAGAAACAGAAGCCAATTAATAATGCATTTAAAAGGTGTTCTGAGATCAGGTTTCTCAGGTATACCTGTTAAAGATGCTGTGGTCCACCTTGTGAATAGCAGACTTGCCAATTACAGAATATGGGCAACTGTATCCATGGCACACTTCAAATGCTCCTACGAACCAGACTCATTAGTTACTTCCCTGTTACATAGACAAAAATATGTATACAGAATAAATACAAAATAGATGCAATAGGTTTAGATACAAGGTATTGTAG
The DNA here is from genome assembly GCF_048593235.1 of Sminthopsis crassicaudata. Lineage (NCBI taxonomy): Eukaryota > Metazoa > Chordata > Mammalia > Dasyuromorphia > Dasyuridae > Sminthopsis > Sminthopsis crassicaudata. The sequence continues at coordinate 148,927,850 of NC_133619.1, forward strand.
TTAGAAGGACATTAGTAATAGAGGGATGAATGATGGCCTTATATAGTACTTGAGCTGTGATTTAAAGGAAGCGAGGCAACCTAAAATGCAGAGGTGAAGAGAGAAAACATTTCAGACATGGGGCAGGAAGTGATCAGTTCAAAAACATGAAGCATCTTGTAAGACATAGAAAGCTGGCCAATTTGGCTGGACCTTAGATATTTGGAAGGACGTAATATATAATGAGGTTCAAAAAACAGGTTGGACTCAGGTTATTAAAGCCTTAATAGCTAAAAAGAGGAGTTTGTTATGTATACTATGGAATGGAATAAAGATTTCTTAAGCATGTATTATGTGCCAATTACTGTGCTAAGTATTTTACAAATAACATCTAATTTTATTTAAACTAGAGGCAAAAGGGAGCCAATAGTTTCTTGAATAATGGAGTGACTCAGATCTGCCCTTAAAGGAAATTGACTGGCAGCTGAATAAGGGGCAAATTGGAGTGGAGAGAAAAGGCAGGAGGACCAATTAGGAGACCACTTCAATAGTCTAGGGGAGATATTATGAGGGCCTTAACTAAAGTGGTGGCTGTATGAGTAGAAAGAAGGGGTAAGATGTAATAGATTTCTGCATAAGAAAAAAAAGCCAAGATTTGGAAACTAAGTGTGTGGGCTGAGTGAGAATGAAGAGTTGAGGATAATAGCAAAGTTATCAATTAATAACCATTTATTAAATACCTATATGCCAGTGACTGTGCTAGGTACTGGGGAGCTAAGTAAAATCTGTACTCAAAGGGGATTAAATCCTAAATTGGAAGACAACAAGGACACACACACACACACACACACATATATATATATACATATATGTATATATGTATATATATATATACACAATAAAGATCAGGATAATAAATACAAAATAGTTGAATACAAAATAGTTTGAAAGGGAAAGCAATAATAAGGGAGGAAGAAAATTCTGGGAAATGCATCCCCATACACATCTCTCAGCTGTGATTCCTCTCTCTTATATAACATTTTAACTTTTACAAAGCATTTACAGGTGTTACCTTATTTGATCCTTGAAACAACCCTATGAGATAAATATAGGTATTATTCTTTTTCATTTTACCCATGGGAAAGTTAAGTCTTAGAATGATTAAATGATTGTTCATTCTAGTGTAGCTAATAAGTGTCAGAGGGAAGATTCAAAACCAGGTCTTTCTTGACTCCAAATCCAGTATAATTTCCAAAGAACAATAATGGAAGAATAAAAAGGTCATGAGCATTGATAATAAATAATTCATAAATTATTTAAAAATTGTGATTTTTAATATCATATGTACTCTTTCCTCAGACTCACAGGAAACTATAGAACTGAGGGCAGATTTGTATCTGGATTTCTATGATGACTGATATAATCTCTAGTTCCTTGCCAAGGCAAATACAATAGCTAGTATTAATTAACATTTATATATGATCCAGACACTGTACTGTTTTACGAATATTATCTTATTTGATTCTCAAAATAATCTTGAAGAAGGTGCTATTATTATTTCCATTTTATAAATTGAATAAACTGAGGTAGACAGAGATAAAGAGATATCTATTTTGGATCATATAGCTAGTAAGTATCTGAGGCAGGATTTGACTTCCTGATTGCTTCCCCAGCATACTATTGTTTGTGCCACTTAACTACCTATCAGGAGTGAATTTTCCTTTGGTATTTGCCTTTGCTTAGACAGGATGAAATTTTATATTTGTCAGAAGAATCACTATTTCTATATCTTCTTAATGTGATTATCCAAAGTCCAAGAACTTTCTATATTTGACTTAATATATACGTCAGCTAAATTCTCAAATTCTTATCTATCAGTTTTGATCCCTCGAAAGCATTTCAGATTTTAGGTACATTGGAAAATACTTTTTGTTTTCTCTTAGCATATATTACTGAATAGCAGGTAAGGTGGGCCAAGAAGCAGGGGGAGAGACCTTTCTGGAATCACAGATTTGTGGCAGAGAATTCACCAAGGGCATAGGCCTCAATTGATAACTAAGTATTGTTAGTGCAGTCAAACTCCAGGCATCTGACTAATATTCTATGGAGGGAAATCTATAATAACAAGAACTAAAAACATCCATACAAGCTAATATCGGGATTTCTGCAGAAAAGGCAATACCAGCCTTGGAAGCCAAGGAATTGGAGAGCAGACATTTCCCTTATCCCCATCCTCATCTCAAAACCTCTTGTTTAAGAAGGGAGCCCAAGTCATATCTCTTCAACTTCCATCTGACTGTACTCTATCTAATTTCTCCTTTATGTTCACATATCAGCTACCTCTCCTCCACTCACCTCTTTGGGGTTTTATTTTGCTTCCTTTTATATACTGTCTTCCACTATTACATTGTTAGCTCCTGGAGAACAGGAACTGTCTTTTGCTTTCTTCGTATTTCCAGTACTTAGTGCAGTGCCTGTCACTAGTAGGCACTTAAATGTTTACTGACTGTCTGACTGATTGACAATGTTGGCAGCCCTTAAGTCATTCCAAGACATAAAATAATAGAAAGTGTTTTTTCCCCCTCCAGAAAATAGCTGTTTCATTTGGCAAACCTCAATTGACTCTAGCATGTACTATATGGATTTTGTTTGAAATGCCATTCCCTGACCACCATGCTTAAATTGATTGTATTTAGGCTCAGTACTTGCTGCTTGAGGGAACAGATCCTTGAAACAATGTGCAAGACCTTATAAACTTATGTTATTAACTCCCATATCCTGCTGTAGTCTTCCTCATCAGTCAGCAGGAAACTGCTGAAGAAAATCACCAGTACAGTATAGAATAGGCAGAATGCTCCTTCTTTCCTTGAACCTTTCAGAATTCCTATTTCTTCTACTAGTTTTCAGTGGAAACCTCTATACTTAAACAGATCTATGATCTTTTTGAAGAAGGTTTCTCTTCTAATGGTGCAGATCATAGTCCACCCATGTTTTTTTGTTTTTTTGTTTGTTTTTTCTATCATGCAATTACTGTCCCATAAATTCTCCCCAGACCATCTGTGTGTCCTAATGCAATAGAAATAATGCTTGATTTAAAATGAGAGGGTATGGATTTGAATCCTCAGCACCCATATGACCTTGAACTTTCTAGGACCCTATTTACTCCTCTATAAGTTGTGGGCCTTAGATTTCAGCTTTTGATCTATTTTCCTACCAACATACTAGAGGTCTTCCACTCTTCTTTTAATATTGTATGGATACCAGTACAACATCTGTTCCTCATATCATCAAAGAAATAAAATGCTGTTTATTCCAAAATTCCCAAATAACAAGACAAGTATTATAGTGGGGCTTCATCATTACAGACACTGTGGAATAGAAATACCCAAAGGTCACTTTTAGGACCTTACACTACTCACCTAGGCATTTAAATCCATGCACTTTCTCTAGGTTTGCTTCACCCTTTCAATCTGCTTTTACACTATAAAGTCTAAGTTGGGGCAGCTAGATGGTACAATGGATAGAGCACCAGCCTTGCAGTCAGGAGAACCTAAGTTCAACTCCAGGATCAGACAGTTAATACCTACTGTTTATATGACTCTGGGTAAGTCATTTAATTTCAATTGCTTAAATAAAACAAGACAAAACAAAACACAATAACCATAAAGTCTAAGTTTCCAAAGACAGGCCGTTATTGATGGGCTACATTTCAACTTTCAGGATCCTAGGACTAACCTTATTGAGGAGAAACATATTTTCCATATTTACCATTCTACCTCTTGAGCCTCCCTCAAATGTGTTTTCTATCTACACAGTCACAGAATGAAGGATATTTATACAACTAGACATTCATAATAATGAAACTTTTAAGTCTTAAGAAAAAACTATTTACTTAATTATAAGGCAAAAGAAACAATATTGTAGATACTAATATATAAAAGCAAATACTTTAAAATACTTTACAGTGTATATATAAATCAACAATCTTCTACCAATCTATTTCCTCTCTTCCCTAATACTTCTGAGTTACTCTTACTTCCACCCACTTTTCAAAGAGTATAATATGAATTTAGAGGGGGCAGCATGAGGCTAAAATATAAATATAAATATATATATATACACACATATATGTATATGTGTATATATAGTGACACTTTATATAGCCCAGACTTTAAAAATAAAATAGTTTAGATTTTTTATGCTGAAAAAAATTGTGATGAAGAGTAGACACACACAAATATAAGAAACTGGGCAGAAAAACACACAAGGGAGATATTTTATATGTTCATAGTAAACTCACATCTCTAGACTGCAAGCTTCAATATTATATATTCAGGAAACATCTGCAGCACATGAAAACTGCTTCTCTTGTCATTGATTGATTCTTGATCATTTCTACTATTTGGCTGAGGACATTTTCTACTAAAAATATACACTTTAAATATTTTTAAATTAAAACACCATCTTTAAAAAGGCAGTTAGAAAAATTACCACAATACAACACTAGAAAAGTTAGGTATGATAGATCTTTGGAGAAAACTAAATGAAGACAGAAAGGAGTACACTTTCTTTTCATCAGTTCATGGAACTTATACAAAAATTGACCATATGTTAGGACATAAAGACCACAAATTCAAATGCAGAAAGCCAAAAAATAGTAAATGCATCCTTTTCAGATCATGATGCAATAAAAATTACAGGGGAAAATAGACTAAAAATTAATTGGAAACTAAATAATCTCATTGTAAAGAATGAGTGGGTGAAATAGCAAATCATAGACACAATTAATAATTTCACCCAAGAGAATGACAATAATGAGATGACATACCAAAATGTGTGAGATGCAGCCAAAGCAGTAATAAGGGAAAATTTTATATCTCTAGAGGCCTATTTGCATAAAATAGAGAAAGAGAACATCAATAAATTAGGCTTGCAATTTTAAAAAGCTAGAAAAAGAGCAAATTAAAAACCCTCAATCAACCACTAAACTTGAAATTTTAAAAATGAAAGGAGGGATTAATAAAATTGAAAGTTAAAACAAAACAAAAAAAAAACCTCTTGAATAAATAAAACTAAGAGTTGGTTCCATGAAAAAAAAACCCCAAAATAGATAAACCCTTGGTAAATTTGATTAGAAAAAGGAAAGAGGAAAGTTAAATTATTAATCTTAAAAATAAAAAAGGAGAACTTGCCACTAATGAAGAGGAAATAAGAGCAATAATTAGCAGTTACTTTGCCCAACTTTATGCCAATAAATTTGATAACTTAAATGAAATGGATGAATACCTTCAAAAATATAGGTTGCTTAGATTAACAGAGGAAAAAGTAAATTGGTTAAATAGTCCCATTTTAGAAAAAGAAATAGAATCTATTAATCAAATCCCTAAGAAAAAAATTCCCAGTACCAGTTGGATTACATGTGAATTCTACCAAACATTTAAAGAACAATTAACTCCAATGCTATAGAAACTATTTGAAAAAATAGGGAATGAAGTCCTACCAAATTCCTTTTACGACACATACATGATACAGATACCTTAACCAGGTAGGATGGAAAGAGAGAAAAAAATTATAGACCAATTGCCCTAATGAATATTGATACAAAAATCTTAAATAAAATATTAGGAAAGAGATTACAGAAAATCATCCCCAGGATAAATATACCATGACCAAGTAGGATTTATACCAGGAATGCAGGTTTAGTTCAATATTGGGAAAACTTTTAACATAATTGACTATATCAATAATGAAATTAACAAAAAATCATATGATCATCTCAATAGATGCAGAAAAAGCATTTGATAAAATCCAACATCCATTCCTATTAAAAATACTAAAGAGTATAGGAATAAATGAACTTTTCCTTAAAATAATCAGTAGCATTTATTTAAAACCATCAATAAGCATCATATGTAATGGGGAATAAACTAAAACCATTCCCAATTAGATCAGAGGTGAAACAAGGTTGCCCACTATCATCATTACAATACTATTGTATTAGAAATTTTGCTTTGGCAATAATAGAAGAAAAAGAAATTAAAGGAATTAGAGTAGATAATGAAGAAACCAACACTCTTCAAAGATGATATGATGGTATCCTTAGAGAACCCCTGAGAATCAACTAAAAACTATTAGGAATAATATACAACTTTAGCAAAGTTGCAGGATAGAAAATAAATCCACAGAAATTGTCAGCATTTTTATAAATCACTAACAAATTCCAATAGCAAGAGATAGAAAAAGAAATTCCATTTAAAATAACTCTCGATAGTATAAAATATTTGGGAATCCATTTGCCAAGGGAAAGTCAGGAACTATAAGAGCAAAATTACAAAACACTTTCCACACAAATAAAGTCAGATCTAAACAATTGGAAAAATATTAAATGCTCTTGGATAGGCAGAGCAAATATAATAAAGATGACAATACTACTTAAACTACTCTATTTATTTAGTTCTATACCAATCATACTTCCAAGAAACCATTTTAATGATCTAGAAAAAGTAACAACAAAATTTATCTGGAAGAACAAAAGGTCAAGAATTTCAAGGGAATTAATGAAAAAAAAAATCAAATGAAGATGGCCTAGCTGTACCTGATCTAAAACTATATTATAAAGCAGCGGTCACCAAAACCATTTGGCATTGAAAAGTTACCTCACAACTAGAAACTTTATGAAACAGGACTTTATATTCCAGAAGAGCCAGTTATTCGCTCACTTGCCTGTTCTTCTGTGCAAGTGGGGGCAGAACTTATGAGCAGCCCACTTGGAGGTGAATGAATAATGAGATCAGTTCAGCGGATATCACAGAAAATCCCCTATGCTTTTCTTTTTCAAGCAAAGGTGTCAGTAGAGAACAACAAGCTCATTAAGCAAAATTTCACTTTTCTTCAATTCTAGGAGCTCCAGGGCTCTAATTGTCCACTAGATCTTAACAGGAATATTAATGCTCTCTAACCAAGAATCATTTAGCTGAAGTCTCATTTGACTACTGAGTGCCACAGTTCCAACAGAACAGTTTTTCAGCCTGTTTGCCATATATTCAGTTCTCCTCAGGTTGTTTTTTGTTTTGTTTTCCTGTTGCTGCTGTATTGTATCACTTTCTTCCTTTTACTATTTTAATGATTTAAATGAAAACCTCCTCACTCACTTTTTACATAAAAATTCACAACTTTCCAAATTTCTCCTATCACACCAATAATCCTTTTAAAATCATACAGCAATTTCCAAATATTTATTTCTTATCTTAATTTTACCTCTGTTAAGTCAAAATGTGTATATGCAAATAAGCTGGGGTACCCATCATGCCCTACTCTGGATTTTCAACAGGGCCCCAGTCTTTTTTGGTGCTTTTGAAGAGGTTTCTTAAAAAAAAAAAGTTTTGGCTAGTTTTTAAATAAAGATTTTTCTCTTCTAGTTTATGACATCAAACTTTTCACACAAACAAAGAAACATCTTCTACAGTACAGATCATTTTCTCTACAAAAAAGTCTCAACTCTCAAATGAAAGGTCTTTCTTTATATGTTCATTTTAGCATTTTATATTAAAATAAAATTCTTTTTCTGCTCATATTAAGTTTCAAAATCTTTGGAATAATGGTAGCAATATTATATAACTGTTGATATTTATTTCTTCTACTAGAAATATGAATTTTTCACCATCAACTATTCTTTATGTAACAAGAATTTAAGTGCCTTAAAGAGACAGTGTGCCTTACATTTATTTTCACTTTAGGATTCTGAGCCACTTCCTTTTCCAAATATCTATTTCCTTGGTACAGTAGAAAGAAAACTGGATTTGGAATCTAAGAAGATGAATTAAAATTTTGCCTCTACCACTTTATTTGTAACTTTAGTGAAGTAGCTTAACCTCTTTGGGGTCTTATTATTTTCTCCATCTGTAAAATGAAAGGATTAAATTATCTGACTTTTAAGATTTCTTCTAGTTATAAATCTATGATCCACATCTTTGAACTTCTTTGGAAAGGCATTTACAATCAGTGACTTCTCTTTTATCTCATTCATTTCAAACCCACTACAATCTGACTCCCAATCTTATCATTCAACTGAAACTGCTCTCTCCAAAGTTACCAATGATCTTTTAACCCAATGACCTTTCTCAAGCTTTGTGCTCTCTGCAATCTTTGACACTTGATATCATCTGCTCTTGAATAATCCTTTCTACATTTCCAAAGACATTGATTATTCCTAGTTCTCTTCTAACATATCTGATTTTTCAGTGTCCATTGCTGGAGTTTATTTTATGTCACACTCTGAGTACCGAAGGATCTGTTCTGGGCTTTCTTCTTTTTTTTTAATTTTATTTTATAATTATAACTTTTTTTGACAGTACATTGCATGGGTAATTTTTTTTTACAACATTATCCCTTGCACTCACTTCTGTTCCAATTTTCCCTTCCTTTCCTTCACTTCTTCCCCTAGATGGCAGGCAGTCTTATACATGTTAAATATGCTATAGTATATCCTAGACACAATATATGTGTGCAGAACCGAATTTCTTTTTTTTTTTAGAACTGAATTTCTTATTGAACAGGAAGAATTGTATTCAGAAGGTAAAAATAACCTGGAAAGAAAAACAAAAATGCGAACAGTTTATTTACATTCACTTCCCAGTGTTCCTTCTCTGGTTGTAGCTGGTTCTGTCCATTATTGATCAATTGGAACTGAATTAGATCTGAGTTGAAGGTATCTACTTCCATCAGAGTACATCCTCATATAGTATTGTTGTTAAAGTGTATAATGATCTCCTGGTTCTACTCATTTCACTCAGCATCAGTTCATGTTCATGTTCAAGCCTCTCTGTATTCATCCTGCTGGTCATTTCTTACAGAAACATTCATATACCATAATTTACCCAACCATTCTCCAATTGATGGGCATCCATTCATTTTCCAGTTTCTAGCCACTACAAAAAGGGCTGCCACAAACATTTTGGCACATACAGGTCCCTTTTCCTTCTTTAGTATTTCCTTGGGATAGAAGCCCAGTAGTAGCACTGCTGGATCAAAGGGTATGCACAGTTTGATAACTTTTTGGGCATAATTCCAGATTGGTCTCCAGAATGATTGGATTTGTTCACAACATCAGCATTGCATCAGTGTCCCAGTTTTCCCACATCCCCTCCAACATTCATCATTACTTTTTCCTGTCATCTTAGCCAATCTGACAGGTGTGTAGTGGTATCTCAAAGTTGTCTTAATTTGCATTTCTCTGATTAATAATGACTTGGAGCACCTTTTCATATGACTAGAAATAGTTTCAATTTCTTCATCTGAAAATTGTTTATTCATATCCTTTGACCATTTATCAATTGGAGAATGGCTTGATTTCTTATAAATTAGAGTCAGTTCTCTATATATTTTGGAAATGAGCTGGGCTTTCTTCTTACTGAATACTATGGGTTCTTAACTTGAGATCAATGAACTAGGATTTTTTATTTTTTATTTTATATATATATATGTATATATATATATATATATTATTTTATGCATTCAAGAAAGGGTTCATAGGGTCTCTAAAACAAAACAAATAAAAGGCCAGAAACATCTACTTTACACTAGCTCTAGCTCATGGATACAATTATCTTGTCTATGTTGAGGATTCTTATACACTTATCCAGTCTTAAGCTTTATCTTGAGCTCCAGTCTGCCATCATCAGCTTTCTTGGACATCTTGAATTGGATATCCTATACTCATGTCAAACTCAATATTAACAAAAACAGAACTCATTATCTTTTCCTTTAAACAATCCATCATGTCTTAATTTCCCTAAAGCTGTTGAGAGCATCATCTTCCTAACTACTTAGGCTTGCAACCTTGGTTTTATCTTTAGGTTTTCTCTTGCAACTCATCCCATTTGATCCAATCTGTTGCCAAGTCTTGATGTTTATATCTTTGTAACATCGCTCATCTTTAATCCTTTTTCTCTACTCACACAGCTGCTACCCTAGTGCAGGATGTGATTACTTCATCTCTGGGCTATTGCAATATCTTTTTGTTTGATCTTTTTGCCTTCATTTTTTTTTATTCCAATTCATTCTCTATCAGCTGCTAAAATGATCTTTCTCAAGTGGAGGTTTGACCAAATCACCTCAAAAAACTCCAGTGGCTTCTAGAAAACTTCAAGCTCTAATATAAAACCCTCTGTTTGATTTGTAAAGCCTCTTCCTCTCTATCCCTCACCCCCAACCTGGCCTCTTGCTACCTTTCCAGTCTTCTTACATTTTACTTCTGTCCACATAACTTTATGATTTAGTGACAATGGGCTTCTTGCTGTTCTTAGAATATAATCCTCCACTTCTTTGCACAGTACCTTTTCACTTTCTGTAGGTGGCCCTTCTTATTCCTCTCTCCCCTCCTGCTGATTATACTTTCCCTCTGTTGAAATTTGTTCTTTATAAATCTTATTTGCATGTAGTTATTTTTATATTGTCTCTCCATTAAACTGTGAACTCCTTCCTTGACGTCAGGGATTTAGTTTTTGCCTTTCTTTGTATTCCCACCATTTAACACTTAAGAAAAGCTTGTTGACTGAACGATTTCAACCAGAAATGTATTTACCAAATTTCAGAGCTTCAACATTAAACTTCAAAAATCTTGCATGCAGTCAGGATGAAACCCTTCATATATCAAGTGAAAGGAGTCTGAATCAAGTGAAGCAATATAAAACTATATGTCAACTAGAAGTGTAATAAAAAGTTGGAATCTAACATATTGAAAAGTAAAAGAAATTACTCTGCACCCCTAAAATAACACAAGGTACAAAGTTTATGTCTGCATCAATTGAAAATAATGTTTAGGCAGAAAGAAGGAATTGAAATCTTTTCTACCAAAGAAATCAGGAAAAAAGCAAGTCTTCTGATATGTAAATCATCAAAGGAAACTTAAGAAGGAAAAGCAAGTCTATATAGGATGAAAAGATCAAGAAGATAAAGTAATGTTTACATGCTAGAAGCAGGAAACTAAGCTAGATACTTTTACTTTATTTTTCACTACTTACATTTTTAAAAACTAGTTTTCTTGATATCTTTTGTTTTTGAATATCACCTATCACTCTCCTCTCCTAACTCCCAATTTGATTCCCCAGTAGTTAGTCTCCCTTGGGAACAAAGAGAAAGTTTATCTTAATGATAGCAGTAGTGGCACCTGTAACTGATGGGCCTGACAACATTTTACAACCATGGTTTCTTTCGCTGCAATGAAAGGAAAATGATATACATGGTTTTATCTCTTCTCTGGAGCCAGGCTGGTCATTATAATCACAGAAGGATTAGTATAGTTTATGAATCTAGTATTGTCTGATGGGCACTGATAGGGCAAAAACTAACCACTTATGGCAAATGCCATAGGGAATATTTCAATGTTATAGGTAACTATCACATGAGCAAAATCTCTCTACTGATTCAGTTCAACAACTTCTCCACAACTTATAAATCCTGCCAAGGAGAACACCAAAAGATTGGATTATTTGCTCAGAGCCATATAGTTAATTGTGTCTCAAAGCTTTCAATCTAGCTCCTCTTTATGTATAAAATCTACAATGGTCATCAAATAAAAATACAATAAAAGAGTGAAAGTGTTGACAGAAATTTATGACAGAAATCTTACCACTAGACCCAAATATGTGTGTATTATCTATATCTATATCTATGTCTATATATAATACGTATATACATATTTTGTAATGCTCATAATACAGGCAAGTAAAAATAGTCTGAATAGTAGAAAACTAAATGTCACCTAGAAGAAAAGTAATAAAAAGTTGCAATCTAATATACTGAAAAATAAAGGAAATTACTTTATGTCCCCAAAATAACACATGCTACATTGATTTAGCAAAGAATGATCTAGAAAGGTTATTCTAAGAATTAGTAGAGAGGAATTAGTAGAGAGGTCATTACCTGCTTCACTTGCATATATATATATACATACATATATATATACATATATATATATATATACACACACATATATATATATATATATATATATATAAATGCAATCAATTCTTTCTTGGGGGAGAGAAGAAAAAATTTGCATGATAATTTTATTATATATTTAAAATTAATAATAAGTTGTATATGATAGATTTGTAGTTTCATGTACAATCATCTTTTTTATTATACTATGTAATAGACATCCATAAATTTAAAAGATAATAAAGAAAAAGGGGAAAAAGAAACCTTGTTTAAGGTCTCATCTTGGTCAATGAAGCAAACTCGGGAAAGGAAAGGTAAAAGTTTTTCATTAGCACACTAAGGCAGTAAGCAGTTGGGTCAGACTAGTGTGGATTTCAAGCCATGCTGTCTTTTATAGACTGTGGTAGATTACATCTATATAAGGGTAAAAGTATATTTATTGGTTCACATGACATGGGGAGAGAGATTTTATGTCACTTTAACTACCTCCCCCAAGTGCTGATGTACAAGTGTATTTCGAGACTATTGTATAAAGCAGACCAGTTGCTCATGTACCCAAAGTTTTAAGGAAGGATTTCAACATGGAGATCATTCAGACTGACTGCATAAGTGGCTAATTTTTGGTGCTAACCATACTCACAGTACAATGGATTTATATTATTCCTCTGTCTTCAACTGCATCATCTTAGTCTCTGCTGCTTGTAATTTGGGAGTTGGTTTGTGAATCAATTCTTTATAGGAAGAGAGGAACTGAGTTCAAGGATTGAATCACTGCTTGGCTGAGGTCAATCATAGCAGGCTTTCTATGGTAGTGTTATATCCAGGTTGTCTGTTTGGCAACTTTGATGGCAATACAACTGGTCCACAGGACCTGGAAAGGTTATTCCAAGAATTGGTAGAGAGATCATTACCTTATTCAATGGCCTAATTGCTTCCTTCAAAGCCTCTGAGAATATAAGGAACTCTGTAGCCATATAACCAGCTAGTTCCTTGGTGAATTCTTCCAGTGATGGAATCCTACCATCCCCAACAAAGCACATACCAGGTTTCTTTGTTTTTATATTGGCATTTGAAGAATATCCTGAATCCTATATTTTGCTAAGGCCGTAGTGCCAATGCTAAGCTCATGTGGGTAGGGTAAACTGTAACTTTAAAGGGGAGGCTTGATGGCTCTTTCCATAAAGACAGAGTAGGAAGAAAATAGTATCTTCCTTACAGCCTCTCTGGGAAGAGGATGCAAGCAGTAAGTCATCAACATATTGGATTAATGCAGACACACATTATGTAGGTCTTTGACAGGTGCTTGCGTGAATAGTCAGAGATTCACAATAACCTAAGGGCAACTAAGTCCAAGTGTATGGCTGGCCCTTCCAAATAAAGGCAAAGGAGTACTCTGGTCCAGGTCTATCAGGATACAAAAAAAAAAAAAAAAAAAAAAAAAAGAGTAGCCCACAAGTAAATAACAGGATGTGCTTTCATATTGTGAGGAATGTTGATAATAATAAGAAGGAAGCGGATAGGGTTCTCAGGGAGACAAAATTATTGATAGCCTTTTGATCCTGGATAAAATAGTATATGAGTAGGCCTTCATCATCACCTTATTTTTTCTTTCTGGCAGTATAGAGGCATTGAAAGGCTTATTAGCTTGGCACTATTACCCCAAGATGGACTTAAGCAAGGATGAGTTTTTGAATAGGTTCAAATCTCTAAACTGATGTTATATTGTTGTACACAAGGGGGCGGTTTGTCCTTAGTTTGTATTTACACTTGTTTGGCTGACTTCATGGATCTCACATCCGTGGGCTTCCAAGCCCACAAATTGGTGGCTAAATTTTATAACATGGGAGGTAAATCAGATACTTACGGGTCCCATCAATATTTTAGGTTTCTTTAAAATCACCTGATAAGCCAAATCTTTGTATTCTAACCTAATCCCTCTTAGATCATAGTAATAACTGCCAAAATCCTCATTTCCTTAACCTTGCTTTCCTTCTTTTTCCTATGTTGATGCTCCTTTACTGACTTACTCCACCAGAATCCTCCCCAATATCTTTTTTATTATTAATTTAGTGACTTTAATATGATACAATTCCTCTAAATTTGCTAATAAGTTTTCTTATTCCTGCCAGTTTATAAAAGTAATCATGAATGTCTGCTGCCAATAGATTATCATAAATTGAAACAATTGTTTTTGGATTATGTTCATTTTCTAGATGTAACTCAGCAAATTTCTGGACAACAGGGCACAAACAAATATAGAAAACATCAGGATGTTCAACTACATTTTGAGGAATGTCATGGAATTTCTCAATTTATTGGTTATTGTGCTGCTCTCTTTAGAGCAGCATGGGTGTTGATATGCTACCATCTCCTTTTCATTCTTGCATCATGGCTGCCATGTCTTTGTACACAAATGAGAGAGAACCGATTTCTGGCTTAAGACTTATTTCTCCTATTTCTTACTGAGTTTGGGGAATTTAAATCTATGACTACTTCATGGCTAATTGAGTCTTGAGAGAGTCTACTCTCAGATAAAGGTCCAAGTGCCAACTGAGGAGACAGAGTACACTACCCAGTTATCCAAGTGAGCAAAGGGTTTTGCCATGGTTGCCAAATTGCTAAAAGAAATCTTGGTTTGGGTCTCATCCTAGTTAATGAGGCAAACTTAGAAAAAGAAAGGTAAAAGCTTTTTATTATCATACATACATTGATTCTAAACTGTGCCTACCTTTTATAGACAGGAATAAACAAATTTCATATAAAGGCAAAAACATGCTGAGTAGAGGGCAGAGCTAAGGTGTCAGAGAGCAGATACCACTCTCTGTGACCTCTCTGACCTTTCAAACCAATAGCAGACTAAGCCTTTAAAAATTTTTTGGAGTCAAAGAACTCACAAATATTTGGAGTACAACACATTTCTAGGAGAAGTCGTCTTGGAAGAACTTCAGAACAGATCTGTTTCAAATGGACAGGGGAACAGTTTGCTGAGCCCACACCATATAAAGCTCAACATATAAAGCATAGAGAGAGCAGGGCAAAAAGCTGGGGCCAGGAGTCAGAGTGCTATAGCCTCCATGCATCTGGGAATTTTCTGTGAAGTTCTTAGGCCACTGATCTAATTACAAGCAGGCGATTTGGCAGATTTGCCTTTTGCAAAAGGCAAACTATAAACCTTTGAGCCCTGGAAATATGCTGGACCTACCTGTCATTACCCAGCACTGGAAATCAATCAGCAGAAGTACCCCAGGGCAAATTAAAGCAGCTGTCACTCATTAACAGTAAACAGACCTCAAGCCTTTAAAAAATGAATACAAATAAGCAAAAAACAACCCCCCCCCCAAAAAAAAACCCTCTCCCTATGGACAGCTTTAATGGAGAGAGAAAGAAGAACAGACCTCAAATCCTGAGGTTCCTAAAGGCAAAGTCCAGATGAAGTCCCAAAGATAGACCTGAGCTGGTCTCATTTTACAAGGCTTTCTTCAAAGATTGCATAAAAGAATCTTAAAAGAGATTTAGGAAAAAAATGGGGAAATGAAAAGCAATATTTGTGAAATGGAAAAAGAATGTAATGAACAAAAAAATTCAATTGGCCAATTACAAAAGGAGCTAAAAAAAAGGTAACTGAAGAAGATAATACACTAAAAATTAGAATTGAACAAATGGAAGTGAATGACTCAATAAGACTTCAAGAATCAGTCAAACAAAAACAAAAAAATGAAAAAATAGAAGAAAATATGAAATATCTCCTAGGAAAAACAACTGACCTGAAAATAGATCTAGGAGAGACAATCTAAGGATTATTGGACTTCTTGAAAACCATATACTGCCCTGATATTTTAGAATCTGAAGATAAAATAGCCATTGAAATAATTCACTAATCACCTCCTGAAAGAGACCCCAAAATTAAATCCCCAAGTGTTACACCCTTATGGACTACTCTAACTTGGTAGCTCCCCTTAGAGCTACTCTTAATGCCCATCCATCGACGGCACGGCTAGGCCACTCTTACCTGTTTTCGGGCACCAACCCAGATCCCATAGAGACAGACCACCAGAAGGTAGGGGTGAAGCTAAAGAGTTTTATTCTTAGATAGCATATATTTATAGCTTACTGATGATATGGGGGAAGGGGGAGGTCCTCTAGGAACCTGGCATAATGGGATTGGCATGAGAAGAAAGATGGAGGAGTGCTAGGCTTTGAGAGCACTAAGGAGGGAGGCATGGTACCTGGAGTCGGACACCGTCTCTTGGGGCTGTGCCCCACCTCCATGTAAGACTCGCCTGCGCCTCGGAACCTCTCATCCCTCAAGTCCTCCCACATGCCTTGAACTGCATTCCTTGCTTCTAGAGGCTTTTTTAACCCTTACACCCAAGAAATATCGTGGCTAAATTTCAGAACTATTGCACCAAGGAAAAATATTGCAAACAGCTAGAAAGAAACAAATTTAAATACTGAGGAGCCACAATTAGGATTACCCAGGATTACCCACTTTAAAGGATGGAAGGGCCTGGAATCTGATATTCCAAAAGACAAAGGAACTTGGGTTATAGCCAAGAATAAGCTGCTCAGCTAAATTGAGCATTATCTTTCAAGGAAGAGGATAGACATTCAATGATATAGGTGAATTTACCTATTTCTAATGAAAAGACCAGAACTGAACAAAAAATTTGATTTCCAAAGACAGAACTCAAGAGAAGCATAGTAAGGTAAAAAGAAAAGAACTCTTGAGAACAATATTTCTGTATGGGTATACTTAAAGAATGTGGGTATAATTTAATTTTATTATGATAATATGAAAAAGAAACTAGAGGTAGAAAGGGTATCATACTGGAAAAAAGAGGAAAAAGGAGGAAAAATATGGAAAATTACATCTCACAAAGAGGCAAAGGAAAGCTATTATAATTGAGGGAAAGAAGGAAGGGGGATGAGCATTGTGTGAATCTTACTCTCATCAGATTTGGTTCTAAGAGAGAATATCAGACACATTTGGTTTCATAGAGAAACTTGTCTCACCATATAGGGAAGTAGGAGGGAAAGGGAAAAAGAAAGGGAATGACTAATAAAAGGGAAAACAAAAGAATTAGGGGGAAAGTGTAAAAAATGGGGAAGGCCTCTAAAGGTGAAGACTGTTTGAGGGAGGTAGTCATCAAAAGCAAAATACTGGGAAGGAGGGAAGGAGGAAGAGAAAATAATAACTTAGGGTAAATAAGATGCCAGGAAATATAGAATTAGTTATTTTAACTGTGAATGTGAATGGGATGAACTCTCCCATAAAACAGAAATGGCTAGCAAACTGGACAAAAAGCCAGAATCCTACAATATATTGTTTACAAGTAACACATTTATAGCATAATGATACATACAGAGTGAAGATAAAGGATGGAGCAGAGTATATTATGCTTCAGGTAAAGGAAAAACAAAGCAGGGGTAGCAATCCTGATCTCAGATTAAGTAAAAGCCATGATAGATCTAATTAAAAGACATAAGGAAGAAAACTATACCTTACTAAAGGGTACATAGATAATGAAGCAATATCAATACTAAACATATATGCACCAAGTGGTATAGCATGGAAATTACTAGAAGAAAAATTAAGAGAGATGCAAGAAGAAACTGACAGCAAAGCTATACAAGTAAGGGATCTCAACCTTGCTCTCTCAGAACTAGATAAATCAAACTAGAAAATAAATAAGACAGAAGTTAAGGAGGTTAAACTAAATGTTAGAAAAGTTAGGTATGATAGACTTTTGGAGAAAATTGAATGGAGACAGAAGGAAGTTTACTTTTTGCTCAGTGGTTCATGCAACTTATACAAAACCTGACCATGTGTTAGGACACAAAAACCTCAAAATCAAATGCAGAAATAGTCAATGCATTTTTTTTCAAATCTTGATGCAATAAAAATCACATGAGATATAATACCAGGAGAAAATAGACCAAAAAGTAATTGAAAACTAAATAATCTCATCCTAAAGAATGAATGGATAAAACAGCAAATCATAGACACAATTAATAATTTCATCAAAGAGAATGACAATAATGAGACAACATACAGAAATTTGTGGGATGCAGCTAAAGTGATAATTGAGGGAATTTAGATGCTTACTTGCATTAAAATAGAAAAAGAGAAGATCAATGAATTGGACTTGCAACTAAAAAGGCTAGAAAAAGAACAAATTAAAATCTCCCAATCAAATACCAAACTGGAAATTCTAAAAACAAAAGGAGAGATTAATAAAAATGAAAGTAAAAAAAAAAACTGTTGAGTTAATAAACAAAACTAAAAGTTGGTTTTATGAAAAAACCAACAAAATAAACTTTTAGGTAATTTGATTAAAAAAAGAAAAGAGAAAAATAAAATTGTTAGTCTCAAAAAAGAAAAGGGAGAACTTTCCACCAATGAAGAGGAAATTAGAGCAATAATTAGGAGTTACTTTGCCCAACTTTATGCCAATAAATTTGATAACCTAAGTGAAATGAAGGAATACCAACAAAAATATACATTGCCCAGATTAAAAGAAGAGGAAATTATTTAAATTATCCCATTTTAGAAAAAGAAATAGAACAAGCTATTAATCAACTCCCTAAGAGAAAATCCCCAGGACAAGATGGATTTACATGTGAATTCTGACAAACATTTAAAGTACAATTAACACCAATGCTATATAAACTATTTGAAAAAAATAGGGAATGAAATCCTACCAAATTCCTTTTATGACACAGACATGGTACTGATACATGATAGGATGAAATCAGAGAAAAGAAATTATACACCAATCTCCCTAATGAATATTGATGCTAAAATATTAAATAAAATATTAGGAAAGAGATTACAGAAAATCATCCCCAGGATAATATATCATGACCAAGTAGGATTTATACCAGGAATGCAGGGCTGGTTCAATATTAGGAATACTATTAGCATAATTGACTATAAATAACTAAATTAAGAAAAAACCATATGATCATCTTAATAGATACAGAAAAGGCATTTGATAAAATCCAATATTCATTTCTATTAAAAATACTAGAGAATATAGGAATAAATGAACTTTTCCTTAAAATAGTCAGTAGCATCTATTTAAAACCATCAACAAGCATCATATGTAATGGAGATAAACTAAAACCATTCCCAATTAGATCAGGGGTGAAACAAGGTTGCCCACTATCACCATTACTATTCAATATTGTATTAGATATTCTTACTTTAGCAATAAGAGAAGAAAAAGAGATTAAAGGAATTAGAGTACATAATGAGGAAACCAACACTCTTCACAGATGATATTATGGTATACTTAAAGAATCCCAAAGAATCAACTAAAAACTATTAGAAATAATCTACAACTTTAGCAAAGTTGCAGGATACAAAATAAATCCACATAAATACTCAGCATTTTTATACATCACTAATAAAATCCAACAGCAAGAGATACAAAGAGAAATTCCATTTAAAATAGCTGTCAATGGTATAAAATATTTGGGAATCTCTCTGCCAGGGGAAAGTCAGGAGCTATATGAACAAAACTACAAAACACTTTCAATACAAATAAAGTCACATCTAAATAATTGGAAAAATATCAAGTGCTCTTGGATAGGTTGAGTGAATAGAATAAAGATGACAATACTACCTAAACTAATCTATTTATTTAGTGCTATACCAATCAGACTTCCAAGAAAACATTTTAATGACCTAAAAAAAATAACAACAAAATTTATCTGGAAGAATAAAAGGTCAAGAATTTCATGGGAATTAATGAAAAATAAAAGTAAATGAAAGTGGCCTAGCTGTGCTAGACTTAAAACTATATTATAAAGCAGTGATCATCAAAACCATTTGGTACTGGCTAAGAAAAAGAGTAGTTGATAGGTTACGTTTACAGGACAAAATAGTCAATGATTATAGTAATCTAGTTTTTGACAGCCCCAAAAACCACAGCTTTTGGGATAAAAATTCACTATTTGACAAAAACTGCTTGCAAAATTGGAAATTAGTATGGCAGAAACTAGGCAATGACCCACATCTAATACCATATTCCAAGATAAAGTCGAAATGGGTTTATGATTTAGACAAAAAGAATGATATTATAGCCTAATTAGAAGAACATAGGATACTTTACCTCTCAGCTCTGTGGAGGAAGAGGGAATTTGTGACCAAAGAAGAATTAGAGATAATTATTGATCACAAAATAGATTCTTTTGATTATTTTAAGTTAAAAAAAAAAAAACGTTTGTACAAACAAAACTAATGCAGACAAGATTAGAAAGGAAGCAATAAACTGGGAAAATATTTTTACAAAAGTTTTGATAAAGGCCTCATTTCTAAAATATATAGAGAAGACTCAAATTTATAAGAATTCAAGCCATTCTCCAATTGATAAATTATCAAAGGATATGAACAGACAATTTTTAGATAAAGAAATTGAAGCTATTTCTAGTCATATGAAAAGGTGCTCCAAATCACTATTGATCAGAGAAATGCAAATTAAGACAGCTCTGAGATACCACTATCCACCTCTCAGATTGGCTAATATGACAGGAAAAGATAATGAATTCCTTCTGGTTTTGTCCACCTGCGTTTTGGATTTCCTTCACGGGCTGGTTGTACACTATTTCAAAGTCCAATTCTTTTTGAACATGTTGAACATGTATTGGGGCGAGAAGGAGAAAAATTGGAACGGGGGGTTTGGCAATTGTCAATGTTGTGGAATTGCCCATGCATATATCTGGTAAATAAAAACTATAAAAAAAAGAAAGAAAAAGAAATGACCAGCAGAATGATTCCAGAGAGGCCTGAAGAGACTTACATGAACTGATGCTAAGTGAAATGAGCATGACATCATTATATATGGCAACAGCAAGACTATATGATGATTAATTCTGATGTGCATGGCTCTCCTCAACAATGAGATGATTCAAATCAGTTCCAATTGTTCAGTGATGAAGAGAGCCATCTACACCCAGAGAGAGGACTGTGGGAACTGAGTATGGACCACAACATAGCATTTTCACTCTTTCTGTTATTGTTTGCTTGCACTGTTTTCTTTCTCAGTTTTTTTTCCTTTTTGACTTGATTTTTCTTGTACAACAAGATAACTGTGTGTATGTGTATATATATATATATATATATATATATTTAACATATTTAATATGTATTGGACTACCTGCTATCTAGGGGAGGAGGTGGTGAAAAAGGAGGAAAAATTTGTAACAGAAAGTTTTGCAAGTATCATTGTAGAATAATTACCCATGCATGTTTTGTAAATAAAAAGCTTTAATAAAATTTAAAAAATAAAAAATACAATAAGTACCCATATCATGAGGAGAGGGTTTTTTTCCCAGATTAGTTTCTTTTCCCTGCCACACTCCCTACTCCCCATGTTTAATTGCAAATTCTCAAAGATATTTCCAGACATACACAAAGTTTAAGCAAGATTTTAAATATGGAAAGCACTCAGACTTAGTCTCCACAAGTGGTTGATTATACAGTATAAAAAGTGAATCAATGTTCTTAGAATAGAGCACCAAAGATTAGTCATTAAATTAACAACAACAACAACAACAACAACAACAACAACAACAACAACAACAACAACAACAACAAAAGAATATCGGGGAGGATTATGGTAGAGTTATTTAAATTTCAGACTCTCCAGATTTCTCCCACAAACAGAACAAATTTATATTTCAGGGTGAAAAAAAGATCTGGTTCAGAACTGGAGTGCTCTTAAATAAAAGTTCCAGGCCAGAGATTATCTCACAGGAAGGGCAAACACCTCCAAGTTAGCTCCAGCTAACTTAGCTCCAAGTGTGGACCCCAGGGTCTAGATGGGTTTGGCTGGAGTCTCAGCAGGAACCATAGAAACTTTCACCTCCTGCACTGTGTTGGGGGAGGTGGGAGGTGTCAGTAGTCTGAGTCCTGGAAGACTGAAGAAACTACTAGGCCTACTTCAGATACACAGCCATGGATGAAAAGGAACCTGGTGAGTACAAAAGCAGTATGGCAGAAATGCTGCTGGCTACTGGTAGTTGTAAGAGGATGGAGCTCTTGGTTTGAGATTCCATGTCAGAAAGGAGAGCTGAAATGAAGGCAGAGGCTTCATTCCTTCCACCCCACTATTAGAGGTACTTATAGTACTATCTTCTATTTTTTTAAAACAATGAATTGACAAAGACTCCAATCATAGTAACTTACTATGGAAACAGGGAAGTTCATCTTCAGAGGCAGATAATGAAGTAAAAAGAGCTTCTACCCCAAAGAGTATGGTGAAATGGCTCCCTGCTCAGAAAGAATTTATGGAATAACTTAAAATAATCAAAATCAAATGAGAGATATTGAGGGAAAATGAAAAAATAAAA
This sequence comes from Sminthopsis crassicaudata, assembly GCF_048593235.1. NCBI lineage: Eukaryota > Metazoa > Chordata > Mammalia > Dasyuromorphia > Dasyuridae > Sminthopsis > Sminthopsis crassicaudata. The sequence goes on from NC_133619.1 coordinate 148,950,125, forward strand.
TAAATAAAAACCATTCAAGAAAAACAAGATTATCAACTAGGAAAGGAGATACAGTGTCTTAGAGATGAAAAATAACCTCTTGAAAATTAGAATTGGGCAAAGGGAAGCCAGTGAAGTTATAAGAGACCAAGAAATTACAAAATAGAATATAAAGAATGAAAAAAAATAGAGCAGAATGTGAAACATTTTATAAGAAATACAACAGATCTGGAAAACAGATCAAGAAAGAAGATCAAGAAAATGTAAGAATAATTGAATTACCCGGAAGCCATAACAAAAAAAAATTTTGACCAGTAGTGCAAGAAATAATCCAAGAAAATTGTCCATGAGAGATAGAACTTGAGGGGAAAGTACGAATAGAAAAAAATCCACCAATCACCATCTCAAAGATATCCTTTGTAGAAAACACATAGAAATATTATTGCCAAATTTCAAAACATCCAGGTCAAAGAGAAAATTCTGCAAGAAACAAGGAAAAAAATCGAATATGCTAGAGTTACAATTAGAATTATACAAGACTTATGAGCAATGATAATAAAAGACTGTAGGAGTGGAAACATATATTTGCAATCAAAAGAACTAGGCCTATGGCCAAAAATATCATATCCAGCAAAATTGTACATAATATTGAATAAAAAATAAAGGACCTTCAGCGAACTTGCAGATTTTTCAAGACTTTCAATCAAACTTGAACTCAATAAAAAATTTAACATTATAAGAGCCAATATCAAATTTTGATTTCATGGAACTTAATCAACAAATTATTAATGCTTTTTACATGGAAATATTTGCCATGTGTTCAAGATTGACACCAGCAATTGGGTAGCTCAAAAAGAAAGATTCAATGAGTAGACTCTTTAACAAAAATTGCAAAACCACCTAGAAAAAGGTAAACAAAAAATAGTAATAATGTTATATAAATGAAGTGTAGAAGAAGAATAGATACCAAGGCATTAGAGGGAGGAGGAAGACTCATAGTTCTGAAAACCTACTCACGTTGGGAATGGGTTAAATAGACAACACTACATATACATCATCTAGGTTATAGTACCTTCTACAACCTATAAGGAAATAGGGGATGAAGAAAGGTGGAGAGGCAAGAAAAGGTTGGAGGAAAAAGACAATGGGTGGATCCATGGGCAAGGAGAGTTAAGTAATAGCAAGACAAGTTAAGGAACAACTTTATAATAGAACAGTTAGCAGGCATAGGAAAAAAAGAAATATCTCAAATTTAAAGATTTATTGAAGAGATAAATATACATTATATGTCAATCATACTAATGTTATTTGGGATGCATGCTTGCATGTGGGTGGATGCATGTGTATATATATGTCTGAATATATGTAGATATGTATGAATGTTGCTCTGTGTATATGTGTATATAGATGTTTTGCATATTTGAGTGGGTCTGTGGGTACAAATGTGTATGTATATGTATATATGTGTGTGTATCTATTTATCTAATATATATCTGTGATTAACTATTGTCTGCTTGGGGGAATTGTTGGGGAGAGTGTCAGATGAAAGGGAAAAAATAAAGTTAAAACTGTGAAGCAGAGACAAAAGAATAATCTACAAGGAAGCAAAAAAAAGATAGATATTCATGAATATAATTTCTTCTACTATTACATATTCTTTCTTGAACTAGTAATTTATTGTTATATAATTTGAATACTCCTCCCTGATGTTCTGTAGAACCTTTGACAATGTTCTCTTCTGTTCTGTATTGTTTTCCATTTCTATTTTCCTTTTTTATTATTCTGGTTTTTAATAAAATAAATTAAAACAACAGAAAAAAAGAAAAGAAATGTAATCTAAAATTAAAAAAAGGAAAAAAAAGAAAACATCAAAATCAATTCATTGATTATTTATGAGTATGGACATTTTAACTCTGATTTATAATGTCTTTGTTTTTTATTTATAATATGTCTTTGTTTTAATGTAACAAATTTTGGGGCAAGAGATATTCCTCCTCCCTCTTCTCACCACTATCCAACAGATCAGACAAAAAAGGAAAAGAAAATTATTCTGCTCAAATATGACTGTAAACCTAAAAAGAAGAAAAATTTTGCCAACTTTCTCATGGAAACTTTCCCCTTTTACTTCCAGTTTTATTGGGAGCTATTTTCTTTCTCAGATCTTATAGCTTTTTCTTTAAAATATTAGAGATGGAGAGTTGTAGGAAGGTAGATCTTGTATTTGTGAATATATCTTTTGCATTTCTCTTTGAATTTTCAAGTTGTCAGCATTAAATTGAAGATTGTTTGGGCTTCTCTATCACTGAAATAATTAAGTGCCTTCCACTTATTTTTTAAAATCATATTAAATAAAGATCATTAGGTCATTTGTTCTTTTTTTTTTCTCTCTGTAGTTTCTCAACTCTCTGTGTTTCTTCTCTGTTTCTCTCTCTGTATATGTGTATGTATGTATCTTTAAAACTCTTAAAAGTGTTTGTAATTGTTCAGGAGAAGAGCAGGAATTCCTATAGTTCCATAATGACATTGGGAAACAATTTGGATAAATGAAAGAATACTAAATTACAGAGTTTCATAGTATCCCATCCAGACTGTACTCCTGACTCTCTAGACTTTCTCTGCCATACAAATCACAGAAATCTCTTCATCCAGGAAATTCACATCACCCTTGGACTTCTCATACTCCCTCTCAGGATCTCCATTTTAAGGAAGATGTTTAGGCTAGTCATTCTATATTTCTCTCCAGTCTCACTTATGACTCTCAACATTTTCTGAGAGGTAAATTATCCTATATTCTTCTAATTTGTTTATATATGTCTAGATCATGAACCCATTTTGATCTTATCTTGGTATATATGGTGTTAGGTGTGTGTCAATGCCTAGTTTTTGCCATACTAGTTTCCAATTTTCCCAGCAGTTTTTGTCAAGTAGTGAATTTTTATCCCCAAAGCTGGGGTCTTTGGGGTTGTCAAACACTAGATTGCTATAGTCATTGACTATTTTGTGTGAACCTAACCTATTCTACTGATCAACTTCTGTATTTCTTAGCCAGTACCAAATGGTTTTGATGACTGCTGTTTTATAATATAGTTTTAGATCTGGTACAGCTAGGCCACCTTCATTTGCTTTTATTTTTCATTATTTCCCATGAAATCTTGACCTTTTGTTCTTCCAGATGAATTTTGTTATTTTTCTAGGTCAATAAAATAGTTTCTTGAGAGTTTGATTGGTATAGCACTAAATAAATAGATTAGTTTAGGTAGTATTGTCATCTTTATTATATTCACTTGACCTATCCAAGAGTGCTTACTATTTTTCCAATTGTTTATATGTGAATTTATTTGTGTGGAAAGTGTTTTGTAGTTTTGCTCATGTAGTTCCTGATTTTCCCTTGGCAGATAGATTCCCAAACATTCTGTACTATCAACAGTTATTTTAAATGGAATTTTTCTTTCTCTCTCTTACTGTTGGATTTTGTTAGTGATGTAGAAAAATGCTGATGATTTATATGGATTTATCCATATCCCTACAACTTTGCTAAAGTTATGGATTATTTCTAATAGTGTTTTGGTTGATTTTCTGGGGTTCTCTAGGTATAACATCATATCATCTGCAAAGAGTGATAATTTGATTTCCGCATTACCTACTCTAATTCCTTTAATCTATTTTTCTTCTCTTATTGCCAAAGCAAGAATTTCTACTACAATATTGAATAGTAGTGATGATAGTGCACAACCTTGTTTCATCCATGATCTTATTGGAAATGGTTCCAGTTTATCCCCATTATATATGATGCTTGCTGATGGTTTTAAAGAGATGCTACTGACTATCTTAAGGAAAAGTCCATTTATTCCTATATGTTCTAGTGTTTTTAATAGGAATGGATGTTGGATTCTATCAAATGCTTTTTCTGCATCTATTAAGATAATCATATGGTTTTAGTTAATTTGGTCATTGATATAGTCAATTGTGCTAATAGTTTTCCTAATATTGAACCAGCCCTGCATTCCTGGTATAAATCCTACTTGGTCATGGTGTATTATCCTAGGGATGATTTTCTGTAATCTCTTTGCTAATATTTTATTTAAGATTTTTGCATCAAAATGTTTGTGGCAGCCCTTTTTGTAGCGCCTAGAAATTAGAAACTGAATGGATGCCCATCATTTGGGGAATGGCTGAATAAATTATGGTACATGAATGTTGTGGAATATTATTGTTCTGTAAGAAATGACCAACAGGATGATTTCAGAGAGGCCTGGAAAGACTTACATGAACTGATGCTAAGTGAAATGAGCAGAACCAGGAGATCATTATACATGGCAAGAACAAGAGTATATGATGATCAATTCTGATGGATGTGGCTCTCTTCAACAATGAGATGATTCAAACCAGTTCCAATTGCTCGGTAATGAAGAGAGCTATCTATACCGAGAGAGGACTGTGGGAACTGAATGTGGACCACAACATAGCATTTTCACTCTCTGTTATTGTTGCTTGCATTTTTGTTTTCCTTCTCAGGTCCTTTTTTTTTTCTTTCTAGATCTGATTTTTCTTGTGCAGCAAGATAACAATAGAAATATATGTGTGTATGCATATATATATGTATATATATATGATTTAATACATATTTTAACATAAAATAAAGTAAAATTGCTATTAAAGTTTAAAAAATATTTTTACATCAATATTCATTAGGGAGATTGGTCTATAATTTTCTTTCTCTGTTTTCATCCTACCTGGTTTAGGTCGCAGTACTATGTGTCATAAAGGGAATTTGGTAGGACTCCTTCATTCTCTATTTTTTCAAATAGTTTATTTAATATTGGAATTAATTGTTCTTTAAATGTTTGTTAGAATTCTCATGTAAATCCATATGGTCCTGGGAACTTTTTCTTAGGGAGTTGATTAATAGCTTGTTCTATTTCTTTTTCTAAAATGGGACTAATTAAATAATTTATTTATTCTTCTGTTAATCTGGGCAATCTATATTTTTTAAGTATTCCTTCATATCAATTAGGTTATCAAATTTATTGGCATAAAGTTGGGCAAAATAACTCTTAGTTGTTGCTCTAATTTCCTCTTCCTTGGTGGAAAGGTCTCCCCTTTTAGAGTCCCTCTCCCTTTCTAATACCTTTCCCCTACTATTTCTTTTTTCCCTTCTATTTATCCATACCTTCCCTTTTCCCCTTCCCCTCCCACTTTTCTATAAGGTGAAACCAAATATGTCTAATATTTTCTCTTTGAGCCAAATCTGATGAGAGTAAGATTCACACAGTATTCATCCCCTTCCCTTCTTTCCCTAAATTATAATATGCTTTCTTTGCTTCTTCCTGAGATATAATTTCCCTCATTTTATCTCCATTTTCCCCTTTTTCTGGTACAATTCCCTTTCCATCTCTAGTTTCTTTTTTATATTATAACAGTAAAATCAAATCATACATGCATTCTTTATGTATACCCATAACAGAAATACAGTTCTCAAGAGTTCTTTTATTTTTTACCTTTTTATGTTTCTCCTGAAGTCTATATTTGGAAGTCAAATTTTTTCTTTAGCTCTGGTCTTTTCATCAGAAATAAATGGAATTCACCTGTTTTGTTGAATGTCCATCTTCTTCCCTAAAAGAAAATGCTCAGTTTAGTGAGGTAATTTATTATTGGCTGCATTCCAAGTTCCTTTCCCTTTCTGGTGTTTTGGGGTTCATTATTTACCTTTTTTGTTTGTGTTGGATGTTTTATAACTTCTCTGATGATTTACTGGCTTGCAGCCAGGGCAGAGTAGCCAACACTACAATAGAGAGTAGTCTCCACTATGTGAAATCTGCACAGCCCAGGTCTGTGTTGCCTGTGCTGGGGTCTGTGCTTGGCTTGCTTGCAGTTATCCTGCCTCCTTCACCGCCTGATTGAAACAGACATTTTCTGCCAATCTTCACAATTATCTTCTGTTAAAATTTTGTTATTCTCCCAATATTCATGGATTCTGCCAATCCAGAGATAATTCAGAGGCTGGATTTACTAATTAGTCTGAGAATTGTGGGAGAAGGTCAGAAAGAAACATGCGTCCTCTCCACCATCTTGGCTCCACCCCCAGTTTCTTGGCTTCTTGAAAAGAACTTTCATTTTTCAATCATTCCAAGCATCACTAAGCTTTTCTTTAAGTTAAGCTTTAATTTGCCTGTTTGTATTCTCCACCAATTACTCAAATCATTGCCTTCTTTGGACAATAATAATAAATCTTATAATTCTTTCACAAGAATGCTGTCAAAATCCTAGAAAACAATTTATATTCTTCTTTAAGCTAAAAAGTCCTTGATTATTCTATTGATTCCATATATGATGAACCTGAAGTCCTTCTTCATCCTAGTTACAACTCACTCTATGTATTCCAGCTGATTAATATCTTTTTAAAATGCAGCCCTCATAACACAGTACTGTAGAATGGGTCTGACACAAGCAAACTATTGCAGTTCTATAGTTCTTGTCCTAGTCCCAGGCACCATGATTTTCCTAATTCATCTCAGAATAGAGATCACATTAGAATTTTTTGGTTGTCATTTTTAGTTTAAAAGATTTATTTCAAATAAAATGTTCTCTAGCTATGTATCCTCTATCTCATATTTGAGAAGTGAGTTCACTACATTGAGAGATTTTTTTTCTTTTTTCCATCTCTTGGTCTTTTGGTCCTTTGGTAGAGGAAAAAAATGGGGCTGGTTCTTTTGGATATTACACTGACAGCAATGTGAAACAGCGTTATCAGCTTTATACTATAGTAAGAAAAGGGGTATGATAGATCTGCCACCTATGATTATAAGTATATATATATATATATATATATATATATATATATATGTATATATATATAATTATATGATTATTATTCTGATGATGTGATAATCATATATAATATATATAATTCCCCCACTTGGGGTCATAACTCTTATTTGGTCATGTGAACTCCCTACTCACTCTCTGGCTCATTCACTCTTTACCTGCTCTCATACTGATGGGCCTGATTTCTTAGAGGTAGATCTCCATCATGTGAATACATTTAAATTATCTCAGAGTAAGGGAAATACACTCCCTCTAATTACCTTTTAGCTCCTGAACTCCTCATCATTCATAATAATGTCACTTTTAGATTTTTATTATGATTCACTCACTAAAAGATAAAAGAAATGATATCACAAGTACTCAAAAACAAACACTTTGAATAATAAAATACATCATAACTCACATGTAAATCTGAGTCATATTCTCTCACCCATGTACTTAGAATTTGTTGGGAAAAGTAGGAACATACTATAAGAACTTGGCAGGGAAATATATGGAAGAAAAACCTGATGCTCAGGATAACTTTGCTTCCTCACAACTCTAGCATTCGAGTTCTAATGTCATTTGTCTATTCAGGTGTATATGTACTGCATGGAATCACTTTTCTTTTAACCCTTTGCTGTTTTTTTTTTTAATCTCTATTTAGCTATTTCTTCCATTCTCAAACCAGCATAGTGTTTACAAATTATAATCATTTTATGATCTTTTAATTCACAATCATCCTTAACATTTATAAACTGTTAGCTCTTAATTTAGTTCTATTTAAGGCAGAGAATTGCAAATCTTGTCAAACTGGCTGTACAGACCAGCTTTTCATTCACTTTGACGCTGTAATGTTCAATTAGATCACAGCTAACAGCAAAAATCTCATGTTGACATCCTGTCAAGGCTATTTCTTATAGAAAAATATATTTCTTATAGAAAATATAGAGTTTCCTAGGTAGTTTCTTATACAGAAAAGCAGTAGTAACCATTGATTTTCCTCTTCTGCTTTTCTTAAAACAAGAGAGGAAAGCACAATACTACCAGGTAATTTTGAGAGGCTTTACTCTTCTTAAACTCTAGAGGGCATTGAAGAGCAATATTTGGAAATATAATTCTTGTTTGATAATGAGCCTTTCTCCTAACAATCTGGAATGATGTTGCTAAAGCCTTCTGCTTGTTGACTGCTCTGTCTACACCATTTTTCCTGTTTCTTGCTATTATTTCAATCATAATTTGCTTCAGCCAAAGTCTCTTATTTTTTGTCTTTTTCAAGGCTTAAATCTGAGCTATTTAGTACTTGATGACTATACTATTTTCAAAATAATCACTACTTAACTTATAGCTGTGCTCCACAGTCTTATTCCTATGACTCTTATTGATGACATTTTAACTTATTGACATTTATCTTGTAGTACTCCCCTGGGTTTAGAATGTCATTTTTATAACTTGGTCACAATTCTCTTAAAAGTAGCAAAAAAAAATGACTTCTTTGATTGTGCTTTGCAAATTTTATTACTAAGGTTAGTCCTTTGATCTCAAGCCCCTCTGATTGTCATGATCCAATTATCTTCAGCTGTTGGAGTGGTTTGCCATTTCCTTCTACAGCTCATTATACAGAAGAGGAAACTGAGGCAAAGTTAAGTGACTTGCCCAGGATCTTATTACTAGTAAGATTTGAATTTAGGAAGATAAGTTTTCAGGACTGCAGTCCTGGTGTATTATCCAACCTAAATAATTGTACTCTATGGGATATGGGGATGTCATTTTCAGGGATTCAGAATAAAAGACACTTTTTCTGGCCAGTCTGAAGAAAAAAGTAATATTCCTTTCCCCAGAAATTGTCTTGTTGCTACACAAAAGACAATTATAGATAACTAGTCACCATCTTTATCAAAGCAAACCAAATTCAGAGAAGTAATCTGATTAGAGTAGATAAATGAATATGTATCGTCTAGAACAATCTTCTAGAAACAGTATATCTGTAGCAGCTCTAGACTGAAAATCAAGGGGCATGTTGAGAGCCAACTTCTCAACATCACTGTGGCTTCAGGGAAATTTCCTATTTGTTATTTAAAAGTTTGTACTTGCCTCATACTTCTGTCTCAGACTCTGTCTCCAATCCTAGCAGGCTCTCAAACCCAAGAAGTCTTTTTTCCCACTTACCCAGATATACAGTGTTGCCAGCTCATAAGTCTGTCACCTACTCAGAATTCATGTCTTCCATACATACACAACACTTAGCTGGCATAAGACTCCCTCATAACATTACTGCACTCTTGGATGGAAATGTGGTTTTATGTCTCTCTGTAAAAGCTCATTTATCTTAATTGGTTAATTAACATTTAGGAAAAATCAAATAATTAAATAGTATAATGCAATCCTTGGTTATCAGTGATTTTGAAGAGATTTGAACCAGCATTGGTGATTAATATAGGGGAAATATATTGGAATCAAGGCTTGAGGTAATAGCAGAAGAAAAACACCCCAATCTTTCTCAAATGCTCCTAAACCTGTAGAGAGGAGAGAGAAAGAAGTAGTTACTCTCTAGATACCCAACTTAACAGGATGAGTTTGACTTGGGATAACGACTGCTCATTGGCAAAACTCCCCTTTACTAATGAATCATTCTTATATTTTGGTTTCAATTAAATCTATTCATATTGAATAATAAGTCAGAGATTATGGTCAATTCAATCTGATCATAGTGAACAACCTTTAAATATTTTGCTTTAGCCTCTTTGTTAATTTTTAAATCAATATTTTAGCATCAATATTCATACTGCAATTATCTCTTTCTTTTATCTTTTCTGGACTGGGTCTTTTAAAATCTGGATGGGAAAAACAAGAAACCTGGATGAGACCTACAAGTCAGAGATTATGGTCTCTAGATGCTGCCAAATTACACATTCTCTAGTTTAAGTGGAATTCATTCCTATACCATCCCATAATCATGGATGGGAATACTCTACAATTCTGAATGGAGAAGAGTCCCATTTAGACAGTTGCAGATGAAAACTGAAGGATAACAAAGTGAAACAAATATTGATATCCATGATATTTTCTCATTAAAAATATAGTAGAACCACCATATTTATGTTTTCAACTCAACACCCAAAGAACTATAAATACAAATGGTAATTACATTTATATTGCAATGGAGAAGAATGATAGGACATGGTGAAAGAGGTGACACAATTTCAAATGATGTTGAGAACTGATTTTCAAGATATTTCAAGATATTTTAAAAGAGTTTTCAAAAGGATGGAAATGATTATTCGATAAATTGGTTGGTGATTGTTTTTTTTTTTTTTTGAAGACCAAAATGATATCACTATGATAGAGTTGAGTTGCAGTGTGACTGTGGTTGATCAAATCAATATGAGTTTGGAATGCTCTGCCACAGGTTGGACACGAATAGTCCATGTGAACATTTGGGATAGCTTCTAATTTTGTGTATTTCATGTTTTCTTTGAGCTCATAGAGCACACAACACCTCTGAAAAGGGCATCATGCTGGGTCGTCCTGTGTCAGTGTCTTCCATGTCATATAATCAATTCTAAAGTTATTAAGAGATACCTTGAGAAAGTCCTTGTAATGTTTTTATTCTGAACACCTTGAGAGAGCTTGCCCTATGTGAATTTTTTTATGTAATGTATTGTATGTAAAATGAATGTAAAATATGTAAAAAAATTTTTGGCAAGTATACATTTGGCATTCAAACAATGTGGCCAGCCATTGTTCTTTCTTCAGTAGAGCTGGAATGCTTGACAGTTAAGTTCAAGAAAGGACCTTAGTGTCTGGTAACTTATCCTGCCAGGTGATCTTCATAATCTTCCTAAGACAATTCAAATGGAAGTAATTCAGTTTCTGGGCATGGTACTGGTAGACTATCCAAGTTTCATATGGAATCAAAATCACCTACCACACTGATAGAAAATTCTTCAACTTGAAAATGGTACAAGCCAAAACTAAAGTGGTAGGAGAATTGGTGCTTGATTTTTTTGTTTGCAGATGATTGTGCACTCAAAGCAGCCTTCGAAACAGAGATGCAACAAATTGTGGATCAATTCTCTGCTGTTCGTGCTAATTTTGAACCGACAATTAACACCAAGAAAACACAAGTCCTCCATCAACCAGTACCACACCATCAATATGTAGAACCATTAGTAACAGTAAATGGTGAAGTTTTGAATGCTTACCTTGGCAGTATACTATCCAGGGATGTTCACATTTATGATGAGATTGACTTACATATTGCCAAAGCTAACTCAGTGTTTAGAAGGGTCCAAAGGAAAGTATAGGAAAGGAAAGGTATTAAATTGCCTATCAACATGAAGGTGTACAGAGCTGTTGTGCTGATCTAATTTTTGTTTCATTGAATAGATGGATAAATGACTAAGAAATGTAGAGAATATAAGATCTTGCTAGGTCTAAAACTTTTAAAAAATCATTTGGATTAAACAAAATTCAACCTATCATTATCACCCTCTCATAATGGGCTGAAATTAAACAAGGTTTTTTGTTGTTGTTTTTCTTCAGATGAGGCTATTGTCAAAATGTTCAAAAATCTACTGAGTATAATAGTAAGTAGAGGGATAAAACATGAGTCCATTTGCTTATTTGATCTACTTATCAATGCCTTGGGTAATGTTCTGTGCAGAGTTCCAACAACAAATAAAGGATTCGATATCAGTGGGGAGCTTCTCAAAATTCTTTTATTCGAGCATAATATTATACTAATTGCATAGGCTTTGAAATGCTTGAAACGATACTGTCAAATGAAAACAGAATCTATAGTATTTATTTTCTTTCCTCCCTAGTTATTAAAAATTTATTTCCATTTTTCATATATAAGAAGGGAAATGACTGCAAAGGAGTAAGTTCCTCAAAAGAGCTCAGGTTCAGCTCATAGTAAATAGCACCTCACATCTCTCCCTCCTTCTGTTACTGCCCTGTTTTTGACTTTCATCTTGAGTTCCATTCCTAAACTCAGGACTATATATTGACTATAATCCCCAGGATACATCTCCTAAAATGATCAGCTGATCCTGAAGTCAGGAATTTGGGAAAGATAAATAAGTGTAGGCAGTCAGCAAGGAGGAAAGAAAGAAGTCATGGATACTCATTCTTCCCTCAAAAGAGAGAACATATGTGTGTATATGTATATATACATATATATACATATACATATATATATATATGTAAATACACATATATACACATCTCCCTTTCCCCTCCTGCTTGTTCTCTACCCTGAAGAATTATTGATTTCACTTTTCCTGCCCCTTCTCTTTTGCTCTTGCCAACAGTCCTGTTCCTCATGCATACATCTCCACCAAAGAGGAATCACATACCAATGGGCTTTGCAGTTCAGGGTATAAATGAATAAATATTAAAGCATTTATTGAGCACTTATGTGCCAGCTACTGTCTTAAGGGTAAGGAATGCAAATACAAGCTAGCAAGATTGTCTCTGCCCCAGGTGTTTACAATTCAACAGAAGAAGGCAACACAAGAACGGAAGTAATGGAAGGATGTGGGGTGAGGTGGCTTGATGTGAACTGAAAGAAGTGGACAAGATAAAACAAAAGTTCATTTATCAAAGTCCAGGGACCCTGGGGAAGAGTCCAAGTGATTCCAGTAGAAGGTCATTGAGGAGGATGTCTGGTATCAAGGCAGAATGGCCTGAAAATGATTGGGAAATTACACTCATTAGAACCCAGGAACCCAGGGCAGAGTCTACTCTGAAGTTAATTTCAACAGATACTTATTATAGATACCTAGATGGATAGAAAGGTGATAAATAAATAGAGAGCAAACATCTAGTGGACTATAGGGAATTACAAACTTGACTTTAGCTGAATAGGATTGGTGGATATTTTTGATGATCCTCAGATCCTGCTCCTACACAACTCATCTCTTCAATGCCAAAATTATTCAAGTGATGTATGTCTGCAAGTCATAGAATACAATAATCTCAAAAGCAAAATTACTAACGATCAAGGGTCAATGAAAAGATGTCTGAAGAATGTAAGTAGACTATAGCATATTGCCACCAAAGGATTTCATATTATAAATGTAATATAAAACATCATCAAAGATATGTATAAAATTTGGTTAGCTGCTCATGTAATAAAAGTGAGAAGTACCAAATGTAACACTTGAGTATTATATCAATAGCCTCAGGACAGTCAAAGAACAAGATAAATCTTTAAGTTGTTTGGGTGATTTCTATAGTGGACTTAAAGAACAAATAAGCAGGTCTAGAAGGTACTATTAGCCATTATTATCTTCTGATAAGATCATGTAACCTCTAACTTTTTTAAGTGATAAAATTGATCATTTAAACCATCAATTTTGCAAAGGAGAGAGTATAAAGAAGTATAAAGAGTATAAAGAGAACAATAAACTAACTATGGGAGAAAAAATAGTCAAAGGAGATAGAAAAGGAGATATAAATTTATGTTAACATCTCCATGGAAATTAGACATTACTGCTATTATCTATCAACTAGTATCACTGAGGAACTGGGTCTTTCAAGATTGTTTTTGTGATATTACAGGGTTAAACAGAGGTAAAAGGAATATTAAAAGTAAGGACATTATCCAAAAGAAAATAGTAAAAATTCATGTATGTTAGTTTAGAGAGGGTAGTGAATAACCAAGCCTGATCTTATCTTCAATATCATTAATTCATCAAATGGAAGAGTACCAAAATTCTGGGACTATGGTGATGGGATATATGATAAGTAAATTTCACTGATGGAGGGAAAGAAAAGAATGATAGAATCATGGTAACACTCTACCAGAAGTGTGTGTTGGTAAATGATTTTTAACAACAGGCTTTCTAGAAAAAATATATTAAAGACCACTTTTAAGTTTAATCATCTGCATTATTATATTTTTTCTATATCACTTTCTTAAATCTAATTAAATAACAAATCAATAAATCAAACCCTAATCTATAGTATTGGCCAATTTCTGAGGTATAAATGCTTACACTGAAAATTTGTTAACTAGATTTTTTGAGCTCATTACAACACACCCCTACTTTGAACTAGTGAGGGGTGAGACCATCAGGAGAGAAACATTGCCAAGTGGCAGCAAGAAAGGCCCAGAGGAAAAGTGGCTATGGCTGATTTTATGGATGAAATGTGACTCTTCACATGTATGCTAGAACCAATTGAATTTACTGAGTTTTAGCATCTATTTTCAATCTGAATTGTTTCAGGGATGGCTTTGGTGATTTGATTACAGTGGTCCCACAGGTTCCTGATAAATTAATGATTTTTCTTGCTTTACTGATAATTCTCAATTTGTAGAGTCTTTGTTTCTACTAATGGTGTCACCCATTTTTTGAGGAGTAAGAATGGGGTATTACTTTTAAAAGTACCTTAAAAGCACTTACAACAGAGGGAATACATAGAAAGAAGAAAAGGTAAAATTCAAATCAGTCAACTGTGCTCTTTATTAAGTGCTTGGTAAAAGGTTTAGTTGGAGAAAAGATTTAAACTACTACATTAACTGAAATGAGGTTTGCGGGCAATTTGTGGATACCATTTATCCATGCCATCCATCTTCTTCATCATTGAAGATAATTGAGCATCACCATTATTTTCGTCACTAGTCTTGCCAGTTTCTGAAGAGTAAAATCACACAAAACCCAATCAGGTGAAAAATAAAGTAGAAGTATGAGAAAATTGGTATTCTTATAAAGTACCTACTTTGACAGCAAAGTTACTGGCAAAAAAATCAAGCTCAGCCCCAGGATTTTCCCTCCTGAAAATACAAAGCTACAAAACCTATAAAACTATGATGAAATAATAGAATGCCATATAAAGCATAATGTATTATACCTCAGTGCTACTTACCTTTTCTGTAATTCTGTAAACATATACAATTCCCTATAAAAATATAATGTGCCCAAATGAACAGCATTTCTTGCTCTCTAGAATTTATAGATCTAAGGGACAAATGTCTTTGGGCCAATCTTAGTGGCATAAGCCATAATAAATTAAAATGTAGGGCATGTATTTGGCAAGGAAAATAAAAAAGGAGGCAGCTTTAAGGAATAGTTGAGTTTTCATTAGGTATTTTTTTCTGTTAGAATAGGCCTAGCTAATATTTATTGACAAGCAGTTAATAGCCATGAAAGACAAAATAAAAGAAGCCCAGAAATGGATGAGGGCAAAAGAAATGAAGGGCATGTTGCAATAAAACTTTCAGCTGAGAGAAACAAACATGAAGGACACAGAGAATGATGTCTTCACATTTTCCTTGAAATGTGGTGATCCACAAAGTTCAACTCTGGTACTTTATCATGGTGCAGAGGTAACCCTGACTTTTTGAAAGCTATGCCGGTAGGATACCTTTGGACAGATTCCACCATGCTGGAAAGATGCTGAAGATAATCCTTATAAGACCATGTCTTATTTCTGAAGACCAAGTCAACAAAAGATGGAGAGATTCCTTATAAGAAGACTGACTTTTGGTGACAATATGTTTGGTCATTAATAACGTGGGATACAAAGACAAAGGGATGCTCCTTTGTCCTAAGTAACCTTCTTAGGCTCCCAAAATGACAGTTATAGAGAAATGATAGTGGATAGTAATTACTACATTTTAAAACATTTATAAACATGAATTTAGCTCTCTATATATTTAAATGTGAAATCCTTGTCCATGACTAAGTGTATATAGCATTGAAGGAACATAAAAACCTCCACATTTTCATTATAACTGAAACTAGAAGATAAAAGGAAGCTGCAGCTAAGTGGAAGGAATGCTCACAACTTCTCTTTGAAGGTGCAAAGGTACATCTTATTTTACCATAACTGTAGCTAATGATATTTAATTTAGAGAAATAAGGAAGTAGAGAAATTCTACAAAGAACTTGGCAAATATCCCCAAATAAACCAACATAGTTTTAACTCAATGGTTTCCATGCAAATGTGGGAATAATGACTATATAATCTCTGTCAGTTTATTCCCCAAAGTATATATCTTTCCTTTGTCTTTCCATTGAGTTTAGTCTTGCATCACTAATTGTCTACTGGTCATTTAAAACTGAATCATCTCAAACTTTGCATGTTCAAAACATTTTCTACCAAACTCATCCCTTTTTCAAATTTTCTCATTTTTTGTAAAGTTACCACCATTCATTCAGTGTCTTAGATTTGCAACCTTGGTGTTATTCTGGACTCACTCTCATCCCAAATAACAAATTAATTGTTAAATCTTTATATTTTTATCTTTATAGCATCTCTTCATTTGATCTTCACATTCACACAGTTACTACCTTGGCTCAAGCTCTCATCTCTTTTTGGCCTAAATTATAATAGTTTCCTAATTGGTCTCCTTACCTCAAATTCCTCTCTACTCCAATCTATCCTGTTAATTGCTGCTAGTGTGATTTTCCTTAAATGTGGATCTAAACCTGTGACTCTCCTTTTTCCAACATTAGTGACTTCCTATTGTCTTTAAAATAAAATTTAAAAAAACTATATTTAACTTTAGAGTCTTTTACAACTTTTTCTAACATATACTTCCAGGATTTTCATATCTTTCTCTCCATTCCATTGTCTGTGATCCAATCAAACCATCCTTCTCTCTTTATCAGACATGTCATTTCTTTTTTTTTTTAATTAAACTTTTTATTTTCAAAAAATATGCATGCATTATTTTTTAACATGACAGTTGCATAGCCTTGTGTTCCAAATTTTCCCCTCCTCCCCCCACCCTCTCTCCTAGATAGTAAGCAATCCAATATATGCTATACAATATTCAATATATGTAAACATATTTATATAATTATCTTTTTTTTATAATATTATCCCTTGTATTCATTTTTCCAAATTATCCCTCCCTCCCTCCACTCCCTCCCCCTGACTACAGGCAATCCCATACATTCTACATGTGCCACAACACAACCTAGACACAATATATGTGTGTAAATTCCATTTTCTTGTTGCACATTAAGTATTAGATTACGAAGGTATAAGTAACCTGGGTAGATAGACAGTAGTGCTAACAATTTACATTCACTTCCCAGTGTTCCTTCTCTGGGTGTAGTTATTTCTGTCCATCATTGATCAACTGGAAGTGAGTTGGATCTTCTTTATGTTGAAGATATCCACTTCCATCAGAATACATCTTCATACAACATTGAAGTGTACAGCGATCTTCTGGTTCTGCTCATTTCACTCAGCATCAGTTCATGTAAGGCTCTCCAAGCCTCTCTGTATTCCTCCTGCTGGTCATTTCTTACAGAGCAATAATATTCCATAACCTTCATATACCATAATTTACCCAACCATTCTCCCAGACATGTCATTTCATTACTCACAGTTGTGTCTCTTCATTTTCTGGAATTTACTCCCTACACTTTGCTTCTTTAAATAACCCCTTTTTTCCTTTCAAGATACAGTACAAGCACAACTTTCTATATGAAGTCTTTGCTCAACTCTATAAATACTAATGCCTTTCTTCCCTATTTCATACTTATTTGTGTTTTTATTTTCTTTATATGTTCCTGTATTTGTATTATCCAGAACCTAGCACAGTGTTTGGCTGTAGTAAGCTTTTAATAAATGTTTACTAGTTAATAGAGAAATATGACAAAGTATTTTGGGAAAAATGGAGCAAGAATAGCAATGAAAAGGCCAAAATAGATTGTGTGTGTGTGTGTGTGTGTGTGTGTGTGTGTGTGTGTGTATCTCACATATTTGCAAATATGGAGCATTTGAGAAATGAATTGGGAGACACTTGACATGCCAAACACCAAGTAAAATAACACATAAAAAATGAAATTGTTTTGATCGGGAATGATACTTCTCAATGTGTGAATCCCACTTAGATGCTTATAGGACACAAATATTTTGTACACAGATAAGTGTGTTGTTAGACAAAGATAAAAATCATGCCAAACTAGAACAAAGAATAAAAATAAGAAAAAGCCAATATCTCCAACATGATATTTTAAAGAGTTATTGATCAAGAAGAATGTGAAATGGATGGAAGATAATTTATTAATACTAACTTTAACATTTTCATTCAGAAGTTTGATTAGTTAAATCAATTTACATTGCAAGGAGACCAAAAAAAGGCTGAAATTGCCTTCTATAAACACTTGATCTCTTTGCCAAATCTGGAAATATGCCCCAAAGAGAAACACTAGTTTAAATATAACTCATTTATAAAACATTTATAAAACATCATTACAGAGAATGATAATAGAAGATTATGTATAATAACACCTAAAAATTGAAAGAAGTGTGGAGAGGAAAAACAAATTTATTTATTTGTTTATTTATTTATTTTTAATTATAGTTTTCATTTACCAGATATATGCATGGGCAATTTTACAACATTGACAATTGCCAAACCTTTTGTTCTAATTTTTCCCCTCCTTCCCCCGCCCCAGATGGCAGGTTGACCAATACTTGTTAAATATGTTAAAGTATAAATTAAATATAATATATGTATACATGTTCATACAGTTATTTTGTTGTACAAAAAGAATCGGACTTTGAAATAGTGTACAATTAGCCTGTGAAGGAAATAAAAAATGCAGGCAGACAAAAATAGAGGGATTGGGAATTCTATGTAGTGGTTCATAATCAACATCCAGAGTTCTTTCGCTGGGTATAGCTGGTTCAATTCATTGCTGCTCTATTGGAGCTGATTTGGTTCATGTCATTGTTGAAGATGGCAACGTCCATCAGAATTGATCATTATATAGTATTATTGTTGAAGTATACAACGATCTCCTGGTCCTGCTCATTTCACTCAGCATCAGTTCATGCAAGTCTCTCCAGGCCTTTCTGAAATCATCCTGTTAGTCATTTCTTACAGAACAATAATAAGGAAAAACAAATTTAAAGAAAGCTTGAAAAGAAACTCAACTGAAATACAAATTAAAACAACTCTGAGATACTATATCATACCTATCAGATTGGCTAACATGTCAGAATAGAAAATAACAAAAGCTAAAAGGAATCTAAGAATTTTGGAGAACAATTTGGAACCATGCCCAGAGGGTTATAAAACTGTGGGTACCATTTGACCTAGCAATACGATTACTAGGTTTATATACCAAAGAGATAAAAGAAAAGCAAAAAGGACCTATTTCTACAAAAATATTTATAGCAGCTCTTTTGGTGGCCAAGCATTGGAAGTTGAGGGGATGTTCATAAATCAGGGAATGACTGAACAAATTGTGATATATACTTATGATGGAATTTTATTTATTGTATGGATGGTAAAGTATAAGAAATGATAAAAGAAATGACTTCTAAAAAGCTTGAGAAGTGTTATATAAACTCATGTAAAATGAAGTAAGCACAACCAGTAGAACCAGAAGAACCTTGTAGATAGGAAGAACAATATTGTACGGATGATCAGCTGTAAAAAAACCTTAGCTATTCTGATAAATATAATAATCCAATGATGAAAAAATACAGTCTCTAGAGAAATAATTAATAAATTCTGAGTACAGATTGACATCTACTTTTTAAAATTTTATTTTTCTTGTTTGTGTGAGTGTTTTCTTTTGCAACATGGCTAATTTGAAATCACATTTTTCATGACTTCACATACATAATCAACATAATATTTCTTGCCTTCTAAAGGGATAGGTATAGGAGGGAGGCAGAGAATTTTGAACTGAAAAAATTTTAAAACAATGAATGATATAATTAAAAAATATAACTGGAAAAAATTAATAAAATAAATAAAAATAAATTAAATGTAAAGAAACTCAACAAAGCAAAGTTATTCCAAGGGCATATAAGGATAAAACTGGAAGGGAAGTCTATCAAATAGAAAAAAAATGAAAAAAAATCTTTTAAGAATTTTATATCAAATTATTTTTTTAAAATCAGTTACAGTAGATTTATCACATTTGAAAATTAACAGTCCTAGATATGCTGTCTGAGTCTGAGAAAGAAGAAATGATGCTGAAGAAAACAAAGGCTGGAAAAGCAGCTACACTAGACCAAAGAGGTGGTCTATGCTGGTAATAACAAAATTTTTAGAGATTGATCTTTGAGCTATATGAAATAAGTGAAAATATCAAAGACCTGCAAAAGAATCCCAAATTTTATTATTCCCCAAACTAAGATTATCAGTAGCTATTGACTTATTATGCCTACTTTCTCATTTCTGAAATTTTTATGCAGATATTGTACACAAATAAGGACATCTTTGATTAGCATATTTAATGGAATAGTCAGTTTTTACCATGATAATAAAGAGTGAAATGCATCTCTATAATCATGCAATTGATTGAAAGCTCTAGAGAATACAAAATTCTATTTGCTTACTTTTTGTTGACTATGCAAAAAAACCCCTATTTAATTCAATAGAACAAAACATCAACACAGTGCACTCATCTATGACAGTTAAAAATCCTACAAGATTCCTTAAAAGATGTAATAACAGAAAATATTTTCTTTTATAATTATCTGATTATGAATATCAAAGAAAAGTTAAAACAAGGAATATGCTTCTTTAAGTTATTTTCAAACTTCTAAGAAGATGTCTAGTACAGAGTCTGAATCAAAAAAATTATCTTATATTGTGAAATTTTTAAGATGCTCTGATTTGCAAATATTATGCCAGTTGCATCAGGCCATGAAGTATTGCAAGTGATCCATAATTATGCAAAAGCACTTAGTTTGATTATCCATATGGGAAAATCCAAATGGATGAAGATTGTCTACAGTCCAGATTGATATACAGTTGAATGTACGGCCTATTATTCATGTTTATACTCCCTGTGTAAAGGAGGAGAGTAGACAGGGAAAATTCACATTTTCCTTCCCTTGACCTAAATCTTCTCCCTGAAAAAAAAAAAAAAACACCAATATTTTTCCTGTGATAGTATTTAGCTTCAAGTTGTGGAATAACATGCTTTCTGAAGTATATAAAATAAAATTCAGCCAAAGAGCAATGGAGAAATTCATGGGAGCAAAATCAGTCTGTAGAACATTACAAAAAAGGAATTATATAGTGGTTGTAGTAAAGAGTATCCAAAGCTATAATAAAAAAAATAAATAAATAAAATGTGATTACTAAGTTGGACATGGTTGAAATAACAACAATAACATAAATTTATTTTTTTTATTATAGCTTTTTATTTACAAGATATATGCATGGGTAATTTTTCAGCATTGACAATTGATAAACTTTTTGTTCCAATTTTTCCCTTCCTTCCTCCCACCTCCTCCCCCAGATGGCAGGTTGACCAATACATGTTAAATATGTTCAAGTATATGTTAAATACTATATATATATACATGTGACCCAATTTTAGAATTTTCTTAGCAAATATTGAAGTGGTTTGCCATTTCTTTCCCTAGCTCATTTTCCAGGAGGGGAACTAAGGCAGAGTTAAGTGAAATGCTAAGGAACACATAGCTAGTAAGTGTGATATGATAAGGCTAGATTTGAACTCACAAAAATGAATCTTTCTGATTCTAATTCCAGTGCTCTATCCACAGAGCCACCTAGTTGTCTGGATAAATGTATAGTTGGAAATAACATCAGATGATTCACAATAGTGGATAAGTGATAGACAGCCCATATTTTTCATGCAATGTGAAGAGAAATTGAGGAGTACCCTTGCAATTTAATCAATTTCCTATCGTGGATTTCTGTGATGATATTTGCACATGATGGGAATGAAAGAATTATAACTTATATTATAAGAAAAAATACCTGTAATAATGACATCCTGTACAAGTTCCTTAGTATTTTTGAAGGATTAGAATGATTATGCTTTCACTTTTTGAGTTAGACATTCATAGCCTTGCATCTTACAGTTCCTGCTGCTTTTTTCCCAATGTCCTCAAAATATGATTGATCCTTCCATGTGTGTAAATTTGTGGGCTCAAGAAGAACTGAAAACAGGAATATTTTACCTCGGAAAACAGTCACCAGAAGCAACATTACAAAGGATGTGTACAAAGGATAGAAGTAGAGGGATAATATAATTTATAATAATATAATATAATATAATATAATATAATATAATATAATATAATATAATATAATATAATATAATATAATATAATATAATATAATATAATATAATATAATATAAATATAAATATTATATCTGTATCAATTTCTATATCATTTTTTCCACACATGATCACTTTTTAAGCAAGAAATTTTTATGCCACCCTGGGTATATAGGTATATAAAGTAAGCATACAAATAAAATATTTAATAAATTACAATTTTGTAACCCCCATATTCAGTTATGCAACCACATATGGGGTCATGACTCACAATTTAAGAAGCTTTATTCTATATGAAGCATTTCCTCATCACCTTCTCAGATTATGTTATATTTAACTACTTTGTATATATGTATATTCATTCTGTATGTTTCCACATATACATACATAAATACATATATGTATATATACACATATGTGTATACACATACACACACACATAGATATAGACATAAATCTCTCTCTGTGTGTCTCTGTCTCTCTCTGTCTCTGTCTCCTTGTTCTGATCTCTTCATTAGAATGTAAGCTCCTACCTAGTGAGTAAGCACTTGTATCTTGGTATCTGTATTTTCTTTTGTCTTTTTCACTTTTTTGTCTGCTTCACTTCCATACCCACTACCTTGTCTCTTTAAGGATAACTCTGTTCTGAGGTCTAATTAAATAATCATGATAATAATAATAATAATAATAATAATAGATAATAAATGTGATTTATTAATTGCAAGACAATGCATGGGATAACAATCGGAAAAATTATCCTAGACACCTATACCCTCAGTCAACAATAATTCATTAAATACTTATTATGTACAAAGTGCTGGGAATACAAATATGAGTAGAAAGAAAGACAATTTCTGTGCTCACAGAACTTACTTTTTAATGGGGGGAAGACTATACATAGAAAGGACATGTAAAATAGGAGAAGGAAAAAATTGGCTTGGGAACATGACACACCAGAGTCTAAAGGAAGGGATAAAACCTCTTCTTTTCTTACTTTGTGCTGATGTCATTCAGGTAAGGCTTATAATGCATGGGAAGGGTAGGAAAGTAGTATGGTAGGAAGGACAGAATCTCAACTCTGAATTATACAGGATAGGGAAGGGGGACCATAGGTAATCCTAGTTCTTGGGTACTTTGTTTTTAATGAATATGTGTACATATATGATATAGTTATGAGGATTAACCTGGATGCAGTACCAGAGGAAACTATCAACACTGACACTATGTAAAAACTTATAATGAAAAGAGAAAAAAACTATAAAAATATAGATTTTGTTGCATTAAAGCAATGTTAATTACAGTCATTTATATGAACTATTTACCATTAAGAGATTGTCATAAACCACAGTGGTTATAATGCTTCACTGTCAGATTATCTTTCCTATAAATTTTATTTTAATACAATACCGAAATTTGCTCATTTTGCTGCTAATATAATCAGATCATTCTCTAGCAACTTGCAATTATTGTAACATTGGTGTAGATGACGATGATAGTCTCTATTAAAGAAAAGATTAACCTCTGTATTATATCCTAGTGAAGAATAATAGCTGTCTCCTTTAAAGCTCATGTTTTATGTTCCCATAATTCAAAGTGTCAGCATCATCCCCTCAAGAGTTTCTAAAGGTGTCCTACCAGATTCTGTTGTTTGGTCTAGACTTCAATTTACGCATTTGGCTTTTATTCATATTCCTCATTCAGCCAGGCTGGAAGAGTTGAATAGTAATACCAGCTGGCAGTAGACTGGAGCCTATACCAGCATATTGATGTTACTACATCAGCATATTGATTTTAGTTACACCCAAATGTTGTTCTGTTTCACTCAACTGCCTCATATAGACATTAAGCAAGGGTGGTGACAAAAGAGAGCTGACAGTTATTGTCCTCTACATTGCCCATTGGGCAAAAATGCTACGTAATGAATCAATGCATTATCAATCAATGTCTTTAAGTCCATAAGACCTCACTACCAATAATAAATGAAAAGAATACATGAATGATCATTGAGACCAGAACAGCTTGATTACAAACTCACTCAAAACCTATACTTATGTTGATTAAGGCATTTAGAGAAAGTTGGAATTGTTTATCACTGACTTTTTTTTCCTAAAATGGAAACCTCAAAAATGGTAACTGAGCCAATCAAGCCTAATTTAAATGTCCACTATCATGTTTCACCATGCTAGCATTCTTCAACATTTTAGATTTTAAACTATAGAGTTAAGAAAGGCTTTTAATATACTTTAGGATCAAGAAGAAATTCCCAGAGTGCATTCATTTGGCCAGGTCACCTAATCTTTCACTTTTCTTGGAAGCTGATGGTGGGAGGAATGATGGCTACTGAGATGTCAGCATGTAATAGGACTTGGAGAAATAGTGTAGGTTCAAAGCACTGGATCTAAAAGGTTAGATCTTAGGTTTAGATAGGGAATCAGCAACAGTCAGTTACCAAACATTTTTTAAGGATCTAGTAGACATTTATTGAGCACCTGTTATCTATGAGGAACCATGCTATACACTGGGGATACAAAAAGAGGCAAAAAATATTTCCTGCCCTCAAAGAGCTCAGAATCTAATGAGGAGACAAGTAAATATGTGCAAGCATGTTATATACAGGAAATAACAGGAGGAAGGCATTTGAATTAAGATGAGCTGGGAAAGGCTTCTTGCAGAAGATAGGATTTCAGTTGGGACTTAAAGGAAGAAAGAAAAGACAGTAGGTAGAAATGAAGAAGAAAAGTATTCCAGGAATGACCAAAGAAATTGCTTGGAACTGAGAAATAGAATGTTTTTTTTCATGGAACATTAAGAAGACCAATATCACTGTATAAAATAATATGTGATAGGGATTGAAATGTAAGGAGATTGGAAAAATAGAAAGGAGTTAGGTTATTAAGGCCTTTGGACATCAGAGGATTTTGTATTCAACATCAGTTAAATGGGAAAGTGACATGGTTGAACATGTACTTTAGGGAAATCTTTTTAGTAGATGAATGGATTAGAGTGGAAAGAGAGGTACCAGACAAACCCAGCAGCAGTCTACAGAAATAGTCTAGGTTATGAGTGTTAAGGGGCTGGTACAGAGAACCATACAAAGAGAAAAGAGTGAATATGAGAGATGTACAAAGATAAAATTGATAGGCCTTGTTAAGCTTGGATAGGGGTTAGAGTTAAAAAGCCAAATCTAAATAAATAAGGAATCTCAGTGGATGTTATTGCAATAATGGGGTGATGGTGATAGGAATCTTGAGAACAGCATTCAATAAAAAAAATACTGGACCACAGTACTCAATGGACTAGTAACCAAAATTATCTTGGAAGGAGAAAGTTACTTATCCTTCCCCTTATTGTTTTGAGGCAACTTGGTGAAATACTAGATAGAATACTCTAGATTTAGGAAGACTTGAGTTTAAATTCTGCCTGACACACTTACTAGTTGAGTAACTCTGAGAAAGTCATTTAACCTCTGTATGTTCCATTTTCTTGATCTGTAAAGTTAGAGGAAGTTGGAATAAATGACCTCTGAGATCCATATGTATGTTTTGTATATATGTGTATGTCTGTTACCTTAGAAAATTTATATAATACCTTTATGGGCCCCAATTTCCTTATCTTTAATCTGAGGATATTGGAGTAAATGAGTTCTAAGATCTTCTTCACCTCTAAAATTAAGAAAATCTACATTTCTAGAAATTAGTCCTCAATTACAAATCCAATCTGAGGTCTAACATGTAAACCTCATACTCTTTCTAGAAATGCAAGTAATGGGTACTAATTTTGCACCATGATTAAAATATGGTCTAGATTTTCCAAAATGTGTATAGGATTTTAGTTCTTCATTTCTTCTAGGTACTACAACTAGCAGTATAATTGCCAGGATAATATTCTACACGTCCTTAACATAATCTAAGAGATCCTAACACCTTTAGTTTATCATATAAATATGTCATCTTCTCCTGGGGCTCACTATTCTCCTAGCTAGTGGCTTCAAAGGACAAAGATAGTAATCTCTGGATCTTAGTAGTTAACAGGGAAAATTCCTCTTCCAAGAGGTGTATCCCCTCACATATCAATATTTGGGATAAAGTCTAGATCACTCCACTGTTATATTTCTTAGGATTAGATAGATGTAGTTCAGGTTCAAGGTCATATTGCAAGAAAGAATAATTGAACTTGGAATGTATGTATAGTGACAATAATTTTTGAGAATTTGAAACGTCATTATAGAAAAGGGATTACATTTCTCTCTCTCTTTCTCTCTTTTTTTTTTTTTTTTTTTTTTTTTTTTTGAGCAACAGGTAGAAATTCTTGTGAGACAAACCTAGTTTTAATATTAAGGGAAAAAAAAGGTTTCTAATATAATTATTTGAATTGTAGGTAGTGAGTTTCCTCTGACTGGGGGGGGGTAGGTCTTCAAGCAAAGTCTTGATTATAATTCGTTAGGGATTTCTCTTTTGGAATAAATTGGACTAGATGACCACTGAGTTATAGTCCAACTCTGGGCTTCTAGGAACTGGACGTTTGATTTTACTTCAATAGATAGATGGATAGCTACTTAGAGTATTGATTAAGCATGTTCTATAGTATGTTCTAAATATGTTCTAGGCACTGTGCTAAGCTATTGGTCATATGTATCAAAGCAAATAAGAAAATCTCTAACCTTGAGGAACTTCCATTGTCATGGGAGAAGATAACAGGCAGGCAAGCAAGCAGCAAATAAGCATTTACTAAGTACTTACAACATTTCCTGGTAAAGGAAAGTTGGAAGGCTGGATAAGAGCAGCAGTTATTAATTCTTAGATTTTGCTGGGATTTCTTGTTCTTTTGTTTCCTGAGCCCACTTTGGTAAGACCATTACTGCTGAACAACTCTAGTTTTGCTCCAGTTAAATGTTTTAAACATTAAGCCATCTTAATCCAGTGAAAACTCCCAGGGAGTGAGAGAGAAGTGATGATCACAGAATTAGCCTTGGGTCAGATGTTCACAAAAGATTTAGGTTCACTTGGGAAGCTTTTCACTTTTCTGTATCATAGGCACTACCCCAAACAGCTTGGAGAATCACTGCCTGATGCTACCGCTTGTAGTTGTGTATTCCATAACATTGATTTCTGACTTTTTATAACTGTATATTTGTATTACCAAAAAACATATATATTGTATAATTGATGGACTTTCCCAGTCCTGGCAAAGGCTTGATAACCCCTTCCCCTGCGGTGTCATTATTTCAAGACATCATGGACTTCCTGGAAATATTTTTTTTCCTCAAAAGCATTTTATTTTTCAAATACATGGAAAATACTCTTTAGCATTAATTTTTCTAAGACATTGTCTTCCAAATTTCTTCTTCCTTCCTCCCTTATCTGACCCTTCCCCAAGACAGCAGGCAATCTTATGTTATGGATGTACAATATTTTAAAACAGTTCCATATTTGTTATGTTGTGTAAGAAAAATCAGGCTAAAAGGGAAAAAGCAAACAAACCAAAAAAGTGAAAATAGTATGCATTAATCCACATTCAGTCTCCATAATTCTCTCTCTGGAGGCAGATGGCATTTTCCTTCACAGATCTATTGGAGTTGTCTCTGATCACTGCGTTGCTGAGAAGAGCTAAATCTATCATAGTTGATCATCACATAATCTTGCTATTACTGTGTACAGTGTTCTTCTGGTTCTGCTTATTTCACTCAGCACTTCATATAAGTCTTCCCAGGCTTTTATGAAATCAGCCTATTCATAATTTCATATAGAACAATAGTTATATCATAACTTTTTTAGCTATTCCTCAATTGATGGGCATCACTCAATTTCTAATTTCTTGTCATTACAAAAAAGGGCTGCTACCAACATTTTTGAACATGTGGGTCTTTTTCCCTGTTTTATGATCTCTTTGGCTTACAGAACCAACAATGGCCCTGCTAGATCAAAGGGTATGCAGCATTTTATAGCCCTTTAGGCATAGTTCCAAGTTGCTCTCCAGAAAGGTTGGATCATTTCACAATTCCATCAACAATGCATTAGTGCCCTAGTTTTCCCATATCCTCTCCAACATATATCATCTTTTCCTGTCATTTTAGTCAATCTGATAGGTATAGAGTTGTCTTAATTTGCATTTTTCTAACCAATAGTGATTCAGAGCATTTTTTCACATGACTAGAAATGGTTTTAATTTCTTCATCTAAAAATTGTGTGCTCATATCCTTTGACCTCTTGTCAATTAAGGGATGACTTGTATTCTTATACATTTGATTCAATTCTGTATATATTTTAGAAATGAGACCTTCATCAGAAATACTGGCTGCAAAAATTGTTCCCCAGCTTTCTGCTTTGGAAGCATTTCTCAAAGGATTGGTAGATAGTGGACAAAGAGTAATAAAGAAAAAATGTACAAATTAAATTGATTGTATTATCATTTTAAGTATAAATCTAGATTCTTATGAAGCCCATGGTCTTCACATCCATAGTCCCATGCAATCATGTATGCTATTACAGTGTTTAGCAGTGTGTTCTGGATTGTTGTCCATTAAGGATTATTGTTGAGCCTAAGGATATATATGACTAGATGAAACAAAACATAGGAATGGCTGGAAGCAATAGTATTTTTCTGTAGATCTGAAGCTATTCCATGGTTCCTCTAGAAACTTTTCTGATGGTTTCTTTGCTACCCATTCTAGCAGAAAAGGTTCTAGTAGTTCCTGTTTTTATTTAACTAGATGTATTGTGTTCTATGTCCCTTCTGTGGGCTTCAGTTTACACATATGTAAAAAAAGAGGAGAGAGAACCTCAAAGATCCCTTTGAGACCTAAAAGTTGTATCTGTGAAGCCCCCTGCCAATCCTATTAAGGAGGATGTCTCATTATAAAGGCATTTCACCCATGCCTGCTATTAAAAGGTGTGTAAAGTTTTTATATTTACATATTCAGATCAGACTTTAATACCTAGTGATCATTGATTCCTCACACTTTTGTTTTACCAATGAGGAAGTGAAGTTTCAGAAAGTTAAAATGATTTCAGTCAATCAATCAATCAATCAATCATTTATTGAGTGCACTATGGGCTAGGCACTGTGTTAAATGCTAAGGATATAAAAAGAGGTAATACATTGTTTTTGCCCTCAGGGAAGTCCTAGAAATAACAAGAGTTATTAGAGCAGAATTGGAATTTGAACTTAAGTCTTGTAATTCCAAAATTCCAAACACAGCCCTTTCCCTCCCCCTCATCAGACTGCTCTTTGTGATCCAAGATATTATTTATTTATGTATTTATTTGTTTGTTTATTATTAATATACTATTTGTATCATTCTTATTTCAATAAAATGCTTCTGTTCCTAACTCACTGTAGATGGCTCTCTCATGCCACATATAGATAAAGCTAGCCATTCAAATATATACTTTCACCAAACAATAATACTAGTTTCAATTCACTGATAACTGTATACAATTTCGGTTCCTGGATGAAAAATTGCCACAGAATGTAGGGAAGATGATGGGATCCTTTAGTTAAGATAATCAGTCATATTGATAAGATCAAGACTTATAATTCTATTATGATCAGGAACCTGTGAATATAAAATATGGTAAAACAAAAAAACCTCACTAATAATAAAAAACAAAACAATATTGATATTTTATTTATCTTTGTAAAGTATCATAAATTAGATTTTAATAATAATATGTTAAAAGTGAGTGAGGAAAGAATCCTTTATTAGTTAAATAATTCCTTTTATTTAAATGTTGGGGGTATATTGCAGCATTATTATTCTCATGATTTTAAATAGAATTTTAAAGTTACCTTCATTTATCTGCTTGAAAGCCACACAATAATTTATATTAAACTTAACTACTATGAATGCATAATAATTACTTTTCAGTAATGAAAATTAGCATTTTATGCTTTTTAACATTAATCTGAATATGTAAAATTTTCAACTATGGTGATTTACATGGGGTCATAATTATAATCCATTGAGGGAGCCGCTTTAAAATCAATGGAAAAAATAAAAGGCATCCATGAATGAGTGTGAATCAAAAACTGCAGCCACAAGCTATTACACATATAATTAAAATGGATTTATTGCTTCTTGTTTTGATTTTTCCCCTCCCTGTTATTAAATCATTAAAAGGGTCCCTTGAGTTCAGTTATAATTATACACATAAACATTATGATATTCCACACACACATAAGTACACACATTTAAGATTTATAAAACTAGGCCAAAACAATATTATGGATGCAAAAGTAAATGTTCTAATTTCTGGAAATTAAAATTATAGTTTCTGGAGAAACATGAACACAAAGATTTTTATATATTATCATATCTACTCTTATCACAATTTACCTCTCCAGAATGGTAGATTACGTGATAACTACATGATCTGTACCTTTATATTTCATGACTCACCTGCTCAAATGATCAAACATTTGATTTAAGAAAAATATTCTTATCTTATTTGTTTATAATCTATTCTTAGATAAGCTTAACAATGTTTTTATGAATTATTTGGTTTTGTGATCATGAGTTTTACAACAAAGTGTAGCATGATAGTTCAGAAAACAATAGAGAGGTGTGTAATAAATCTATGCTTGCTTTCCACTAAGAGAGGCTGCTCTAAGAGGTTGATGGATCAGGTGAGTACTTTTGAGAAGAAGATCCTAGAAATGTATATAATCTAGTTAAGCATCTTCCCCCACAGTTTTTCAAGGAAACAGGTGGTCTTCACACTTCATTGAAAGTGTTAATCCATTACATCATTCATGTGGAGTCCTTGGCTGAAATCTAACCCAAATAATATATGTAGCCAAATTTATTTGCAGAGTGATTCTGCCTTCTTATTAAGATTCAGAAGGTTCCTCCAGTCCCAAGCTAGTCCATATACCCTAGACTCTAGCAGGGAGAAAATATGAAAGAGAATACAAGAGAATTCAAGAGAATACATATATATACTTCATGAGTCACAAAAAGGAACAATAGATAGAAGTTGCAGAGTGGAAGATTTTAGTACAAAATAAGAAAATGACTCATTCTATAGTTCTCTTAATCCCACCCCTTTCCCTCTTTTACAGAAGATTATATCTATTATCATTCCTTCTCTCTAATCTTCAAACTCTCCTTATCTATGGGTTGTTTCCCATCTGCCTATAAATACTCCTATCATCCCCATTCCAAAAAAACCCCAAACAAACAATAAAACATTTACTACTAGTTTAGATTCTACAATTCTCACAAGCTATCGTCCTGTATCTTTCCCATTCATCTTACACATGAAAAATTTATCTGTACTCATTGTCTTCCTTTTCTTTCCTCTTACTCCTTTCTCAGGATTTTTCTAATTTGGCTTCTAATTTCATCACACAAGTGTAACTACTTTCTCCAAAGTTACTAATTAACTCTTAATTACCCTAATTGTCTCCTCACCTTAAATCCCTCCCTCTTATAATTTATTTTCCCCACAGTCACAAAGTTATTTTCCTAAAGCAGAAGTCTGATTTCACTTTCTTAGTCATTATACTCCAGTGGCTTCTTATTACCTTTAGTGAACTTCTCTGGGCAAACATATTTTGGCATAATTTTCCATAAGCTCCCACAACTGGCAATATCAAAGATCTTGGTCTGATCTGCAAACACTGCCAGCACACACCATCCAAGTGTGGAACCATTGGGTACAGCAAATGTATAAATTTTAAATTCTCTGGATAAGTTCATTTACCCTGGCAATATAGTTTTCAGGGATGTACAACAGTCTATTGGGCTGTCCACATTGTTGGAATGCCATTTTATGTTAAAAGACCATTTTATAGAAAACTCATACAAGGCAAGTGCTCACAAGGTAGTCAGGAAAAGTAAGGAGGACACTCCTTTAGAATTGATTTATGACATAGGAAATATTAGCACATGATTGCCCAGCATAGCATGCCCTTATCAGAGAAGGTGCTGGGCTCTATGAACAAAGTAAAATTGAATTAGCTCAGACGAAATGCAAGATGCTCAAAGTTAGACAATCCACTCCAAATGTTCACAGGGAGTATTTATGTCCTATGTGTGGCAGAACATCCTGAGCTCGTATTGGTCTGATCAGCCCCAGTAGGACATACTAATTTGACTCTAACATAGTTAGTTTAGACCAACTGAACTCTGAGGTTCTTCAGGCTCTGAGAATCTTTGATTTTCTAATCTCTAAAGATAGCAACATGATGTATTCACTATATATACTTAAATACATCAAAGACCTATTATTTTATTTGCATACATACCTCTTCACTCATGCAATTCGTAACTCAAAAATAATTTAGTATTTCATTTTTGGGAGTCATAATGGCTAGAAAATAAATCAACCTGGTTATACACATTTTAAATCACAGATATAACAAGGTTATCCTTCCTGCTACTTCCTTTACTTTCCTTACCCTTAGAATCAAATATAAAGTCATTTAAAGGTCTGTATAGTATTTCCCCTCTTTATCTTTCCAATCTTACTAAACAATACCCTTCCATATTCTTTACAATCCATCTGTATTGGTGTACTTATTGTTCCTTGGACCTAACACTGACATTCTCTTTTGCATTGATTGTCTTTCTACTTTAGTGTCCTTTGTCATAATGTCCCACTTTCAGCTTTCCTAGATTCCTTCAGGACCCAACTCAGATCCTACTTTCTTCAGGAAGCCTTTTCCAATCCTTCCTCCCCTAGATTTCTAGCCCTTCCCTCATAGATTATCTTCCATTTATAGGATATACACCTTTTATATAAACAGTTATTTGCATGTTGTCTCCCTCATTAAAATGTGAGTTCTTTGAGAAGAGAGACTATATTTTTGCTTTTCTTTGCATTCCTTGCAGTTATCACACTGTCAGTCACATATTATGATCAAAATCAATTCTTATTGATGACCAATCAGTTAAGATACTATCAAAATTGTCAAGAGATTTGTGTGTCGTAGTCTAACCTAAGGGTAAAAAAAAAAATTGCTATAACAACCATTGTCTAGGGCTGCTGAAAATTTCAACAAATGCAAAAATGTCTCTTACCTATAGGCTGTGATTAGACTTGGTGAGCCAGGAACAGTCTTTGCTCCTTCCTTCTTTGGAACTTCTTCCTTCTTGGGGAACTTAAGTGCTATCATTTCACCTCCTTTTCCTTGTGCCATAGAACTGAATGACAAAGTCCCAGAAGAAAAGAATGTGTTAAAGGAAAAATGAGTTAAAGGAGCAGAGAAATGTCTACCTTAGCTAGAGTGGCTTACAGTCATATGATTAATAGATATTCCTGTTTTACACTTATTTAATTTTATGCAAATTAAACTGTAGTAATCTACATGTTGCCTGCTTAAATTCTTTCACATTACAGAATAAGAGAAACAAAGAGAATTATTCCTCTAAGATGGGCACTGACCCAAGGTAATTGAAGAAGCCACTACTTTAATATTTAAGTATCCATTCATTAAATACAAACAAGGGAAATCACAACTTGTAGAAGAGGAAAAGCTATTTTCAGCCATAGGAGGAAGAAGACAAGCATTTGTTAAATACCCTACAAAATGTAAGGCATTATCTTAAGTACTTTAAAATTTCTATCTCCTTTGCTCTTCACTACAGTCTTGTGAGGTAGGTACTACTATTACTAATTAAGGAAACAGGTTAAATAAAATGCTCTTGGTCACACAGTTAGGAAGTGACAGAGACTACATTTGAATTCAGATTTTTTTTCTGATGCCAGATCCAGTATTCTATCCACTGTACCACCTAGCTATCTCTTGAGCAGATAAGAGACAAGGTAATTAGCTGCCTTCAAAAGGAATAGCTTAGTTTTGAGTTTCCTGGCCCAGAAGGGATATAGTAGCCCATTGAAAGACTGATTGATAGTCCCTCATCTACAGGTCAAAAAGGAAACATGTTAAGCACAATGCCACCAGATGGATGACTCTATTGTCACACTGAGTCATATCAACCCCCTCTTGCCTAAATCTGAATTCTAGTGACTACTGTCTTATTGTATATGTGAAATATTGATAATATCACTAATATTCATAATTAATATACCATTACTATATATGTTATTTTCATGAGTTTGCCATGAGTATACTGAGTAGAAAAGCAGGGACATTAATCCACTATTGGTACAGTAGATTGGTACAGTTAGAAAATGGTTCCACTATTCTGAAGAACAATTTGGAACTATTCCTAAAAGACTACAAAACTGCATATCTTTTGATCCAGCAAAAGCACTATTAAGTCTGTCTCCCAAAGAAATTTCATTGCCCCAGAAAAGGAGGAAAAACCTACATATAAAATATTTGTTAAAATATTTATAATTTTATTGTGGTGGCAAAGAATTAGAAATTGAGGAGATGTCTGCCATTTGGGGAATGATTGAACAAGTTGGAGTATATGATACTTCTAGTGAAGTGGGCTGTGGTCCCTTTAAGAAATTGTATTTCCTATTGATTTGTGATTCCTTTCAGATTCCTAGCCCCTCCTGGCTGAGCCATATCAGTCCAGGAAGCCAGGACTTTTGATTCCCAAATCTTGGTCAAAAGCATCCCTTTGAATTCCAATAGGTCTGGGCTTGTCCCAGCCCCCATTGGATCTGAGCCAACTTGGGCTCTCCCAGCCCCGACTGGTTCTAATCTGCTCTGGTTTCCCAACCCCCACCAAGACAACCAATATAATGAGCTTCCATCAAGTAAGATCTTTGCAGATGGACCTTGGTGGCTTACTCAGCTACCAGGACTTTCTGTTCACTGAGAACTGCATTCTCAGTGCAAAACTCCATTTTCCCTAGATTTGCCCACTGGAATAATATTCTTTTCCAGTGTCATCCTCTCTTTATCCTCACCTATTTCCCTAACCAGACTTTAACCTTACTTCCAATCCCCATAATAAACCTCTTTTATCAATCTAGGTTTTTGGGTCTGTAAATTCCTGTACAGATAACCTCTGTGCCACCAGAAGGGAGTCCCCCAAATTCCCTACCTTTGCACCAAATCCCAAGGGATTGCAGAGGAGCTAAAACTCTCCATTTGGTTCCCTGAACTTCGAACCTGCCACTAGACCTCATTTAATTCCCTGACCACCAGAAACCCTAATTTCATTTTGGTTCCCTAAATCTAAACCTCATCACTAGAATACTTTTATTATAAAAGAAATTATAGAATAAAATAGGATTGTTTCATAAACATTTTGAAAGATCTGTATGAATTGGTGCACAGTAAAATGAACAGAACTGGGAGATCATTATACACAATAAGCAATATTATAACAATGATCAACTTTGAAAGATTTAGCTACTCTAATCAGTTTAACAAACCAAGATAGTTCCAAAGAACCCATGACAAAAAATGCTACCCACCTTGAGAGAAAACTGATGAATTCTGAGTGCCAAATAAATTATAATTTTTTGCCTTATTTTTCTTGTTTTCCTTTTCAACATAACTCATGTGAAAGTGTTTTGAATGATTTGGCATGTGTAATTGATATATTGGTTGCCTTAAGGGTTGGGGGAAATAATAGATAAAGAGAGAATTTGGAACTCAAATTTTTAATTGCTAAAAATAAGGAAATAATTATTTAAAAACTATACCACCTAGAGAATTGATATTTATTATAATTGGATATGAGGCTTGTTTTTAAAACAGTGTTTCTGGTGCATTGCCAATTTATTTCCTCTAGAGAGCACTCAAAATAAAAGTGAGTACTACCAGTATTGAAATTTTCAGGCTGTGCAATAGGTTAAAAAAAAAGTATCATAGATTTAGAGCTGGAAGGGAAACCAATTTAACTAATTTAACTCCTTTATTGTACAGATGAGCAAATTTTAGCCCAGGGTGTAACCAGCAATAAGATACCCAAGGTCAGACAGCTAATAAGTATAAGGAGCAGAATTTGAACCCATATTTTGGGATTTCTGCACCACATGGCTTTCCAAAATTCAGGAGACCAAAGTGAATGATGAGAGTCTGTGTGTCTAAATGAGGCATTAAAGTAACTGTATCAGTTACTATGATAGTAATATCTATGATATTATGCTTAAAGATACTATAATGTATACTATATATAATATTTTATAGTATATTATATACTTTATGTTTATACTACAAAGTATATAACATAAAGATACTATGATCTATGTCAGTCTAGTGGGACTGATTTGGGGTTAGGTTTGAGACCATCTTCACCCTAATTTTAATTGAATCTATATAGTAGTATAGAACATGCATACCTTGCTTATGGACTGATCCATAAATAACCAAACACATTAAGGTTTCTGGGTCATATCATCTGCTTCTAGGAGAACTAGATGTCTTCCATAGGTAGTGGAATATATAGTTGGATAGATAGCAGATAGAATTTTAAGAGTTTGAAGTATACCTCTATTAGGATACACTCTATTTTTTAAGGTGGGGTAATATAAAGGGCAGCTAGGTGGCATAGAATGCTGGACTTCAAGTCAGAAGGTGAGTGTGAGTTCAAATCTGGTCTTAGATACTTCCTAGCTGTGTCAATCTGCAAAAATCACTTTATCCTGTTTATTTCATCTGTAAAATGAGCTGGAGAAGAAAATGGTAAACCAAGAAAACCCTAAATGATGTCACGGAGAGTTGAACATGACTGAAATGACTAATCAACAACATAGTGGGCTAGCTAAACAAGTTAGGTTTTTATTCAGTCTCCAGAAGTATGAAGTAATAAAAGCTGTAGTCTTGAACCAAATAGTCTTTTACATTAAAAAAAAAAAGGATCACAGTATTCACATCTTTTAAAAAACTGGTTCACATCTGTTGTTTTATCAAGGTAGTTTGGTTTGGGGAAGTAAATAACCTCTACCATGGCAACTGTTGTCTAAAAATGTTGCCTGGGACCTTGAGAGGTTAAGTTTCTTGATTAGGTTTACACACCATGATGTTTTTTGTGTTTGAGTCATAGGAAAAAGGAGAAGGAATAAGCATTTATAGAGAGCCTATTTCATGCCCAATATTGTTCTAAGCAGTTTATTTTATTTTACAAATATTATTTTATTTGAGTTAAGCATTCTCTAATGGAGTCTCTGAAATGAAGTTATAATTAAAATTATATTACAAATTATATATTTTTAAAATTTATTTATTTTTAATACACACTATTTTGTAAATCATGTTGGGAGAGAAAAATCAGGGAAGGGAAAATCAATATTACAAATTATATTACAGCTAGTGTATAACATTATATCAGCTACATCATGAGCTTTTAAACTCAAGGCAGGGTTGACATCAGGAATGGCTCTGGACCCCTTTTACCTTTACCCATCTAGATATCCATCAAGGGCACCTTCTATCTCTCTGTTGTCATTCTCTCCACCCAGACCAATGTATTATGCATTGAATCTCTATGATGGATTTCCAGAAACCATGCTCTCAATTCTTCAGGATAACAATATACTCATTTTTGAAATCTTTGGTGCATTTCCCTTTTCCTCAGCTCTCCCCCCACACCCTGGTACTCTACCTGCTCAGTAAACTAGTCCACTTAATTTAAACTCCATTATCTTTACTTTTGATTTCCATCTAGATGTCCATCCAGGTCATTTTGTCATCTCTCTGTTGTCATGCCATGCCATCTAACTTTTAACATTTTGCTTTGGTTACAGTAATTAAATCAATAACAACCTTGCTTTGTAAAAGGTGCAGTCAGTTAACTTCCTTGTAGATCAATTTACTATTTGTATGGTTTCCTGGACCAAAACCTCTCTTCCGCCACTATTATCCTATTTTTATTGTCTCTTCCTTTTAGAATATAGCTCTTTAGCTTCACAGATGGTTTTTCTTTGTATTTGTATCTCTAGAGCTTAGCTTAGCTCTAGAGAGTAGTAAATACTTTATAAATGCCTTTTCCTTTATTCTGAGGTCGTGAATTGCTTTGGAACTGGCTTTTTATTTGCACCAGAATCTCTTGAAAGGAATAATTTCAAGAAGTATCAGGATTAGGGCCCATGAGTATGAATATGTTAAGCCATGAAACAGTGACTCTCTGTTGAAAGAACATTTCACAGGTAACAAAGGACTGGGACAGCCAGGATCACTGGACTACTACATGGTTTATGATCCTCTTCTAAATTTCTACCCATCTCAAAAGATACTTAAAGACCTAGTTCAAATATCTCTTCATTTTTGATTGTATTCTTCTCCTCAAACCTAATAAAGAAATGTTTCCTACTTTGAGTCATGAGATTTTGTGCAATTCCTATGCATTTACAAAGTTTAGTTTTATACAAACACACACATGCCTATAATAAAAGCTCTCAGAAAAGAGATTGTTATTTATGTACCTTTGTGATTACCTAATATACTTAGCTAACAGTAAACATTTAATTAGTATTTGTTTAGCTTAAAATTGAAGGAAATGATGAAAGTGTTCTGTATTTTTCTTTTGGGAATTTTAATTTGAATTCTAAGGTTTATTAGCAGGTACATACTGCTTCCCCAAATCCTATATATAACTACTCACCAAAACCTTATGGAGTGAGAAGAGTATTTAGTAAACTAAAAAAATGTGAACTATAGTTTTGGGCAGTTCTTTGGGCAGTTTTTCATTCTGCTCCAAAGGGAGGCTGAAGAAAGACATTTTGGAGATTCCACAAGTGTGTTTATCACCATTTATAATTGGCACTTATAAAACATAGTGATTTACCATAGTTATGACTAATGCTTATAATTCTAAGAAGATACTTGTTCTGAGAGAAAGTATGTTTTGCCTTTGTTGAATTTCATCCAACAGTTTCATTATAGAACCTCTTTACTTCTGGTTTTGAGATAGCTAAGAACATATTTCCTAACTGTAGTAGCAAGAAAATGTAGAAGTGGTTATCATAATTTGTTTAATGATAATTTTCTTTCTTTCCTAAATAAAATTTTATTTTTACAAATACTAAAAAGATAGTTTTTAATATACCATTTTGTAAAACTTTGTATTCTAAAATTTTCTCCCTTCTTCCCTTATTTCCCACCTCCCCAAGACATCAAACAATCTGAAATAGATTAAATACATATACTTTTTAAATATACTTCTATCTTTATCATGTGGTGCAAGAAAATCATACCAAAAGGAAAAAAAAACACTAGAAACAAGCAAAAAGATGTAAATACTATGCTTCCATTCATGTTCAGTCTCTACAGTTATCTTCTTGGATGTGATAGGCATTTTCCATCCCAAATCTGTTATAATTGCCTTGTTGAGAAGAACCAAATTCATTATAGTTGATCATTACATAATCTTTTTATAATTGTGTACAATGTTCTGGTTCTGCTAACTTTACTCAACATCAGTCGATGTAGGTCTTTCCAGGCTATTCTGAAATTAGTCTGCTCATCCATTTCTTATAGAACATTAGTTTTCCATTATCTTCATATATCATAACTTATTTAGCCATTCCACAACTGATGGGTATCCACTTATTTTCCAGTTTCTTGAGTGGATTCTTTTTGCATATACAAGTAACACCTCTAATCTTCTTAATATGCTTATCTCACCCCCTTCCGGTAAATATTATGTTTTACACAGTAGATTCTTTTATGATAATTTTGATGATGTTCAATCATAATAAAGCTTGCACTAAGATTGTATTAACTCTAATGTCATACAAACAACCTTTTGAAGACTGACAAGGATAACGCAATCCAAAGGTCACAGTGAACATTTACATTTCAAGTGTTTTTAAATCATTTTAAAAAATAGATGTAACAATTATTTTAGTAAGCCAATTAAAAAAAACCCTTTTATTTAACCAACCAATTCAGCTAAAAGTTTGCTTTTGCATTCCACCATTTTCTTCAACTTTTTGTCCTTGTTATCCTAAAACTATATTCATTCTTGGCTAGAAGGAAATGATGCTAACAAAATGTACTGTAATTGTTTAGAAGTGATTTTCTCCAGAGAGCTGGGAAGCTTGAGTAGTTTAGTTTCCTATTACTTTCTGCCCCCTGGGTTTTACATTAGTTCTGCACTTACTTTCTTGTCTTATGTATTTGTGGGAGTAAAAGATTAGAAAGGAGAGGCTCCAGGGGATTGTTTTTGGCAGTAGCAGGGTGTCCTTAACTACCTTCTTCTTGTGTGCACCTGATGCTGTTGGTTATTAACAGACTGTGGGAATCGATGTCTATAATATCTCTTTGCTTAATAGACGTGTCCAAGAAGATGCAATAACATTTATCTGCAGGTGTAGTTTATAATCTTAATCTAAGAAAAATAATTTTCCAGAGTTGTTGACAGCTATTGGACTTGGGTTATATTTTCATTGCTTTTAGTCATGAATATTCAAAACAGGTCTTCTTGACTATGCTACCCATGGGAGGAATCAACAAGAAGCCATGTATGTGGTAAAAAGTAATGAACTGCAAAGACCATTGTAAGTAGGGTGGTACGGATGAAGGAGTATTCACCTGAGAACATAAAGAAAAGGAATGATGACAGTAGAGGTTTTTTGTTCAGAGAGGTAAAAATGATACCCGTGTTGTAACTGGAATATAAATGGAAAATGAATTGATAAGTAGAAATTCCTAGTATCTTCCAGATCAGCTACAGAATTCTATGTTGTTTTTATGATTAAGAAATAAGTAGGGACAGAGTTATATTTTATGAAATATAACAGGATAATGGGACTGGGAACTGAGAAAAAGGAACTTAGAGATAATTTAGTCTAATTTTTTTAGGCAACAAATAATTAAAGATTAAAGAGAGATTAAAGTCATTGATTGAAATCATAAAAGCAGGAAATAGTGGTTATATTGTTTGAATCCAGGTTTTTTGAGAACTACTCCAGAGCTTTTTGTATCACAAGAAGGGAAAATATGAAGCAAAATATGGAGAGAAATTTAGGATCATTTAATATATTGTAAATATTCCCCCAAACTAAAGTCTGAAGTGCTACATTTACTCTGCCTTGTGCTTTTCTATTTCCTTAACTCCACATTTGTGCCAGTTCGTTGACTTAGAATTCTTCAATCTATTGAAATCTAATGTATCCTTCAAAGTCAAGTTCAGATGCCACATCTCCTAGTAAGATTTCTTTGAGCTTCCCAAACAGAACTGATTTCTCTCCTCCTCTCAATTTTGTATGTCTTACGATATTTAGCATCGTTGGAATTGCAATGAGATATATTTTGTGGATGACAGATTAAAATGGCTGAGGGTATCTTAATGGTAGAGGAATATGTTCTTTCTATCTCATATGTGAATTTGGTGTGGCTCCCTGAACTTTCTTACTTTGGGATTTAACTACATAGGAATCGATAAACCCCCTTTTTGGATGTATTGTCAGTGGAAACTCTGAAGACCTCCTATTTCAAACTGATAGTGATACAGAACAATGTATTCAGTAATGATAAGTAATCAGGGCTCATAGAGCATACTTTCTTATTTGCTAACTCGTTAGGAATGATTCTTCAAAAATTTATAGTATAAAGTTTTTGTAAAATTTAAAGCTTTTGGAGTGAGTCAATCGAGGTTGCCATAGGATTTTACTACTTACTATTTCTTTGTCTTTTTTGGAATTTAACCTTTTGGAGCATTAGTTTTCTTTTCTTTTTTTTTTTCTTTAAATACATGCATTGAATTAGATATTATCCAAGGTCTTTTCATACTCTCTATATTTTTATAATGATCATATACATCAGCATAAGAATCATATTTGTTATCATTGAATATTTGTGTGCAGGGTAGCTCTGCCAGCAGCTTTGGGGGCAGGTGCTGGTAATTATATCCCTAGGGGGGGTAATTACAGGTAGGTGTTTTTTTTTAAAAAGGCTGTGTCAGAAGTTTGTTGCTGCTGTTAAACCAGCTGCTTTGTTTCTGAACATGCCAGAGAATTTGTAGCATCATTGAGGTATATTTTTTCTGGTTGAAATGATGAGGACTGATCTATTTTTGTACCTTCAGTGATAATGGGACCTATCTATTTTTCTACCTCCTATGTAATTTTTGCATAGTTGCTTGAGGTTTCTTACTTTAGGAATCAACTATATGGGGACTAGAGGAAGAATTTTTGTATGTATTATTCCAGATGAAAATGTTTATGTGTCTGTATGTCACTGGGGTTGTGGGAATAAGCTAACAACTTGACTAAAGACTATTAAAACAATGTGAAAATTTACCTTTAAGGAAATTTTATCTTTGTTTCTATTAATTAATTTATACCTAACTACATCATCTGATGTAAAAATTAAAAATTAGAAGAGATCTTAGAGATTGCTTAGTAATTCCACTCACTTATTTTATATAAATGATAGCTGAGGTCCAGAAAACTAAGTGACTTTCCTGAAATACACAAGTTAGGAATTGCAAAGCAGTAGCCAGGAAAAGAACAAAAGGTTTAGTTGTAGCCTTCTATAAAACCTACTGGTTGTTAATAATTGCTTGTATTGATTCTAATCAGTATGCTAGAGATTTCTTCACTGTGGTTAGAAAGGTGGTGACTGAGA
The DNA here is from genome assembly GCF_048593235.1 of Sminthopsis crassicaudata. Classification (NCBI taxonomy): domain Eukaryota; kingdom Metazoa; phylum Chordata; class Mammalia; order Dasyuromorphia; family Dasyuridae; genus Sminthopsis; species Sminthopsis crassicaudata. The sequence continues at coordinate 148,992,377 of NC_133619.1, forward strand.
ACTCTTTGTAGTACTGTTTTTTAAAAATAAGGCCTAGATTTTTAAGGATCTAGCCTTTTATTATTTGGTAGTCGGCCTCTAATTGCCAAGTGATAGCTAAGATCTGGAAAAATTAAGTGATTTTCTTGAAATTACACATTTTAGTAGTTGCAGAGTAGTAACAAGGAAGAGAACAAACACTTTGGTAGTAAGGCTATTTTAAAAATTTGGGCCTAGATTTTTGAAGATTTTTGTTCCTTCCTTGTCCAATACTGAGCCTCTGTGATCATTTAAAAGTTTGGAGTTGAGTATGTCCTACTCCTTGTCAGGACTATTGACACTGGATGATGGTGGATATGAGCTGTCTTTATATAACCTGAAATTCCTTCATGGGACGTTTCTGGTTTGTGTATGAACATGGGATACTAGGAAGAAAAGACAGACTAATACTAACAACTATAAAGAAGAGGTAAGTTTTATAGAAGGCTTAATCAAAGCCTTTGTTCTCTTCCTAGTAACTTCAGTGTAACTTCTAAATTATATAATTCTTGGTTCTTTGTAGACTGAGCCTTAGCCATATCTAATATGTATATGCATGTATGTGTGTGTATAATATCATGTGATATTATTATATAACAACCCTTTTTATATAGCAACTCTTTTTCTGGTGGCAAAGAATTGGAAACTAAGGCACTATTCATTAGTTAAGCAATCAATTATGGTACATATATGTGATGGAATATTACATTTCATAAGGAAGGATAAAAATGATTTCAGAGAAACCTGGGAAGACTTGTATGATCTGATTGATATATGGGGAAATGAACAGAAAAACAGCTATGAAAGACTTAAGAACTGTGATCAATAACTAATCACAATTGCAGAGAATGGATTGTAAAGATTATATTCATCTTCTGACAGAATAATAGGATGCAAATTGAGACATATATATATATATATATAATTTTATTTTATTTAAATAATTTTTATTTACCAGATATATGCATGGGCAATTTTACAACATTGACAATTGCCAAACCTTTTGTTCTAATTTTTCCCTTCCTTTGCCCCCCCATGGCAGGTTGAACAATACATGTTAAATATGTTAAAGTATAAATTAAATACAATTTATTTATACAGAGACATATATATTTTTGAACAAAGCCAAAGTGTGAATTTATATTGTTTGATTATGCAAATTTATTATGGGAGTTTGGTTTTCCTTTTTCATTTTTTTTCAATGGGGAGAGGAGAAAAATTAGGAAAATACATTTTTATTAATTTAAAAAGTAAATTTAACACAAAACAAACGATTCTCAAAATCCTGAGATTTTATCTTTACTGCTCAGTAGAGGAAAGGAAACAAGGAAGAACAATCAGCTGTTATGGTGATAGTGAAAAGATATACTTGGATATCTTTAATATAAACAGAAACAGAAACAAAAATAAATTATAAACGTAGTCATAAAATAATTAGGGTAAGAGAATAAATAAATATGTTCTTTTCACAAACCTTATATACTTTTTAGATTTAAAGACTTCTGAATATTTCCAGAAATGCTGCATCCATCTGCAACATAAGTTGCTTCTTCTCTGATTTTCCATGATTATAGTGGGCCAGGAAGAGAGAATTAATACATTTGATCTATATTGACATTTCTAGACTCTTCCTTTGATGTACACACACACACACACACACACACACACACACACACTCACATAGAAACACATATAGAAATTTGTCTGGTTTTGGAATCAGAGATCTGGTTTGAATTCCACTTTAGAGTACAATAATAAGAAAGTTAATTAACTTCTTAGTATCTTATTTTCTGTATCTATAGAGTATGACTGATAATATTTGCATACCTACATTGCAGAATAATTTTGAGGATACCACCCTACAAACTTTAATGTAAGTTGTTAATACTAATAATGCTGCTTATTTACTTGTGTTATGGAGGGAAGAATTTACAATTATAAATTATTCAATAATGAGTAAATGTATGACTCTCAAGGTCATTATTTGAGTTAGTTAGCATATTTCTCTTGAAGAATTATGGCATACCCAAGCTAATTCCTGAGATTTGATTTGCATCTGTGCCTTTTTTTTTTCTCTAAGGGGCAGAGGGCTTACAAAGAAGGATTTGGGGTTATTGAAAAATCCTCTAGATGCTTGAATTTGCACATTGATGGAAGAATGTTGGCCCTTTCAAATGACATTGCAGCTTGGTAAAATGTCTAAATTCTCTATTGTTCCTCCTTCTAAAGCCCAAGTGCATTAAATTTTCCTAGCTCAGGAGGGTAGGAAATCATGATTTAAGGAAAAGGGAAGAATTAGGGTTGGAAATAACAGAGTGTAAGATAGTTTTTAAAGTTTACAATTTTGGATAAATAAAATTCTTTGATAATAAAAATTTTATGGACCAGTAAAATTTCTCTTTTGACTGGTATTTGGGAAGTATTTCTCTACACTGCCATATCCTAAAAGGACTCTTTTATTATTATGAAATCTGATCTGCAAAGACTATGAACAGACAATTTTCAGATGAAGAAATGAAAACTATTTCTAATCAAATGAGGTGCTCTAAATCACTATTAATCAGAGAAATGCACATTAAGACAACTCTGAAATATCACTACACACCTCTCAGATTGGCTAAGATGACAGGAAAAGATATTGACAAATGTTGGAAGGAATGTGGGAAAACTGGGACACTGATACATTGTTGGTGGAACTGTGAACGGATCCAACCATTCTGGAGAGCAATTTGGAATTATGTTAAAAAAAATTATCAAACCTTTGACCCAGCAGTATTTCTACTGGGTTTATATCCCAAAAAGATCTTAAAGGAAGAAAAAGGACCCACATGTGCAAAAGTATTTGTGGCAGCCCTTTTTGTAGTGAAAAGAAACTGGAAACAGAATGGATGCCTGTCAGTTGGAGAATGGCTGAATGAATTATGGTATATAAATGCTATGGAATATTATTGTTCTGTAAGAAATGACCAGCAGGATGATTTCAGAGAAGCCTGGAGAGACTTACATCAACTGATGCTGAGTGAAATGAGCTGAAGCAGGAGATCATTATACATGGCAATTCTGCTGAATGGCTCTTTCCAAAAATGAGATGACTGATGCCAGTTCTAATGATCTTGTGATGAAGAGAAAGGATCCAGGGAGAGGATGCGGGAACTGAAGATGGACAATAACATAGCGTTTTCACTCTTTTTGTTGTTGTTCACTTGCATTTTGTTTTCTTACTCATTTTCTTTCCTTTTTATCTGTTTTTTCTTGTGTAGCAAGAGAATTGTATACATATGTTTATACATCTTGGATTTAACATATATTTAAATATGTTTAACATATATTGAATTGCTTGCCATCTAGGGAAGGGGGTTGGGGGGAAGAAGAGAGAATTTGAAACACAAAGTTATGCAAGGTCAAATGTTGTCAAATTATCTGTGGATGTTTTGAAAATAAACTTTATTTAAAAAAAAAAGAAACTGAGCTGACCTGAACCAAAGGATTTTTGTAGACTTGCGTTTGACGTCAGTGTTCAACATATTGAATATAATATGTCCTATGAACAATAAGCAAAGAAGAAAAATTCAGGAGAGCCATTGAAAATGACATCAGTATCTTCATGCAAAAGAAAATAAAGTGAGATCAAATACCAAGATCAAGTATGGTAGCAGCAGAGAAGATAAAACATGAGCTTGATTCTATATGAAGTCAAATAGATTGCTAATATATACAAAAATAATATGGATAGTCAAGAGAAGGAATCACAGAGGAGAGACCAAATGTTAAGAAGTGCTTATACAAAATATAATACCTCTTAATGCAGAGGTTCTAAATCATTTTGAAGATAACTGGACTTCGGGGTTATGGAAAGCTAGTCTTGGAATCAAGAATATTTAGTTTCAAGTCATCCTTCTGATATATCACCTTCTGATATATATCACACTGTATTTAATCTATCAGTGTCACAAGTAATTCTCTAAGACTCTAAATTGCAGAGAAGATTCTGATTTTTCATTGGCAGATGGAGTTTCCTTAGCTAGGAGCTAGAGCTACAATGAAATCACAGGTTTGGTTTAAAAAAAATCCATTTTCACAGTTCAACTCTTGAGGACTTTGATTTAGTTCTTTAAAAACAAACAAACAAATAAACAAAAAAAAAAAAAAAACAAAAACAAAAACAAAAAACAATCTTTTTTCATCAAAGAGCTTTGCAGCCACCCAAAAGGCTCAGGAAAGATTTGATTTTATGTTGCCCTCTAGAGGTTCCAAGAGAGAGTGACTTAGAGTTTTCTAAGCATTGTAGGAAGAGTTGCAATAATAAACAATCAGACCTAGAAGGAGCCATCTACTAATACAGACTAATACAGAACTAGAAGTTACCTTAAGAATAGATCATTTAGTCCAACCCTTTCATTTTACAAATATGGAAACTGAGGCCTATAATGTAAGTTTGAGTGACTTGCCAAAGGTGACATAGATAGTAAATAATAAAAACATATTTTAAACTAAGATTCTCTGACTAAATCCATCACTTTCCCTCATCCATCATGCTTTACTTTCAGTCTTTCTAGATTATGTAAAAGAATGCTGATGGATGGATAAAGGTCTCCCAGTAATTTTCCAACAAGTGACCTGATGGAATTGAAGTGAGATTAAAGCGTGGATGAGAATTTTGGGAAAAGATTAGATCTCAAGTCATCATTTGCCTGTGGAAGATAGGGCAAGGAAATGAGATTTATATGCAAAAATATGTGCCAAACTTAAACTAGCTGCTTTTGTAATTATACTAGCGTTATCTTCATTTAGTAAAATTGAAGACACTGGAATTGTTGATTTTGTAATTATTACCATACTTTAATACTTACACTTCAGATGTTACTAAGAGCTGTGACATGACCAGGTATATCTGTGCTAAAAAATAAAGTTATTTTTGCTGTCATTCATGTCTGACTCTTCATGATTCCATTTGAGGTTTTCTTGGCAAAAATACTGGAGTGACATATCATTTCCTTCTTTGGCTTATTTTATAGATGAAGAAAACTGAGGCAAGATTTAGGTGACTGGCTATGAATCACACAGCTAGTAAATGTCTGAGGTCAGATTTGAAGTCAGGAAGATCAGTTTTTCTGTCTCCAAGTCAGACACTCGACCCACTATGTCACCTAACTGCCCGGGAGAGGTACTAGAAGTAGCCAATATAATATAAAGTTAGTTTTTCTCTTTGGTCTTACCGTCTTCAACACTTTTGAACTTCATTGCCACCAAATTATGGTTCCAATGTCTTCTTCAAGCAGTGACCCTAACAATTATAGATCTCTTTCTCAAGTCAGATTTTCAAAACTTCAATATTTTCACATCATTCTATGAGATGCTTGCTTTTAGATTGGAAGATATTGAATAAACCTCCATGAAGTTATTAATACAGTTTCATATATTCTTTTAAGCAGTATTCACATGTTAATAGGATATGATTATTTCAGAACCCAAAGGAATTAATATTTAATGGTGGAATTTCAAACATTAATGGCAGGAAGTTGCCAAAATAATTTGTAAAAAAGACTGTTTTGCATTCCTTAAGTTATTATTTAAATTATGCTTATTTTATGGAAATAGAAGCTTTTTTTCTTTTGGGAAAATAATTTTGTATTGATAAAAAAAAAAGAGGAAAAGATTTACCTTTTTTAAGATGAAAGAGAAAAACAAGTGATCACTTTCTCCTTAATGAAAAAAAAATCTAGTGAAAGCTCTTTCTCTCTAAATGCAGCAGGTGTCACTGTGTAAAGCAAAGTTGGATAGCTAGTATTCCTTTCTCTCTCTAGGGAAAAGAGTGAAATTCTCCCACATCACGCTTATTTTCACAAACTGCAGCTAACTCAATATGATGCCTTTTCTATTGGTCCCTGCCTCTCCTGTTACTTCATTGTTCTGTTCCTCGTTGGTTCTCTCTCTCTCTCTCTCTCTCTCTCTCTCTCTCTCTCTCTCTCTCTCTCTGCTTATATGTCTCAATTGGTCTGTCTCTAGAGATAAAAGGAGGATTTTTCAGCTTCTAGGCATATCCAAACAATCAAACTGATCTACTTAATCTACAGATTTAATCAAAGACTTATTTAGGCCAGGAATTGGAAGAAAACCCTAGATTCTGTTATTTTATAATTACAGTTTTGGAAGTTTTATAGAATTATTCATAAAATGTAATGATAGCTCATCTATTATCCACTTGCTTTTAAGTCAGAAACTAAGCATTTCAGTTAGTTCTGATTAAACATATAGTTATTCTTTGTAATACCCAAACCAGATCTATTACTGTTTGTGCTTTCTGAAGTCAATTAAAGATGTATGGGCAGAAAAATTGAGAGTGATCTTATTTTTTGTTTAAAGAAAGTCATATAATATAATGTTGTATTGGGGGAAAGAAGTTTATAAAGGAATATGGAGAATTTTGTATTTAAATCTCCATCCTTTCAGATGGAAATAATAGGAAAGAGAAAATGAAACATCAAATGAAATTTACACCTGCCTGGATTCTTGTCTCCCAGGGAGTCTTTAAGCACTCAGTCTTTCACCTCTGCCCTGTCTGCTTCTGGTGGAAGAAGATACTTGTTGTGGCTTGCTAGAGCCTGGGAATATTTTAACACCATTCTTCACCTATTCTTCCCACCTGTCTGATTCCTGTCTCAGACTCCTGTTCAAAACCTTCTCAGGGTAGAATAATCTTGTTCTCTTAGCCAAAACTACTTATAATTCTCTCTCTCATACATTGGGAAGATGAAACTACCTGTTTTTGACACAGCCTATAATCTACAGGTTTCTTGGCTCTTCAATTGTCCCCTGAATAGGTTTTCAACAATACTTAAGAAAGTCTGGGTAGGGTTGGGGGTCAAATACCTCACTGCACCTAAATCTTCCATCCCACTAACTCTTTGTAAGAGATAGCTATTTTGTATTTTATTTTGTTAATTATTAAAGACAGATTTCCTTTTCCTCCAAACTCCCTCCCTTATCCTCCACAGATAAAAAAGAAATCAAAACAAAATTCTCTTATTTTCACTTAACAGCATTTTATTTTTTTCCAGTTACACATGAATATAGTTTTCAATTTAGTTTTGTAAGATTTTGAATTCCAATTTTTTCTCTCTTCCTCTCTTACCTCCTCCCTCCACAAGACAGGTAAAATCTCTTAAAATCTGCAAAGTCAAGAAAAATGAATTTTTGCATTGGCCATGTCTAAATCTATCTGTCTGTCTGTCTGTCTGTCTGTCTATCATCTACAGCCAACGTGTATCCTCTGGAATTATGGATGGTCAATATAAAGATCAGAGTTAAGTCTTTGAAACTTATTTTTCTTTAAAATATTGTTCTCTTGGATCTGATTGCTTACCTTTATAAATTCTTTGAATGGATGGGGAAAGTATCTTCACTGCTTTAGCTGTACTTCCTTCCTTGGTTGGAATCTTAAAAACTTGACGGAGAGGATGGTGAGAAATTATATTGTCACTCTCTGATAAAACTTTTAAATCAACTGGACACTTGAGTTCAATTTGACAAACATTTACTAACTCTCTACTGTATATCAGAATACTATGCTAAGCATTGCAACCCAGAGAATTTGGATTAGCTGTAGTCTCTGTTTTTATGGAACCTACAGTCTAAAAGAACAAAAAAAATTAACATGTGTAAGAGGTATGTTACATGGTCTTAGGGTTGTAACTTCTAACTTTCCTATTACTGCAATCCTACTATTGCCCCAGATTCTAGCTACACCTTGTCTTGGGCCTTATCCAGTGAAACTTTTCTCCTTTTTAAATCCAAGTATTAAAAAATCCCTTTAACCTCATATCACATTAGGATACAAGGGAGTTAGTACAAAGAAAAGTAGTGTAACATAACCAGCAGTGGATCTAGACAAATAGAAACAATAATGGAGGAGATAAAATTGGGAGGGGGAAATAGCTTGACTGCCTTCTTTAATCCTTTCTGTTCCCTCATTTTTTAATTAATTAATAATTATATTTATCTACCTTTTTTTGGAAGTGACTTTTTCCATCTTCTACTATTCAACCAATATCAGCTGTATCAGTATTAGAAATCTATGAGTAAAGGTACTCCCTGGGACAATATCACCAGAGAGTCTGAGGTTATATACATACAAATAGTTTCTTCTTGTATACACATAGATAAATAATGCAAAATAACATGTTACACTTTATTCCTTCCCCAGTTATTAAATATCTATTGCTTATAGAATAAGGCAATCTAGAAGAATTACAAAGCTCAGATAAGATACTTTCCTTCCTCTCATGGAACTCATGTTCTAGTAGTGGCATAAAATGCAAACACAATATTATATATATATATAATATATTTACATATGTATATATATTATATATATACATATATATGTATATATATTATACATACATATATATATACATACATATATCTATCTATCTATCTATCTATCTATCTATCTATATATATATATATATATATATATATACATACTTTATTATTTGAGGTTTAAGCAAGAGAAACATCACTACTGACTGGTAGATTGTGGAAAACATCCTTGAGAAAGTGGCATTTTATGGAGCTTTAAAGGATAACTAAAAATTCAATAGGTTGTGTTTTACCATATGACTCTCCTGGTACTGCTGACTCCAGGATGAACACCTCTAGATGGCAAGATTGATTTTGACCATGCCTAACTGTAAAGTGAGGAAAGAGCAAATTCATACTCTTTCCTTCTTTTCTCTGGAATGGAATTGCTTTCTATCCCAACCTTGGCAATTGCCCTCATTACCAACTCATGTCAAGTAGTTCGACTTACATATATAAAGATAGCTGAGGAAGAGTTGTCTGAGATGGGATAGCATGCAGTGACTAAAAAAGTAAAATGGAACCAGGCTGTGGAATTCGTTAGTATAAACAATAAGTTTAATTACTAAGAAACAGTATATTGAGATGGAATTAACCAGTCAGCAAATATTGTTTATTGTTTTTAGTTTTGGCTTCTGTCAAGGAAAAAAAATATTTAATCCATATTCCTAATGACAATTTATCTTCTCTTCATAGTAAACACCACAGATTGTTTTTTCTATTGATCCTCAGAAGATCATAGCTCTATAGATACAGGAGACTTCAGAGGTCATTTTATAGATGAGGAAACTAAAGCCCAGAAATATGAAATGATTTGCTTGGGATCACATGAGTGGCAGAAGGAATGTTTGAATCTATTTTGGCTCCAGAGGACACTTCACAGGAGTACCACATAGTTTCCTCTTTGTAAGTAATAATTTTGAATCCCCTCACTACCATTATCCCCTAGTCCTCAGTTTCTTGAACTGTAGTTTATGATCCCATATGGGGTCTTGAAATAGAATGTGGGAGTCATGAAATTATGATCTATTATTGGTAAATGTTTGATTTGTTTGCCTATTTTATATATTTTTATATCTTGGGGTCACATAAAATTTCTTGAGTAAAAAGGGGAAAAGGTTAAGAAACCCTGCTCTAGACATATTTTAGCATGCTATAATATATGATGCTCAGAACAAAACACAATCGTCAAGATGCCATCTGATCAGGATAGAGTGTGGTAAAACTAACATCTCTTTCATCCTAGATAGTAAGCTTCTGTAAATGTAGCTGAAGATGATATTGGCATTTTTTGGCTGCCACATTACAGCCATATCAATATTGTAGTCCATTAAAATATTTTGGTCTTTTTTATAAACAAATTTAATTGATATTTATAGTTTTATATTTAAAAATTACATCCCATCCTACAACCCATATTTCTTTATCTTTTGTTGAAATATATTACAATAGATTTTTGTGAAATTCTTGTAGAAATCCAGGTTTACTTTGTCCATGACAGGTCCCTGAGGTAAATCTAGGAAGATTTGTTTTAAGTGAACCTGTGCTGGAACTTAGTGGTAACTGCTTTTCTAAGCACTCATAAGCCATCCATTTCATATGTACTAGAATAAGTTAGGACACCTGGGTGGCACAGTGGAGAGAGTGTAAGGCTTGGAAACAAGAAGATTCATCTTTCTGAGTTCAAATTTTGCCTCAGACACTTAATAACTGTGTGACCTTAAGCAATTGTTCGCCTCAGTTCTTCATTTGTAAAATAAGCTGGAGAAGGAAATGGCAACCCACTCTAATTTTTTTTTTTGTTTCTTTTCTTTGCCAAGAAAATTCCAAATGGGGCCTGAAGAGTTGGACATGATTAAAAAAAACTGAACAATAAACAATAAATAAACCAACAAAAAAAGAACAAGTCAAAGTTAACTTCAAGAGCTTATAGTTTGAAGAATTCATATTTTTCCTTTTTTAAAAAATATGTAGGATATTTGCAATTCTCAGGTAACTGCCAATGCCCAAGGCAGCCATTTCATCACTCCCTACCAGTTTATACTGCTGGACATTATTAATATTTCAGCATCCTGAAACTCTTACTTGCCTAATATCCTTCTCCCTTTGATTGGATAAAGTAAAGGATAGACAATGAAAAATTTCTCCTAGGTCATCCATTTAAGACGGGGGCTCTGGGAAACCATCTCTTCATTTCCCACTAGCTGAACTCTACAGGGCTTCCATATACCCACCTTGTACCAGGTAGCATCCACTGCTTTTTAGCTTCTTTTAAGTGTCCTCCATTAAACTTTTGAGCTTTGTAAGGGCAGTAGCTATCTTTTGCCTTTTTTTCCTTCGGTGCTTAGCACAATACCCAGTGAACAGTAGGCATGCAATAAATGTTTATTATAAATAGTTTATCTGTTTCTCTGCTGTAGGTGAGCAGGTCTTTTAAAGAAGGGCACTTAAAACTTTTTCAGCTTGCAGCCCCTTCTTGTCCAAGAGATTTCTATATAACTCTGGGCATTTGGTAGATAAAATAGATATAAAAATCAAACATTTGCTGATAATAAATCATGATTTTGCAACTACCACATTATGAGACCCCATATGAGATTACAAATCACAGTTGAAGAATCTGGGTTCTAAAGAAATTAAAGTTTCTAGACATTTTTCACCTCCTACTTTCTTATTTTCTTCTTACTTCTCAGTTTTGTCTCATGATAAGAACCATTCCAAATCTTTATTACCTTCATCCAACAACTTAAGGGAAATAGAAGAAATAGAAGTAAGAAGAAGTAAGATGAGATGAAGCAAGTCTTATTATCTGTCCTCAATCTTGTCAGTAAAAGAGGAGATTAAGTTATTTTTTGGTCTCTGTCTCTGTCTTTGTCTCTGTCTCTGTCTCTCTCTGTCTCTCTCTCTCTCCCTGTCTCTGCCCGTGTGTGTGTGTGTGTGTGTGTGTGTGTCTCCCCCTCTCTCTTTGTCTGTCTGTCTCTCTTCCTCCCCCTGATTTTCTCTCTCAACTAACAATATAAGAAGAGAGGAAAAGCTTTAAAATAGTTGCTGTGATGGATGAGATGTGATTTAATAAGAGAAAAGTAGATATATTATAAATGTATAGTACATTAAATCACTTCAATCTAACAATGCTCAGGGGGCTAGCAGTAATATTGGAGAAAATAGAAGTTGAAGTTATAAAAGTTGAAAATTAGCAGGTTTAAGTGAGGTGATTCAGGCCAGTTCCAATAGTCTTATGATGTGGAGAGCCATCTGCATCCAGAGAGAGGATTGTGGGGATTGAGTGTGAATCACAATATAACATTTTCACTTTTCATTTTATTTCTTTCTAATTTTTTTTTCCTTTTTGGTTTGATTTGTCTTGTGTAGCATAATTGTGGAAATATGTATAGAAGAACAGCACATGTTTAACATATATTAGGCTACTTGCTATCTAGGGGAGGGGATGGGGGAAAGGGAAGAAGAAAATAATTGTGAAATGCAAGATTTTCCTAGGGTAAATGTTGAAAACTATACATATGTTTTGGGGGAAAAAAGCTTTAAAATTTTAGCATGTTTAAAAATTTTAGCATGTTCTAAGCATGCTTAGAAATTTTGTATATGACTTAGATACTATCTAGTCAATCATTAAAATTTCAGACCACAAAATCAAGGGTAGTTATGGAGAAAAGTGAGGTTAGACTAGACTAGACTGATAAGCTAAAATAACAGGAAGCGTTTGAAAATCTGGAGGTCAGAATAAGGTTGAATAGAAGATTTAACATCAAGTAGAAAATGTGGGTAGATGGAATATTTTGACTGAAGAATGGAATTTCAAAGTTTAGGATTTTGGAAATGGCATAGTTTCATGTGGTAGTAAATTTTAGCTGTACCAATGTGTATCTAGCAAGAATTGAAGAAGGAAGTCACCTAAGATGAGAAGGTTGAAGAATTGTGTGATCATGGTATTAAATGTATTTTTCCATGTTAATATTGAAATATTTAATGCTGTGACAAAGAACAAAATTGACAGGAAGACTGTGAGTCATGTATTAGTATTGTGATCCATTGAGGATGTGGAGAATGATAGATCCTGGGCAATTTAGTGGGAATATTAGCTCTATATAATAAAATCTACTGTAGATAGATCAAATTGTTGAAATATGCCTAAATGTGGAGTTAAATATAAAAATAAAAATAAATAACCTCTATATAACAATAATTGTTGAAAATAACGTGATATAACTTAATGTAATTTCAGAGCCAGAAAGGATCTTAAAATTTATGCATACCTCATTCATTTAACAGATAAGGAAACTTAGATCCAAATGGAGCATTGACTTGTCCACAGTCATATAGATAATTAGTGACTGAATTGAGAGTAAGACTCTAATAGTTTAGAGCATAAAAATTATATGTGATTCAATCAGTGTGGTCCATTGACTGACTAGAAGATAAGAAGTTCCTTCGTTGGTAATGATGTTTATATAATCCAATACTCAGTGGGAGCAGAAGCTAAAAAATGTGGGAGAAATTCCAGTGAAAGAAGGGATGAGATAACAAAGGAAAATTTTCCAACTGTGTGACTTTGTTAAGGTCAATTAATTTCTCTGGGTCTTAATTTCCTCATGTGTAAAAATGAGGTTGGCCTAAATAATTTGTAAAGTCTCTTTTAAGCTTTTAAATTCTGAGCTTCTAAAAATGTGATATTCTATGAAAAAATGAAAGCAGAAACATAGAAAAGGAAAAACACAGAGGTGGCAGACAGCAAAAATGACATACAATAGAAGCAAGATAGAAAGAGTGGTGGAAATTAGATGTGGCAGTGAGTGGAGTAACAATGATTTTAAATAGTCATTAAATATAAATATATGTTTTATATAATATATAATGCATATAGATATAAATAAAGTCATTTAAAAAGACTATTAAAAAGGATGAGTCAAAACAAAGAGTAGCAGAGAATCTAGAATAGTTCTATAATGTAGGGACAAATAATTTTACACATTCTATTACTTATAGACAGTAACATCTGTGCAATTGATGTTTTGCAAAATGGCAAGCTAATTTCTCTTGATTTCAGTAGTCTCAGAAGGCATCTTTGTATTAAATACATTCATAATTATGGCATTTAGTCATTAAAACATTATCTTTTCACTTTTACCTCGCACAATCTTAGCTTCCTTTGTGATTCAGTTCAAATGTCCCCTTAGTACAGAAAGTCTTTTCTGATCACCTTACTTGCTAGTGCTCTTTCTCAGAAATTATTTTGTATATTTTTCCTGTGGATATGAATTTTTCCCCAAATAGAATGTAAGTTCTTTGAGATGAGAGTTTTGTCAAATAGACAGTTTTATTTTTGTCTTTGTATCCATGGCATAGTTATTGGCACATAGTATGTGCTTAATAAGTGTTGAACAAATTGTTTAATTCATACATGGAGAAATATTAACTTATGTTTCTTATGTTGTATTAACTGAGGTGGAGGGATGTAACTGGCATTCTAAAAAGGATAATCAATTAAAATGTTAATGTTTAATCACATCATTAATTTGAAAAATTCCTAATATGGGAATGTGAGTTGCTTTAAAAAAATGTGTGTGTATGTATTTACAAGTGTATTTGTGGGGGATGGAGGTAGAGGTAGGAGACAAGAGACTTGTGATTTAGTATGTTAAAGGAATTCCCAGATTAAAAAGTGAAAATCTTGGTTACAAAAAGTTTTTTTTAATGTCTTATCCAGGGTCACCTATGAGTCAGAAATAGGATGTGTTCCCGATTCCAAGGTCAACTATCTGTCACTTATGTCATACCTTCTTTCAAGTGAGAAATTACTGTATTCAAAAGCAGAAAATACAAGGAAGAGAGAATAGCAGTTAAATTGTTGTCGTTTCATTTAAACCATAAACAAATAAACCTTGAAAGCTGCCTCCTCAGTGGGTGATGTGCTTATTTTGGATTAGTAACCATCATGAGGCACATGATTCAGGTTTTTTTCTCACTCTACCATTTTGTGCTTTTAGCACATAGAATGACTCACAACAAAGTCATAGCAAGACAGATGTTTCAATTTTCTTTTTTCAGGGAAATGAGATGTTTTTGCATTTGCTACAGTGGGACAGCACCTTAGAGTTATACGCTTAAATGATGTAACATTGCCTTATAAAATCACAAGTGCTACACTTTAAGTAACAATAGTTGGAAAGAATTAGCGATTAAATGTTTAAGAGCAATTCACTGGAGAAGGAGTTCTGTAGTCAGCTATGTTCGTTAGATGGGGAAGCATGACAAAACAACTGTTCCAAAAACACTTTTTGTGTTAAAAAATATTGAATTTGGGCATCTTGACTGTAATCAGAATTAATTGAATAAACAAGGTTGAAGTTCACAACATAATGCCTTACAAATGGTTCTATGTTTTATTAGCTTTATGATCTCATTGCTTTGGATTCTACTTCCAAAAGTACGGGTATACCATTGTCTGCCATTCTGTTTCATTCTGTGCAACTCTTCTCCATGTCCTCCTATAAGTCCCTGCCTGGAGGTTTACCTAATGTGATTGAGGTCTTTCTTTGGTTTTCTTGATATTATATATTATAAATGGACTACTGACTATCTTTTGCTTCTATCACACACTACAAATAACTATTTCAAGGGAATGAATAAAATATATAAACTATACTTTAGCTGGAATGCCAGGGTTTGAACACATGTTGTTTGATTAGACAGATGCTATCAGAAATAATTTCTTAGAATATGCTATCAAAAGAAAAGTAGTATAACTAGTGAAGCATCTCATAAGGATCACGATATGTAGTAAACTCTTCTGTGATAAAGAAGTGTTTACTGGCTTAGAATGTTATATCTGAAAGGAAATAATTATATGCATGTATATATGTGTGAGTGTATATATATATATATACACACATGTAGAAATGTGAATATATTTTATATATGTGTCTACATGTGTATGTATGTGGATATATGCGTATATATATGCACGTGTGCATATATAAGTATATCTACACATATATCATATGTAATGACCTTGAAGAGAAATCGATTCCAAGAAATAACTAGCTATTATGGTTTTATAAAGAAAAAATCTATTCAAAATCATCTAATATCATTCTTTGTCAAGGTGACAAGCTTTGATTGAGGAATGAAGACTAGATATATAATAGCTTAAATTTATCAAGACATTTATTTCAGAATTGCATTACACACTCATCAATAAAGTGAGAAAATGTTCCTTATTCGGGTTCATATATAGGTAAAAAGTTATGATAAAAAGTTGTTAGCAATGGTTCACAATTAAGCATAAAATATAAATTAAATATAAATTTCCAGAGTGATGAAAAATTGTTAGATGTGATGATATGCAACTTTATAAAAAACTTTTCTGAAGATTTTAAAGAATATTAAACTATATCTTCAAAGTACTACTAAAATGTTACCCTAATGAAGGAAAATAATGTATGGTCTATGGGGGTGGGGAACATTGGATTTAGAGATAGAGGACTCTGATTAAAAATCTTTGTTCTACCTCAATATTAATACGACCTTGGATTAGTCATTTAAATTCAGCATCCTCAAAATTAGATATTTTAAATAGATGACATGTGAGCTCCTTCTGACTCTAAATCTGTGACTTTCAAGTATATGAAAATACCACTTTGGATCATGTTATTGTTCAAGAGTTTATGATTATAAATGAGAAAATAACTTTCAAAAACCTGTTATCACTTATGTAGTCAATATGTGAAGTGAGAAAAGAACAATTAATGAATTAATATATTATACTTAAATTTTACTGTCTATTTCTAAGATCAATAGTCTGTTTAACTAATGTCTTTTGACTTAACAGAGCTATTAGAAAATGAAAATATATTTGCTGAGCTTGCTTCTCTGATATTAGACATAAGGACTATGAAACTTGAATCACTATTAAATGAAACATATTTTCATTTACTATTTAATTAAATCCAATTGAATTTAATTAAATTAAATTGAAAAAGATTTGGAATCAAAAGACCAAGATCTAAGTTAACTTGGTATTTACTAGCTAAATGTGCTTGGAAAAGTTATTCAATAAATCTAAGTTTCTTCATCTGAAAAATGAGGATAATAATACTTGTGCTACCTAGCTCATAGGTGAAGCTTAAATGTCTATGAAATACTGTTATTAAGTATAAAGCAATATATATATATTATATTTTATTACTTACTTGTTTACTACATAAAAAATTAAATTTCTGGGACCACTTTATTGTTCATGTACATTATTTGTCCAGAAATATGTCCATCAAGAGATGGAGTAGTTTTATTGTTTATTCATTTAAATGCATATTATTCTGGACAATAATTATTCTTTATCTACTTGGTTTTTGTGAGTGTATAATTTTTTTGAGTTGTTGATCTCATTATGCTATGCAATGATATAAGGTTTGATACAATTACCATAATATTAGGAACAAAGAGTGCCATCTCTGGAAGACTACCTTTTTCAGGAAATCCTTGTTTGATTTGGACTCTACATTGGCCAGCCAAATGTAGACTTTTGGCAAGCATATACTTCCCTGTTTTATGTTTCATTTGATGTCAGAAAACTGCCAAAAAAGGGTATCTGTGTTACTATATTTTTTTCAAGGAATATATAAAATATATATATAATATAATATAAAATATATAAAATAAATATATAAATAAAATAATTGCATATGCATGAGATATTTTTACTTAGAAATGAATCCTTCAAGGAGATATTCTATTAAAATAAAAGGTATTACTACCAAGTCAAAAACTTTATTGTAGTCAGTACACAATAAGGAAAATAGATTCTCAGGTTGGTTTACTTTTAGTGATTTGTTTTGATCCTAATATTCTCTCATTAACAAAAGTCCATCATTTTTAATACTGATATTCATCTAAAAATATTGTAGAGTAACAAATTGTGGAATATGACAGTCTCTGCTTAAATAAATTTGAAAATGGCCCAAAGATCAATGGAAAGTTAACATGGTGGGCATGAGAATTCTGCAATATATCACTAACAAATAACTGTAAGAAAGACTTAGTATAAAATACAGGATCAAGGAGATGAATGACTGAAAAATGAGGAAGGTCACTCATGTAGAGTGAAGATACCAGAGGGATACCTACATGTTTCACTGATATCCATACAATAAAGATATAGAAAGGGAGGTTTCTAGTGTGCTCTGTAGATTTCTTCCCAAACCCCATGATTTATTAAAGACATGTTGGGAAGGATGAGAAGGCATGGATGGGTTATGATCTTCTCAATAGAGATAATGGTCATAGTTACTATATGCTTATGCATAAAAGAACTACTGCAATAAATAGAGGCCCTGAGATTTGAGTTCCTGGTCCTCTGTTTAAGAAAAGGGTGCAGTGCCTATTATCTATTATCCCCCAGATACCCTGCATATGGATCATCATTCATTTTTCCCCAGGAAACTCATTAATGGGGAATCTCATACTGCAAAATAGAATCTGTCTGGTATTCACATCCTGGCCGCACTCTCTATGCCTATGAATATATCCTCTGACTGGAGGGCAGGACCATGAATTCCAGGACTATTAATTAAGAAAGGGGCTCAGCACAATTTTCTTTTTGTTTATTATTATAGCTTTTTATTTACAAGATATATTCATGGGTAATTTTTCAGCATTGACAATTGCAAAACCTTTTCTTCCAACTTTTCCCCTCCTTTCCACCACCCCTTCCCCCTGATGGCATGTTGACCAATACATGTTAAATCTGTTAGAGTATAAGTTAAATACAATATATGTATACATGTCCATACAGTTATTTTGTTATACAAAAAGAATCCAACTTTGAAATAGTGTACAATTAGCCTGTCAGCACAATTTTCTTACGCAATGCCATCAGTTACCCTAGTTTGAGGCACTTTAGATTTCTCCAAAAAGTCTTCATCCACACAGGGCATTTAAGTCCCTTCCCCTACTCCAACTTTTCAATTTCCTTTTGTGTGAGGTGTACCCTCATTAGATTGTGAGGTGCTAGAGGCAAGAGCCAGCCTTTTTTTTTCTTTAACTTGTATCTACAGATCCTAGCATAGTGCTTGGAATATAATAAATGTTTATTAACTGACTAGAAGTAATGAAACATATGTAAAGCTTTATGGTAGGTGATGAGAGAAGATTTAAAAACAATTAATTATATATGATTCTGGACCATCATCATAATGCTGCTATATCAGTTCTAGTAGATAAACTGGTAAAACAATTTAAATAATTATTAAAATGTACTATTTACCTAAGTGGAGAAGTACAGATAATAAAATGTAGAGTCACATCTATTAGACAGTGTAAGACATACAGTTCTTGCATACTGTTCTTTCTATATATTGCCTTTTGAGTATTCATAATCATTTTTGGCAGTCCACCTTCTTTACCCTGCCCCCTTCCCCCGTTACATAGAGTGTGGATGGTTTTTGGCAGGATTGCTTAGACTGGGGGCTGATTTTTGTTTATAAATAGAAAATAAACTCTGCAGTGGAGTTAGAGTAGTAGGAGGTTTTCTATTTTCAAAGATGTTAATGCTGTTAATGACTTGACATATTTGTTTAACTTTCACCTTCAGTTAAAGGTACATTTTTGTTTTTCATCTCTATATTTGTGTCCATGCAATTGCAGAGTGACCAAGACCTTTCCCTTTAATTTGATCAGTTTGTTTATCTCTCTGTCTTTCCGGACATTTACTTTATAGCACAAAAGCTGTTTATCCTACAAGAGAAGTTGAAATGAAGATTCAATTTGATTAAATAGAGACTGTTCTAGCTAAAAGTTTGAATCTTAGTGAATAACAATTTGCCTGACAGAGTTAGAACTCAGTGGAAGAAGTAAAGATCAAGCAATGAAATAGAAGATACAACAGAAAGGAGTAAGGGAAGATGAATCAGGAAAAGGAATAGTTGCAATACATTTTATTAAAGCTTAAAAATAAAATGAACAAATTGTTTCACAGATAGTGTTAGGCTTATTGCTAGACTGGCAAAGGAAGTAGAGGAAAACACATTGAAAATATTATTTTTATTATTTTAATAATTTATGTAGGAATCACAGTAGCAAGATCTGCAATCTGTTAGTCAGAAGCATTTGCCAGCTGGTGTCATCATGGAGCAACCATTGTAGGATACAGACACACATGGTTTTCCTTTCTACCTGGACAAGATTCAATTTTAGAAGGTTTATATTGTTTACCTTGAAATTTGGTCTTGCAAATGAGGGAATTTATTACAATGACATTAGAACTCTGATCAGAGTTCAAAAGTCATTATACAGCTATAAGAGTAAGACCACAACTATGAATGATTGTTTTATAGAAGTAAATAGAGAGGAAAAAATAACAAATCACTTGTGCAATTGTTTGAACTAAACATGGAATTTTTAAAATTTTATCCTTTATTTTTATTGTCTAGATTTGCTCTAGCCTGATATAATCCCACTTCATATTTATACTGATGAAAGCCATACAAAATGCAGACAAAGCATTATTTTAATTTGTCAATGCTTTAATATTTTGATAAGCAATATAACTTTTATATTTGGCCTAATGAAGTTTTGTTCCCAAACACCTATTCCACAATTCTTATCTAAAAGCTAAGTATAGCTATTAAATATATATTAATAATAAAATAATAGATATTAAATATAAGATTATGTTTGCCTTTTGAAACATGAATTGGTATTAGTATTAATATTATTAAGTAATAATACTAATATTAGTGCTAATATTATGAGTAAGTAGTTATAGTATTAATAGATTATTATTAAATATTATTAGTAGTATTACTATTATTATTAACTAGTATTAATCCCAAGGAACTTGTGTTTTGGAATTAATGGTAACTTCCTTTATTTGCAATTGCCTCCTTATATTTGTTAGTCTATTGGCTGAGCCATCAAGGCAAAAGGGTATTCTTTTAAAGTTTGACTGCTGCTTCCCTGTTCTTTCCTGTCTTTTGATTCAAATAGCTGCAGGAGTTAAAAGATCAGTAAGTAATGGGCTCTGCTCCTCTTTGCTAAGTGAATAACTGAATTTTTTAGAACAAGAGGTCAAATTTCTTTTAAAATATTAACAGTGGAGGAAGACCACATACAAAAGTTAACAGTACAGTGGTGTGGAAAGAACTGGGCAGTAATACTTGGATTCTAGGCTTAGCTCTACACCTACCTCAATATATGCTCTCACACAAAGCATCAGATTTTTTTGTATTTGTTTGCTTAGCTCTGACTTTTAAGGAGGGAGCTAGTGTGATATATTGTGAAAAACACCAGTTTAGGAATCAAAATACCTGAGTAAGATATGCCATTGATCCCCTTATGAACTATGGAAAGTTGGTTAAATTAAGAGGACTCTTTCAACTCTTACATTTTATGATTCTCCCAATACTACAATCCTTTCTACATATCAAGTCAATTGTGAGAAGACAATCAATGGCTCTGGAAAAGCTTTGTGCTCTCCATATTGTTACTAAAACCAAAGACAACATTAGAAACACAATTTCCCCATTCTGAAATTTGCATTTTTCTGTGCTAAATAGGTTTCTAAGGCCTTAATTATCTTTTTTTTTTACTTACTCTAGTATAAAATGATATAGAAATTTATTACATTTTTATCTGAGGGAAGCAAAGACATGGTTAACAATATGTATTTAGGAAATGCTAATGTGTTTCATTGAGTTTTTGTTACACCATTTTCTTGCTGTGGAGAATATTGCAATGTGATTAACAGGATTTTATAGATAAATGAGAAAAAAATATGGAAGAAAATGAGCTATAAGGAGCTAATTCATCTCTCCATACCTTTGCTACCCGACTCTTGGGTAGCTTTATCATTGTCCATATAGTTGAAGATACAGGAAAGACAATGGAGCAATAATAGAGCTTTTATGTAACAAATCACACCCAAAAAAGGAAAATAAATAAGCTTAATTTTATTCAAAGCTTATTTTAAGCTTACTCTGAAAGAGTAAGCTGCCGTAGCACTTATTAGCTGATCTTGGGTCTTGAACCTTCCCCTCCGGTTGCTGGAAACCAGTGCTTTGATCTACACCCAAGGGCTTCATCTTCTTCAAGCCAGGTACTGGTAACAGGAGGAAGAGCTTCAGTTCCTGGCCCCTCATAATGCCCCACCGACCCTACCCCCTCTTCTATCCAGCACCACAATTATTATTTTTCAAAAATAGGGGAAAAACTAAGGGTATAGGAATATACAACAATCCAGGGACATGAGAGTATTATAAATGCAGTTTCTGCTGTGGGTGTTCCTGGATCTTAAAGAAGTCAAGCTAGCTTCTTATGATGATGAGAGGTTGCATTTGAATACTAGGCTGACTGAAAGGGAGTATATGAAAAAGGAGTCGATAGAGCCATAACTCTCATTGCTCTCTGCATTAAAAACTATCTTCTATTTAGATTTCAAGGTCAGAATAATGCATAAATGTAGAAAACTAAGGACTCTAATGATAGTGTATTTTTTCCAATTTTGATGATGTATAAGACAGTAAATGCTTTATTCCACAAGCATTAGTTAATTGTGTGCTTTGAACAATAAATCCTTTGTGCCAAGCTCAGGAGAGAAACAAGACATGGTTCCCAGTCTCTAACATAGGTGATAAGACACATACTATAATGCAAATGAGGATATTTGTAAGAATATGTTTAAAAAAAAAAACCCAAAATCTTGAATATTAGCTCCTGAAATTACCTCATTCTTCAAATGAGTAAACTAAGAATGTAAGTCAATTGACTTGTCCAAAGTGACTAAGTCTAGTAAATGGTAAAGCTGGAAGGGGAAACCAGATTTCCCCGATTCTAAACGCAGTACTCTTCCCATTGCATTGTGTCTCTCTGAACACAGAGATTTAATTTTTAAAAAATAATAATTAATGAAGTCAGAGCTTAATTAAAACTAAATGAAATATTTACTCAACTCTTTTCTAAGATTTTTTAAAAATAGTGCTTCAACATCTTAGTAAACCAGTTTTAATGCTAAAATATATTTGAAACTAGAATATAAGTTTCTTGAAGACAAGAGGGATGTTTTGTATGGTAATTACACCTCAAAGCACAGTATATTTGCATATAGTACATGCTTAGGAAAAAAAAGGTGCTTGAATAAATATTAAGTCCAAGTAAGTTAAATGACCAAAGATACCCCTTTCCTTTCCAAAGCTTCTAAGATGCTGGGTTGTAGTTTATGGAAAACATTAAAATTTTAACATCAAAGTCAGATTTTCTTTGTGGGCAGATAGCCAAACTCTAGAGATGAAAAGAAAAAAAATTAGTCTCTTGTAAGTTTCCATTGCGGAGAAGAGGCCAGCCACCACCTGGCCTGAAAGCGAGTGCACTATCTCCTCCTCTGGGAGTCTTCTGCAAACAAGTCTTGGCTAGCGGGCAGGTGTCCGATCCTGCAACTAAAACTAGTCAGGTTTGTGTCTGTGCTCACACCAGGGAAGCTGCCTATTTAAGACATCTTAAATTAATGTTTCTAACACTTGCATAAGATTCCCACTTAGTTCATCTCCTTAATCTTCAAACCCCCTTATTTAGTGTCCAGGGGACAGAATTCTCCTCTCCGCTTCCTTCCTACCCTCCCGAAACCACTAAAATCCAGCAGACTTGGACTCCTCCCCTGGAAACTCCTCCAGGGCTGGGGAAAGGCTTGGCGCATGCTCCGTACCTTGGGCAGGTTTTTGCTGCGGGTAGGTCTCCTTGTCACACCGGCTGGTGGGTAGCAGCGGTGCCAGGCTTTCGCGAGCGCGCGCGCGCGCTTGTGTGTCTGGCTGACAGACCTGAAGCAGCAGTGGGACTTCTCCGAAGAGGCGGTACACTGACTCGCCTGAGGCTCCTTTCTCTCTCGCTCTCTCTCTCTCTCTTCCTCCTGCAAGGGCTCATCTGCAAACTTGCAGCGGGGGCTGGCAGCTGAAAGCCAGTCAGCACGCAGCTCGGGGCTCTCCTTGCCCCAAGGCTCCCCAGAGTGGGAGGGTGCCTGGAGAGAGCAGAGGCTAGGGCGGGTGGGGCACTGTGAGGGGCCAGGGGCCGAAGCTCCTCCTCCTGTTCCTGGTACCCGAGCTTGCTCTTGAAGAAGATGAAGCTCCTGGGTGTGGGTCGAAGCACTGATTTCCAGCAACCAGAGGGGAAGGTTCAAGACCCAAGATCAGCTAGTAAGTGCTTGAGAGCCCGAGGCAGGCTGACTCCCTGAGGCGCATTTCTGGTCTGAGAGACGCTGGATAGCTCCCTCCTTCTTTGGCTAGGGGCAGTACTAACGGTCTTGGGGGTCCAAGGGGAGAGTAGAGAGGCAGTCCCTTTTGAGCTCTGGAACAGTCTTCGCGTAGCCGCCGCCCCTCAGTGCCGGGAACAGGCACCTCATCTTCGTCGTCCTCCTCTTCCTCCTCCGCAGAAGCGGTGGGCTAGGGGACCCAGGTTAGCTTCTCCACTTCCTTTTAGTCCCGCGGGAGCCAGCAGCAGCGAGTCACCAGAGCGCCGGAGTGCAGCCAGCCAGCCAGACGCCTTTGCGGGGGGTCCCGCCTGCCTGGCCACAGGGGGATGGAGGTGCGGCGGGCTCCGAGCTGCAGCCCGGAGTCCAAACTTAAGCGCGGGCTTTCCGTGGAGCAGCTGCCGCCGCCCCCCCTACCGCCGCTGCTTCGCCTTCTGGCCTGAGAGCAGGACCATGGATGAAAGATTCAACAAGTGGCTGCTCACGCCGGTGCTCACGCTCCTATTCCTGATCATCATGTACCAGTACGTGTCCCCCACCTGCACCAACTCCTGTACCAACTTCGGGGACAAGTTCCGCGCTGGGGAGTCCGGACAGGTTGCAGCTGCCCCAGCGGGTCCCCGAGAGGACCAGCAGCAACCGCCACCCCCGGACCAGCAAGCCGAGATTCCCGGGGCACCGGCGGCACAGCTCTCCGGGCCAGTTCAGGAGGCGGAGGAGGAATTCGAAGAGTTGGAAGAAGAGGAGGAAGAGCAGGATCGAGAGTCCCCGGACAATGGCTCTCTGCCCAAATTTGTGCCCCGCTTCAACTTCTCGGTGAAAGACCTGACTCGTTTCGTTGATTTTAACATCAAAGGCCGGGACGTGATCGTCTTCTTGCACATCCAGAAGACTGGGGGCACGACCTTCGGGCGGCATCTGGTGAAGAATATCCGGCTGGAGCAGCCCTGTAGCTGCAAGCCTGGCCAGAAAAAATGCACCTGCCACCGACCCGGCAAAAAAGAGACGTGGCTTTTCTCGCGCTTCTCCACAGGCTGGAGCTGTGGGCTGCACGCAGACTGGACAGAGCTCACCAACTGTGTGCCGGCCATCATGGAGAAGAAGGACTGCCCTCGAAACCACAGCCGCACCAGGTACGGTCACTCTTTTTCGGACACTTTCCTCTTCTCCACGCAATGATTTGTCACCTTTCTACCCTTGTCTGATTTCTTGGACACAGGGCAGTTTTACTCCAGCACGTGTGTTGGACCAAAGTATTAACTTGCTCTTGGGAGTGGGGATAGTTGAAGGAGGGAAAAGGGAACTCTTGGTGACTCACTGGTCTTAAGCTCACTCCTCCCCCTCCCCTTTTCTCTTAGTCAAAGATAGTTAGAAAGACTGGGGTATATATGTATTATGTATTACTTGTGGGCTTCTTGGTTCAAAGGTGAAGGGTTAGCTCTAGGAGACTTGTGCATAATCTTCCAAGACTGTCAAGAAAGCAGATAAGAAGTAAAAAAGGTTGTATGTGTGGGAAATATAGAGTGGAACAACTGCTCCTCAGATATGCTAATAGCCTGTATGCTGGATGTCCCAGGTGGAAAAAAAAAAAAAAAAAAAAAAGACAGAAAACACTTCTTGTATAAGTGGCTCTCAGCCATTGTGGCACAAGATGGTATTCTTTCAGAAGAGGAATTCAAGCTCTTGTTTTTCCCTGACAGACTGAGGGTTGAGCTAGTCCAAGCTATTGGGCATCTAGTGTTTTGGACTCATGATGCTGCTCTTAGCAAGAAGCTTTGCATTTGTTTATGCATGTCTTGAACAAATATTTATTGAGTACCTACTCTGTGCCTGACACTGTGCTAGGTGATTACTGGGACATGGATGAGTAACACTGTCCTTTTCTTCTTACATATAAGTGATTAATTTTCTTTTAAACATACTGTTAGGAATTAGGAAACTTTTACATTTGAATAGCCAATGAAAATGCTTACTCTATTGCCATTCTTTGAGAAGGGCATGGGCAAAGATTTTTGGGTGGATACTTTTCCTGCATACTACAGTTTTGATACTGTTCTCAATCCTATTCTTTCTCTTTAAAAAATGAAGTATTATTTCAAACTGTTTTAACAGTACTGTTTCTGAAAATTTTGTGGTCAAGAACAACAAATTTAAAAGCTCATTCTTAATTTGTTTAAAGCAGATGGTTTTCTCCTCCCCTCCACCCCATTTAACACTTGCAGAAATCCTTCAGTAGCTAGCTGGAAGCTACCCAGATTTAGGAATTCAGCACCACTGGAGCATCTAATTCTACCTCATTCCTCTGAGAATGAACATAATTTCATTATGGGAATTTTACCGTGGCAGTTTTTCAAGGACCTTTGTTTCTCCCATTTAAAAATAGGCCTTTGTCAGAATAAGAAATGGCTTGAAATTTAAAATGAAGGTCATAGGATACTGGCTAACTTCTTGCTTAGTGCATTTATTAAATCTTTTTCACAAAGATTTGTGGCTATATATGGCATTAGACTATCACATTCATACTTTCAAACTTTGCTTCTCAATAAATTACTACTTCAGAACATGATAAATATTAATACTCTATTTTTCAAGTCAGTGTTACACTTTTTTCAGGAGTTCCTTGCCACTTATCTTCCTTTGGCCTTTACCCTTTTAATATAGTATTCTGATCTTTTCAGAATTAATTTTGTGTTAAACCAAAACATTTATTTATCTCCCTCTTTTCAACAGTGCATTATAGCATAGTATTCAAGCACCTTAATAGGGACATAGTTTTGTATCTGGAAGGGGCCTTTGACATCATCCATTTTAACTGCCTCATTTTGGAGATCCAAAAACATCTGTGTTTATGTTAGTGACATAACTTAGGCCACAGCAATAATATGTAGAACAGCAAGCATTCAAATACAGGTCCAGTTCTCTTTCCATTGCACAATGCTAGGACAAGAAGAAATTTCCAACAGACATGGGAATCTTGACTAAAGTGTGAAATGATGCTGAATGCTAGAAGTAGTAAATGCCATATAGATAACTGCATTCTCTACAAATAGCACAGTCTTCTTTCTACAGAAAACCCTCCATTTCTTTCTATATTTTGGCTGAGATTTTCACATATGTAACAAAATTTTCCCAGCACATGCTTTCTATTGAGCATTCATTTTCTTTTTTACCAGTTATTCACAATATATATATATATATATATATATATATATATATATATATATATATATATATATATATATATATATATATATATATATATATATATATATAAATCTTGAATTACAGGTCTGATCACTGTATTCTATCTTTCTCCTTGTTTTTGATTTTTATAGTGTTATTTTCGTCCCACTTTTTATGGTGCCTTGGGATATTCCCATTTCTCTCTTACTTAAGTGCCAAGGGAAAGAATTGTTCTGTTTTATTTGGGAAGTACTGAATTATGGGACTAGGGGAGCGTAGGTGATGAGGTGATAGCAGTAGCTAAAAATTGTGACTAGCCATGGTAGTGTAGTTATAATTATTTACCACCCTTTAAAGTATCTATATACAGTTTTCTATGATCTACTAGATTACCCTCAATAATGGAGGATGCAAAATCATCTACAATAGAAAATCGTAGATAATCTATTTTTGTATGGGGAACAAGATAATTGTTTTTACTTGAGGAACTCTTAGGGCTGGCCAAAGTCAAAATTATAAATTGGATGAAGTTAATTTTCAGATCCATCCTTTCTGTATCTCCTTCTTCTCCCCATCTAAGAATACCCCATGTTAATCTGATTATTCCCTCATTTAACCTCTTTATTTGAAAGGATCTGATGAAGTCATTCACACTAAGCTTTAAGTGACTTATAGTTCCCTGTTATTCCTCCTAAGCATACATGGCCTTTTTGCAGACTTTAAAATGTTAAATGTGGAATTTAAGATATGATTCAGGGAGTTATTTGATAAGGTTGGGGAGGGCAAGAATCCTTTCCCAATGCCCCTGGAAGTCTCCTATATAGAAGATTGTCTATTGTGGCAAAGCCAGTCTTAATGAATGGTCAGGATAGTAGTGAGAATAGCTGAGAAGAATAGTAATTACTTCTGTAAAATGAAGATAATAATATTTGCCCTTACTTTGAGTTCAGGAAAGTCTGTCCTCTACCTTAAACTCCACATATATGTGAGCTTAAAATACCTGGAGGGGCAGACAATAGGGAGTATAGTTGGGATGAATAAAGCTAGTCTTGCAAAGTATCCTGGGAAATTCTGTATTACTGGGACCCTAGTAATAGCTACTGATTATACTGAATGTCAATACCTGGAGTGGGGGAAAATATCATCTTGGTGTTCAAAAATAGGACAAATGTTCCAGTTTTTTTCTGACCTACTGTGCTGGTAATCAACTGGATAGAAATGGTGGGGAAAATCAGCTGTTGAATGTGATAGAGAGGGTGAATGAAGCTCAAGTACTGATTGGTCTCAGCTGCATATAGTCTTACTTATCTAGATTATTTAGTGTGGAGATAGCTAGAAGTAGTTCTATACTACTTTTCTTGATCAAATTACAGTTGTTTTTATACTTGCAATATTTTTAGTCTTTTATCAGATTACTGTTGATTTCTGCCCATCTTTTTTTTTTCTACTTCTGGTATCCTTTGTTAAATAGTGAACTCCTTGAGGTCAGGGACTATTTCTGACTTTGTTCAGATTAGGGCTTGACATATATTCCATACCTAATAGATAATTGCTGACTTGACTTGGAGTATCTCTCACTTTGAATATTTTCAATGTGTTACTACATTATATTTTTTATCTTTATCTGTATAAGGGTACTTTAGTTAGTTCTTTTACTTTTCACATTTGGTATTTTGGGGGCTTTTTTACTTTGCTTTATGTATGAAACCATATATATTATGCTGCTCTTTCTCAATTCATTTTTTTACTTGTTTCCCCTTATTTCTTTTCTAAATATATGGGGCCTCGATTCCTTTTTCTTCTTTTTAAAAAATTGTATGTTTATATTCATCTGTTAATAATGCTACAAAGACTTTTTTTCTTCCTTTCCTTTTTTGGTGATTATTCTTTGCTATATTTTCTCCACTTCTCCTTTTCTTTTTACTTTAGTTTTTGACACATAGCTTTAAATTAAGTTTTGCAACTCAATTTTGCTCTATAGATGAGACTTAAGTGAAGGGATAGTTATCATTTAGCCCTTGGGCAATTTCTCTACAATGTCTCACTGTTAACCTTTTATTTTGAAACTATGCATGGTGGTCTCTTTTGTAGAACAGAGGTGATAATAAACTGAAATAAAGAGTTTCTTTCTTTTGAAGATATCATAGCATTTACTTGTTCATTTTAACTCCTTGCTTTTGTCTTGTTTCAATGATTGTAGAATTTTTGAAACAGACCTTATAGATCATCTTATCCAACAAGTTACTTTTAGAAATAAAGAAACTGAGGTCCAGGAGGTTGTTACTTATTCAGGGTTTTACAGCAGGAAAATAGCAGAGCTGAGCCTTTTTAAAAATAGTAATAGATATAGACAACTTTAAAGATTTATCTATGTCATCTCATTCAAACCATATAGTAAGTTACTGAGGCTGGTATTTTCAGTAATGCCTACATCTACGACTATATTTACATGTATATAATAACTGTATTATATGTTGATATATGACATATAGTATATACTGATAAATATCAATATATAATACTAATACCTGTCTATATATCTATATACATATATATATTTATTTATCTATAAATCTGTCTATCTAATAAAATTGATAATACCTACCTCTGTGAATTCCTATATGGTTCTATAAATATAAATCTGTATTTATATATTTTACAAACTTTAGTGTACTCTGTGTAAGTCATAAAGATATGAACTTGCAATTATTTTAGCCAAGTAGCCAATCATATTATATGCTAATTATATATATATGCATATGTATACTTACGTATGTGTTTGTGTGTATCTGTAGCTCTATATCTATGTATCTATTCTGCCTTAGTAAGTTGCTTTATATCTTTGAGTCTTTTGATTTTTTGATCTTTATGTCTCTTGGAATCTTTTGATTTTAAAGCAAGGCGTTCATTCCTTTATTTATTATAATACTTCCTATTTCAGCTTCAATTTCTTTTCCCTACTATGGAAAATACAGTAGATGGATGGAAGAATCATTCAGGTTTGCCAAAACATAAAATTGTTAGGTCATTTTGTCTCTAGAATCAATAAAGGAAAAATTAAGCCATGATTTCATAGAATCAGGATTCCATCATAGTTATTATGAGTTTTGCATATGAGGTACTTAATAAATGTTTATTGAAATGAATAACTTCAATTCAATTACAATCTTGAAAACTAATTAGTTCCTGGAAAAAAACCAGTCAATCAATATATTTCCCATAAACAGCATTTTCCAAGGTGTTCTCTGGATTCCTTCAATGTAAGGATTCCATGTCCATATTTCAAAATTAGCAATTTTTTTAGTGTGAATTTGAAAAAAAACATGGTAGATATTTCAATGAGTCTTGGGATGATCTTTTAGGGAAAGTAGCATCATCATTCTATGGCAGATGTTTCTTATTGCTGACTCTTGCATTATCTTTATGAAATTGTTTGTTACTCTTTCAACAATTTTATGAGTAGACTGGACAGGTGCTGTTGTTGCCATCTTATAATTAAGGCAAATGAGGCTCCAAGAGGTTAAATGACTTCACTAAGGTTGCAAGTCAGTAAATGACTGTGCCATATTTTCAGATTTCTTGGCCAAGGTTCTATCCATTGTAGTTTCCTGCCATGGGATCATAGTAATGATGGGCTTGAAAATAATCTTCAGAACTTTCATTTATCTTTCTGCCTTTAGATCTGCCTAACTTTTCTAGATAGATGAGTATCTTTTCCCATTTTGAAAACATTGTATAAGAATATAAAATTTATATGTTTGCTTTCTAAGGACTGGGATAATGCTTTCTGTTGTGATCCATTGATACAGTTTTAGGGGCTTCTGTGATTGTATGGTAAATGTTAATGAATGACTAAGTATTCTTCTGAAAGGTAATTTTTCACTTTGAGGAGTTCTGACTTAGAAAATTATTTATTCAAAGCACAATTCCATATCAAATTCTAACTGGTCCTTAAAGTAGAGGCTCTGTTAACTCTGGGTCAGATCTTTAGAAAAGGTAGCCTTCCTGAGAATGCTTGGATAAAGAAGGATTCAGGTTACTACTGCTCTGAAAGACTTCTTTCCCTTTGTTAAAGAGATTGCTTTTCTACAGGGAAAAGCAATTTTCAAGCTGTTACGACATTCTTATCCAAGCTTCTGGGTTTCATAAATCTTTGAATTTAGGAACAAGAGGCTAAGAACAAATCACGACAGACTAATCCTTTTCCTTTCCTGGTTTTATAGGCTGATAGATCAGGGAATATTGTCATATATTCTAATTGTTATGCCTTTTAGACATAGATTTGATAAGCAAGCATTCAATTTTTATCCAAGTCATTCATAAAATTAACACTTTTGGCATTGTTGTTTAGCTCTAGATTTGTCTAGCTTTTATTATCATCCAACAAGGTATTTTACAAAGTCTTCCAAGAAATCCTTATAGATAAGATAAAGACATACAGCTTGGGTAATAATACACTTAGATGAAGCCATACTTTCTTAAACAACAGTTTCAAACTAATATTAATTAATGGGTTAAATAATGTAAATGAATGTCTAGTAATATTTGGGGCTTCATACTTATCAATGATTTTATCAATGACTTGAGTGAAGACACTTGTTCAGTCATTCCACAAGGCTTTTTTAAAAGAACTTTATTCATGTTAAGGACTGTGCTAGGTTTCAGGTATAAAAAGACAAAATGAAGCTTTCAGGTACCTTATGTTCCTGAGAGGAAGGCAGGAAAGAAAGAAACATGCATACAAATATTATATGTAAAATTTAAAACAAAATAGAAAATCTATAAGGAAGCAAAGAAAAGTTGGGTAGCTTTGAAAACAATATGAAGTATTTATTATATAGGTTTTCTTGAAATGGAAATTTATTGATTTATATTGAATCCTCTCTTTATCAAATACTGGATTACTATGGTTATTTCCTACTGTGTATTAGGTACATAATCTATTTCATTGATCCACCACTCTATTTCCTAGCCAATACCAGATTATTTTGATAATAGAGTTTTGTAATAGTTTGAGATCTGTTACTGCTAGAATACTTTTTTTCATATTTGTTTTCCTTGTTTCCCTTGATATCCTTGACCTTTTTTTACTTCCAGTAGAATTTTGTCATTTTTTCTAGTTCAACAAAATAATTTTTGGACTGGCATGGCACTAAATAAATTAACTTAGGGATAATTATAATGTTTATTATGTTAACTCAGCCTATTCTTGAGCAATTAATATTTCTCCAGTTGTTTAGATCTGTCTTTTTGTTATATGAAAAGTATGGTGTAATTGTGTTCATATTTCTGAGTTTGTCTTTGCAAGCAAGTATTTTATGTTGACTGGAGTTATTTTAAATAGAATTTCTCTTTTTAACTCTTTCTGCTTAAACTTTGTTGTTTCATGTGTGTGTGTGTGTGTGTGTGTGTGTGTGTGTGTGTGTGTGTGTTAATGATTTATGTTGGTTTATTTATATCATATAATTTGCCAAAGTCATTTCAATAATAAGTTTTTTAATTGATTCTCTAAGAATGCCATCATATCACATGCAAAAAATGGTAATTTTGTTTCCTTATTGTCTATTCTAATTCTTTCAGTTTCTTTTTCTCATATTATTGTGAAAGCTAGTATTTCTAATATAATGTTGCAAAGCTTCTTCAAATATGGATTGTGAACTCAAATGGGGTTGAAGATGGGAGAATGAAATTGTGGTTTATTATCAGCAAATGATTGATTTGCACATCTATTTTATTTACTTATACATCCAGGTTTATATAAGAATTTCTTGGGCAAAAAGGGATTGTGAGTAGAAAATATTTAAGAGGCCCAGGAAACTTGAATAGTAGTGGTAATAATGGTTGTCCTTACTTCATCCTTGATCTTATTTTGAAGATTTCTGGCTTATATCCATTCCAGAAAATATTTGCTGATTAAAAAAATTTAAAAATACTAATCATTTTAAGAAAAATATTTCTATGCTTTCTAGCATTTTAAATATAAATGAGTATTTTATTTTTTCATAATCTTTTTCTATATCGAGATAATTATTTTATTTTTATTCTTTTTGTTACCAATATGGTGTTATACTAATAGTTTTTCTAATATTGTACTAGTATTATATTCTTGGGTACACCCACCCAGCCATATTATATGATTTGTGTGATATACTGCTGTAATCTTCTTCCTGGTATTTTATTTATTTTTTTGTATCAATATTAGGGAAATTGGTCTATAATTTTCTTTCTTTTGCTCTTCTTGGTTTAGGTATCAGCACCCTATTTACGTCCTAAAAGGAATTTGGTAAAACTCTTCCAAATCCTAGTGGATTTTTGTTCCTCTTTTTACTATTTGGTCTATTCTCTTTTTAAAAAATATATTATTTTCTTCAATATTTGAAGAGTGCCTCAATAACCAAGCTTTTGGCTTTCTTTTAACAATTTTCTTCTATCATTCTCACCCCCCCAATTTTCCTTTATATCTATTTGATTTTCAAACTCATTTTAGGAATGGATGTTAGACTTTTGTTCAATTCATATTTTTCTTTGAGCAGATGTTTTCACTTTGATGTCTTCTGTGTTTGTATCTTGATCTTCCCTGTTACCATAGTAGCTTATAATATCGTTTCCTTTTTTTGCTGTTGTTTGCTTATTTGTTCAATTTATTTCTTTGCTTTGAACTTTATCTTAAAGTTGGTCTCTGTAAGCTTCAGGTTTTTCATGCTACTGTTTTCAGAACTACTTCTGAGGATCTACACATTTTTAGTGCTTTCAAAGTAGTATGTTCCAAGAAGAAGTATGGTTTTCTTGGTCTGTACTCTCATCTTTACTTAGAAAAGGATCTTACTCCTAAGTGCTATTTGTTCTTCTTGGACCTGGAACCATTATGAACACATTTTTTGCTACTTTATGAGTGACCACAAGCACTATTATCCAATATAGAGCCATGATAAGAACCTATACTCCTCTGTAGCATCAAGTTCTATCATTTTTTGTTCCTAAATCTGTGACTAGGCCCTCTATGCCCCTGTTCTCCTGTAGTTGCAAATGCTAGTGCTTCTTTTCAAGCTGGAATTATTACCCAGAACTAGATATAGGCAATGTCAACAAAAAAAAAATCTTGTGTAATTTTTTTCTGAATAATTTTCCAACCTTCTTACTGTCTCTAGGTTGAGAGCTCTGGAAACTTCTTCTACCACCTATTGATCTTGCCATAGCATGTCTCATTTTAGGCTAGCCCCAACTCCAGTGTCACAGAGCTCTTCCTCCTGTCTCTTAAATTATTTTGGGTTTAAAAATGTCTCATCTTCATCTTTTGTTGGTATGCTATTTAAGGTATTATTTTAAAATTGTTTGGAGGGGAATGCTGGGAGAGTTCAGCTGAGTTGCATCTTGGTTCCCCTTTATTTGATTTTAGACTCTGACTCTGCAATTTCTGTGGCTATAACCATGTGATTATTTGTGCCTTGTGTTTGGCCATAAACGTCCAAATTTTCATGTTTCCGAGCATGGGCATTTAATATCAACAATAACAGATTATTTAGCTTCTTACACTTTTCCACTAAATGAAATTCAATTGAAATATCAGGAGAAATGATTTAAATGTTTATTATTAATTAAAAATCAGAAGGCAGAATATTGAGCAAGATTTTTCTAGCACTGCATTCTCTGTCACTAATAGAAGCATTATATATCATAGCTTATATAAACCTTAAGTCTATGTTACCTTCACTTTCAATGTACAATGATTCTGGCTGTTAAAATGATCCAGATCATTAACTTCTGGAAATTTTCTTATGAAAATTAATTGATTGCATTTGTCTTCCTTCTGGCTTTGAACTGTGCGTTGCCAACTTTCTTTTGTCAGTCAGTCAATCAGCTAATATTAGCTGAGCATTTTCTATTTGCCCAAACATGATGATAAATACTGAGAATACAGAGAAAAGGCCTAAGATTGTTCCTATTCTCAATAAGGAAGACAACTTGAAAACAACTATGTACAAACAAGTTACATGTAAAATAAATTGGAGATAATCAACAGAGGGAATACATTAGTATTAAGATTGATAAGATGAACAAGAGTGAGGAAGAAACCAAACAACAGACTATTCAAATAATCTAAACTTGAGATAATGAAGAGATCTTATCCTGCACCAATGAGGTGGCACATTGTATATAGTGCCTGACCTGATATTAAGAAGATCTGAGTTTGAGTTTTGTGCTTACTAGCTATGAGATCATGAGTAAATAATATAAACTCCTTCAGCACAGAAGGCATTTTATTTTATATTGCCTATAGTGTGTGCTTAGTGCATACTTATTGAACGATTGAATGAATTAATGAATGAGACCAGTTAATAAGATATCACTGCAAACTAGTTTTCAAAGACAGTGAGATACCATGCTAATCTGCTCCTATTATTTGTTATGAACAAACTAGATTTTTTGATTCATTGTTTTCAAAGTGAAAAACAGATGCTAAAAAGTTCATCTTATATAATTTTTTTCTTCAGCTGTAAAAGTGGGTTGGAGAATAAATTTTTAAAGTTTTAAATACCAAGTTCAAAAGTTTGTATTTTATCATAAAAACTACAGGAAGTTACAAAAGATTTTTAGGAGGATAGTGATGTGATCAGAGATGAAGTTTAGAAAGATTATGTTGTCAACTATTCAGAGAATGAATTAGAGAAAGGAGAAGTAAGCATGTTAAGCTCTTTTTGGATTTCAAATTTATTATCTAACATATTAGATATTCTTCTTAGCTTCATGTCGTCTATAAGCTTCATAAGCATTCTGTTTATAACTTTATTTGAGTTATTGATTAAAATTGTCAAACAGAATTGGGCCAAGCTCAGTGCATTCCATTAGAGATTTTCTTCTAGGTTAGGAATTCCTACACTAGAGTCCAGTGGTTTCATGAATAGAGGGTCTATAAAATTGGATGGGAAAATAATTATATTTTTACTTTTAATCACTTTTAATTGAAATTTAGAATTTCTTGTAAGTATGTATTTAAAGATTATTCTGTAAAATAGTACATGGGTCCTATTATGTGATAAAAGAGCTCCATGACATAAAACCATTTATGAACACTTGCCCTAGGTTAATACAATCCATTGATCACCTGCATTTGGGTTCAATTGTTTAATCAGCACTAAATTAGTGTACTTTTTATTTTATCAACAGAAAAATTGTGAGAGACTTTGTCAAATGGTTTACTAAAAACCAGATATACTATGTCTATGGCATTCCCTGATCTAACTTAATAGTGACACAGTTATAAAAAAATTATAATAGCTTGACATGACTTGTTCTTATTGGACCTATGCTAGTTTTAGTGAATTCTGCTTCCTTTTCTACATTCTTAATATTATCTCTTTATTAATACCATTTATATTTATCTCCAGAAGTCTAAGTTAAGCTTACAGTTCAAATAATCCATATTATTCTAAACAAGAAGTAAGTCTAAATTTTAGGCATGAAGTTTTACTTTTTTATTACAAAGAAGATGAGAAAGTTTCTATAGAAAAGACTAAACATCCTATGTTGAAATAAAATTACAAACACTCAGGTTGTTAGAACAGTCTGGTTGATAAGTAAGTTTGCTACATAAAAATATCATATTAACAAAGACTATTTTAAATACATTATTCCTTCTAGTGATATCTCATAATAGTAGATCTCTTTTTCCTTTATGAATCCATGCTGTTATCCCATATTGCTTTTTGATAACTTAAATATTTTATATTAATAAAATTTCAAAAGACATTTTTCTTCCCTTCTCTTAAAAAACAGTTGGAGAAATAATCTGACAGTATAGGACAAATTAGGAACAGGAATCAGGGTAAGTGGGTGGTAGTTGAAGTAAAACTTTGGCTAGTTTTTAGGTTAATTGATATCAGTGAGATCATGGATTGCAGGTACTGAAACTTAAAAATGGAGGACAAAGCTCAAGACAGGCAGGAGTCACAGAATTGACAGAGGGAGTTCAGAACCCTGGATAGCTCCTTGTGAGAAAAAAAAATTGTTCTTTATTAGAAAAACAGGCTTAAGCAGTTCTGCCCTTACACTGGAAATCCTTCTTTGTTATATTAATGCTTGAATTAGATCCTATGAGACTAGAACTATAGACTCATGTTATTAAAATGTTGACCCCTATACTCACATACTTTAAATGTCTCAAAACAGAAATCCCTTAACTACTACCAATTGGCCTAACTCTACCCCAGGCTCTAGTTCTAAGCCCATCTCTATGAAAGGGAAATATAAGGAATCTTTACTGAATAATCTGCTTTGGAACTGATTCCACTTTGATCTTGAAACTTGGTTCTAAGTATTTGGACTTACGTCATTCTTTATGACTAGGTCCTCCCTTGTACTACCTTGCTCTGTTTTATTCTATATATTTTTGCCTGGCTCAGCTCCTCTCAGATTATAGTCCAACCTTGCTTATACTAATCTAGTCACTGAATGGATCTTGTCCCTGAACCCCAGGTTTTTGTTAGGTCTATTGCCTGTTGCTTGATCTCCCAAGGCTGACTAATTTCTTGCTTGGTTTTTATCCTCTTGCCTACTGACAGATCCATCTCTATTTATCCTCACCATAACTCTACTTGCCTGCTAGAACTTCTGATATCAATTAATCCATACCTTTCTAACTTCAATTATGAGCCTGTTTAAACACAATCAGATTCTCCTGACATCTGACAAATTTGTTCATACTTATCCATAGCTAGGACCTTTCTAACTCTTTTATTCTTATTAGCATTATCTATGTAGTTTGTAGGTTCTGGGCATTCTCAGCCTATCCTATCTCATTTTCACCTAACATTCAAGAATGAAATATCTATCCTTGCCATGGTAGATATTTGTTGGGTTTCCATGTTTTCATGGATTTCAGTAGATTGTTCATTTGAAATGATTCTTTTCTTCCTTTGAATGTTTTTTACTCTAGAAAAACTACCTCTTTCAGTGAAAGGAACTTAGACTTTCCTTTACTATGTCATTCACTTAAGATATCCTATGTTATTTGTCTTCTCCACTAATAGAGAAGACAAATACTTTGAGTGTATATTTCTTAATATGCAGAAATGGATATTTCCAGACTCTTCTCTTAATATGTCCTTTAGTTTTGGGGAAGATATTATCCATATTATCCAGTCTATATTATCCATTTTGAAATTTACCATATATTCCCATGAAGTTTTTATATTGTCCCATGTAGAGTAAATAATAATGGAACTAATATTGTCAGAAGAAATAACTAAATAATCATTATTTTATATTCAAATATGCT
This sequence comes from Sminthopsis crassicaudata, assembly GCF_048593235.1. Lineage (NCBI taxonomy): Eukaryota > Metazoa > Chordata > Mammalia > Dasyuromorphia > Dasyuridae > Sminthopsis > Sminthopsis crassicaudata. Next base: position 149,030,464 of record NC_133619.1, read on the forward strand.
TAAAACATCCATAGAAAAAATTTAGCCCCTTTAAGAAAAGATGATGAAACTGCAGCACTATAGGGTTTAGCAAAGTAACAGGTCAATACTAGTGTCATATTGATAAAAGAGGATGAGGGATTGATTAAATTGAAATTTTAGTTACAGGATAAAATTTTATTTAGATGGGGAAGGGATGAGACAGAAACATGAAACCACTTTATAAAACCAGGAGTTGGCTTAAAACTTTAAGATATGCAGAGCACTCTACATATATGATCTCATTTTGTTTTCAGATCAATCTTATGAAGTAGATACAGTAGATATCATTACCTATATTCTATATATAAGAAAACTAGTGCTTAAATAATTAAGTATATTGCTTGTGGTCAAAGTGAGAAAGGCAAGAAATAGGATTCTAAGGAATTTCTTGATTATAATTACATTCCAGTATTATTGCAGCTTAATCCTTCTCATAGATAGTTAAAAATTTCAAGTCTCCTCTTTCAAAAATATCCCAATTAGAAACTCATTGGAATGAACAACTTTAAAATGAGCATAACTCCACCTCAGTTAAGCCTAAGCATTATTCGCTCCTTGTTGAAAATTACTTGAGATACTTAACTTTCCTCTTAAATTGTTGCTAAAATAAACCAAAACTGAGGAATAGAAAATTTATTAGGAATTGGGAGAAGTGGTGAAGTGAGTTGTGGGTATTCTGGGAAATGTATATGAAATTTTCTGAAAAATTGTATCTATGACACATTTAAAAGCTTATTTTCCATTGATATTTTCTAACACTTTTAAAACTCTAGACAATCAACAAAATAAATTAAACTAATTTGTAGCTTTACTGATTTCTGAGGTATTAATGTTCCAAATGAAAATTTGACAATTGGCTATTGTGAACTGGCATCTACTAGTTCCAGCACACCACTAACTTGTAAGTGTGGTGGCTAATTGGATGGGTGGATAGAAGGGTAATTCTGATGTTTTACTCAACTTCTGGGGAAGGAATTTTTAGTCAAAATATTATTGTGGTATGTGTGTGTGTGTGTGTGTGTGTGTGTGTGTGTATGCGCGTGCCTGTGCATGCGCGGGCTCGGTGTGTGTAGAATACATATAATGAGGAATAGGGTAAGACTATAGAAGAGGGATTTAAAGAAAAAAAACTGAAGGGAGGGGATAAAAGACAAACTGTACAATTTTGGTTTTACCTTGTACCACAACACAAATGTTTTGCCTTTGGACCATGTGCACTAGGTTATTAGCACCTGATTTAGTGGTGTAATAGAATATATCTGCATCTATATCATAAGTGGTTGTTATTGTAGAGTTTTAAAATTATTTATGCCATAGGATTTATCTGACATGTCTGCATTACTTTGTATGAAATAAAAATTATAAATATGTTTGGAAAAAGAAAATCTATGAATTTCGCCATCTACTTTTCATTCTACTTCTGGAGATTTTCAAATTAGGATTATGCAGACATAAATCCAAGCTTATGTTTCACAAGAAGTGGTCTTAATGAAAAAATCAACTCAATAATTTATAGCATAAAATGAATGCTTGATAAATGCTGATTAAATAAGTATTTTTTGATTCTGCCTTTTATCCATTATTTTACAGTTTTAAATTTGAAATTAATTGTTATGAAATTAAGAATGTAACAACACAGTTAAAATTTAGAAATTGAATATATAACAATGAAGCTAAGTGTAAGCATATGCATAGTTGTAGTTTTCTATTTTAAACATGTAAGCAGTCTGAGTATATGAAAAAATAGTCTGGCATGAAAAAAAGTAGACTCAACTGGGAGTTAGAAGATTTTAGTTAAAATCTTGTCTGATATTAGCTTCATAACATGAAAGCCATTTACTTTCTTTGAGTTTCAGGTGACCCTCTAAGATTTTAACTAGCGAGTGGTCTTAGTGTGAAAAAATTAATACAGCTTCTTGGCATTTTATCCTTATTCTAAATATATCTTATTGTGCTTTTTAAAGAAACCATATGTGGGTGCATTACTTTCAGGAGTGCATATTGTGCCTTATACATTGAATTTTATTTCAGTAGCATAGTTTTGTTTTGTGTTTTTTTTAATTTGAAGACACAATTGTGGCAAAACCTTACTACTATGAAGGCTAAGGCTGGTAGACCACTTGAACTAAAGAGTCTTGAGTTGCAGTAGAGCTAAAGCTGATTAGTCATTCCATTAAGTCCAGGACCAATATAGTGAGCCTCTCCATTCTCATAGTATGGGGCCCCAGGCAATGTAAGTAAGTGGCTGTCACCTGGCCCCAGTTAGAAGTAGAACAGATCAAAGCTTTTGTGTAGCTATATTAAGATCAGCACCTTGAATGACTACTATATTTCTAGCTAGGTAAATTTGGGAAAACTCAGTCTTTGTATATATATATACACACACACACACACACACACACACACACACACACACACACACACACATACATATATATATATATGAGTGTGTATAATATAGGTATATTTCTCTATATATTTAATTTCTAAATATATACATGCAACAACATATGTTCTTGGAAGTGATCTATATGTAAATAAGAAAACTGATTTTTACTTGTCAATTATGGATAACCAATATCCTAACCCTTCCCTCCAAATGAGTCAGTCTGGTTTTTCCTTAAAAAATATTGAAACATTCTTTCAGAATTGGTTGGCCCAGGACACTAAGAGCTCCAATTGTTCACATCAGTTTTTCATTGCCTCAATACAAGGCAGCTACAAGGAGTTCAAGAGTGTCTTTGAGTTTTAATTGGTGGACCATAGTAGGAGCTTCACTCAACTGAATCAACTCAAGGAAGGCTTAATACCTTTCCTTGTTGAATATCTTTTTTTTTTTTTTTTTTTTGCCATGACTAAGGAAATTTCTTTTGTTAACTGTTGAATGACTTAGGAATATCTTGTTTTGTTCCAGGATCAAAACTAAACTACTCAGAGACTGTCCTGAGTTGGTCCCAGCCCAGAACAAAAGAATGAATCAAAGGAGATGTTTCTTGGTATAAGTAGTTAGTCAGTAAATGGCAATGGGGAGTAAGAAGTATTCTGATCCCTCTGCTATCAGAAGAGATTAAGGAGCTGGAATGGAGTTTTAAGGAGTATTGGCGAACACAATGCTATGTATTAATATACATAAAACAGTTTGCAAACTTTTAAGTGCCATATAAAAGCCAGATATCATTATGATTAACTATATGATCCTATAATTTTACCTCCATTCAGGCACATTGTTATGCTATTCCTGGTGGTAAAGAAACTTCATTCACTGTCCTTTTCAGTTCAAACATTTTAAGTGAAACAGAAGGGAACCAAATTAAGTTGTTAAATATCTCATACTTAAAGATACACATACACACACAAATATATATATATATATATATATGGAGAGATGTATATGTATGTTTATATATGTGTGTGTTTGTTTACACACACACACACATATATACCCCAAAAGGAACCATAGTGAAGTGTATCTGAAGCAGCCTCAGAACTTGAAAGACTTAAGTTCAGCAGATTTCTCTCAGTACAAATGTATTCCTTCTTCATCTTCAATTTTTTCCTATTTAATGATTCATTTTCTTCTGCCTATATTTTCATGTCTGTGTCTTCCCTATACTTAAAAAAATCTCACTTGATCTTACTATCCTTGCTAGGTAATTTAACCTTATATCTTTCCCCCCTTCTCTGTTAAACATCTTGAGAAAACTCTCTTATATAGGTACCTCTACTTCTTTCACTTTCTTATAAACTCTTCTTTGATGCATGATTGAATTAAAACTGCTCTCTCCAAAGTTACCAATGATCCCTTAACTGTCAAATCATTTTCCTTTTTGACAATAATTCAAAATTTGTCAGTACTGATTATCTTTTTCTCCTCTATACTTTCTCCTTTCTGTATATTTTTTATACTTTCTCCTTTCTGTATTTTTATAACACTCTTCTCTCTTCCTATATGTCTGGTCATTTTTTCCTCCATCTTCTTTTTTAATTATTTATTTTTTTTTTATTTGTGACATAAAATTACTCTGTCTTCTAATATTCTCTCTTGGGCCCTTTTCTCATTTCTTTTTAAGTTATTTCACATAGTTACCTCATCAGTTCCTATGGCTTCAATTTCCATTTCTCTGCTCAAGATTTTTATATCCATATAATCCAATCCTAATTGCCCTCCTGAATTACAATTCCATATTACTAAAATATTTTTGGAAAAGCTGAATAGACCACAAGCATGTCAACAGAATCTTTCCCTCATAAACCCTCTTCTCTTCTAAATTTCCCTATTACTAACTTAAAAACCCACCATTTCTTCTCCTTTCCTCCCTCCCCCCTCAAAGCTTATACTCTCACTGTCATCTTCAGCTCTTTATTCCCAGTCACTCCATATATCTAATCGCTCAACAAATTGGTTGCTTCTACTATTGTGACATTTTTTGCATATGATCCTTTCTTTCCATCCTAGTTTAGGTAATATCTCTTGTGCTGTAGCAATATAGCTTTGTAATTGTCACCCCTATCTCAAGTCCCTCTTAATTCTAATCTCACCTCTACTCAATTATCAAAATGATTTAAAAAAAAGTCATCCCTTTATTCAACAAACTGCAATGCCTCCTGTCACCTCAAGAGTCAAATACAGAGTATTCTTTTTTTGGTATTTAAACCTGATCCCTCCTCCCTTATCAGACTCCTTATATTTTACTCTTTTCTATCTACTTTATAATCCAGACTGGCGTTTGCTGTTCTTTGCAGATGATGACCCATTTCTGGACTTTGTGTCTATACTGACTGACCTTGATGCTTGGAATGCTCTCCCACCTGAACTCTACCTTTTTGCATCCTAAGCTTCCTTCAAGAGTTAGTCCAAATATTACCTTTCATTTTGAGATTACTTTCCATCCATCCTTTCTATATTTTGTATGTGCCTACTCATTTAAATGTTATCTCCTCTTTTATAATGTAAAAGACAGAGATTATTTTGCTTTTCTTTTATATTCCATGAACTTAGCCTGGCATCTGGCTAGAACTTGACAAATTCTTGTTGATTGACTTGCTGGTCAAATATAAGGTTGTGAGTGCAAGTAATTAAGATTTGATTTGATCATTCATAATGTCCCTGCTTCAGCAGTTCCTTGTGTTACTGTGAAGGTAGTCTAGTAAATTTAACTGGTTGACTGTGACATGTATTGAGTCTAGGAGAATTACTTTCTTATTTTAGCTTATAAGATAAGTATCAGGTAAAAGTTTTTTTTTCCACTACATTATTTTGTCATTTTACTTGAAAAAGTAAATTTCATTAAATTTCACCTCAGCATGAAGAATCTAATATAAATGAGATGAACTAAATGCATTATCTCATACATGTTTATTGTTAATTTTACTGTGAGCCGTTATGCATCATTCACTCTCTTTTCACCCTTAGAAGCAAACCTGAAACACAACCACAGATGAATTTCTGTGTTTTGAAAGCTTGCTTGCCAAGTTCCTTATATGTGCTATAAAGAATAATTAATGTAATGAAAAATCAATAGAGTGTATAAATTATTTAGGCTTTACTATCATTGTAATTTTCTCTTCTACACCTATCGATTGACAACAATTCATTTGTTAATTTCTTTCTAATAAGATATTCATTGTATTAGGTCTGTAGTAGTGCTGGTCCTGCACTTTCACAAGCAAGTCATGAATTACTAATGACATATAGAACAAGTTAACTTACTTGTGAGTGTTGTGAAATTGGAAAGCAGACTGTGAAGCTATTTGAAAGTCTGTCTTACCAAGTATTTAGACTATACATCTAAATAACTACAAATAGTCAAACTGGTATATTCTTGTGGTATATTAATAATGTTCTTATTTATGCTTTTGATACATCTTTTCACATATTATTTCCTGAGTCTTTTTTCTCCCTGACTGAATTCTGTTTTTAGTATTATAGGTCCACTGTTTCTTCAATTTTGTATGTACCAAGAAAAGTGTTCTTTATATAGTAGACACTTAATAAATGTTTGTAATTATTGATAACTGTGAGTCCTTGTGGAGAAAAGAAGAAAGCTGAGAGCATTTTGGGAAACACCAGATATGAAGGGAGTATAAATACAAATGGAATGGAGAGAAATTCAGAGGACAACACTGAGAATCATTTTGGTATGAAATAGGCAATGGAAGAAATTCAGATTTTGGAGTTACAGTTAATTTACAATTCAGCATATATAGGGAGATGAGTTTCCAAAATTGAGGTAACAATAGAATGAGCTGAAGAATAGCCTATATTCACTCTTAGAACAGTGAATGGTAACTTTTATCATCTCACATAATATTTCGGGAGAGGTTTATTCAAATGCATTGCTCTCTCTCTTAGACTATGAGCCCTTTGCTGGCTGGAGATCTGGCAGCAGATCATTCTTCTGAAGGTCTCTTAATTGCTTCACCCTTTGAGAGAGTTTTCCCCAAATCGATATCTTCCATTTTGTATTCATGACTTTGTCTTTATCACTGTAAAAGATATTAATTCTAACTACAGGATAATAATTCCTATAATTGAATTGAACATGTAGGCACTCTTTATTTGGGCTGATTTAAGATAGGATAATATATAGAGTCAATCATAAGCTACTTGGTTTTACTTTTAACTACAAATCTAGCAAAAGTTACTTCTGCTCAAAAAGTTAAAAAGCTTCTAGGGTCGTGTTTGCATTTCAATGAAAGATTCTGATGCAGAATAATTTTAAGACTATGAGCTAACCATTTTTATAAGCATTTAAACAAAGATTGAAAAAATAATTTCTTGTGTTTACAAAGTATTTTTGAGTTTGCAAAACTAAGAGATTTGGGAGCTGCTAAACACAACTATATAGCTCAAAAACCAATATTGACCTACATGAATCCTGACTACATGATTTTTGTTGGTGATTTAAACAGGTTGACAATGAAATGATATTTTCTCTCCATTTAAAAAATTTCCTATTTATAGTGAGGTTTTCTCCTCACTGACCAGTATAGTAGATCGAAAACTCACTTCAAAGTCAGAAAGTCATATTTTGTAAAGATTATTTTGTTTACCATGTATAAGATGAATTAATATAAGGGGAGAAGTTCTGGAAAGTGAAACTAACTACCATGTGCCCCTTTGAGGGCAGGGACTATATTTTGCCTCTTATTGTATCATCATTGCTTAGCACAGTACCTCTCTTTGTGACTACATTTGGGGTTTACTTGGCAAACATACTGGAATGGTTTGCCATTTCCTTCTTCCACATGAGGAAATTGAAGCAGACTTCAAGTAACTTGTCTAGGATCAGGCAGCTATAAGGTGACTGAAGTCAGATTTAAACTCATAAAGATGAGTCTTTCTGACTCCAGGTCTGGTATCCACAGTGGAACTTGGCAAATAGTGGGTACTTTATTGATTGATTGCTGTGGCAATAAATGAGGTATAGGACTATGCCTGTGAAAGTAGTTCGAGGAATGAAATTAAATGGTGTCAAAAGGGTACTTCATTACTTTTTGAATGTAGTTTTTTTTTAATTATAGTTTTTATTTACCAGATATATGCATGGGTAATTTTACAACATTGACAATTGCCAAATCTTTTGTTCCAATTTTTCCCCTCTTTCCCCCCCCCAGATGGCAGGTTGACCATTACATGTTAAATATGTTAAAGTATATGTTAAATACAATATATGTATACATGTCCAAACAGTTATTTTGCTGTACAAAAAGAATCGAACTTTGAAATAGTGTACCATTAGCTTGTGAAGGAAATAAAAAATGCAGGTGGACAAAAATAGAGGGATTGGAAATTTTACGTAGTGGTTCATAGTCATCTACCAGAGTTGTTTTGCTGGGTGTAGCTGGTTCAGTTCATTACTGCTCTATTGGAATTGATTTGGTTCATCTCATTGAGGACCACGTCCATCAAAATTGATCATCATATAGTATTGTTGTTGAAGTGTATAATGATCTCCTGGTCCTGCTCATTTCACTCAGCATCAGTTCATTGAAGTCTCTCCAGGCCTTTCTGAAATCATCCTGTTGGTCATTTCGTACAGAACAATAATATTCCATAATATTCATATACCACAATTTATTCAGCCATTCTCCAACTGATGGGCATCCACTTAGTTTCCAGTTTCTGGCCTCTACAAAGAGGGCTGCCACAAACATTCTTACACATACAGGTCCCTTTCCCTTCTTTGGGATATAAGCCCAGGAGTAACACTGCTGGGTCAAAGGATATGCACAGTTTGATAACTTTTTGAGCATAGTTCCAAATTGATCTCCAGAATGGCTGAATGTATTGAATGTAGTTTTAAAAGACCTCTGATACATATACATCAGAAAGAATAGGAACAGGCTCAAAAGATTTAAAGGATTCTACAATTGTTGACATTGGGGATCTCACATTAATATAAATGCTTTACAACTTGCAAACATTATTTCATTAGATGCGAACCTTTGAAATTAGTGTCATTATTATCATCCCCACTTTACAGAAGAGGAGATTGAGGCTCAGTTTCAATTCATCACCAGTGACACAAAATATACAATAAAGAGTAACAGACAGAGGGAAAACTATGAATGACAAGATGGCATTCTGCTATATTATAATCTCAAGTCTCTCTTCCTCTGTCAAGGCTGATGATCTGACTAATTGCTAATCTAGACTGGAGTTTTGATTTCTTTTTATTTGCTACGTATAGGCAGCCTCAGAATGGGATAGAGATTGTTACACTATTAGAACTATGAACAACTGCTACTTCTTTCTTATGTCCATAGTTCACTGTTTTGTCTCCTTGATTATGATAATGAGAGATTAAACAAAAGAGTTAAGTATGGGAAATCTGGGAAATATTTTCATTGATATTATTGAGCAAATTAGAGGAGTAAAATTTATTTAGAGATAGATAGGGAGAAGAATGTCTGAAATTTAACATATCAAAAACTGAACTTGTGGACATATTTAAAATAAAACTAGAAATGTAAACTAATGGCATAGAGTTGAAAGTCATTTGAATGCAAGGATTAGTTTGGAAGAATATTATAGTTTAGTTGAGAATTTTCTTTTATTTTTAAAATATGCTACATTGATTCCCTACTCCATTTCCATCCCTATTCCCACAGCATCAGTACTACGGCCATTAAAACAATGATTTACATAGTGCTTTAGCTTTGAAAATCCCTTTTCAAATATCTCATTTTATACTTTTGACTTCTGGTAGATAGGTGATATTACTCTTATGAGTAATATTTTTGCATATGAAGAAACAGACAAATAGAGGTAAAATGACTTGCCTGGAGTCTGGGCAAATGTCTGAGGTCAAATATAGTTGAATAAGATACCTACGTCCCAGGTTTAGAGTCTGAGTTTTATAGGGACAATGGTTTTGATAGGGTAAAAATTCTTTAACAAGTACTGTATAGGATTTCTGATCTTGCTGACTGAACTATATCCTAGTGTCAGAAGAATAATTGGAGTTGTCTTTCTAATTTTTAGGGTGTAAGACTTTTCTTCCATCACCTTCTCCATGAAATGCTGAACTATAAATCCATTTGGACTGGTTATACTAGAACATTAAAAGTCTCTACAGAAAAGTCACAGCAATATTTCCAGACAAGGTGAATTAGATTTAAATTGGTTCAACCTCTTTGTGGGCAGCATTATTTTTTCATTATCTGTAATTAGCATTCCTTTAACACTAGGGGTTTGTGAAAGTTTTGGTGTTAATTGCAAAGCACAGTGTACTTTCACCTTTTCTAATTCTGAGTATATCTCCCTTGCCATATTTCACATTTCCCTTGCTGCCAACTCTCATAGGCATCCAATTACCTAGTCCTTTCCTTAGTCCACAAAGATGTCCTGGATTTCTCTTCCCATCATAATTTTCCTTATAGCTTTCTCTCCCTTGCAGATGTCCTATACTATTTATTTTAATCCCATGCTTTTTTCTACTACAAATCACTGTGTTTCTCATTCTCCTCACTACACTGATTCTTCCAAATTTTAGACTTCACTTTCCTCTCATGTTTCTTCTGTTTCTTAAGAAATGGTGCATTATGGTGAAAAAGAGCTAGGAATCAAAATTACAGCGTTCTAGTTTTAGCTCTGTTTCTAAGAAAGTCTGGGATCCTGATCAATTCACATAAATTCTCTGGGTCTTAATTTACTTATGTGTTGGAAAATTCATAAGGATTAGTCTAGGGCATTTATTTATAAGGGTCTTTTTAACTCTAAAATTCTGATACAAAGGAAGACATCTCTGCCATTTGCTCTGGTTCAAAAAAATCATTCCTTTCCTTTTTCATGAGAATGGCTAATCCTCTCTCCTGCTAGCAAGCTTTGCCAAAATTTCGTTATCTTTGATTTTCTTTGAAACTCTCTTCTGCCTTTAGCTCTCTATCTCCTAAATCTCTAACAAAAGGGAAAAAATATGATTGTAAAAACTCCTGAGTGTCAAAGTCAAGGTTAATCAGTCCATATAAGTAGGTTCTCACCTACTTATTTTACTTTGGTTAGTAAGGAAACCATGTTAAAATAATTAATGACTTTTCTTCATGCCTCTGTGTCTTGAAAGGATGGCCAGGAAATCCACAAATATCCCATAGGCAGTAGAGATTCATGGTTTAGGCCTGGCTCCCAGAATCTTTTAATTATTGTTGTTGACAACTAGACTTCTGATTTAACTAGGATTTCATCCTAGTTTAAGCAAGGTACACTGAGATTATAATTTCTTTGTCTGTAGGTGTGTTTGTGTGATAACTATATGAACCAATTAGCTTAGTTGCTAATAAGGTCTGGGTTGCAGATTCAGTTTTAGAAGAGACAAGTTATCTTCACTTCTCTAGGGAAAAAAAATCTCTTTTCTATCACCTCAGATTGTGCCTGCCATCTGGCCAACTTTCTTAAAAGTGAGGGTCACTGATGACCAGAAGTGATAAGTGATAAGATTGAGTGATAATGGCTCAAGGCAATCTGACACCTACCAGAGAAATAATTTTAGGGTCTGAAATAGCATCTTATTGAAAAGACAACACTTTGATAATGGTGATTTAGTGACTGTAGAGTAGGCCCAAAGGATCTGAGAGTCTCTCTTGAGGAGTGACCTGGACAAGACGGACCAGATTTGCCTTGCTGTGTCTAGCATCTTATGGATTCAGACATGAGTCTTATTGTGAACTTTAAGGTCTGGAACTCAGGATAGGTCATAATCTCTTATTTAGAGTCAATTAATTAATTTAAAATGCTTGTTGAGTTTGGGAAAAGTTAGTCTTTCAGTGACCTCACTTATAGACTCATATAATTTAAAGCTTAAAGTATTCTTAAAGATCAGTTAATCTTCCTTTCAATTTACAAATGAAGAAACTGATGTCCAGAGAAGAGCAGATAGCAAGTGAAAGATACAGAACTTGAGTTTGGTTTTTTTTTAAATGATCAATCCAGTGCCACAAATATAGACAGCAACAAATCTCTCAGGAACAAGCAGGAAAAAAGCCTTTGATCAGTGAGCAAAAATAGAAATATTTTTGACATGATATTTTATAATTGATTATCTGTTTACTAGAATGCCTGATGTTTTTTCAATTTCTTTTTTATTATTCTTATTTTTAAAAGCTTTTTATTTTCAAAAAACATTCATAGTTTTCAACATTCACTCTTGTAAAATCTTTTGTTCCAATTTTTTTCTCCCTTCTTTCCCTCTACCCCATCTCCTAGATATCAACTAATCTAATACATGTTTAACATGTATAATTCTTTTATACGTTTTCCTGCAGTTATCATGATGCATAAGAAAAATCAGATCAAGAAGAAAAAAATCCAAGAAAAAAACAAAATGCAAGCAAACAACAATTAAAAAATGAAAACATTATGTTGTGGTCCATACTCAGTCCCCACAGTCCTCTCTCTGGGTGCAGATGGCTCTCTTCATCACAAGACTATTAGAAGTGACCTGAATCATGCCATTATTGAAAAGACCCTCGTCCATCAGAATTGATCATCGGATATTTCAAGATATATTCTTATTGGCTGGAGTTTATTATCAAAACAAAGTTTCGCTAGTGTGAAAACTGGGAAATGTAGAAATAGAAGGGTACTTTTTCTACTGCTCAGTGTTGCTTTGAGAATTCAGTGAGATCATGAATATAAACATTAATATAAAGTGCTACATAAATATCAGATAACAATTATTATTCTTAGAAAGGATAGAAGACCAAGAAAAATGTATAATTGTCAAGTACAGAATGTAGCAAGCAGGTACAGGAATGAGTGATAGTCTAATAGTGGCAATAAGTAACAACAGAGAAAGTAGTTGGTCACAAGATGTTGAGAGAATAAAATAATAATAGCTTTGCAGTTTAAGGGTAGTTCAGCACTTTGCAATTGACTAATCTTTGATGGCCAAATTTTGCTACACTCAAGGTTTATCACTCTATTACAATGATATTTTTCTGATAAAAAAGATACTTCAATAAAAAGGAAAAGTAAATTATATTTACTTCAATGAATCCTGAGAATATCATTATATTATAGTCATCAATAAAATGTGAAATTTTGTCCAGTGAACTTTCTTTAAAGAAGGTAGAGGCATGGAAATACATTTAAAAATTCTATAAGAAATGGTTTAAAATTTCAGCTCTTAAAGGGTTGCTATTTAACTAAATGGAAAATTCATTTGTGGAATAACTTATTTCCTTATGACACTGGATAAATAAAATATTGCTATGGTTGAATGACTGGACAAATCTGGGGGATAGATGAAAAGAGACCTCTCTAGCTGAATGAAGCCAGGTAATGCAAACAAATGGAAAACTCAGAAAATGGAGAGATAGGAATGGAATTACTATTCAAAAAGGTCAGAGCACATGAGAAGAAACAATTTATATTTGTGGATATTGTCTTTAGATGATATTGATAATCATTAGGTGATAAAACAGATAAGTTTACCCTAGATATGAAAAGACTGAGTAACAAATTAATCTTCAAATTGTATATTTGGTTCATTTCATTCATTTGTAAATAGGCAACCTGAGCTTTTTGATTTTTTTTCAGTGATGTCCAAAATTGGAGAATATTTAAGGCTGTTGGAATCTGGCATCCTAATTTATATCTTGGTAGACAAAGCCTGGAGATATTACATTGCCAATAGTTATTTGGCTCTTGAATTGCTATTGTGGTCAGGTGCCTAAAAATAGATAGTTACTATAATAATCTCAAATTATAGTCTATTTTGTGATGAATGGATCTATCAAGGTACTTCCAAAGGGTAACTGATACTAAAGATTCTTGTGTGTGTGTGTGTGTGTGTGTGTGTGTGTGTGTGCTACAGGGCACAGACAGATAAAATTAATAAATTTTAGGATTAAAGAAATTTTAGGGTTAAAAGGAACTTTAGAAATTATTTATTCCAAACCTTACATTTTATAGATGAAGAAACTGATGCCTGGAGAAGTTGGTGAACTCTGCATACTAATAAGTAATCTAGATACTGTGGGATTATTATGTGATATGACAAAACTTATCAGTAATACTCTAGTTAGGAAGGTAAGCTAAGTAAAGTAAGTGATAATGTCAAATTCATGTTTGATGTATTACTCCATAAAATGTAGTCTCAAGTATAAAAGAAAGAAAAGAAAAAAAGAAAAAGAGGAAGGTAAGCAGGGAGAGAGGGATGGAGGAAAATGGAAGAAGAAAAGGAAAAAACAAAGAATAAAAGACTTTGATAGTGTGACAATGAAAAGAGGGTGGGCTTTGGAGTCAGAAGATCTGAGTTGCTTTCTGCTGCTTATCTTAGGTAAAATGTTTCCTCCTCCCTCCCTCCCTCCCTCCCTCCCTCCCTCCCTCCCTCCCTTCCTTCCTTCCTTCCTTCCTTCCTTCCTTCCTTCCTTCCTTCTTCCCTCCCTCCCTCCCTCCCTCCCTTCCTTCCTTCCTTCCTTCCTTCCTTCCTTCCTTCCTTCCTTCCTTCTTCCCTCCCTCCCTCCCTCCCTCCCTCCCTTCCTTCCTTCCTTCCTTCCTTCCTTCCTTCCTTCCTTCCTTCCTTCCTTCCTTCCTTCCTTCCTTCCTTCCTTCCTTCTTCCCTCCCTCCCTCCCTCCCTCCCTCCCTCCCTCCCTCCCTCCCTTCCTTCCTTCCTTCCTTCCTTCCTTCCTTCCTTCCTTCCTTCCTTCCTTCCTTCCTTCCTTCCTTCCTTCCTTCCTTCCTTCCTTCCTTCCTTCCTTCCTTCCTTCCTTCCTTCCTTCCTTCCTTCCTTCCTTCCTTCCTTCCTTCCTTCCTTCTTTCCTGTTAAGTGATTTGCTCAAGGCCACACAAGTGATAAGAGTCTAATAAGTTTAACTCAGGTTCTCCTGACTTCAGGACTGTGCTCTGTCTACTGTACCACTTAGTTGTTCATCTTGTTTTCTTTCATGGCCTCAGGTTCTTCATCTGCAAAATTAGCAGGGTTGGGCTAGGTGACTTTTGAAGTTCTTTTTCAGCTCTCCTTCTATGATCCCAAGAATTATCTGAGGACAATTATATGAAACTTGGATTAGTTCATAATCAGTAGAGAAGGCAGAAAGAGTAAAAATGTGACTGGATGTATATTCCGCATATTTTTCTATTATTCTACCTTTTATTTTAATAGAAATCTTTCCAAAGTAGACTACACAGTTTCCTACCCTTTTAATTATATTATTTTCTCAATGATTCTGCACCACCATTATATTCTAATGTTTTAAGGGCCTGTGATTTTATTAGTATCAACATGATAGAATAATTGGTTTAGTGTTCGAGGCAACTAAACTACAATCTATTTAAATCTTTGTGCTCCCTCTAGTGGTGTACATCGCAGCTCTTGTATGACTTAATTTTCAAGAGTTCTTCTCAACGAAAAATTATATCTAATTATCTTGGAACCAATCTGATGGTAAACTATTCTAAAGAAGGCTGGGATGATCTTTGTATAGCAGACATAAATTCCTTTACTAGGATTTTGCATCATGGTTACATCCTCTAGTGTATATATCTTCTTAATATAAGCTCTCTGAACCAAAGATCATCTTCATGCTACAATGAGCTATTGGAATAATATGTGAATAAAATGGCATCATGAGAAGCATCTGCTATTGGCATATGTTGGACATGTAGCAATAGATACATATGCAGATAGTATATAACATAGGAAAATATACTATACTTACCTGGAACTCATTATCTTGAGTCTCTGACTGACAAAGCTTTTCTTTTAGTTACTTGCTTTTTTATGAGATGGAGCAAAGCATGAAAGATGATGGGTTGTTGCTTTTCCCTCTAAAGGTCCATTGTATATTTCTTGTGTATACTCATTTATGTGCATTTTTCACAATAGGGTACAAGCTTCTCGAAGGCTGGGATATTTTTGCCCTGTTACAAAAAGAACTTACAAAATGCTTGTTAATTATACAACTAAGCAGAGTGACATAATTTCCTTTTAGGAAAAATAATTAATGAATCAAAGGATGAAATAGCTTTGTTGTTAGCAATTTTCTTATATTCAAGAAATATATCTTAGTCTCATTTGATTTTCATCTCTACTTAACACTTTATGTGTAATTTCTACTTGATAGGTGATAGACCCCTAGCATCTTTTTGCCAACCTGCTTCCTATTTCTTTGCCTTTGATGAATTATTGTTTATGTAATGTGACATATAGGTCAATCAATCAATAAAGACTGATTTATCACTTGCTATGTGCCAGACATTATGCTGAGTGCTGGAGATATAAAAACAAAGTCAAATAATTCTTATTATCAACATTTTAAGGGAGGTTACTTAAAAGTCTTGTATGCAGTTTTAGTGCAAGGAAAGAGCAGTGACTCTGGAATCAGAAAATCTGGGGTCAAATCCCACTTCTGACACTTATTGCCTCTATGACTTTTACTTCACCACTTAACCCTTCCTGAACCCATTTCCTTATGTATAAAATAAGAAAGCTGGAACAGATAAAAAAAGCTGAGGTCTTATTCAGCTTTACACTTATGCTCCTTACAATTATTATCAGATAAAGGTGACACTTCAGCTGAAAATATTCGAGATCACAAGTTTCTCTAAACTCTTTAATATTTTTCCTTGAACAGAATCACAGCTATTGGCAGCATTAAAATTGAATCTTTTATCTTAAAAAAGATTGAAAGTCTTATATATTACTTCTACCAGCAAATCAGGTTTCTCATTAAATTTTTTTGTAATAATAATTCCTGTTATGAATAACCTTGCACCAAAGGTAACATCAGTTAGGTAACATTGGGGGTGGAATAAGATAAAAATATTCTCAGATATGAACTACGCTTGCACAGGATAAAATCCACACTTGTCTAGCAATAGAGTAGTTTAGAAATCTTCAGGTAAATCATTGGTTCTGAAATAATCTTTTACTGAAAATGAGAGAATTAAAGCAGGCAGATTCTATTTTGTGTTGCTCACCGAGCATAGGCAGTAACTTGTGCATTGTAAATAACAGGTATGATACCTTTGGAAACTTTGGAATGATGAAATTCCACAGTTACCAGAGGTTTTGATTTTTATGGAGCTTGCAGCATTAGCACAAGCAAGAATAGGTAACTTATCCTTATTCTGCTAAAAAGAAAACCCTTGAGATTTGATTTACTGGCATTCACTGGAGTTGGTAAAGATCGCCAAAATAGACCAACTTCATCAACATTCTGAAGTTGTTAATGGTATGGATTGTATTCATAAATAAGTCTTCTAAAAAAAACACAAGACATTGATTTTGAAACATTAAAGGCTTCTTCTCAAGGTTCACATGGATCAGTCAACTGTTGAAAATTATTATCAGAGGGCACCCAAAACAACTCCATAAGACATTCATTTCTAAGATCTGGGAAAATATTTAGCCTGAAGACTTAAGGAAAGATATACCTGATTGCTTCCTAAAGGATTTGAAGGATTGTCATATGAAAGAAGAGTTTAATTTTATTTTTGTTTGACCTCAAAGAACATAAATAATAGGTAGTTTATAGGATCCTTGTTTCAGAGCTACCCCTATCTCCCATTTTATAGATTGGGAAATTGAAGCTCAGTGAAATTTAATGTTGTCCATGGTATCAAAGGTTGTAATTAGCAGATCTAGTATTTGAAATCATGTCTTCTAACTCTAAATCTTATTGACTTTCTGCTGTTAAACATTGAGTTAAAAATAAGAGACAATTGATAAATGTTTCTGGGTTTGCATGTACCTAAGAGACTTACTTCGGAGAGAGGATATTCTGCATTTCCCTACCAAGTGGGTGGGAATAGCTTTTTTTTCCCCCATTGATTGCATAGCTCGAACAGGTTGCATCTTTAAAACTACCAGATTGGGAAAGTGTTATTCTCTTTCAAGTTACATCGAAGGGAGTGAAGATCCTGCACCATAATATCACAGATTGAGTTGGGAGACTACGTTACCCTCCTTATTTTGCCCTCTTGTTTTGGGCTTGGTACTTTATTTTCTTTTGTTTATCCATTTCAGGTGCAGTTGATGAAGTATCAACCACACTTGGACTCAGTACTCCCTTCTGTACTCTGCACAAAAAGTAATCTTTATGAAGTGAAAATCTGACTGTCATTCTCCCACTTATTCAATGAACTTCACTGACTCCCTATTACACCAAGAGCAAATATTAAATCCTCTTTTCTTATTGAAAGCCTTTCATAGGATGACCCTTCTCAACTTTTTTCAGTTTTTCCCCCTTTATGACCCTTCACATGCTCTACTGTGCACTAACATTGATTTGCTTCCTGTTCTTTGCACAAGAAATGACATTTCTATATAGTGCATTTTGATTAGCTAGGAAATTCCTCATTCCTCTTCATGGATACTTTCTGCTTTTCTTCAAGTCTTAGCTATATTTCTGCGTTCTACAAGTATACTTTCTTTATCACTCTTAATTCTATCTTCTCTTTGAGACACCTTCCAATTTACCTTGTATTTATCTGCTATGTTTATAATTGTTTTCATGTTGTCTTCACATTAAAATGTACATCCTAGAAAGCAGAAACTATTTTCTCCCTTTCATTGAGTCCTAATACTTTGCACAGATTTGATATATAGTAAACATTTTAATAAATGCTTGCTATTTTTATGGAGGAGGTGGTGGTGATTTTGACAGAAATGAGGGAGTTTAGGAGAGAGAGGTTTTAGGTAAAAATATAATGAGTTCAGTTTTAGACATGTAGAGTTTAATAATCCTAGATTTCTATTATCCCAGCTTTCTAAATGTTGGTGCAATTAACTTATTCTTTCCTTCACTTTTCTTGCAATTTTAGGAGAGATACACTTCTAACATTTTATGAAATGCAGCATTTTGAGATTTCTCATGTCTTTTAGTCTCATAGTGTCTCAATACATAGTACTTTTTCCCATGGAAATATAGTTGTGAAATAATTGATTTTCTAGTATGTCACAGCCCTACTGAAATTGTCAGTAAGTCAGGTTGCATTTATTAAATATCTACTATGTGCCAGCCACGATGCTAAGCAATGGAGATTAAAAACAAAAGTCAACCTCCCCCCCAAAAAAATCCAGATAAAAAAACTAGTCCTTGTTCTCAAAGAGGTCAAGGTCTAATGGGAGAGACAGTGTGCAAGCAACTATGTACAAAAAAGCCATATATGTGATAAATTGGAGTTAATATCAAAGGGAAGGTGCTAAGATTAAGAAGGTTCATTTTGCTTCCTACTGCCTCTATTTTATAATCTGTAGAATATGACAGCTAGTCTTAATGGTTTCATAGATTATATTTAAATCCTCATTTATGTGATTCAGTTCTCCCTATTAACTTGATCTTCACCACTGGACTCTTTGCTTTGCTAGAAGGTGGTTCCCTTTTGATTTCTAGGTGGTATTTTCTCTCTTTTCTTACATTACAATCCTTCAACATTTGGCTTAGCCTATGGGAGAAGATGCTGCCATCTCTCTTCTGAAAACAGCATGTAGACTTTCTTTTATGTGGTTTTATGAATTTTTCTGCTCAACCCTATAGGAGTGAATAGAAGGCTTACAATTACAAAGTTTCCAAAGGCCTTTATAAATTTATCAAAGGTTCCCTACAGTTCTGAATCCTAAATTCTTGTCACTCAGTGGACCTATGATCTTGCTTTTATATTACTGTTCAGGAATAAGATTTTCTTCTTTGTTTCCTCGTTTTGACCTCTGGCCCTCAAGTAGGTCTCCTTGGAATCTATCAGATTAATCTTGTGTGTGTAGAGAGTAGGAATACAATTATTTTTGCAACATCTTGATGAACCAATCCCACAATCATGTGGCCTAACACTATGAAGTTCTCAAAACTTGGTGACCTTGGATAAGAACCCCAACAGTTATGTCTAAAATAACTTCTTTCATAATTGTAAAATTATTTGGTCTCTTCACCATTGTCTCCTTCCTTTGAACAGAGGATGTTTTCTTATTCTGATAATAAATTCTGCCAATTGTGCACCAAACATTCCCTTCTCTACCTTGATTCACCCCCTCCTCTTTTTCTACTTCTTTTCTTGTGAAATATTTTACTTATCTATTTCTGAGGTGTCATGGAATGCTGCTGATTGGCTTTCTTCTCTTAATAGGCCTGAAAAGTCGTAAAAAAGAAAAAAACTTTACCCAAGGAAACTGAGGTATGCTAACAAATCTCTCTGCTTTCAGTTTGGTCTGCTATCTTTGACTCATAGTCAAGGGACTTCTGCTGATTGGTATACTTTTCCTAAAACATTGTGAGAATTTTTTGACTCATGTCTATGTAAGGTTTTTGATTATATCTGTATTCATAGGAAGTAAAATCATTTTGCAAAGTGATAGAGGCTTCAGCCCTTCTAAAATGTGTTTCCGTAGATCTAAGTTTTCAATGTCATCAAGTATTTATTAAGCACTTCTTACATGCTGCGCAATGCTGATGCAAAGAAAGGCAAAAAAATAATCCCTATATCTGAGGAAGTCACAATCTAATGTAGAAGACAACATGAAAACAATTCTGTATAAAAAATAAATAGAACACATTTGAAGATAATCAACAGAAGAGAGAAACTAGGATTAAGGGGCAGCTAAGTGATACAGTGGATAGACTACTGATCTTGGAATCAGAAGGGCCTGAATTCAAGTACAGCTTCAGACACTTACACTTATAAGTTATGTGACCCTGGGCAAGTCAGCCTGCAAAGATAAATGAGAAGGAATGGGGATCAGAAAAGGCTTTTTGTCAAAAATTTCAGGATGGGAGATCTTGACTTTAACAGGCATACTCCTTCATATGCATTCCTAAGACTTTTTCTGAGTCTCTGGCTAGTGAGAAAGTAATAATTATTTCTTTTAACTTTGAACCTCTGTTTATGGACTTGGCAGGGAACTTTTTCATTGATTTCTGATAATATTACAGAATGAGTACAGAGAATTAGTTAGGCAGGTACTATTATTATCCATATTTTACAGCTGAAAAAACTTAGGGTTATAGCAGTTAAATTACTTTACCAGAGTTCCTCCCGGAACTCTTCTTTTAAGGAGGGCCCTCCAGGCCAGCCATCTGTTTGGTTCCTACCTTGCTGCATTCCTTTGGATGTCTCATTATTTCCCCATCCCCAGTACCTTTCTTTCTCATTGTAAACTTCTTGAGAACAGAAACTGTTTCTTTTTTTCATATTTCTATTTCTAGTGCTTACTATGCTTCCTGGTAAATAATAGTTATTTAATAATTTTTTGGTGACTGACTGATGGCTATTCTTTTTTTTTCTTGGATATTTCTTAGATTTTTTATAGCTTTTTATTTTCCAAATAAATACAAAGATAGTTTTCAACATTCACCTTTGCAAAACCTTATATTCCAAATTTTCCTTCTTCCCTTTCCATCTCATCTCCCCCTTCTTTAAGACAGCAAACAATTTGATATAAGTTAAACATGTGCAATTTTTCTAAACATATTTCCATCATGCTGTAAAAGAAAAATGAGATTAAAAAAGGAAAATTATGAAAAAGAAAAGAAATAAGCAAACAATACAACAACAAAAAGATGCAACTACTATGCCTTGATCCACATTCAGTCCCCATAGTTCTCTCTCTGGATGTGATGTCTCTTCCATCACAAATCTATTGAATTTGTCTTGTATTACCTCACTGTTGAAAAGAGCCAAGTGCATCTGATGACTATTCTTGAATTTATTAGTGAAATATGTTTTTTTAAAAAAGATATCTCTGTCCCTTCCTTACTGAAGTTACTGTGTCCCCAAGATGATTTAGTCTAGGCCTCCATGATAATATTCCTTTGAACCTGACCATATGTTCAAAGTTCCTTCAGATCTTTTGTTCTTAGATCTAAGCAACTTTCCATTTAAAACTATGTGCTTTGCTTCAAACCCATTTCCCCAATTCCACTCTAATTACTATTTCTGGTTTCATTTGTAAACTGCTTTCTAGGTGCCAGTCTTTATAAAGATGGCAGAAACAAACTTGGTATATATAATAGTGAACTTCGATGGAGAAAGTATCTGGTACTATACAGAATGGAACCCTTTTCATTATGTTTTTCCTTTGCCACCTGAAATAATATATTTAGTGAGTTTAATTGTAATTAGGTCAAAATATATAATATAATCTAATTTTTTTTTAAAATGTGATAAAACCATTCCAAAACTATTTGAGACTTTTAAGTTTTATCTGCCTGTTTACTTATGAACTTCTATGTTAATAACTTTGGTGATTCTTACATTCCTACATAATTCTGGCTGCTTATCCTGTTGCAACTTAACTTAAGACTCTCAATAATGAAAGTCACAAATCAAAAGTAAGAATATATAAAAATGGATTACAATAAAAAGACCAAACACCATAATTCTATATTTCTGATAAAATGAATTCCATAATTTGACAGATATAAGAGGCTAAAAAATTTCATTGAATAAATTAAGAATGAGTTACTCTTTCCTATTATAAAAATGAATAAAGAACTTTTCCTCCTGTCATACTGGATACATGGTGCAGTGAATAGGAAGTTTGTCTTATCATCAGGAAAATCTAGGTTCAAATTCTGTTGGTGACACACACTGGTTCTGAGATTCTGGGCTAGTCACTTAACTTTGCAATGCTCTAGGCAACTTAAGTTACACCTGAGTTGTCATTTTATTGGTACAAAGTTTCCTCATTAGTAATTTCTCTTACCATTGAAATAAGAGGTACAGATGAAAAAAAACTCATTAAATAAACAAAATCCAAATTGTTTTTAAAATAATTTTTATTTGGCTCATTTTAAGAAGTGAAAGTTTTTTTGGACAGGATCTAAAATTTTATTTATTATTATTTATTTTATTTTATTACTCCCACTCTGGTATCTATTCTGTAACTTAAGAGTCTTCTAGATTTGTCCAGAGCATCAAGAAATGAAATGGCTTGCTTCATAAAAAGTATGTATCCTATGTGGAATTTAAATCCATCTTCCAAATTCCAATGGCCATAATCCTTCTAATTTAACAAGTAAAGGATGAAAAGTACAACAGCTGATATAAGACCTTTTCATAGCACATATTTCTTGTGGATTTTATGTTGCATTATCCAATTTTCACTTTTGGTAGTTTATTCCATAGAACAATGAATAATGATATGGATAATATTCCATCAAACAGTGAATAATGATAATGACAATAGCTAGCATATTTTTGGGCTTTAACATTTGAAACCACTTTATATAGATTATCTTATTTGGTCCTTACAACTCTGAGAGATAACTCCATTTTACATTTGATGAAACTAAGGTCTAGAGAGTGTCTTGCTCAGGGTCTCACACAACTATTCAGTGTCTGAGGCAGCATTTGAACTCAATTTTTTTCTGACACTAAGACCAACACTGTCATTATATCATCTAGCTGCCTATGTATCTTATAGAGGAAGTTTTAGTGGATAAAGCCTGGATGAAATTCCTGATATAGTGAAAATAAATAAATACAGTTGACTAATTCTGGGACCAAACCTGTAACTCCCTAAAAAAATGGAAGTGTGTAGACTTAGGGCAAATAACTCCCAATTTGGAATGGACATTATTCCAAATTCAGGAAAAATCTAATGACAATTTGCAACTCCTCTGGAAAGTTGGCAGACATTGTATCCTTAGCACCTAGGACAGCGACAGGGAATGTAGTTCTCAATACATTTATATTCAATTGAATTGAATTCCCAGAACCAGTTCTGTCTCTGCTAGTTCTATGTATTACATGACTGGACTCATCCATCAAGATTCTCTCATTTTGCCCTAGAGCCACAACTAGTAAGGCTTCTTAATGCACCTGGAAAGGGAATTCATCTGTCTAAGGAGAAGGGAAGTAAAGAGGAAGGAAGAAGTGAAGAAACATATGACATCTGGTATTTTCTGATACTAATTATTTCTGCTAAATGGATGCTTAGTTTAGTTGTTTCTATGCTACTGAAGAAATGTTATCCATATAATTCCCCATCCCTGGGACAAATTTGGATTCCTTTGAACCTGCTTTCATCAGTATGCTGGGGATAGCTCAAATGCCCTTGCTAGAGCTCATTGTTACATTTTCGTTGCACTTATTTACACCTCTGAAATCAGAAAATGCTGAAAATCATAGCTTGATTTATAATTTTGGATTATTTAGACTTTAAAAAGTGATGAGGAGAATGTTAACAAGCAAAATAAATTTAAATATGCTACATATTTTAATCTTCTAGAGAGCCAATTATTAAATGCATACCAGTATACCACTGCTTTTATCTGTTTTTGATTAATATTATAAACTTATTTAAAGAAAATTCTATTAGACATCATTGAATAAACTACTAAAAATTTAACATCTTTCATTGGATCTACTTTTATTCTTTTATGGGAAATTATATACTTTTGGAAAAAGACATTGGACAAGCTCTAAAAATCCCAGGTACATGATACAGACATAATAAAACAAAATGATGACATTAAGTATTTGAGTCACATTTGTGTTTAAGAGTTATTTTGTTCTTTATAATATGTTTTACTATTTTCCCCAGAAAAAAATGTGCACCTGCATTTACCCCTGCATTTAAAATCAAGAGCAACAAAATCCTTTTTTTAGTAATTTTTTTAAAAAATGGAAATAAATCAAATTATTTCAGAGGACTTTATTGTGGTTTTTAGTTTCTGTTTACACTCCTCACTTCCTCCAAACTTTCTCTGATACAAATATAATTTTATGTAAAACTTTTCAAGCTTAACTTGACATCTTTTAAAATAATCTATTACCAGAAGATAATTTAGCCTGCAAACTCTTTCCACTTTTTAAAAAATGACTAGGTGGCTGAACATTGATCCTATTGATGGAAAGAAATGCATGAACATATCACCTTTAATAATAATTACATTAATAATAAGCATTAAATGAAATAATGAATTCTCAAATTCACTGGGCTTCTATAAACTTTTTACTGATCAAAACAAAAAGTTGAAGAAAAAATGGTGATACTCACGTGTTTCTTAACCACTTTATATTTATGCAAATGATCCCATGGTTGTTTCTAAATACAAAAGATTCATGTCTAACTGTGAAATACTTGTCTACAGAGTCTAATGTAAGTAATTAGAGGGATGAATCTTTAAGTCATTTAAGTTGACGTGGATTTCTTAAAATAATACTTATTGTAATTTAGGTGCTTGAAATGATTTCTTTATCCTTAAAATGATAACTTAGTGAAAATGAATACAGATTGGATTTCTCTCTTCCCTCCATCCTTCCTTCCCACTTTCTTCCTCCTCCTCCTCCTTCTTCTTCCTTTTCCTCTCTTCTCTCTCTCTCTCTCTCTCTCTCTCTCTCTCTCTCTCTCTCTCTCTCTCTCTCTCTCTCTCTCTCTCCCTCTCTCTCTCTCTCTCTCCCTCTCTCCATACCTCCCTCCCTCTCTGTCTCTCTTTCTGTCTCTCTCTGTCTCTCTCTCTGTGTCTCTGTCTCTCTCTCCGTCCCTCTTCTCTTTTCCTTCCTGCCCTACTCCAAAGAAACTCATCTATATAAATTTATAGCGAACAGACATCAGGGAAATTATACTTTGAAGGATATTTATGTGTGTGAAAGACACACACACAGAGCACATACAAGAATTTCATACAAGGGAAAATCCCTCAAATCTAGTACAGCAATCTGGGTATCAGAAAATGATGAAAATTGCTAGCTTCTCTGATCAGCTCTTCCTGAACTGGGGTTGTCATCATCCATTTTCTCTCTCAAAGCTGAAGGCAAATTCACATGAGGCAGACTTGAAGAATCAAGAGCATAAAGAAGAGATTTGAAGAAAGTTCCCTCCTATCCATAATTTTTGTAGGGGCACATAGAACTCAAACATATGGATACTCAATCTGACATGGCTTCTAGTCCAAGTGTAGAAACAAGCAAGTTTATAATAATCCTGGTGGTTACCCCATACTAACTACTAACTCTGGTATAAGAGCGGAGAAATCAGAGAAATAGACCTATTACACCAATCACTAGAATGAATTATGATGTTTCAGGTAAACCTGAAAATATAATTACATATTTCTAGGTGACACTTTAGATAACCTATGGGAAATGTACTTGGAATAAAATTACATATGCTTACTGCAATACATATGAAATACTATATGTTTGAATATGCTTATTTGTTTTGCTGTTATGTTTATTTTATGATGTTTTAAGTGTTATATTCATGTTATAGAAATGTCTGTTCTTTGTTTTATGAATAAACAATTGTTGGTAGCTAAGTTGGATTTTACATATAGAGCTATTGATAGTGCTGTTCTAGCCATACAATTTGGCTATGTTAGTTATTCTTACTGCTTTTGTTTGATTGATATATAATATGGATATGCAGGTATTTTTGAAACATTCATGCTTTATGTCCTGCATGTAGTTAAGCATGTTGTCACTGCAGCATTATCCTAGGTAATGCTCTGTAGAGTACCATGTCTACTGCATGAACTATTATGCAGATTGATTTTCTTTGTTGAGAACATATTGCTTGTCTTTATCACGATAGAGAGAAACCCTTTATTATTTGGATGTTAAAACATAGTTTATTCAATTATTAAAGAAATGACTGTTGAGTGTGTAGATTTTCCAGGTTCTTTGCTTTTCTTCTTGGAAAAGTCATTTGCACCTAGTAGCTCACTTCCTCATCACTTTTTTAGGAAGATCCTAGTCATTTTTTTCCCTCTCTCTCTCATTCACTCTTTTCCCCTCTCCTCTCTTGACATATTTCCATTTTCAACTAACCTTCACTCTAAGACTCTCCTTTTTGGATTGATGACTTCTGTCTTGGGACCACCATTTCAGGAAGGACCTACTGCTTCACCTCAGTGAAGAAACAACTCCATCTAACAATGTAGGTCAACAATTACTCTGCAACTGACAGTTTTAACATCTCAAAAACTAAGATTAAGTGATTTATACAGGGTCACATAGCAAGAATGTGTTAGATTTGAACCAAGTCTCTCTGACTTTAATATCTACTCATTATCTACCATGTTAATTTGCTTCCCATGATTCCATTGTAAATGTCAAGCATATCAGAACATGTAGCCAGCTTCTATTTGTTTTGTGGATTATTTGGTGACTAGGAAATTTGCCTTTGCCTATTGTCAAAATCAACTAATGAATGAATGCAAGCATGCATGAATTGCTCAACATTTATTAAATACCTACAATATTTCAGATAACTTAGTAGGCACAGGGGATAGAAATAAAAACATTATACTGAGGGTAACTTAAACAGGAAGGAATCAGAGACAAACTTGGGAGGAAGAGTTTATATTTCTGTATTCTAAAACAAAGATGGATGACTTTTTTTTTCTTAATTTTTTTTCTCAGTAGTATTTCATTATTTTCCAAACACATGTAAAGATAGTTTTCAGAATTCAATTTTATAAATCTTTGTGTTTCAAAATTTTCTCTCTCCTTCCCTTACCTCCCCCTTCCCAAGGCAGCAAACAATCCAATATAAGTTAAATATATGCATTCCTTTTAAACTTATTTCCATATTTGTCATGTTGTCCAAGAAAAATCAGATGAAAGTGGTAAAAACCTATGAGAAAAAAAACAAAAACAAATAAACAAACAAAAAAGGTGAAAATACTTCTTCAATCCACACTCAGTCTCCATATGGTCTCTCACAATATGAATGTTATTTTCCATCCAAAGTTTACTGGAATTTCCTTGAATGAGTGACTTACTTCTTTATGACTTGATTAGCACAATGCTTGGCACACAATAATCCCTTGATAAATGCTTGTTGACTGATTGATTGCTTTGCATTTTTACAATTATTTTTCCTATAAGATAAAGATATAAGGATGTTACAAATAGTTTATAGGAAAATAATGAACAAAATATCTTTTTCTGATGAATTAACCATAGGTTTTACTACTTGTTATTATTTAGATGAAAAATCCCAAAATTAGGTTTAAAGTAATAAATGAGCAAAACAGATTGTTTTAACCAAAAATGAGGAAAATCTTTTTGAGATCCTGTGAGTTTAATTCAACAAGTATTAGTTGTGTGTTATCTATATGGAAAGATCTTTGCTAGATACTACAAAACTATATTTCATCTTCTGTTTTTAATCTTGATCTAGACCTATGTGACTGTATTTTTATGTAGTGCCTACCAACACAAAGTGAGTGCTCAAATATTTGATGATTGATTCTTGGGTAGATAGTTATATAAATGTGGGGAAGGACCTTTTATTGAAAATTGAATACACCCAAATTTAATGGAATACATAATTATTTGTCTTTTGTCTTATTCTTAACTGCAAAAAATCTCTTTGTGAGGGATGGGGGAGATAATGACCTCTACTTTTATTTGTGTGGGGTATTCCTTACTAGAAAAATCACTTTACCAATACAATTTGGAAACTGTTATGCAACTTCTAATTTGAGAATTTTGGGGGGGTTACTAAGAAGCTGAGTAATTTGCTCAGGGTCATACAATCAGAGGTGGGACTGAGACTAGGTCTTTCTGTGTCTGAGGATCTCTTTCTTTCCCTTATGCCACACTGACTGCTGGAAAAACAACTGAGTCAGAAAAGTAGGCAGGACAGTGTAGTCCCGGAGAGTCCTAGTTTTAGAGCTGGAAACATGTTAAAAAGTAATCTCATTCAACTCTGATATTTTATTTTACAGGTAAAGAAACTTTCCAGAGAGGTTTTTTACACAATTAGTGAACAGTGGTGGTTTTTGAACTCAGGTACTGTGAACTCAAAGGAAGTGTCTTTTTCCTTTGTACATAAAAAAAATATAATTTACATTCTTTATGACTATCCCTCTCCCCATTTATTGACTTTAAATGCTATTTGTAAAATCCCATTCATCTTTCAAGACCTAGCTCAAATGCCATTTTGCCCATGAAGACATCTCTATTTCTAAAATTTGGGAAAAAATTTGCATTCTACTTAAAGTGAACTTCTTACAATGTCATATGGAAAATTCTGGATAGAGTAAAGTGATCCAGGCTTATATCCAGGCTTACAAATGTATATAGCTTCATAAAGTTTATTAGTAAGAAACTATGCTCTTTTATTGCTTAAAAAGTGAAAATTTTAAAAAGATTAAAAGACAACACCTCATAAAATGTGATTAATTTAAATTAATAATAATTTCTAGAATTGATATTTCTGCTTTAGTCATTATAGTAACTATGGTTCATTAAAAATCCTGGTTTTCCAGTAATGACCAGCTGATCATTAGGAGGTAGCTTGAAGTTGAGTGCAAAGAATTCTTGAGATACAATTGGTACAAAAGACAAGGAATACTTTAGTAGTGACCTAACTCCCCATCCTCCCCACACACATTAGAGCATAAACTATTAGAACTAGAAAGTATCAAAGATCATTTGATATAATACTAGTCTAAAATATGATTACTTAGGTAGATTCATCTAACATTCTTAAGCTGTACTTTAGCAAACTTATTTTGGAGATTAGCAACATATATATTTCATTGGTGAACATTAAATATTTGGGTACCCTTTCACTCTTGCTTAGTCTCCACTCTACTATTATAATAAGAAATCATAAAGGGATTGAAGTATCAACAATCATCAACTTAAGTGACTAATGGCCAGTACTACAATACACATACATAATTACAGAAAAACTGATTAATTTAGATGACAAAACAGTTGAATGAAAAATTGAAGGTGATCAAGTAGAAATGCCAATTGGATAAGAAATGGTATGTTCATGTTTGGAGGAAGGAAGGAAAGTTTGGTACTTTCTTTTGTAATTCAGCTATTTTTATGGCTTTTGCACTGCAAATGGCAGTCATTTATCTTTAATGAGCATCTAAGTTAATTAAGAAAGCTTATTTAAAGAATAGAGTGCTTTGGTCAAACATCAAAAAAAGTCAAAAAAGCCAATTGAAGAAATTGAATTGTAGAAAAGTCAACTTCAATAAAGCTTAAGGAAATAAGAGAGAAAAGAGTAAGTGCAAAAGAATCAAAATGAACTAGATGATGCTTTTAAGTAACAACATTGCTAAAGTAGAACAAAGATTGAAATAATAGGGTCAAACCAAGCAGCTGAACCAGTGTGCAAAAAAAAAAAAAAAAAAAAAAAAAAAGATTTAAAATGCCTCAAAATAGGTATAATAAAAAGAAGTACAGATCAGGAATAAGGCATACAATTACATGTGTGGAAAGAGAAAAATGAAGAGAATCAGAGTGAAAAGGAAAAAGTAGCTTGAAGTTGAGAGCAAAGGATTCTTTAGATATAGCAGGTACAAAAGACAAAAAATATTTTTCTTGATTAAATGGAAAAAACACAAAAAAATACATGTTTGCAGATAAACTCAAGCTTTCATGCTGCTTGGTGGTGTAATAAAGAGAGCATAGTACTTGGGATCATAAAGACTAGATAATTACTATCTAGGACTGGACTATCTGGACTAGTCCCTGGCCCTCCATTTTCTCATCTGTGAAATGGAATAATAGCATCTACTTTTGAAGGTTGTTGTGAGATAATACACATAAAATGCTTGGCAAACCTTAAAATCCTATGTAAATGTTATTAATGTTGTTTTTGTTGCTATTACTGTATTTCTAACCATTTGTGATTTCATCAGAACCAGCACTCCAACCATGAAGATTTTAAACTCTATGCTTATTCACAGTCTTGTCTACATTTTTTCCATAAATCTTTTTGTAAAAACAAACCTGAGCCCTTCACAATCTATTTCCAAGCTTCCTTTACAGTATGTTACAATCTACATCTCTTTGCATCTCTCCAGTCCAAAGAAACAAGCCTTCTTGTTATTCCATCTCACAGATATCCATGATTTCCTCCTTGCCTCTGCTTTTTAGAATCCCTGTTTTACTTCAAAGCTCAGCTCAAATTTGACCTTCAGGAGGCCTTTTCTGATTCTTCCAATTACTAGGATCTTCCCCTAAAATTATATTAATTGTGAATATACTTATATAACATGGAACATTGTGGCCGTTGCTTTGGAGGGCACAGCTGGCAGACTAGTACTTCTCACAGCCATCTCTCCTATCCCCCTTTTATCCCAAGAGATCTCATTAGGTACTTTTTGTTACAACATTTATTTGGCTTTGTTTCCCCTAGGGAAAAATAATAACCCCTCAGGTTCTTGCGAACCCCTCTCTTGGCATTTTATGTAGGTTTTATAAGATAAAAAAGTGGGAGTATAATCACAATAGCTAAAAAGCCCCAGTTAGAAAAATTCCTGATATTAGAGAGAGGTTTGACTATCTAACCTAAATTAAAATTATCTTTATTTCTCACTAACCTTTGACTTCTTTGTGTTTGAAACAAAATTCAGAATATAAGAAATGTTTCAGTAAAAGAAGGCAGAGTCTATTACTAGACAAGCCTAGGGAGAAAAGTAGAGAAAAAGCAGATTTAAAAAACCATAAAGCAAAACTTTTTTTCAGTCCTTAGAGAAGTGGATACAAGGCTGTCTCAGATCGTCTTCTGCTCCAAGATTTCTGTAGGAGGCCAATGTCCTTCTAGAGTCTCTTCCTCCTTTGTTGCAGCAAACTCTCCTCCATTTGATTTGTCCCTTTGCCTATTGCTCCTGTACCACTGATTCTTTCTGGATCATCTCATTAAATCCCATGCAAAAATGAAGATACTATCCCTCAGTGCTGCTACTCTTGAGTCCCTACTCTTTCCTTTAAATCTCTGCTTTTCAGACTATGTCCCTTTAAGAACTCCTGGGGCATAATTTAAGATTGCCTTTTGAATAAAAGATCATGACAGTACATTTTGTTTAGCTATTCCCAAATAGGAATGTACCCCCTTAGTTTCTATCTCTCCTTTTTCGTTTTTACTCAGTGGTATAAGCCTATTGATGATAATCTGAGTCAAAGGTTATGCATTTTGGTATCTTTCTGGGATTAATTCCAAATTGCTTTGCTTTCTGAAATGGCTGTATCAATTCATAGTTCCACTGGTAGTGCACAAGTGTGTTCTGGTTTTTCCACAGCTCCTCTGGCATTTTTCATTTTCTTCTTTTTTGATATATTTGCCAGCCTGATTGTTGTAAAGATAGAACTTTAAATTTGCTTAAATTTGCACTTATCTTAACTAGAGATTTCATTTAAAATTTGGTTATTGATACCTGGCATTTCTTCCTTTAAAAAATACCTATTCATGTTTCTTGACTGCTGGAAAATGATTTTTAGTTTTGTAAATCTGAATTAGTTGCTTATACATATTTTGGTTATGAGGCTTTTTTTAATCAGAGAAACTAACTGCAAAGTCCTTTCCCCATTTATCTGTTTCCCTTATACTTTAACTACATTAGATTTATTTCTGCATAGAATTTGTGGATTCTTTCTTGCTCTTTTCATTTGCTTATGATGTGAACTTTTATATATAGATCCATCTGGAGTTTGTCTTGATAGATGGTATGAGGTGGTATTATATATTGAATTACTCCCAGAGGGCCATTAATTTTTTTCTAGAAGTTTTGCTAAATAGTAAATCCTTCTCTCCAGTAATTGAGTTATTTAGGTTTATTGAGCATTAAGCTGCTATATTTGCTTCTGTAGGTTATATACCTAATATACTAAATATCCTTTTTAATTTTTAAATAATATTAAATAATTTTTATGATTGCTGTTTTATAATTTAGTTTTGAGATCTAGTATTTGTAGTCTCCTTTCTGCCTCTTTTTTCATTATTATCTTATTATTCTTCTTGATCTTCCTTCATATGAATTTTGTTATTCTTTTCTCAACTCTTTTAAAATATTCCTTTGGTAGTATTATTAGTACAGTTCTCAAAATTAAATTAATTTTAGTTGGGTTGTCATTTTTTATTAGTTTGACTTGATCTCCCCATGAGTAATTATTGTTTCTTTAAGTATTTATTTCTTCAAAGAGTGTTTTATAATTGGATTCAAGTCAATGTTTCCTATATATATCTTGGTATATACTCCTGGATTTGTATATTTGTGGTTGTTGCAGTTATTTTGAAATTTCTCATTCTACCTCTTTTTTTGTGGGAACATATAAAAATGCTGATGATTGAGGTGGGTTTATTTTTATCATACAACTTTGTTGAATTTATTACTTGTTTAAATAATTAATTTTAGTTGACTTTTTGGGCCTTTAAGTTAATCATCTATCATTTGTCCAAAATAAATTTTTTGTTTATTCTTTGCCTATCCTTATTGCCTCAATTCCTCTTTCTTTATTGATTTAAAGATTGCTATATAGAAGCCCAGATCTTCTCTCTCTTTTTGAAAGACTTCCATATGACCCTGCCATCCCTTCAAACTGTTCCCCTATATTCTTATCATTTTATTGTCAGATTGCTAGAAAAAGCTGTCATGCCTCCTTGATCCTCCGCTTCTTATTAATCCTTTTTTTCTGTCTGGCACAAAATTATTTTTTTTATTATAAAGTCAATAAACATTAACACACAAGAGCATTTCAATATACAAAGAAAAGAAGAAAAAGGGATATGTTTGTAAATGTGTACAATTTATTTCTATGAATTCATCTTTAATTTAACTTAGTACTAAAAAAGTGTGCTTTGTTAATTTGTTTCCTTTTCTGGATTCCCTTCTATTTTTCTCTGAGACGTTTTTCTTTTATTAATGCTCTTTTCTTTCTCCCCCCCTTATCATTATGACTGCCTTACCTACTTCTCCCCCTTCTAAATGAGTCCTTACATTGGTGCAAATACGTATAGGAAAACAAAACAAATCGATCCATTCCCTATGAAATTATCATGATTTTAAAGTTCCATGGTTTTTTTTTAGTTGAATTGTTTCTTTTTTCACAAAACTCTTCACTTCTATGGAAGGAAACTCTATTTCCACTATTGCTACAGAGGAGAGTAGTTCAATACATGAATGTTCACAAACCTATTTCTTTTGTTGTCCCTCCATTCCAAACTGTGAAAGCTCATTGAATAATATGGCTCAGTTGAATTTTGCATCAGACTATATGGAACTTTTAAAACTGCTTATTGTAAGCTAATGCTGCTTATAATTATTTGTGCGCCTGTCTTATTGCCTTATTGTGAGAAAAAGCCAATATTTTATTTTATCTTTGTATTTTCTGTTCTTAGAACAATGGCTAGGTGATTAATATGCCATCATCCTCCCCCATAAAATGTAAAGAAATGAAAAAAGTACCTTCTTTCTGAAAAATTGTTGTCCCTAGGTTGCCATGGCTTTATGCTTAGCAAGAACATTTAGTGTTTTCTGGCTAAGGTCATTTCTGAACCCAGCTATTTCAGACACTTATTTGTGGTGACTATTTTAGATCAGTCAGACTTTTCTAGGAAGGGGTAACAATAAGAATAAAAATCTTTTC
Source organism: Sminthopsis crassicaudata (assembly GCF_048593235.1). Classification (NCBI taxonomy): domain Eukaryota; kingdom Metazoa; phylum Chordata; class Mammalia; order Dasyuromorphia; family Dasyuridae; genus Sminthopsis; species Sminthopsis crassicaudata. Next base: position 149,064,270 of record NC_133619.1, read on the forward strand.
TATTTCCCCCTTTTTAGCATTGTCAGTGTATTTAGAGGGGTTAGATTAGAGTTAGTGCAGTTAAATTTTCTTATAGTTTTAATAATTTGGGGTTTACATAGAATTTTATTCTAACCAGCTTATCAGACTGCAGGGAAAAAAATTGGAAAAACTCAGAATTTAATCAATTTCATGAGATTTCTCAGGGGTTATAGGAAAATATCAGAGAAGCAAAAATGGGTTATCTATAGCACTAGTTGTTTTATATGCATATGCATATATTACATATATGTTATGTGCACAGATACATCTCTCTTTCTCTTGTATATATATGTGTGTGTGTGTATGTGTGTATGTGTGTGTGTGTGTGTCTGTTTGTTTTTGTGGTACTTAGTACCTTATGACTCTTTGGGAAATTCCTGGTTTTTGAATAGTCAGTGGAAAGGGTCACAAAAGCAAAAAAAGAGATTTATTATAATTAGCTAATTTTTATATATGACTGTATTTTCTGAGTCACACAGCTTTTTGAGGTGGTATTTGTAGCTATTTCTTTTTTTTAATAATAATAGATTTTTATTTTCCAAAATACATGTAAAGATAATTTTTAACATTCATCCTTGCAAAATTCTATATTCCAAATTTTTCTCCTTCCTGGAATTACCCTAAATCACCTCATTGTTGAAAAGAGCCATGTCCATCACAGGTTATGATCACATAATTTTGTTGTTATTATGTATAATATTCTCTTGGTTTTACTCACTTCACTTAGCAATCAGTTCATGTAAATCTCTCCAGACCTTTCTGAAATCAGTCTGCTGATCATTTCTTATAGAACAATAATATTCCATAACATTTATATATCATAACTTATTCAGCATTCTCCAGCTGGTGGGCAACCACTTAGTTTCCAGTTTATTGGCACTACAAAAGGGCTGCTACCAACCTTTTTGTGCATTGGGTCCTTTTCCTTTTTTATGATTTTTTTTGGGGGGGATACAGACCCAGTAGAGACACTGCTGGATCAAAGGATATGCACAATTTGATAGTCTTTTAGTCCTAGTTACAAAATGCTCTCCAGAATGGTTGTATCAATTCAGAACTCCACCAAGACTGTATTCATGTCCCAGTTTTCTCATATTTATAGCTATTTCAATGTTAGTTTTCTTTGCCCAGAGGAAAAAACAACTGTGTAAACAAAATATATACAAGGAGTTGAATACTTATAAGCTAATACTTATAAGCTGTGTGATTCTGGGAATATCAGTTCACCTAATTAACCTGTAAGTCATAGATATGTTAGAGTGCATAAGTAAAGAAAGTTCCCATATTAAAAAATAAAGAGTTCCCTATGCTGATGAAATTACCAATCCTTCACATATTCACTCACATATTTTTATATATTAGAATAAGCATTGTAACATAGTAGATATAGTCTTAGATTTGGATTTAGGAAGACTTGAACCCAAAACTTGCTTCTGATGATTATTAGTTGTATAAGTCTGAGAAAATCATATAATTTTTCCAGCCTCAATTTCTTAATGTGTAAAATGGGGTTAATAATATCAACTTCATAGGTTTCTTATGAGGATCAAATGAGGTGAGTTATATAAAGCAGTTTGCAATAATTAAAGAGTTATTTAAATATCAAAGATGATGATAACAGTAAAAAAAATTTGTGAGATATATAATGTCATGTTTAACTAGTCTTATAAAAATATTTTAATTGCTATAGTATTAAATCTGTTAACTTAGGTAGTATCCTATTGGCATATTACCATAAACAATGATTGTCTCTTCAGTTGTTTGTGTTCTGTAATTGCTATGAAACATGTTTTAAAGTTATATTTTTGTAAGTTATGATTTTATTTTGGTTCTTTAATATTTTAATGTGGTTGGCACTTTGGTATTTTAATTATAATATTTAATAATAAATATTTAAAACTTTTCATGGCTATTTTGAATGGACTTTTTCCCCCCAAGAAACATGCAGTCTTAAAATTTTGGTTAACTTATTTTATATTTTACTACTTTATTGAAGCTATTGTTTTTTTATTAATTTTTTTCATTATATTGAATGGTTGGACTTATGCAAAGAAACCTTGTTTTCTCTTTTCCTGGGCTTATGACCTCAATTTCTTCTTCTTTTTTTTTTTTTTTTTTTTTTTTTTGGTCAAATACATATCCTTTTCATTTACTTTGTTTTTGTTGGGAAAAATTCTGCTGTTTTTTTCAATTACATTCGTTCTTAGTTGTAGACATTTACTTTCAGGAAGAACTTTCTATTGCTGTGTATGTTAGTTATTTTTTTTTAACATCAGTCCTGTACTTTTTGATGGGTGAAGCACTTTCCTCTAGCCCAAATGTCAATTATCTTCCATTGGTAATATATATATATGTATATATATATATATATATATTTGCTTATCTTAAAATATTAATGAAGGCAATTAAAACATAATAAATAATAACTTAATAAGTAATAAAACTTAATAATAAATAATAATTTAACAAATGAATAATAAATGCCTATAAATAATAAAAAACTGAATAAATAAAACTGAATGATCTATTCAATTAGATTGGATTCTTAATTAGAACTGGGATAACCTATTTATGTATTTTGGGCACATTTTAAAAATTGTACATTTTGTTGATTACTAACAAGCAAAGACTTTGAGCCTTCATTCTTAATGTTTATTATATAACTTAGTACAAAATAAATTACTCAATTTTCTGATATTAAAATAAGCATTTTGGAAAAAAGTAATATATTTACAAAATTATTTAAATTTTCTAACCACTAACGGAGACAATCCAATAATATAACAAGAATGAGATAAAATAGGAATATTTGAGGGCTACATTGCTATTATTGAGATAGTGAAAGAACCAAAGGAACATTTCTAATATTCTTAGTGTATTTTCTGTGAAAAATTTAAGGAAAGATACAGGTAAAAAACTGCAAAAGATTAGAAGATTTGGAGAGTTTGCAATTTGCAGTGGTGAATAAGCATAAGTTATACTAACAAAATCATTACCCATTCAGGGAACATTAAGAAGTGTCATTCATTACATCCCTTTATGTATTGGAACTCAGAAAGCTGTCTATATTGTCTTTCTTTGACCAATTTTATTATCTAGTGAAATTTGCTACAAGAATTATCCTATTCAATTTTGTAGGAACAGAAAAAATAAATAGGAGCAGCTAAGTGGTACAGTGAATAGAATGCATTTTTGGAGTCAGGAAGAGTCACTTTCTGTGATCCTAGGCAAGTCACTTCATTCTATTTATCTTAGTTTCATTCTCCGTCAAATGAACTAGAGAAGAAAATGGCAAACCATTCCAGTACTTTTGCCAAGAAAATCCCAAATGAGGTCAGGAAGAGCTAGATATGATTGAAAACTGACTGAAGAACAAAATACTTTAGGAATTATATCAGAGATTATATCTAATTCATCCAGGGATAGGAGACACTAGTTGGTCATTAATTTTCTTGAGTAGAATGCTTCATTTAACAACTGAGTCAAAGTTATAGCTTTCTCCCTCCTTCTCCTTACTATGGTGAGAATGATATTACTTCTAAATGAGCTAAATGGTTTGGTTAACTCCCAAAGTACATTTATTATCCATAATATGGAATCATCCATTTGCATAAATTAGAGCATATTATATTTTATTTAATACCCTAGGATATATTTAAATTTCTTTTTTTTTTGCAAAAATACAGAAACTATATGTATAACTTGTTAGACACTTTAAATATATTCAGATGTTATTTCTTTACTTTGAATTTTTGAAATTTTCTTTCTAAATTCACTTTTAATCAAGACTAAACCTATTATACATTTTAAATAGTTTCTTGAAAGATTTGTTACCAGTGTTCAGGACTTGGAACATCCAAAATTAAATAATACAACACTGATAACTTGGGACTAAATGCAATTGTAAAAAAATATTTAAAGCTTATAATGACAAAAATAACTAGTTTTATTTATATTTCATTAAATTGCTATACAAGACATTAGAGATAAAGCATTTCAAAATATGAAATTAAAATTATGCCAATTGTATTAAAAAGGAGAATGTACTAACAACATCACTCTTGAATGCCTGAGCTTTATATTGAAAGATGGTATAGTGAATAGAAGAGATGAGTTCAACTATGACCTATGGCTCTTATTAGCCATATGACCCTGGGGAAGTTATTTAAATTTTTTAACCTTACTTTTCTCACCTGTAAAATGAGCTGGAAAAAGAAATGGCAAACCACTCCAGTGTCTTTGCTAAGAAAATCCCAAATGAAGTCACGAAGAATTGAACACTACTGAACAATAATTCAAATCATAATTGATAAATATGGTTATTAAAAATATTTAAAGCCCTGAGACTGCCTCTTGAATTGCACCAAAAATCAATGGTTAAGCAGCAATGATTATTTTATTCATAAGACAACCTAGTTGAAGGTTGGCCAAAAATGTTAATTTGGAAAACAGTATACTGTGAAGTAACTTCCCCTGACTTATTATGCAAAGATAATTATAAAATTTTTCATAGGGATTATCATAGTTACAGGGGTTTTTAATTTTTGAAAAAATAATTGATGAGAGGAAATTGTTTCACAAATATTAATTAGAAGACAAAAAAATTCAGGCAGAAACATTGAGTAGATTCAAACATATTTCAAAATATATGAGAAAATTATATCTTTTCTAAAAGATAGAATGGTGTCTATTTTATATCTATGTTCATCTCTCATTCAGAATTTTCCCCTAACATTTGATTGTAACTTATTGAACTAGAAGGAGCTATTATAGCCTGCACTTAACAAAATGTCTGCCACATAGGTGTTTAATAAATGTTTATTGATTGATACTGACTGACCTTTCAGCTTACTGTATACTGACTCCAAAAATGACACTTGAAATAAAATCACTCAAAAATCTTTAGAGTTTCAGTGAGGTAAATATATTATAAGTTGCATTTTGTTCTTCTGTCCCACAAAGTGAAGATTTGATTTTGTTAATAGGCAACTGATGATTCCTAATATACCACTTGTAAAACAGCCTATGATTACATTACCCTCCCCTCCTTTTTTTGATGCAATATTACATTGTTTACTAATATTAAACTCAAAGTTCCTTCTTTTCTCTTACCACTACAAGCACTCAAAGTTCCATATCTCAAGTTTTCCAGAAAGGATGTCCCAGATTCCCCAGATGAAGACAATGGCTTTTCTATCTTTTTTTTTCACAGCACTTTATGCCTCTCTTTTGTCTTAATCACATTTCTCTTATGTTATGTTTTTTCCATGCTCCCCTTTTCTGTTAGATTGTAAACTTCTTGAGAAGAGAATCTTGGATTTTGTAGGTATTTAATAAATACTTATTGAAATGAAGAGTATTTAGGATAACATCACTTCCAGAAAAAAGTTTTTGAAATGCAGTAAAGGCTACTTCTATTGATATAATTGTTTGGCACAATTAGGAAAATTCTAAATCTATGATTCTATTTGTATCTCAGAGAGTCAAATAGAACATTTTTCATGGGGACTTGCTTCATGTAGGATTGCTTAGCATTTTGCATAGAATATCAATGGCCTACTTTCACTGAAAACTCTGCCCAGTGATAGTCATTGTTTATCACAGTGTTTGGCACATTGTAAGCAGTTAATAAATGCTTGTTGATTAATTGATCATAGAAATGATCTTGACCTACTTTGGTATAGTTCGGATAAGAATTAATGTAGAAGTTTGAGGATTTTAAAAGTTACAATTAATTTTAAAATATTAAATATTTTATACTACTATATATAAATTATATAAAAATTTTAGTGTATAAATTATATATAAAAATTATAGGGTTGAAAGAGATATCAATGCATCACTTATTCTGGGTACATGACTGTAGCCAGAATGATGCCCAAACCTTTTCAGACAATTGATTCTTTTTCTTACTCTTAAAATTTTTCTTAGTCATCATTGCTAAGTACAGAATTTATGCATTTAAATTTTTCCTAATTTGTTGGGATGTTTTCTTTCCTCCCCCAAAGGGCAAAATAAATGTGAAATATAATATAGATTTAGATTATCAATAATATAAAATCTTAGTCATTCTCAGGTATTTATCTATTCTCTCTAAAAAAAAACAGTTTAGAATTTACTTAAGGGATTTTTATTTATAATTTACTTGCTAGCTTTGCTATATTTGATTCCATTTCTACAAATTTTAGGAAAAGATACAATGCAAAATATAAAAATAGAAATGTAGCGAAGAGAAATTGAAAGTTACATATGGTCATACTGGATCTTATTCAAATATGATGACAACATAAGAAAGAAACTGGGGCTGTTGGTAGGGGGTTGAAGGAAATCTTATGACCCGTAAGTTATAGTTTTGATATTTTCATGATATCTATAGCTATTTATTATTATATTTATATTGTATGTTATATAATATAATTATATATTAATATATCATATTTATATATAAACATTTATATCTATAAATAGGCGTATTTTATAACAGCTTTGATATATACTATATATACATATATACATACATATATATATGCACACATACATACATATATATATATACACACATATATACTATAGCTGTTTTGCTAAGTGTGTGATTACAAAAAAACTGTAAAAAGTATGAGTCTGAGAAAGCATGAAGACAATGTGGAGTGGGACAATGCAGAATTAATTAAAATCATGTACTGCTTGTGGTTTTTCAATTCCTTTAAAAACAGGATATAAACAAGAACTCCCCTTGTCAGACTAGATATTTTGATGCTGTGATTATTAATCAGTACTATGAAACACTGTTTACATATTTGTTTCATTATGGAATCTATTTTTAATTATATGTACTGAATTAAAAAGGAATCCTGCAGATTATTTAAAGGTCAATTTTGTTCTCTCTGTTGTGAAAAGGCTTTTCTTTTCATTTTGATGTCAAAAGAGAGTTCAAGTAGCTACTGCCCTCCTGATATGGAATATTCCCTTGCAGGCTTCATATTGTGAAGGAAAATCTGCAAAGTTGTAACTGGTATACAGGCTTTGTTTTTTCATAGCATCCTAATGGAAAGAACACTATATTGGAAGTAAAAATACTTATAATTTTTCTCCTATAGCTGTCATTGATTGACTTTTGTTATTGTTCACTTGTTTTACATGTGTGTCTGTAATTTTTCACCATGTTTGGGGTTTTTGTGGCAAAGATACTGGAGTTCTTTGCTATTTCCTTCTCCAACCTCATTTTACAGATGAGACAGAGTTAAGGGACTTGCTCATAGTCATACAGCTAGTAAAAGTCTGAGGCCAAATTTGAATTCAGGAAGTTGAGTCTTCCTGACGCCTGTCACTCTATCCACTGTGCAACCCTTGTTTTCTATATATCTATAAGAAGAGAGAGAGAGAGAGAGAGAGAGAGAGAAAGAGAAAGAGAGAGAGAGAGAGAGAGAGAGAGAGAGAGAGAGAGAGAGAGAGAGAGAGAGAGAGAGAGAGAGAGAGTTTTATCTGAAATCAGATACTTCTAAATCATTAACTCTTTTGTTTGTTAGGGAAAAAAACCATAATAAAATGCATGTGTAAAATTCAAAATGCTCCTGATTGTACTTCCTTTTAAACTTTTTTTCTATTCTCTTCAATGTATTTTAAAAAAATGTTTCACTGGACTTCTTTTTTGGCATCACTTTGCCAAACCTCAACTCTTCTTAGCCCTCCCTCCAATTAAACATGAGAGAAAGGGGAAAACAACAACAAGAACAAAACCTTATAATAAATAACCAATCCATACAGTGACCAAGTAAGAAAATGTATATCTCTTTCTGTACTTTGAGTGCTTGACATCTCTAGCAGGAGGCTGGATAAGATGTTTTGTCTCTTTTGAAGACAAGATTGGTCATTGCATTGGTCAAAGATCTCAAGTCTTTTAAATTCCACAACCCTTATATAAATCGTACCATTGATTCTGCTCACTTTTCTCTGTTTCATTTCATACTACTAGATTTATAGAAATTGACCTCTGATATTAGCTCCAATTTATCCTGTATTTTTCTCATATGTATATAATTCTGTTTTGTTTTGTTTTTTGCTTTGCTTCCCTTATTAAAATGTGAGCTTCTTGAGCACAGGGGATCTTTTTTGTCTTTCTTTGTGTTCTTGGCAGATAATAAACATTTAATAAATGCTTGTTGACTGACTGAAGACATTAATGTTCTGAAGAAATACTTCTTTTTTTCCTTATTGGAATGTTATCATTATATAATTGTATCATCATCATCATAATTATCTAATTCCTTCTAGTTGCTTAAATTACTTCATTTCTAGGATTTATTTACTTTTTTCAGTGTTTGTATTTCAAAGTTCTAATTCGTTTGTGATCTTTTTATCAAAAATGTTTGAAAGTCCTATAGTAGAAAGATCCACTTTCCCACCTCCACCCCAATATGATTATAGTTAACTTTTCAGGGCAAGTTATTCTTGGTTGTAAGCCTTTATCTTTTGGTTTTAGAATATCTGATTCCAAAATTTCTTCCTATTTAAGGTAGAAGCTGCTGAGTTTGTGGTTTCCTTAGTATGGTTCCCTGATAATTGAATCACTTACTTCTGAATGCTTGAAGTACTTTTTCTTTTATGTGGGAACTGTGGATTTTGGCTGTGACATTCCTAGAATTTTTCCTTTGGTGTTTCATTAAGGAGAAGATAGTAGATTCTTTCTATCATAATTTCTTCTTCTGATTCGAGTAGATATAGACAGCATTAACTTATGATTTTTAGAATATAGTATTAAGACTTTGTTTTTGTTATAGTACTTAGATTATTAATGATTATTAGTCTCTCTTTGGTTTCTTTTCTCCCAGATTATTTGTTTTTAATTACCTTACAATTTCTTTTATTATTTTTTCAATCTTTTGCTTTTGTTTTGATATTTCTTGCTATTTCAAGAAGTCATTTGACTTCTGCTTGGTCTAGTTTAGGAATCTGTTAATTGAGTAATGTTTACCACTTTCATTTTTAAGCTACTTATTTGTCTTCAACTTTTCCCTCTGTTTCCCCCCACTTTTAACATCTTTCGCTTTGTTTCTCCTGTTATTCATGTCAATTGTGAAAAATCCATCTTCCCTTTCTTGGTTTTTTTTTTTTTTGGAGGGTCTCTAGATCTTCAGTAGTTTTTAGGCTAGTAGCTTGCTTTGCTTCTTTCTTTAGCTTAATTTCTTTATGTGGGCTTTGTGTTAAGTTCAGACTCTGAACTTTCCCTCCTCCTCTGCCTTTCTCCCACCCTCCTGCATTTGTTGAGGATAATAATCTATGCTTGTTCTGTTCTTAGGTCTTCTTAGTTATAGTACTGATGTCTAGCACTAAGGGACTTAGGCTTTTGAGGTTCTGAGTGCAAGATCTTAAGGATCTTTTATAGAATTCCCATATTGAATTGGAAAGAATTTAGAACAACTTAATGTATCCTAGGCTGAGCTCTATTATGCTGCTCTAATTGTTAATGTTCCCTGGAGCTTCCAAATTCCTCACCCTGGGCTTTCTAGGGATAGACTTACTTGACTCTTTGCCTATGGAAACAGATCATGGAAAGTTATATATCTCTGGTATGCTTCTGGGTATTCTACAAGGCAGCCAGCTTGTTTACCTGTTTTGCTTTCCTTTTCAAAACTTTTGGTGCCTGGATGTGCTGGGGTGTAAAAACCAGCTTACATAATTTTCATTGGCTTTCTGGCACCTTATTCACTTATTTTAAGATATTCCTGGAGTGTGTATGTGGTATCTAAGAGATCTTCCTTTCCTTCAGTTCAGGAAACCATTAAGGCTGAGAGCTGAGAATAATACTGTATTTCCCTGCACAGGGGAATTCGGAGAACAAATGAGTTAATAGATTCTAAAATCTTCTAATGCTTTGGAGATTCTATGTAACTATTTTTTATTATTAACTAACACATGTCTTTGGCATATATTATTTGTTACTCTTTATGATCTTTCTCTTTGAATTGCCTCTGACAACACAGAGATCTTAGTGACCAAATATGAATTAAGGATTAATATAACAGGGATTATATTGTTGGATCTTTTTGTTTTATTGAGGAGGAAAAAAGCCCAAAGAGGTTAAGTGAGATGCCTAATGTCACATGTAATAATAATAATAAAAGTTGTTATTTCCACCTAGCATTTAAAGTTTGAAAAGAATGTTACGCTTGTGAGATAGATTGTCTAGTTATCATTCATTCCATTTTATTTATTAGGAGACAGAAATTTAGAGAGGTTCAAAGACAAAGCCAATGCATTTTCAAGATAGGATTTGAATTCAGATCTTTTGGGATGAAGTCTAGCACTATTTCTAGCATGTCACATTTCCTTATGTCCCTCAGGTAATAAGTAGTAGAGTCTCAACTCACAATTATTTACTTAAAATCCAATTTAAGATTAACTAAAAGGTTTCATATAACTCTTCAAACAGAAAATTTCCTTAATTGTATACACATACCTTAAAGCATTGTTTAGAGCTGGGAAATGCCTAGTCTTATGGCAAATATATGATCCTTTCTTTTCCTATAATGATGGTGAATTATTTTTGTGGAATATTAAATACATTTCAGACTCTGACATTTTTCTTCTTTCTTTTATTTTCCTCCTTCCCTCCTCTTTTTGTTTTTTTTTTTTTTTTAAATAGGGGATGGATATCTAGATAATGCAGAAAAGGGAATATAGTTGGAAAGGAAGGTTTTATAAAAACAAAGGCTATTGATAATATTTTTTAAAAGTCGGGGAATGATTTTCAAAACTAAACATAATATGATGTCAATATTTAAAAAGCTATTTTTTAAAAGAGTAATAATTGTTGTATTAAATGATTTAGCTGTGTTTAACTTACCTTGACTGAAGTTGAAAATATCCTATCCAGATTAAAAAGTAAGACTGCTGAATCATCTTCCCACCAAGGACTGTTAATTAGAATCAGCTGTGGCAAGTCTTATTTGGTGCCAGACTTCCACTATAGAGGGCTTGCTGCAGAAGGAGAACTAGTAGAGAAGGTTGCTTCAGGCAGTTCCAGAGGACAGTTGTTCCAGAAAAACCAGAGTGGGTATTGACTATCCTGTGAACCAAGCCCTTGTGGCTCTAAGTAACATAGGCAGTGAAAAGTAGTATGCTGTGACAAAGTAGTATGAAGATAATAATTGAAAAAGGGACAGAGACAGGATATGCTGAACCCAAAGCACAGTTCTTACAGCTAGCAATGAAGTGTGAATTTGGGGTACTTAGAAGGTTCTGAACTATCTCGCCTCATTTAATTCCCATTGTTTGCTTTATCCATGCTGAATAAATTAACTTCTCTCTGTTGTTATTTTAAAAAGAAAATACAGCTTTATCAAACTATATACTTAAAAATATACCTTTTCCATAAATATTTACTACTTTTCAGTCCTAAAATTTGGCATAGTTAAATTGCTAGATTGATTCAAATAGTAGCATCAACAATACCTGGTGACAGGCAAAAAATAGATGTGCAGACCTAACCTTAAGAACAAAATATAAGATCCATATAAGGACATTAGGACCTCAAATAAGGATAGAAATATCATGTTCACAATCCTAGAAAATATGAAAATTTACAGAGTTGTTTGTTTGGAGTTATTGTGAAATGGTGAAGATATGGAAGTACAGTTTTTATTTTCCTTCCTTTTTTTTTTTTAATTTTATACCTCACTATTATATTTGCATGGATATCATATGTGATATGGTATAATATTATTAATTCTTCTTTCTTTCTTCTCTGCTTTCCTCTTTTCCTTCCTTCCTTCCTTCCTTCCTTCCTTCCTTCCTTCCTTCCTTCCTTCCTTCCTTCCTTCCTTCCTCCCTCCCTCCCTCCCTCCCTCCCTCCCTTCCTTCCCTCCCTTCCTTTTTTCCTTCATTGGTTCTTTTAAGTTTTATATTCTTTTTGACTTTAATTTTTAAAAATTTTTTGAGTCTATAGTGATTTCCTAAATGTGGTTTTGTTCAGATTAGTTCTATAGCCATAAATAGATTGTCAAGTGAAGGCCTGCTCATATATTGCCAATTCTCTAATTTCAAGCACATTCTACTTTTTGAGGAAGAAGTTAAGGACTTATTAGGGATAAAGGAAATAATGTTTCTCTTTCTGATCCTTTAAGAAAATGACCTAATATGGCCTTTACCTTGCAACCTGAGAAGATCTTGTTCTCAAATAGCTATTGAATTGTAAAATTTGATGATATAAAGAACAACTTTACTTCTATACCAAACCAATCATGGTATAATAAGACCTTTATAGTCCTGCTTTACCAATAGTAAGGTGTTTAATCAGTTTATCAAATTATTTAAAATATACTTCTTAGTAGTGCCATTATTCATTGTTTAGTCATTTATATTTACTAAGCAGTTCTATAAAAGGATGGTGAGTTTGCCCTCAAATTTCTGGAGGTAAGCAGGTTGGATTGCATTGGAGAAATTACTCTTTCCCCCTTAGAAACAAAGACTGGTCATTTTAATAGTAATGCTACACAAGAGATGATATATGGTTGTAAGTAATGGAATTCTACAATGATTGAAGATTAAAATATGAATATCACTGAAAAGGCACTTTGAAAGTACATGGTAGGCATAAGTAGCCTACAATACATAATAATGAAAGAACTTCTATATAATAAAAGATATCATCAAAGAACTATATAATAAAAAATGAAGAAACATTAATTATATGACAAAAGTGAGGGGGTAACTGATGGACAATTAATCTCCTACACTGGCATGATGTCAACAAATGGTTGGAGAGGACCCCAGCACATCCTGTTTAACTTAATGGAGGTTATTGACATGAGTTATATATTTTCCATCTACATTGCTAAAATATCCATATCAATGATATCACAGATTCATTAGATTACTTGATGATAAAATTACTTTTATATTACATAACTATTGGCTGTTTCAATGCTGAATTTGGAGGATTTCTTAAATAATATTCTATAAGGTCAGCTTCTATAATGAAGCTCTCTTGATTGAAGCAAATTTGACATAAATAATTGTCCCAGATGAGTTCCCATACAGTGAGATTAGGTTGCTATATGTCACATGGTAAATTCTTCTAAGCAGAAGTTTTGAATCTGCCAACAGGGGTAATTTCTTATTCAACAGTACAGCTTCAAGGAAAGGTTCATTTGATAGGAGAGTTTAAAAATATTACCTGTGAGTTCTTAAATATGTATAAATCTGGAAAAACATTTTATGGCTTGGTGACACTCTAAGAAATATGACTCAAGTTGTGGAAAATATGGTTCTAAATATTCAGTGAAGCTATGGTGCTTTGCTGTAGTTTCTTCTGATATCTTAGAGTTGTTATTGTGGAGCAATTTTTTTCTCCATGATATTTGGGAGGGTTCCCTTCAAAAAACTTCAAGATTTCTTTTTAGGTATACTTTATGAATTCATAAAATATATATTAGCATAGAGCCTTTCTTTATATCTCTAGTACACATAACAAATCAGTTCAAACAGAGTGCTAAACAGTTTCCGTAAAGCAACAGTTAGGATTTTCCATAGGAGTAAGTATAACTTTGCTACAATACAAATGTATCTAAGTCCATGAAATACTATGTTTTTTGTATGAATCTGGTGGTGTAACTCCTCTCCTTAATAGTCTTCAGTAGTTCACCTGACTACTATAATAAATTTCAATTCCTTGCCTAATATTTGAAGTTCTATATAATCCGAATCTCTCCAACCCTATTTTATATTTCATCTTCCATCAAAATCTATATTATCCCCAAACATGCCTTCTACTTTCCCACCTCTGTATCTTTACTAATGCTATTCCCCTTTCTTGAATGCCCCTTTCTCGTTATTCACTTGATGAGTTCCTACCCATTCTTTAAACAATGCAAATGTCACCCCAAGTCAGTGACAACCTTTCTCCCAGACTTCCTATAACAATTTGATTAGCATTTCTAGTAAATTTATTTTTTATATGGTGTGTTATAGTTATTTTGTGTTTATATTGGGAAGGCAGCTAGTGACTGAATAGCTGGAGAGTTTATTGGAGCATACCTGGATATAGTAGACAATTGAGAAGAACAGCAAACAATAACATACATTAAGTTTGTACCATGTGCCAGGCATCGTGCTAAGTTCTGGGAGTACAAAGAAAGACAAAAACCAACCAGTCAAATAAAATAATAGCCCCTGCTTTCAAGGACTTCACAGCCTGATGGGGAAGACAACATGTAAGCAACTAAGGAGAAACAAGATATATATACAGGACAAAATGGGGTTAATTTTAGGGAATGAAGGGATAATTTAATAATTTAAGGAGGTTAATAAAGGCTTCATTTGGCTGAAAGGTATTATTTTGCTGAGATTTGTAAGAAGTCAGGGAAAGTAGAAAAGGGGAGACAGAGATGGGGAGGAGGGAGAGTTCCAGGCATGAGTTATAGTTAGTGAATATTCCCGAAATAAAGAAATAGTGTCTTATTAGAGGAATAGGAATGTCAGTGTCACTGGCTAAAAGAATATTTTGGAGAGGAAGGGAGAAAGTGGAGTAAGATGCAAACAGATGGGATAGATAGAAAGGATTCAGATTTTTTAAGGACTTTTGAATGTTAAATGGGGGTTTATTATTAGTACTGTAATTAATAGAGAGCCACTGAGGTTTATGGAATGGGTTGAATGGGAGTGGGGATAATATTATCAGGCCATGTTTTAGGAAGATCATTTGACAGGTGAGTAGTTTAGGCTTGAAATGATAAAGCTTGCCTCAGTGTGGTAACAGTGTCAGAGGAGAGAAGGGAATATGGACAAATGATATTATAAGTATAGAAACTTTAGGACTTGGTGATTGGATATGAGGAGAGGAGAGAGAACTAATATATATATATATATATACACACATTTTTTCCTCTTTTAGACTTTGTTAGATGCTGTAACAGGCAATTTTTGTATACAGCAAATAACTTTTAGAGAACTATATGAGTTCTAATTGAAGTGAAAACTTATTAATGCAGTGTTAAATGAAGCACATTACATAAAGGATTTTAAGTATGACTAGTTTTAACTAATTTTTCAGGAATGTTATTGAACTCATGATGTCTAAAGCATTATTATGCTTTCAACTAAAACTGAGTATATACATTTAATAGCATTACCACTCCCCAATCAGTTTTGTATTAATCTTGTAATCCTAGCCATGAATTCTAATCTTTTAAAATATTTCTATATTTTTACTTTTATAAAGTAACTCAATGTGAGGGACAAATTTTTGAAATACATAATTTAGTTTTATTATGTATGCCTTTCCTGAGATATTTCTTTCTTGAATCTTTCCAACTTACTGTTTGACCTCTTCTTTTGTAATGAATCTGTCAACAAGCATGTGGGTCCTGTTTGTTTTTGCCAGCTGCTCCCCTTTCAGTTTTTGAACCATAATCAAATCAATTTTGTCATTGCTCCAAGAAAGGGTATGGCAATCTATTCCCCTAGGACTCTGCTCACTATCCCTGTAACTTTCCAAAATAAGTAATGAAGGCTAACATGCTTTTTGATTGGTCAATCAGTGTCAAGAAGGGAGAATCTCAGGAAAATAATGATGGTGGAAGCAGTGCCTGGGACTTTAAAAAAGTAAAGTTAAACTTCATGTTTAAGGGGGAAACCATTCCAGGCATTGAATATAAAGGCAGCAAAATGTAGGATGAGATCTGAGAACAATAAATTGTTTAGTTGAGTGAAATGTCTAGTGTTTTGAAGGGAAGGAGGAAATAAGGGTGGGAAGGAAGGTAAATTGGAATTGATTGTAAAAGGCTGTTCTTGATTCAGTAAATACTTAATACCAATGAATTAGATTCTTCAGACCAGTCATTGCATCTTTTACCTGCCAGGACTCTTTCTTTCTTAATATTCCACTTATTATTAGATTAGAGACAAGGTAGAGCAGCAAAAAGAAAACTGGAACAGCAATCAGAGATTTTGTTTAAATCCCTATTCTCCTCCTTAATGCTTTTATACTTAGGCAACTCTTCATGCCATTGTTTTTTATGTGTGGAATGAACAAATTGAACCAGATGGTATCAATGACCTCTTCTAGCTTTAAACTTATGGTCCTATGAGTTTTTTCTCCATTTAGCCTTGTTTTTCTCTCATTCAAAGAAAGTGACATAATCAGAACACCAGACCCCCCACAAGATGAATTAAGACTATTCATTTCAGAATAGAATAGTTTTCTTAATTTATATTTGAAGGAAAATCAGACTTATAGAATTTCAGTTTTGGGCAGGATTTGGGGGCCATTTAGATCTCTATATCTGAAAACACTCCCAACCAATAATCATCCCATTTTTGCCTGAAGACCTCAAATGAGGGAGAATCTATTACTTTTGGAGGAAGCCCAGTCCAAATGGGGAAAAAATAGTTATAATTGTTAAGAATTTTTTTTTTACATCAAGACTAAATTTGTCTCTTTTCAACTTCTATCTATTGCTTCTTTATAGTAGAAAGACATTGACTCTAGAGATAGATAACCTGGGTTCAAAGCCCACCTCTAATATTTACAGCCCTTTGACCTTGAGTTAGTCACTTAATTCCCCAGCCCTCAATTGACTCAATCTCAAAATGAGGGGGTTGGACTAGATTGCCTCTGTGGCCATTCTAGTTTTCAATTACTGAACCTAGGATGTTACGTAGGGGAAGCCAGATATATTGCTTCCGCTGAATCTTTTCTTCTCCAAGACAAACATTTCCATTATTCTGATAAGCAAATTTTTATTGCCCATAAAAACTTTCAGATTTGACAAATTCTGTAATCTTTAAAATATTACAAATAAAGCTAACAAATACATTTACATATATTCTGTGTGAATGTAAAAAGCAAGGTTTTGATGATATTTGAATTATTATAAGCAGTGACTTATCCTCATCAGATTAAGTCCACATTAGCCCCTCATAATTCTTGTACCTTTTCACGGGACATTGTTTTGCTCAGCCATGTCCTTCTTAAACTATGATTCTGAGAAATGAGTAGTATTCTAGATGTAGTCTGGGCAGAGAAGAGTATAGAGAGATTCTTTTCCTCTAAGCCATGAAAGCTTTGCTATTCTTCTTGTATCTTTACCTCTGAACATCGGATACTTTTCTTCCAGCCAGCAGACTTTTTATTTTCTTTCTATCTCCTTCATTACAATCCTGAGTTCTGTACTTATTGAAAAGGACATTGGTCTATTTTTAAATTAGCTTTCTGAGGCTTTTAAGTGCAGTGTGTGTGCCATCTTCCCTCACAGCCTGAGGATCTCCCTTGTGATATGTCTGGCCTAAATCAAATAGAGCAGGAAGAGAGCAGACCTCTTCCAGAACAGATTGAAGCATTATCTGCCAGGCCATTGGGTCATTTACTGAGCTGCAATATTTTCCATATACACAATGTTTTGAGAAAGGCTTTATTGGGCAATTTTTATTTTGTCCATAGTTTTACTAATATTACATTAATCATCCTGAATCTTTTAAATACCCAAGTGTTTCATGAATAGGTAATTAATTAAAATGTCACTTTAAGTGTCAGGCAATACATATAAGAAATCGTTAAAATTTCATGAAAACTTCTTAGGGCCTATTTATAAATCTATGCATATATAAATTCACTTAATATGTACATGAAGTATTTAATATATTGAATATTAATTTATGTAACAATATGTTTTATGATTAACTTTTTTAAAGATATGGGTTTAATTTGATAAGTACAAGTCAGTGTTTATAATTATTCTGTCATTAAAAGCTTACCTTTTTCCATTTCAAGATTATCTTACTAAATTTCACAAGTCAAAAGTTTTTATTGGCAATAAAATTTCATGTGCTATAGATTCTTATTGCCTCCTTTAGCTTTGGAATGAAGAAAAATTTTGGTCTACAAGTATCACAAAGAATTCCCACTTTGAAATTTTTGGGGGGACATAAGAAAGTCCATTTTTTTTTTTGATGGATTTGATTAAGTGTTCTCTTTAGCATAAAGGAAAGAACATCAACCATAAAGGGGGTAAGGGTGGAACAATGGTCATTGCATACAGTTCTTTGACTCTTTCAAATCATCTTTTTTTTCTAAACATGTAGAAGCACTTCCATAGCCTCTACTTCTTCCTCATGCGTATATGTTTTTGAGCTATCTTTCTTATTCTAAAATGTTTTCTTTTTAAAAAGAAAATACAATTGCTTAGAGCACTGGAACTGAAGCCAGGAGATTTGGATTTGAGCCCTTCTCTAAGACATTCTGTGACATGAACATCTCTTTGAATTTCAGCTATTTAAAATATGTATAATATCATTTGTATTACTTATTTCCTAGAACTTTTGTGTGGAGCATACATGGTGACTCTTAACTTACAACAGGAACGAGTGTTTTAAAAAAATTTACTTCACAAGTTTTCAGTATATTTCTCTTCACATAGATAATAATGATAACTCCTCCCCCACCTATAACTTCTCTCAGAACAACTAGAGAAAAGAAAAGGGAAGCAAATATTTATTACATGCCTATTAAGTGCCCATCATAATGCTAAGTGTTTTACAAATCTTATCTCATGTGATCTTCACAACAGTCTTGGGGATAGGTGCTATTGTCATACTCAATTAAAAAAAAAACAACAACAAAGCATACAGAGGTTATGTGAAGGTCTCATGTTACTTAGTGAGATATGAAGCTAGGTTTGAACTTACATCTTCTTGATTCTAAGTTCAATGCTCTATTCACTGGGCCATTGAGCTGCCTCTAAACTGGTATGAAAATTCCCTCCATTAATGCAAATCAGCAACTTATCTGTAGATTATAGTCTTAGAGAATTATTTAGGCATTGAGTGACTCACTCATGGATCAGAGATAAGATTAACTTAAACCAATCTATTGACTCCAAGACCAGTTTTCAATCCATTATATAACACTGCCTCTCACAATCACCCAGCAGGTCTGAAAACTGATTATTCACCAAACTCTGGGAGTGTATACTAAACATTAATTGAGAATTAAATTAAAAATTTAAAAACCCCTTTTTATATATGTGCAGGGGTCTTTCAATTTAATGTATTACTGCTGGAGAAAAGTTGTTTGGGTTAGGATTTTAGGAGTTGTTTGGGTAGAATCACAGAGTGGAAAAGAACCTTGAGAAAGTTTATAATCCATCACTCTGTCTCCATGTTCTAATATAAGTACTTTTGAAGCTATGGGAACAATTGATTTGATTTGGTCCCATTAATGCTGAGCATTTAGGACTCCTAACAATACAATTTTGAAAAGAGGATAAGTGGAGTAAGGAAGATGTCTGTCTTCTGCTCTGACCAACTTTATTTTATGAACATTTTAAAAAGACAACTTTTATACTGGTCATCTTACTGAGTTTATTTATTTAGCTTTATATCTTATTTATGTGCATTTTTGCCTTATATTTAGCCTAAAGCTTTAATTGTTTAGTTATGTATTCCTGCTGCTAGTGGAAGAATTAGCTTCACATACTGTTGCTTCAAATAATGTTCATTTCTGATGTTAAAATATACACTCACATAGTGCCTTGCAATTTTCAAAAGGTATTCATATCTTTTTTTGTGAATATGGTCAATATTACTAAATGGTCAGTAATTAAAGGAATTAAGGAAAAACAAAGGGACAGATTTTTAAGCTAGTCAACATCTTGATATCATTAAAAATTATCAATATTTGTTTATATGTTTAGAATATCAGTTCAATAGACATTACATTTGTTAAATATTAACTTATTTATTCATTTGCAGTTTAAAAGGTATCATCTACATTTTCCAGAATTTTACATCCCCTGCCCAAGTAACCCATATATCAACCAAGTACAATACTTACAATGTTCCTTATCAATAGTGTCTTCTTTTCTGAAAAGGAGGGAGGTTAGCACATTCTTATAACTCTGCTTTAGAGATGAAGCTTACTCATTACAAGTATGTAGCATTCAGCTTCTATTTTTGTTGTTGTTTCCATTCATATTATTGTAGGTTGCATGCATATTAGTTTTCTAATTCTACTTTTTTTTTTGCATCAATTCATATGTGTCTTCACCTGGTTCTCTTCATTTTTCATATTTATTTCTTGGAGCATAGTAGTAATTTATATCATTAATATATTACAGTTTAGTCATTCCCCAATTGATGTGTATGTGCTTTGGTTTCAGTGCTTTACATTGTATTTGCATAACAATAAATTGGTGTATATGGCAGCTTTTCCCTTTTTATCTTTAACCTTATTGAGACGTATATCTAGTAATGGGAGGTCTAGGTGGAAAAGTATGGCATAATTTAGTTACTTTATTTTTCTTCACATTCTTTCAAGTTACTTTCAGATTGATTGGACTATATGGTAGCCATCAAGAATATATTAATGTGTCCACAAATATTTATTAATCACTTGTACAACGCACTGTCTTCAAAACTGGAAAAGGTACAAAGTTTAACAAGACATAGTTCTTGTTTTTATGGAGTTTCCAATATAGTAAAAGTCTGACATTATAGAGTAAGGGTTGTGTACAATATTAGGCTTTATAGGCATCAGAAATGGATTAAACAAAGTATTATGTTTGAGGGAGAACAGGAAATGCTTCCAAGAGGAACACTTGAGTTGGAATTAATCAGATCAAGAAGTTGAGAATTTCACACACAAGAAATAAGATAAGTGAAGGGACAAAAGTGAGAGACAACACTGGATTTTTAAAGAATATAAAATAGTTTACTTTATTTTGACCATAGCATGCTAAGAAATGATGCTGAAAAGTAATGTATTGATCTAATATTCTTCTTTCATTATGGATATCTGAAATCAGATTTAGGATAAAGGAAACTTGTATTTATCTAATTACTTTATTGAGACTACATAGACCATAGTAATTATGAAGAATAAATTTGTGGTGCACTAAAAGCTCGAGTCCTAATTTCCTTTGGGAATATAGGATCTTTTTTTTTTTTTTTCCAAGATTTCATGTCTCTTTCTTATTATATCCATTATACCTGTGATTTTTATTTTATTCTCCTCAAATGTTAAACATTGGTAACTTTTATTTCTGTTGTTGCTTTCTTTTATAATATTACTGAATAAAATGGTAGCCTTGGATGATAAGGTCTTTCCTTTATTGTGCTTTTGTGTATCGTGATTTAGCTCATTCTGTCCTTATATTGACTTGGTCTTTTCTGGTTTAACATTCCTATAGTTTTCTTAGAGACTCATATTGTTGTTTGATAAATCCTATTGTACTGGCATACTCTTTCCTGTAACCCCTATATCATTGAGATGATAATGCTTATAAAGAAAAAAATTCTAAAAATATAACTAATGAGATTGTTGCAAGCACTGTGTATTTAACATCCTAGGAGTCTGAGCCTGCTGTTTACCAGGCCTCTCTGACCCCAGAATTGAATGCGAATATTAACTCGTTGGCTACCATATTTGTACAGATTGTGTAGAATTGCAAATACTAGGCATAAGAATTTGAAAATTACTTGGTAGGGTATTGGAAGCCCCTAAGATGATCATTCAATTTTTTTAGGTATTTGATTCTTTGGGAGCAATGATCAAATCAGTGTATTAAATTCAAATTGTAAAGAGAAAGAACTCTTCTTTGAAAAATTTTTAAATGTGTCAGAACATTTAAAAATGGTGAGATAGCCAATGAGAAACAACAATAATAATTCACATTTATGTAGTACTTTAAAGTTTACAAGGCACTTTTTTCATAAGCACCCTTTGAGGCAGGTAATGCAAGTATAACTTTTTCTACTTTATTGAATCATAAGTTAGGTTGAATAACTTGCTTATGGTCCCAAAGCTAGCAAGTGTTGGAGATAGGATTTCAATTTAAAATTTCTGACTCCAATGTTCTTTCAGAGTGACAAAGGCCTTATTTAGACTGCTAGGAAATTTCAGTATTTTTTAATATAGTAGGAATAACAATAGTTACTTAAACACAGATAAATAGGAAAACTATTAGGAAAGCAAAGCTTAAATGGAGAAATGTTCTCATTTTCAAAAACTCTAGTGAACTAAATGGTTAATTGGAATGGTTGGCAGCGAGGGAGGACCTTGAAACATTTGGTGCTCAAGAAGCTTGATGGAAGAGTACTATTATGAATATGTATGGATAGAGTATGACTAAAATTACAAAAATAGGTTACATATAAATTATTTGTCTATGTTAATGTCACTAAAGGGGAAATCTTAAAAAAAAATGTTTGGAAGTGATAAGCTGGGGCCAAATAAAAGTAATGAAAGCTGTCATTAGATCGTTTGAATTGGGAAGAGATGTAAAAGATTTTTTAAATAGATAAGGCAAATGAATTTAGATTAAACCATTTTAGAATTCAGAAAAAAAGAAACATTTTAGTTCTAAAGTCAAGGTCAGGAACTGATATGAATACAAGAATGCATATGTCAAATAGACAGCCATGAAATAGTGAATACTGTACCAGTTCATTCTTATTGCTGAAGAGAGGTGTCTTTCCCATTCCCTAAACCACTCCATAATCCATCATTGGATTATCAAAGAGTAGTATTAGGGTAGAAAAATGTAAGTTAAAATATCTTAGACTTTTTTAGAGACTTAAAAAAATCCTGACAACAGCAATACCTTATTGGAAGCCAAGAGAAAAAAATGTTTGCCATAGATTAAAAAACAAACACCAAAAAAGAAACAAAACAATCAGGTATATCAACATTAAAAACAAAACAAAACAAAACAAAACAAAAAAACCTTTTTGTGGCTTGACAAATGAACAGAGGCTTTCAGAAGGGAGAAAGGTACTCTGGGGGAAAAAATAGAAAGATTACAATTTTAAGAATAAGACAAACCTGCAAAATGTGACAGGTCAAGTAAAAAGAAGAAATGAGGATTCAGAACAATTTAAGGAATAACTTCAAGGGATTTTAAAGATTATGATTAAAGATTTTTATTGTTGTTGTTCGTCCTTTATTCTAGAAGGCAATGGGATCAAGAAGGTGATTACTTGCAAGTGAATTGGATTTAAGTGCAGGAAGGATGTGCAAAGCCACCAACCTTATCTCTCTTCAGGAGCCATCTAGCTCCAGTGGAAAGCTATAGATCAAGATGATTGATTAAAGGTTTAAAACAATATTAAATGCCCATCAATTGGAGAATGGTTGGGTAAATTATGTTATATGAATGTTATGGAATATTATTGCTCTGAAAGAAATGGCCAGCAGGATAAATACAGAGAGGCTTGGAGAAACTTACATGAACTGATGCTGAGTGAAATGAGCAGAGTCAGGAGATCACTACACACTTCAACAACGATATTGTATGAGGATGTATTCTGATTGAAGTGGATATTTTCAACATAAAGAAGATCTAATTCAGTTCCAGTTGATCAATGATGGACAGAAACAGCTACACCCAGAGAAGAAACACTGGGAAATGAGTGTAAACTGTTTGCACTATTGACTTTCTACCCAGGTTACTTATACCTTTGGAATCCAATTCTTACTGTGCAACAAGAAATTTGGTTTTACACACATATATTGTATCTAGGTTATACTGTAACACATTTAATATATATGGGATTGCCTGTCATCTAGAGGAGGGAGTAGAGGGAGAGAGGGGAAAATTTGGAAAAGTGAATACAAGGGATAATGTTGTAAAAAAAAATTACCCATGCATATGTACTGTCAAAAAATTATAATTATAAAATTAATAAATTATTTAAAAATATTAAATGAAGAAGCCAGCTTAAAAATCAGTTTAAAAACACTTGATAGTCTAAAAGGTATACTTCAGAACAGAATGGGAATATAACCATAACTTTCTTTGCTTCCATCTTTATTAAAAATATTCTCCATATCAGTTTTATATCTGATTTTTTTTTTTATTCTCAGTAAATTGTACTATTTACTATTAGGACTAACTGATGAATTAGGTGAAGCTAAATTATCAGAAGTAGATACTTTTACCCAAGAGCTTTTGAGGGTGAAATTGATGAAATTTCGACCAAGATGTTTAGTTACTTATTTAAATAGTATATTTGTCAGAAGATTTCTGACACAAGAGGATTGACAAGAAGAGAATTTTATTGTAATTTGTATTTCTCAAAAACCCCCTGAAAATTAGAGATTAAGGAAATTGGTTTCTATTAAATTGTTTAAACAAGTGTAATCTCTGATAATTGGAGGGAACAAAGTTGCAAACAACCTTTTGCCATTGTATTCCTAGCCCCTAAAACAAAGGTTTGTAAATTGTAAGCATTTAGTAATTGTTCATTGAACATTGAATTAATGAACAATATTATTTTTCTAAATCATTCACTGGCTAATATTCTAGATGTTTTTTGAAGAATATATTTTCTTTGTCATCATTTTACTAGCTTTTATTTGAACTTTTTTTAGCTTTTTATTTTCAAAATATATGCATAGACACTTTTCAACAAAGAATACATTTTCTTGATTTAAAAAATTCCAAAATTATAAACATAGATAGCAGTTATGATTTGATTTTTTTTGGCTTTTTTTCCTCCATTAAAAATCAACAGAAAAATAAAATGATCTTTAGATAATTAAATGAATAGACATTTGAGTTTACCTGACAGAAATGTATATAGTTCAGCAGTTGCATAGCATCAAATAGATTTTTTAAAATTAATTTATTTTTTTTTAAACGAAAGCAAATGTTTATGTTGGTATGTGTTATTTTGGATAGCTTATACTGATTGGATTGGGACTTTCTTTTCCTTATTCTACCATCCTAATGTTTTGTTAATTCTGCATGTATCTAATTCTTCTTCATTCTAGCTCATTTTTTGTTCTAAAGCATCATGAAATTGTCACCTGTAAATTAGCTCATTCTTGAATATTTATAATCCATCAACTTTTGAAATATTTCTGCTTTCTCTTTTATTTTACCTTTCTATAGCATTTCTAATAAATGTATTTTTCTATTACTTTTTATACTTTTCCTCACGTAAAGTGGCCACATTTGTTAACTTCTGGGTTTTTCTTTTTTATCTAAGTATCTAAGGCCAAATTTGAACTTGGGCCTTCCCAAGTCCAGTCCTAGAATTCTATCCAGTGAGCAATCTAGATAATTCTGTGTCTTAGTTTTGAACTGTTACAGCTGAAACTTCACTATGACTTTTGAGATACATCCCATATTTATTTCAATTTCAAGTTCCAATTTTGGCATTTTGATGTATGTGTCTATATGTATATGTATATATATATATATATATATATATGTGTGTGTGTATGTGTGTATGTGTATATATATATATATATATATATATATATATGAAAGTCATTTATTGGCTACAAAGTTTTTATTCTATTTTCTATATATTTATATTCTATATTCTACATTTCTATATTATATATATATATATTATGTATATGAAAGGATATGTAACTATTATACCTAATATATTGGGGAAAATATGAGAAATATCTTTCTGACAATATAAAATGTTCAGTTTGCCAACTTAAAAACAAACTATCCAGTAAATATGACAACATATAGAGTATCACTGTATGTTTGTTGTTCAGTACTTCAGTCTATATGACTGATGAAGTTTTCCTTGGCAAAGATACTGGAGTAATTTACTATTTCCTTCTCTAACAGATTAAAACAAATAAAAGTTGAATGATTTACACAGAATCACACAGCTAGTAAGTATCTAGGGCCAAATTTGAATTTAGGCCTCCCCTAGTCCAGGCCTATTTAGCAGTCTATCCAGTGAGCCATCTAAATAACTCTTTGTCTTAGTTTTGAACTATTAAAACTGAAACTTCACTGTGACTTTTGGGATACACCCCATATTTATTTCAATTCAACAGATATTGAGTTAAAAAGCCTATTCTGTGTAAGGAATTGTGCTATGAGGGATTGGGGGCAGGGCAAGGAAAACCCAGTATAAAGAATTTATAGTCTAAATTGGGGGAAATACTCATGCATAAATATTTGCAAGGGAGAGCTCTCAACAAAGTGGGCCTGAGAAAATTGAGTTGAAAGAGATTTCTTTCTGGTTGTGGATTGCAGTGATGAAAAGTTAAAATCTTTTTTTGAGAGAAGTCCTCCACACTGGAATTTATATGAGTAGATTTGTAACATATGGAGTTGAAGATGGCTTAAAGAAAGGACTAAGGGATTGTATATTTCAGCAAAAGCATAGTGATATTAGAATAGGATAAGAATAGGAAGCATGCAGTAATCCAATTTATCTGTAATGTAGACTATATTAGGAACCATAGGATCACATAAAGGTAGAAAATTAGAATGAAAACAGATTGTAGGGGGCAGCTAGGTGGCGCAGTAGATAGAGCACCAGCTTTGAATTCAGGAGGCCCCGAGTTCAAATTTGGTCTCAGACACTTAACACTTCCTAGCTGTGTGACCCTGGGCAAGTCACTTAACCCCAGCCTCAGGAAAAATAGGGGACCCTGAATACCAGCATCCATTTTGTGCTTTCTTTTCTTTCTTTCTTCTTCTTTTTTTTAATGAATTACCTTTTATTTTTTTAAATAATAGATTTTAATTTTTCATAATATATGCAAAGATAGTTTTCAATATTCATCGTTGCAAAATCTTGTGTTTTAAAATTTTCCCTCCCTCCACAGCTTCCCCCTCTCTCCAGACAAGTAATCCAATATCAAACATGTGTAATTCTTATAAACATATTTCCACATTTATCATGCTGCACAAAAAAATCAGATCAAAAGGAAAAAATGGGAAAGAAAAAATAAGCAAATAAATAACAACAGCAAAACAGATGAAAATATTATATTGTGATCCACCTTTAGTCCCCATCCACAATTCTCTTTCTATATGCAGATAGCTCCCTACATTACAAGTCTATTGTAATTGTCCTGAATCACTTAATTATTTGTAAAGAGTCAAGTCCATCATAGTTGATCATCACATAATCTTGTTGTGACTATATACAATGTTCTCTGGGTTCTGCTCACTTCACTTAGCATCAGTTCATATAAGTATCTGCAAGTCTTTCTGAAATTGTGCTTCATTTTCTAGGTAGTGGAAAGCCACAGAAGATTCTTGAGAAGGGGAATGAAATGATCACATAATTCATTAGAAACATTTTTTTTTAGTGTTTAGTAATAGTGTAAAAATGTATTTCAGAGAGAATAAGTCTGAAATCAAGAAAACTGATTAGGAGGATATTGTCATATTTTAGGAAAGAAGATGGTGACATGAACTAGTGAATGAATTCCATACAGTAGGATTGAAAAGAAGAAAGGTAGCACCCACAATAACCCAATATGTTCCTATTATACTCAGCAGAAGCCCTGTAGGGACTTGGAGCCCCCCAGAATGTCAATTTATTTTGAGACTTCTGCTTATGCAGAATACTTACTTACACTATTCAAATAACGCAAAGAAAGAGGCAACGAGCAAAATCCAGGCTTTTTTATACGTCCATTTTGTAGCTTCTATTCCTTGATACTAATAGTGAAAGCCTCATAGGCAATCTCCTCTCTTTAAGAGGCAGATTGTTTCAGGAACTATTCTCTTCTTTGTCTAGAAGTATAGATTCCATATCTCTTAAATTTTATTTTTCTAAAGAGACAACTCTCAGAACTATCCAGAAAGCTAGAGTTTAGTCACTTACATTGTCCAGGATACAGAGGCAAGAGGCAATCTCCTCTCTCCCTCCACCCCCCCAAAAGTGTGCTTTTTAGGAAATGTTCTTTTCCTGGATAGAAAACCAGATCCACAATCACTTGAATTTTGAGGTATTCATAAAGTGACTCCTGGTACTATTGCTGCCCCTAAAAGATTCCTTTTTCTGATTAGATGGCTAAATTTTAGGACTCTTGATTTTGTGATTTCTTGTAAAAAAGGCATCGTCCAGCAAGGCATAATTCCTTAGTCAGTTTGATAAGTTACAATTGTGCTTCTGCAGAAACTTTTAACATTCCACCATTGCCACAACTACAGCTGTTTCTCCATCTGGGAAAGCCCATTTTAAAAATTTCTTGTGAAAAAATAATGGTACAAGTATCCAGGAACCCCTCTTGAGCCACATGGATGAGCATATGTCTATTCTGATGCAGGCAAACATAAATGACTCTTGGGTAGGTGGCTTTCAGGATTGACCTCTCAGTATCTCTCAGGTAGAAGAGTGTAAAAGAAAAGACAGAAAATAGTCTGAGTCTATAATAAGACTACTTTTATAATCCATGGCAATGGATTTTTGTCCCTAAAGACTATGTTGATTAATTGTTCTTGGTAATATCTTCAATCGTTGAAGTTAATCCTCTTGAGGGTATGTTCATATTCCATACTCTGTATTATACACACACAAACCCTATAAACACATACATGCATGCATGTACACGTATGTGCACCTTTAGAGATGACTCATGCATACATCCAGGTATGCACGCATGCATATATGTATGTATATATACATAAATTCATAGAGGAGGGGGAGAGAGAGAGAGAGAGACAGATAGAGAGAGAGAGAGAGAGAGACAGAGAGAGACAGAGAGAGAGACAGAGAGAGAGAGAGAGAGAGAGAGAGAGAGAGAGAGAGAGAGAGAGAGAGAGAGAGAGAGAGAGAGAGAGAGAGATTTATAAGGTATAAGCAGCACATCTAGTTGATCAGGGAAATCTTTTGATTTTTCACTTACAGCAAATTTCCTATACAAAAGCTCACCTTTGGACAATATCTTTAATTTTTATCATAGCACTCCTTTAAGCAATGCCCTACAATGATAATAATCACTTATACAAAATTCAAACTATTCAACCTGACAATCAAGGATCTCCATCAATAAGAGTGAGGATAACTTCAGTCTTATTTTACACAGTACTCTTTTAGTTATTTTATCCTCTATCCACACTAGAGTACTCAGTGTTCCCAAATATATTCTATGTAATTTCCCACTTCTGTACATTTGCTTAAGCTGTTTATACTCCATATGAGCTCTGAGCTTTGTGATTAAAAATTACAACTCCCTTCTCAAAGCTGTCTTGAGTCCTAGAAATCTGTTCTCAACAGTACAAGACTATTCTTTAATGCCATCTGCATTAACTTCTCCATTTTTGCTTCCCCATAAAACTATCAGTTGAGAATTATTATGTTCAGTCAGTCTCAAGTCCCTCTTAGAGTAGGAACTTTATTAAGTTGGTACAATAATAAATTGGAACAAAATGTTCTCCTAAAAGTCTATGGCACTCTCCTACCAGTTGCATACATAGAAGAGAAAGTAGACTCAAGCTTAGAAAATACATGTAGCAAAGGGATATTGAATTTTTTTTTTCTGGGCTCCTTTTATGGAACCATGAATCTATGTACATTCTATTTGTTCTACTAATTCAGGGATGCAATTATGATGTCATTGGGAAGATGAGAATCTTCTGAAATTTTAAAGTTCCCTCTTTGGTCAAAGGTAAGGGGTAAGGAAGGAGATATATGTTAATGCTGGACCCTGGCCTCTTTTCTCTCACAAGTTCTTTCTTAGGTTTATTTAATCTCCGCTCCAACCTTTCAAATGAATCTACTTCTAACTAGCTTTTAAGGTTATAGAAAACAGCATGGGCATAGCAAAGTTTATTCAGTATATCCAAATGTATTTTTTGTGCATTCTGCATCTAATTTTGAGTTTTAGCACTAAATGTAAAGCATATGATCTTATGTAGTTAAGGTATCAAGGCTAAAATGGGGTATGGTGGTTTTAGCCCCATCAGTACATTTTATAAAAGCCCTCTTCTTACATATAACTATCCTAATCTTACTGGCTCAACTCAAATAACAATTTTATCATGAAGTCTACTCTCAATTTACTAATCTAGTAGTGATATCTCCTTTGTCTGATTTTTTTTTAACATTGTATTTCTACATTATATTCTTATTTTCATTATATTTATTCATATATACTTTGTCTCCACAATAGGGCTGTAAGTTATTTGTTTTCATGTCTGCTAATTTAGAAAATAGCAGATTCTTAAAAATTGGAAAAAAATATTTGTGTGCCCAAGGCAAGATTTAAAAACCATGTTCCCTATCATTTAAAGTTGTATGTCCTATGTGTTACTATTCACTGTATTATTTCTTCTAATCTTTAGTCTTAGATAAATGACCTTACAAAATAAATACCTTCAGGCTTTGGCAAGCATAATTGTATTACACTGAAATATGTGATTTAAAATATTTAAAATGTTCTTCATAATGTGCTTACCTGGTTGTGGCAAGGCACACAGTCCCAGCTCTGGTGCAACTTTTGCAATTTGTTCCTGGCTTTTCAATTGAAAAATGCAAATTTAGGCTAGATGTCAAGAAAAGCTTTCTAAGAAGTGGAGTTTTAGATTCATCAAGTAGATCAAGCTGATTTAGAATCCAAGGAAGCATGCTTCTTCCTTGGATCACTCTTCAGGGAATTTCTTTTCAAATATTGGTTGGACTAGTTGGCCACTGAGTTTCCTTCTGAGTCTAAAATTCTGTGATCTTGTGAATGAATACATTTGTGACTCTATTAGTATGGTTTTATGGATGAGTTAATTTACCATGAAAATTTGATTTAAAAATTCCAACTTCTTGGTTTTAATGTCCTATTACTATATATACTTGTTTTTTTGGTGAACAGTGGCTAATTGCATTTAAATTACTAAATTTTACTTTACAATAGTGGAACTTTTTCTAGTTTGCCCTTTATATTCAGTCTAAGTTACCTATTGTTGTTAAGTTTAGACAGTTTGTCTTCAACTATATATAATACTAAGCTTAAAAAAATTCGACTGATTCTTAAGTATAGTATATATTTATAGTATACTGCAAAATTGTTCTGGTTTTAATTGTGATAAATTTTGAAGATGTATTTCCAAAAAAACCCTTCAGTTGGTTTTTGACTTTGTGTTTATTTGCAATTTTTACTATAAATCACTTAAACTTAGAGATTTCTGAAATAGATCTGTGTTCTTAAGATCTCAGCTATTATTATTATTATGCTTAGTGATAAGTAGAAATCTTTGTATGCACACACACGCACACACACACACACACACACACACACACACACACACACACAAAGTTCTTTGGAAAATGAGTGTTTTTTCTGCTCTCCTGTTTTGAGTTCCATATTAATCTCTTCTTTCTTTGATTTCACATTATTTCATATTGTGCAGTAATCATGCTGTTTGTGAACATGTCCTAACATCTACTGGTAGATTATAAAGTTATTGGTGACAGGACCTGCATTTTATTTACTTTTTGCATTTCCTTTAAGATTTAACATATAATAATGGAAGTGTATCACAGTTAATATTCAACAAATATTTGAATAAAGGGATATTTCAATCTCACAACCAAAAAAAATTGAAATATCATTTTCATCCACTTTCCTTTTATGTCCAGCCCAATGGCATCCTAGATTAATCATTTCATGCACCTCTTATTGGATGTTATGACATTCCATATATTGTTTAATAATGGCAATAGAAACCAATAGCAGGTTTCTACATTGCAATTATCCTCTGACAAGTTCTGAAAACTTAAAAAAAACCATCAAAATAGCTCTACATAAGGTTGTATGAAAAAGACTGATACATGAAAATAATGAATCTAGATGTAACTCCATTTAATTATCCCTCATATTTGTGTGGGAGATTGTTACAAATTGTTCAATTCAATAAATATGTATTAAACATTTGCTATATAGTTGGTGGATGCTGGAGCTACAAATGTAATAATTATTCCTGCCCTCAAGAAGGTTATATTTGATTATAATGGATATTCAATATACAATTGAATTTGCAGACCATTAATAGAATCCGTATTTTTATCAGTGTAGTTAGTATACCCACTATTATTATTATAATTCAACCATGTTTTCTTATTCTGTTTGATTCTTGAATCTTAAATCTTCTAAAAATGTCATAGGAGCTTATATTTAGAAATGGAAGGGATATTGGAGGTTATTACATTTAACTCATTTTACAGATGGAGAGTGAGACCTGGAAAGATATGAGGAATTTCCCAGAGACATAGTAGAGTTAAATTAATTCACTATATACTTCCTCATGGTTCTTTTAATATTTTATTTTTTAAGAATTTAGATGCTGTACCACTTGGTGCGTATATGTTTAATATTAATACTGCTTCATGATCTATGCTACCCTTTAGCAGGATATAATGCCCTTCCTTATCTCTTTTAATTAGATCAATTTTTGCTTTTGCTAGATCTGAGATGAGGATGGCTATCCCTGCTTTTTTGGCTTCACCTGAAGCATAGTAGATTCTGCTCCACTTTTACTTTTAGTTTGAATGTCTCACTCTGTTTCAGATGTGTTTCCTGTAAACAACATTTAGTAGGATTCTGGCTTTTAATCCAGTCTGCTAACTGCTTCCTCTTTCTGAGGAAGTTTACCCCATTCACATTTATAGTTAGAATGACTAATTCTATATTGCTTGCCATCCTATTAACCCCTGCTTATGCTTTTTTCCTTTCCTTCCCTCTTACCCCCCTACCCAGTATTAAACTTGTGAATACCACTTGTTTTTCACAGCCCTCCCTTTTTAGTATCCCTCCCCCACCTTAAAGTTCTCTTCCTATTTTACCCCTTTTTCTCACGATTTCTGTATTGTTTTTCCTTAGCTTACTCCTTCCATCTCACTTTTCAATGAAGTGGAAGAAGTTTTACCATAAATCAAATATGTCTATTGATACACACTATGTTCATCCCCCTCCTTTCTTTCTCTCAGATATAATAGGTTACCTTTGCCTCTTCATGAGATGTAGTACCACCACTTTACCCTTTTTTATGATATAATTTCCTTTCCACCTGTAGTTTCTAGGACAAATTATACATGTGTTCTTTATATATCTTTATAGCAGAAATATAGTTCTCAAGATTTCTTTTTACCTTTTTAGAAATCTCTTGAGTTCTGTATTTGAAGATTAAACATTTTGTGTAGGTTTGGTTTTTTCATCAAGAATAGATGGAATTCATTTATTTTGTTAAATGTCTGTCTTCTTCCCTGGAAAACAATGCTCATTTTTGCTGGGTAAGTTATTCTTGGCTGCATACCAAGTTCCTTAGCCTTTCGGAATATCATATTCCAGGCCCTTCGTTCTTTTAATGTGGACACTGCTAGATCCTGGGTTATCCTTATTGTAGCTCCTCCATATCTGAATTGCTTTTTTCTAGCAGCTTCCAATATTTTTTCCTTAGTCTGATGGTTCTTGAACTTGGCCAATATTTTTCTTGGCATTTTGATTTTAGGGTCCCTTTCAGTAGGTGATTGATGAATTTTTTCAATGTCTATTTTACCCTCTGTTTCCAAAATGTCTGGGCAGTTCTCTTTGATAATTTCCTGGAAAATAGTGTACAGGCTCTTTTTTTCTCACATTTTTCAGGGAGTCCGATTATTCTCAAATTGTCTCTCCTGGATCTGTTTTCCAGGTCTGTTGTCTTTCCAATAAGGTACTTGACATTCTTTTCAATTGTTTCGTTTTTCTGGTTTTGCTTGACTACTTCTTGGCTTCTCCTTGAGTCATTCATTTCTACTTGTTTGAGTCTAATTTTCAATGATGTATTTTCTTCACTCACTTTTTTATATCTTTTTGTAATTGTCAATTGAGTTTTTAAGTGAGTTTTTATCTTCTATGGAATTTTTTTCCATTTTATCCATTTTATTTTTTAGAGAGCTGTTTTCTTTTTCCAGCTCACTAATCCTGTTTTCCTTGGAGTTGTTTACCTTTTCTAATTCACTAATTTTATTTCTCAATGATTTGTTTTCTTTATTCACTCTGTCTTTAAATGCATGGAATGACTTCTCCAGGCTCTCTTGCCAAGCTTCCCTTGTCAAGAAGTAAGTCCTGAGAGAAAATGCGGAGCTCAAGCAGCTGTCTGCCTCCATGCTGCCATCTTGGCCAGAAGTCTCTCTTTTAATATTTTATTGATACCAAGTCATCATTTGGCTATTTATTATATAGCATGATTGATTTATCTTCTTTTCCCATTACACCTGTCATTGATATTGTCTCCTGTCACTTTTCTTATGCAAATAATTGTAATAAACAACAGCCTACCACTCACCATTGACCATTCTTCCATTGATCTTTATGTCTCTTGAAATTTTGATTCTTCTGAGATCATGATGTAATAGATTCACAGCCATGTAACATCTCTGGGAGAATGTTAGTGATAAAAAAACATGACTTTATGACAGTGAGTATACTGTTTGAAATTAAAATGGTATGGAATTTACTAAATGTAATTATGACTGATTTTCTTCATATATATATATGTGTGTGTGTGTGTGTGTGTGTGTGTGTGTGTGTGTGTGTGTGTTTGTGTGTGTATGTATATATATATATGCTTATAAAATTAGTATAAAATAATTGCAAGACAACAGTAGAAAAAAATGTAAAGTTACAATAGTAGACATTTTAACTATATGGTTAGAATGGCAGGAGTTCAAGACAGCTTCTGAGAAAAGCAAAATTTTATAAGTTTCTTAACAACAGGGACCAGATCTCTTAGTACTTTTTTTGTCCTTAATAAGAGTAGAGTATTAGAAGTAAGGCTGTTGACAGATTAAAAGTTAATTTACCTGTAGAATCTGTCCTTCAAAGAAATGAGAGATCAAACACATTTGTGCTAGGCACTTACATAGTTACAGACAATCAGATTTACTCATGTTGGGGGTATTTTGTCAAACTGGAAGTTGCTTCTGTGTTTTTTTGTTCTGGTGTTACATCGAAAATCTAACAGAATAATATACTCTTTTAAAACTTTTGCTTCACTCTCCTTTCCCAGGAGAATGGTCTGATTTTTGACCTTTACAAAGGACTTCCTAGAAAGATCAGATAGTTGAAAATTTCATATCTTCTTATAAGTGGGTGGAGCAGGAAAGGAGAGATTTAATTCAACACAAAACTTCTTGTCTACCCTTGCTGTCCCTTGGAGCAATCTTACACTTTTAGAGGCCAGTCCTATTGATTATGAATATTACTTAAAGCTAGATCAGGTCTTTGCTCAATTGGGAGTGGTTTTTGTTTCTATCCCAGTTCAGAAGAAACCCATCTTTGGTTGGGATCTCTGAATATTCTTTGTTTGGAAGCATTTATCTCATGAAACCTGCTTATTCATTACAGGAGACATATCATTATTTCTATTTGGTAACATTATTTTAATTACTTCTCTTTGTGTATAGCTTAAAAGTTTTCAGTCCCTTTCATGAACATTGTGTCACCTGATTTTCTCAATGTCTTTGTAAGGTAGAAAGGAGAAGCCAATTATCTCTGTTTTACAGAAGAACCAAGTGAGACTTGGAAAGATTAAGTGACTATCTTAAGACCATATACCATTACTTTACCTTCATTTGTTGGTTGTTGAGCCACTAAGACACCACTAAGGTTTTCAATATACACAGACACATACAACTATATTTTCAAAACTATATAAAATTATATAATTTTTGTTGTTCTTAAGCAACAAGTATTTATTTGACAGAGGCAATTAAATAGCTTAGTGTATAGACTTCTGGGCTTAGAGTCAGGAATTCAAATCTAGCCTTAGATACTTACTAAACTGTGTGATCCTGTGAAAGTTAATAAAGTTCTGTTTGCCTTAATCCACTGGAGAAGGAAATGATAAGCCATTCCAGTATCTTTGCTAAGAAAATCCCATGGATGATATTAGTGTTCAATGGTTCACAGGGGCACAAAGAATTGAACGCAACTGAACAACAATAAAAAAATTTATTTAACAATAGTTATTTGCCAAGCACTGTGCTAGTCATTGGGCAGGCAAAGACAAAGGCAAAACAGTTTTTTTTTTTCCCTCCAGGAACTTATAACTAATGGAGAAAATAATATATACATCTGTAGGTACAGACTAAACCCACATAGAACAGATCAAAGGTAGGTATTATTGGTATGGAAGATAGTACAATTTTGAGGAATATGTATAGGGGGAGTGGCCCAGTGTACCTAAGCTGATCCTTGAAGGAAATCAGAGATTCTAAGAAGCAGAAGGGAAGAAAAAGAGAATTCCTGTCATGGAGAACACATACTCTGAATTAGTATGGTTTTATTGTATCTATAATCTGATAAATGCTAAAATTGCAATAAACTCAGAAGTTGTAAGTAGCTACTGAGACACAGCAATCAGTTCCAGCAGTTGCTAAAAATGTGGTGAGCTGTTACATATTACTGACATAACAATAAGTATTTTATTTCTAAAATAATTTTGCTTACTTCTTTGATCAAGCAGCTCTTTTTTATGTTGATCAAGGTCCAATACAGAGTTAAATTCTTCAGGGAAAACTTGAATTAAATACTTGCAGGACATATTTTTACATTTGGGAAATAGGATCCTCATGAAGAGTATTGCTTTTTCTTGTAGTTGACAATTTCTTTTTAAAACAGTAAAATTACTGCTTAATTTTATATAACTCCATAATTAATTTAAAGGGAGAATTAATGTCCTAGTGTGAACAATAGGATTTACAGCTAGTAGGAACCTTTCAAGCCATCTAGTCTAATCCTCTGTAGGAAGGGAAAACTAAAGCCCAAGTTGGTAAAAATAACTTGCTTGAGATCTTATAGATATTAAATGCTTCAAGATTAGAATATAAATTCCTTAAGTAGAAGTCCAATCTTACAGTCATGGCTATCTAATTTTTTGTCGTCATATCCTAGTACTTTTTCTGGTACCTTGAACATAGTAGAAAATGAATGCTGTTTGAACTGAATTATGTTGCTTATTGAATTTGGATATGATTAAAAATTTATGAAGACCACATAACACTTCTTGGCAATTAACTTCAGTCACTTTTTCCTATTGTTTTTGCCAAACTTATTCTCTGTGATAGCCATCTTGTTTATGCATTAAAACATTAGCCCTTACTAATAATAGATTTTGTATGTGGTTTTAATTAGTCATAGAAAATTGTTGGCAATTTTTTTTTCCTGAGGCAATTAGGGTTAAGTGACTTGCCCAGGGTCCCACAGCTAGGAAGTATTAAGTGTCTGAGTCAAATTTGAACTCAGGTCCTCCTGACTTCAAGGCTAGTATTCTATCCCTGTGCCACCTAGCTGCCCTGGGTAATTCTTGAATATTTATCTGAGTGTGTTTTGTTTAGGTACTAACTATTCTCTATTGACAGATCTCTGAAGCATACCAGTCAAGGAAGGCACCCAATTATATGCCATTTGTCTTGATAAGGGTTTTATTCTTGGCAGGGATATCCATTT
The DNA here is from genome assembly GCF_048593235.1 of Sminthopsis crassicaudata. Lineage (NCBI taxonomy): Eukaryota > Metazoa > Chordata > Mammalia > Dasyuromorphia > Dasyuridae > Sminthopsis > Sminthopsis crassicaudata. Next base: position 149,101,480 of record NC_133619.1, read on the forward strand.
TTCATCACATTAAAGAGGCATAGTTTGGTGAATGTGCCCTACTAGTAAAGTTTGATCCTCTGAGGCAAATGTGGATAATGTATCTTAATATATTTACCATATAATAGTTTAAAAACAAACCATAAAAAAGTCCAAGTTAAAAGACTCTAAGAAATAGGGAAGAAACTTTAACAAGCCTAAAAGAAAGGAGAACAAAATTTTTCCTCATGAATATTTTAAAAATATTTTTGATTCCTTTTATTTTATTTATCATTAATCTATTTTGATAACTTATTTTTACACAATATCAGTAGTCATTCTTCCATAGTCTTTCTCCACATTTACACCTCCTTCCCTCTCCCAAATTGAATCTTCCCTTGTAATGAAAACAAAAGTTTAATAAAAGAACAAATTTAGTGATTATGGTTAATAGGCTCAATAACATTCTGCATATCAAGAAGAGGGGAATCTGATGTCAGAGATGAAAACTGATTATTTTTAATTGGACTTCTTTTGTATATTTTGAGTCTATTATTATTGTTTTCTATGTTTTTCTGAATTCTTTAGATTTGCCATTTTTATTATGGGATAGATAATAAGTCTTAAGTAGGAAGAGACATCTAGTGAAACATTTTATAAATGAGGGAACTGAGATATGATGAGATTAAATGTTTTGGCCATGATAATATTGGTAGAAAGTGGCAGAAGTGAGATTTGAACACAGCTCTTTTTATTCCAGAGAAAGCATTATTCTAGTTGTGCTTCATTTTTCTTTTATGGGTACCTATTTTGTTTCTGATTTTTGCTATGAATTGTGACCAATTCTTTACTATTTTTAAACTGTTTTCTTTTTTTTTTTTTTTTTTGTATTTTTGAATGTTATTTTTTAAAAATTAAGGTGGAAAATTGTGTTGTTTATAGCATCATCTGTTCCATTAAATCACAAACTCCTTGAGGGCAGGGATTGCCTTTTGCTTTTTTTTATATTCCCAGTGCTTAGGACAGTTAACTGTCACATGATAAGTGCTTAATAAATACTTCATTGATTAATTTCACATATGTGATGAAGGCCCCATCTCTCTGCTAATAAAATATTCCTCTATAAATGTCTACAATCTGAAGCCTCAATAAAAAGTAACTAAAAAACCACTTCTGGCAATGTGGGAACTACTCTGGGTATTTTTGTAAAGGTTTTGTACACTTAGAATGAGTAATAAAAATGGAATTGCTTCAAAAAGTGCTGTCCCTTTGAGAAAAGGAGAGCAGGAAAGATAAAGATGGCTTAGGGAGCAAAGGTTATATGCTACCATCTTCTGCAGTTCAAAGACTGAGAAGGGTAAAGCTCTAGAGATTTCATTAGAATTTGCCCTTCCAGGCCTCACATCCTGACCCAAATCCTGGAAGAGAGAACATATCTGATTCTAGGCAATGACTGGACTATTTTTTAACCTTTCTTTTATACCCTTTCTTCTGCTGAATCTTATGTTACACATACACAAGTTAAACTTTGACTTTTTATTATTATTCACTCTGTGATTCTGTGAATGAGTGCTGAAAGTTTGATAATACAATACCGAGAAAAGTCTAGTTACTTTCAGAGGGGATTCTTCTCTCTGTGTCAATATAAAATACCCCAGGACTTTAGAGATGGATTTAGAGTTTTTGAAAATACAAATAAATTGTATATAGCAGGACCACAATTTTCTGCTATTTTAAGGAATTAAAGAATATGGAAATTCTTTGTGGGATGTTCTGGTTTTCTAACTAGTATTTTTATTTTCCCTCTTCTGCTCAAAGATATGAATTATTTATTAAGTTCTCAAATAATTCTCTGAATCTGTTTCTTTCTCTTTTTTCTTCCTCTCCAACCCAAGGCAATTCCTTGCTCCTTGTAACATTCTGTATGTTCTTTATTTGCCTTTATTCTATGTTGAGCAATGGACCAAAGTCAGTTTATGTATTTCATTTTTTGATTTCGAAGTTGACACTGCTGTTCTTGGTATCTTCCAAGAAGATGGGGGATATATGTTAAAAGACTAATATGTGATTAGGAATCTTTTTCATATGGGATATACTATATAGAATATAGAAGAAGAGAGTTTACCTACTCTTTCCCACATCTTCCATTTTCCCAAAGCCCAGAGAGATTAAGTAATTGAAGTTACTCAGGTCAGTTGTAAGAATTAGAATTTAAACCCAGGTTACTTGGGCCTGTGTGGACACTGTCATATGAGTGTAGGGATGGGTAGATTAAAGTCCATGATTTACTTAAGAAATTCTCTATTTATCCTTGATGTGATTACTGGATATGGGCCTTTGTTTTAAGGCAACAGATGACATACACTGAACTTCTAGTAACTGGGAACTAAAGATCAGCCATCCCTTCTCATGTTGGTATTAATGTTCAATGGAGTGTATCATATAGTACTTTAATTCCCAAATAACCAAACTTCATGAGGATCTGTTCCTGATGAAGCAGGGGTTGATATTGTTAATAATGGCCTACCACCTACCTGTGGGTAGCTCTCAAAATACAACAATGAAGTAAGGGAGAAATACTTCCTTCCCTTCCTTTCCCATCTTCTACCCTTCCCTTTATTCTCCTGGCCCTTTGGAAGAAATTATAAGAGAAGAGGCAAACTAAAGAAAGAAAAAAGGGGGGAAGGAAGAAAGGAAGGAAAGAAGGAAGGAAGGAGAAGGTAGGAAGATGGAAGGATAGAAGGAAGGAAGGCAGGAAGGAGGGAAAGATGGAAGGAAGGACAGAAAGAAGGAAGGATGTAAAGAAGGAAGAAGAAAAAAAGAAAAGCACTGATCAAGAACACTTGAGATTGAAACTGTTTTCAAATGACAAATCCTAAATATCAATAGCATATGGAAAAATGATTTAAATCACTAGTAATTATAGAAATAAAAATTTGAGCAATTCTAAGGTCTATATTATAGCCATCAGATTCTGGAGAAGTAAATTTTGGGCTCAGGGGATAATTTGAACAAATATCTAGTTAGATGGAAAATGAAAGACAGTTTTGGGGAGAACCCTCAAACATGAGTAAACCTCTGTGGACATCCTCAAAGTTCTTTAGCACAAAGATATGGCATGGAATTTCTATCCCTTATGAAGTGTTAAAAATCAAGTTTTATGCCTTATCATTGCTGTAGTAAAGAATTTAGATTTAAGGGCCAGTGTATATTTGAATGAAGGTCTGAATGATTCAACTGTTCTCACTGAAAATTTGATGTCTTTTCAATCCTTCTTAAAATCACTCATTGTGATGTCTAAAAAATCATTAATCTTAGATAATATAATATAATACATTGGTAAGACCAATTGATTTTAGAGTCAAAGGACTTATGCATGTGTATGTGTGTGTACGTAAGTATGTATGTATATATATACACACATTTACATATATATATATATTTGTGTTATATGTGTGTGTCTTCCCTTTGATACTTCCTATTTGTTTAATCTTGGGGAAGTCACTTAAAATTGGGAAAGGGGAAAGAGAAGGGAATATACATATAGTACCTAATACTAAAAAGTTTTTACAAATATTTATTTGATAATCACAAAAACTAGCAGTTATTATTATCCCCATTTTACAGTTGAGGAAATTTTAACAGAGGTTAAGTGAATTGGTCAGTCACGCAACTAATATGTCCCTGAGGACAAATTTGAATTTGAATCTCCCTGACCCTAGATACAGCATTTTCTCCATTGTGCCACTAAGCTACCTCTTAACTTCCTTGGACTTCAAGTCCTTATTTATAAAATGTGAGAGTTGAGATAAATGAATTTTGAGGTCTTTTCCTTCTCTAAATCTTTAATCCATTCTGATTTCTAAAGAGTCATTAGAGTTTCTTTTTTCTTACTTAGCCTTAGAATTCATGTGTTCCCCTTGGAATTCATTGCTAATAATATATTTAATGGTTATTTGTGAGTGCAACTTTCTGATCCCTGGAAATAAAACATCTGTTATAAAAATAGCATATTGGAAAGGCCTGGGCCTGGACTACTCAAAGGTCAGGGTTGCTCTTATAGTGCCCAGAATTTTCCATTTAAAATGCTAGAACTTAAAAAATAAAATGAGCTAAAAAAATACATTAGTAGATTCAGTCGTGTCAAACTAGAAGGAACATGTTTCCCGTAAACTTCCCTATTTAGTAACACCCTATTTCTTCCTGAAAATAATAATGAATAATACAAGAAAATCTTTAATGTTGTCTTTGGGCTTTTGTTGATAAAAGGAACCACTGTTTAGTTTCAAAGCTTAAAAAAAAATTCTTACAGGGATATTTTATCCTTTCCAATGCATCTTCTCTATTCACTGCCTACCCACAATCCCAATGGCATGCTCAATCCATCTTCATAGTACTACATATTTTCAAGTGTGTGTATAAATTCTGTCAGGGAGGAATATAGCTTCATAGTGGGTAGCTGCCAGCAGAACTGTACAGGGAGTTCTCCTGCTCGATGGAAAAATTGATCAAAGGTGACAATTGTTTATGCACTCCATGCACAGAGATTTTAAAGTTCAATTTATGTTTATTGCATTTGTTTTGCCATAGTCTTCATCAGCAGGTACTATGTTATTAAACATCTTTTTTAGGACTCTTTTTCAAGGAATATAGCTTATTCCATCCCTATAAATTGACATATTTACATAGCCTTCTAGATAGCTGTCTTTTTACACCAATCCTTGGTCCAGTTTTAACCTAATTATTTGAATCCAAGATCAAGAAGATCCATCCTTGGAATGAATTCTAGAGATCTTAACACAATTAGCTAAATGACGTATTTTTTGGTTGTACATTGAACATAATGAGTTTTTCTTATCATTGTTCATGGAATCACAGATTTAAACCTCAGTGATCATATTTTTGTCCTTTTCTTAGATGTTACTTAAATATCCCTTAAACACATCTCCACCTTTTTTATTTTCATTGCTAGAATCCTGCTTCAGGCCTTCATTGATTTTTGTCCAGAATAAATGCTCATCTTCTTTCTGGTATCTCCATTATTCATACCACACTGATTCTAGAGTATTCTTATAAATTTATTCAATTCAATTAAACAACTATGTTGGGTCTACCACGTATGAAGAGCTGTGCTAAGCCCAAGAAATACAAAGATAGATGTGATACATTCTATTTTAAAGGAACTTTTAAATGAATGGGAAAAAACCATGCACAAAATTAAACATGAAATAATGAGACATAAATGTAAAAGAGTAATATGGTTTCAGCAGAGAAGTTCAGGCAACCTTCATGAAAGAGGTTGCACCTGGGTTGAACAAAACTAAGAACCCTAGAGAGGTTAGGTGATGTTGGAGGGTGAATACTTTCCAGGTTTGGAGGATAAGATTAACAATGACACAGAGATGGGAAAAGGCAGAGAGGTAAGGTAAGCAAAGGCACAGAGATGAGAAAAGACAGGGTAAAAGGTGGAAAGAGGTGACATGCAAAGAATAATCCAATTTGTCTGGAACATAGAATAATAATGGAGAAGAGGATGAGATAAACAAAGGAAAAATAGCTTTGATTCAGATTGTAGCAAATTGCCAAAAAAGAAACTGGGAAGATATCTGAGGAAAGATATCTTCAGAATTCTTGAGGGAGTGAAATGAAGGATAAATTGGAATGGGAAGATTAGAGGAAGCCCAAATTTGGAAATTGTTATAGTAGTCTAGGAAACAAAGGCGGGCATAAAATTGGGTACTTTTGTGGAAGTATAAAGGAGATGGATGCAATAGATGTTATGGAAATATAACTGACATCTACTTTACTGTGTCAAATGTGGGAGAAGGAAGATCATTGAGCTTGCAGATATGAGTAATTGAGAACTGCAATGATTACAAAAATTAAAGGGAAGGGAGAAAGTTTTTTGGGGAAAATGGATACATCTTTGGAAGTGTTGAGCTTTGAGGTGTCAGTAGGACATCCTGATAAAAATGTAGAATTTCTTCATCTGAATAATTTCTTTGGTATAAAATGTTCAATTGTCCTTTCTTTCCTACTGAATAAAGTATAAAGTTTAACATTCTAAATGCTTCGTTATCCAACTCTAGTATACCTTTGCTTTCTTATCTCTCTCCTACTTCTCCCTTTCATGAACCCTTTAGTAAAGTTGAATTTGGCTACTTATATTATATTTCACCCCATTTCAGATATTTTTATCTATTCTTTTTTCATTTACTTCAATCTTGGCTAAAGAGGTGATCTTTTTTTTTGCCAATGGTCACCCTTTATAGCTGTCTATCTATCTTTGATCTCACCTCCTCCGGTTCTCTCTAACAAGATTGTTTCTATTGTCATCACTCTTATCTTTAATCTCTTTCCATCTACTTCTTCCTCTCCTACTGCCAAAAAACAAAACAAAATCCTTATTTGAGCCTACAATCCCTGCTAACCATCACCCTATGTCCCTCCCAAGCCCCCAATAAATTCCTTGAGAAAGTTTCCTGCACTTGGTACATCTGCTTTCTATCTTCTCACCCTCTAATCCAGGGGTTCTCAAACTACGGCCCTGAGGGCCAGATGCAGCCTGCTTAGGACCATTTGCCAACTTATGGCAAATGGGCTGAAGGGCAGAGACAGTGTGAGGTTTTACTATAGTCCCGCCCTCCAACAGTCTGAGGGACAGTGAACTAGCCCCCTATTTAAAAAGTTTGAGAACCACTGTGTCTAATCCTTTGTAATCTGGCTTCCATTGTATTTTTTTATTTAAACTGCTCTCTCCAAAGTTGTCACGATTTCTTACTTGTCAGATACAATCTCCTTTTCTCAAGTATGCATGATTCAAACTTGTTCATCACCATTTCCTCCTGGATACTCTCTCTTCTCTGAACTTTCACAACATAGCTCTCTTCTAGCTATCCTCTCTATACTATTTCTTCTGTGTCTCCTTTACTGATTCTTCATCCATATCATGTTTTCTAAGTGTGGGTCAACCTATGACTTTTTCTTGGGTGTTGAGATATGTCTTCAACACTATGAATTTAAATCTGTTTAGAATTAGTGGTTCTATCATAGGCATAAAGCTTTGCTCACATAAGAGAAATCATCCAAGATAGCTAATACTTCTCAGCTATTTTTATAGTAGAAGTGAGTAATTTATATTTTTCTTTTCTAAATATCAGAATGAAACCAGCAATAATACTAACCATTTGTGTTTTTCTTGTGTAATATTAAACCAAGAGACAACTGGGCATACTCAGTTAGAGAGCTGATCTTTGAAGCAGGAAGATTGGATTCAAGACTTACTTCTTTGTGAGCTTGGAAAAGTCATTTAATTTAGAGAGGCAACTCTCTAAGACTTTAAGTTGCAGAGAAGATGCTGACCTAATTTGGTAATAGGAATTTTCTCCTCCAGGAGTTTTCTTTATGAATGGATAAAATGATACAAATGAAATCACAAGTTCAGACTTTTTAATGCTGAACTATTATTTCTATTACAGATTTATGGTGGTATGATTGTACATACCTATAATCTCTGTTATCAATGTAGTGCTTTACTTAAAGGAAATGGAACATTTATGAAAGCTTTTATGGTAGTTATGTATTCCTCATTAACTTCTCAAACAGTCATCTTGCTTTTGAACTCTTTAGTGATTATACACTCATTGGATAAGAACTCACAGTGGGCTACATTATGTAACGAAGTGACTATTCAACTTTGAATTAATATTAATAACCAAGTATCTGCTACAAAGGAATGAGAACCATTAAATATCTATTGATTTTTTTTGTTCTAATTTCTGCTTTGCTTTGCTTCTATGTACATTATTTCATTTTGATTTTCAAAAGCTAGTCTATAATTTGTTCCAGGGCAACATCGAGGAGCTTACAAATTGTAATATACTTTATTTTTTAATTAGCACTGAAAGCTAGAGGCAGGAAACATCAGGGAACAACTGATTTAAAATCATATTAGCCTATTGGCTACAAAGCAGCATGGGGACTCTCCCCTCCCCCCCACAGTCTGTTCAAAGGCTATGCAGGAAAACTTAGATTCTAGTTTGATGGGCTTACTTTGGAGATTTTACTACTAGGCCAGAGAGAAGCAAAACAAAAGTTTAACTTTAGTCAGAAGAATTAAGTTAAACTCAAAGCAGTTACTAGCCTCAGGGCAAAGCTTTCCCTTGGCTATTAGGAGGAAAGATAAAAATTCCTTAAACATGGCACAGACAGTCAAATTCATTTCCAAATGTCTGCATATGGCTACTTTCATACCTATAGGTCATATTCACTTTCCTCTTGTTTCCCCTTTGGGAAGGAGTATTGAGGCAAGGTTTTTGGATATATCTATCTCAAATTGCTATCCTGTGACCCACTATTTTGGAAACATTTATGAGTGTAAAGGGCAGAAACTCTGAAAAAGTATACTTAAGGTTCAGTATGATTGATTTAATCCTACAACAAGATATTAACTCAGTGGAATTAAGATAATGATTCTCTAGTTTACATGTACTTAGTATAGTTCTACAAGTTGACACCTATTCTACAAGATTGATGCCTATGATAATGTACTTACAATAAGGTTTATAAGAGCCAACAAGGACTGAAAGAGAGACATTTCATCTCCCACCATTCTGGTGGCTCACCTGCCTCCTGCATTCCTCCACTAAGACTAAGGCCCATCTGAAGGGCCTCTAGAAAGCTAGGCCAGACCCAGGTGAAGGAGACAGACTGTGAAGGAGATAATAAAGGCTTTAGACTTTATTCTTGACTATTCTTGTGATGATTATTCTGATAAAACCAAGGCCCATTCAGAGGACCTCCAGAAAGCTAACCAGAATTCCTTAAACATGACACTGGCAGTCAAATCCATTTCCAAATGTCTGCCTATGGCTACTTTAATAACTATAGGTCATATTCACTTCCCTCTTGTTTCCCTCATGGGAAGAAGTGTTGAAGCAAAATTTTTGGATATAGCTATCTCAAATTGCTATCCTGTGACACAGCATTTTGGAAACATCTATGAGGAAGAATATTTATTTGTCTTATTCATTAGAGAAGCAAAACCTTGGCTTAAGCATAGTCTACATACTTTATTTTAATTTACTATGTGTGTGACTCTTGAGTCAGATTTTTCATTTTGTTTTTTGCTTCACTGTCACTTATACACAATTCCAACATGAAAAGGTCGAGGCTAGAAACTTTATTTGAGCATTTTTATGTATTTTTTAATTAAATGTAAAAATAATTTGTAACTTTTTTATTTTGAGTTCAAAATTTCCAAATTTTCTCCCCCCTTTTCTGCTTCTACCCCATTCTTAAGAAGGCAAACAATTTGATATAGATTATACATGTACACTCATGAAAACCATGTTGTGAAAGAAAACACAGACCAAAAAACAAGGGGAAAAAGTTTAAAAAGTATGTTTTAACCTTTATTCAGACTTCATCAGTTCTTTTTTTCTGGAGATGGATAGTATGTATTATCCTAAGTCCTTCAGAATTGTGTTAGATCATTGTATTGCTGAAAATAGCTAAGTCATTCACAGTTGATCATTGTACAATATTGCTATTACTATATAGTGTTTTCCTGGTTCTGCTCACTTCACGTTGCATCAGATGATGTAAATTCATGTAAGTTTTCCTAGTTTGCTTGTTATTTCTTATAGTCCAATAATATTTTATCATAATCAAATGCCACAGCTTGTTGAGCTATTCCACAGTTGATGGGCAAAGTTAGAAACTTCTTGTTGATATATATTCATTGATGGCATGTGGTGCCTTGCCTAATGACTAAATGCCAAATGATAGGCTGCAAACATCAGTTACACTTATCTTCTAATGTTTTGGACTGGCTTTACTTTTATGTTATTTTTGGAATTGAAGTATATTTAAGCACACTTGTTTTATCTTGATCAGATTTCAAATGAAAGATCATAATTATATGGAAAGAGTTTGCTGTCATTTATTATGTAAAACTCTGACTGTTAGAGACTATATTTCTAATATTTCTGATGGAAAGGATAACTTTGACTTAAACTGGCTAGAAATGTGGGCAAATCATTTAGCTTTTTAGTGCCCAAGGTAAGTCTTTAAGATTATATCTCTATAATTTCTGAGTATTCCCTTCCATGGTAACCCACCTTCCCAAAATAGATACTTCTTTGTTACAAAGAAAAATAGTTAAGCACAAACAACTGATAAAAGTGACCACTTCTGATGTAATGACACTCTCTGCATGTGGTTGCCTACTGTTCAACCAGGAAGGGAGAATTATATTTCATATATGTTCCCCTATCATTTTGGTCTTTCAGTGTCACTTTCATTTATAGTATTAAAGTCATTAAGTTTGTTGTTCTGGTTCTGATAACTATTATTTCATACAAATCATCAAAAATTTTACTAAGTTCTTTACACTTATTATTTCTACTGTGCAATAGAATTTTGTTGCATTTACATATGATAGTGTGCTCAGCTAGTCCTCAAGTTAATGTACATTTACTTTATTATTTATTATTTGCTATTATTATTATTTATAATTTTTATCAAGTTATTTGCTATTACAAAATGTGTGGCTATGAATGTTTTTGTATAAATTGGCCTTTTGCATTTCTTTTTAACCTTTTTGGGACATATATCTAGTAGTAGGATGGCTGGGTAAAAGGGTGTGTCCAATTTAACCACCTTTTTCACATACTTTATAAGAAACTATATATTTTTCACATTAAATGAATTAGATTCTTTGTAATATTTTTGGTTTAGTGTTTCATTTTCTTGTGAACAATCTCATGGAGTCTAGCAAATAACAAATTTTAAAAATTAATAGGGAAAATAAAAGTCAATCTTTTTTATGGATAGTTATGTTTCTTTGGTAATATTCATGTAATGCTACATTAAATTTTAATTTCCCTGTGGAGCTGAATCCCTTCAAACTCTAAAATTCTGTGAATCTTTGAACCATATCAAGTGTTTTTCTTACTACTATGTAAAAGGTTATAGGTTTCCAGGTCAAGATGGAAAGCTGTTTGAAAGCACCAAACATAATGTAGTCTGAATGTCCCTTAAAAAAAAAAAAAAGTGTTTGATAAGGTCCTTAGTGTAAGCTTGATAAGTAGAAAACAATAGTCCTTTAAAATTTCTGCATACACTAATTTTTCCATATCTTTAAAGATCTAGTTTGGAGCTTTAATCTCATTAGCTGTCTGTTATCTTGCATGAAGTACTAAAAATTAGGTGACTTTGTCCATAATGACATAGCTACTATGTATTAGAGAGAGATAGTCAACCCAAATTTTCCTGAATCCAAGGCCAATTCTTTTCTATTGCACTGTTTCACTCATTGCTTTGGCACTATTCAGAAAATGAGTAATTTGTGCCAAATAACAGATCAAAGAAATTACAACATTTTTGTTAAGAGTTAGAATATTATAAAACCAAATAAAATGTATAATTAAAAAGGTGATAGTTTTGTACACAGAAACTGACACAAATATAGTTCTGTTTTGAAATAACCTAAGATTAACACCTTTATATTATTGAGAAGTATGATATTTTGCAGCGGCTATAAAAATTCTTCCTTTTCCACAAATCCTCCTTTTAATATCTTCAGAATATAAATTATCTGTCACCAAAGAAGGCTTTTTGTAATGATTCTCTATAAAAAAATTTGCTTTAAATCTCTAAATGCAGCATGGATTGGGGTGGGAGAGAAGGTGAAGTTAAAGGGTTGTAATATTATTTGGATGGCTCTAACAATAGTTTAAAATTTGGTGTGAAAAGTGTTTAAACAGGGGGCACAGCCAAGATGGTAGAGAGGACACATGCTTCATTCCAACCTGCCTTCTACCCTCACTAATTACCAAATTCAGCTTCTGAAATACTGCTTGACTGGTAGAATCCACGACTATTGGGAGTACAACAAATTACCAGAAGAAGATAATCTGGAAGATCACCAGAAAAGGTCCTGTCTTGATTAGAGGGGAGGAGGCCAGACCAGGCAGGGGGGCAGAACACTGAAGCTAGCATATGCTCAGCGGACTGAAGGTGTGGGAAATATACATGGGTGGAGAATTTTCAGGGAGGACTCTACCACAAGTTGACTGCTCTACTTTGGTTGCAAAGCAGTAGATCAGCAGAGAAGTTACACAAATGCAAAGGGTAGAGTATACCCCAAAACACCAGAGTTTCACAGGACCTGCCCACACCTACTCAGCACTGGGAATGACTCAGTGGTATCATAACACAGTAGCAGGATCACAGCACAGCTGCATTCCGCAGGGTGGCCACTCATCCCAGGGCAGCCATTCATCTCAGGGCAGTTGCTCTTCTGCAGCCTTCATAGTTTGTTCCAAGGACAGCCACTGTTTGTCTGTCCCTGCTCTATAAAGGAAGCTGGGAACCTCCTTGCCCTGAAGGCAGACCCCAAGGGTTTAAAAAAAAAAAAAGTAAAAAAGCAAAGCGAGCTCTAACTATAGAGAGCTTCTATACAGAAAGAGAACAGATTTCCCATCCTGAGGGGACTAATAGAAGACAATATCCAAACAAAACCCAAAAGGAGGATATAGCCTGGTCCCCTTCACATAAGTCTCTCCTAGAAGAAATTTTAAAAGATCTTAAAATAGAGCTAGAAGAAAAATAGGGAAAGCAAAGAGAAGCTCTGCAAGAGAGTATGGAAAAGGCATATAACTCATTAAAAGAAAGCTTTGAAAAAGAAAATAACTCCCTGAAATGTGAACTAGAAAAGGTAAAGAACTTCCAGGAAAGTAGGATTTGTGAATTGGAAAAAGAAACTCATTTAAAGAACAATTGTGAAATGGAAAAAAAATTCTATAGAGCAAAACAACTCATTTAAAAACTCAATTAGACAAATACAAAAAGAAGTAAAAAAATATATATAAATGAAGAAAATAACTCATTAAAAATCAGAACTGAACAAATGGAAATGAATGATTCATTGAGACATCAAGAATCAGTCAAGTAAAACCAAAAAAATGGAAAAATAGAAAAAAATGTTAAATATCTACTTGGAAAAACAATAGACCTTGAAAAATAGATCTAGGGGAGATAATATAAGGATTATTGGGATCCTTGAAAACCATGATTAAAAAAAGAGTCTAGACACAATTTTTCAGGAAATCATCAAAGAGAACTGCCCAGATGTAATAGAAACAGAAGGTAAAATAGACATTGAAAGAATTCATTAAACACCTTCTGAAAGAGACCCTAAAATAAAAACTCCAAGGGATATTGTGGCTAAATTTCAGAACTATCAAACTAAGTAAAAATATTACAGGCAGCCAGAAAAAAAAAAAAAAAAACAAGCAAACAAACAACTAATCAAATACCGAGGAGCCACCATAAGAATCACTCAGGATCTAGCAGATACCACATTAAAAAATGGAAGGGCTTGGACTGATATTCCAAAAGGCAAAAGAACTTGGAATGTAGTCAAGAATAAACTACCCAGCTAAGCTGAGCATTTTCTTCCAGGAAAAAAAAAAAAAATGGACATTCAACAAAATAGGTGAATTTCATGTATTTCTAATGAAAAAACCAGAACTAAACAAAAAATTTGACCTCCAAATATAGGACTCAAGAGAAGAATAAGAAGATAAAAAGAACTCTTGAGAACTGTATTTCTGTTACAGGTGCATAATAGTGCGTGTGTAATTTGATTTTCTTGTTATAATATAAAAAAGGGGGAAATTAGAAGTGGAAACAGAAAAAGGGAAAAATGGAGGTAAAAAGAGGGAAATTACATTTCACAAAGAGGCAAAGGAAATCTGTCATATCTGAGGGAATTAAGGGAGGGGGAGGAACATTGTGTGAATCTTACTCTCATCAGATTTGGCTCAAAGACAAAATATTAAACATACTTGGTTTACAGAGAAACTCTCACCTCATTAAAAAGTGGGAGAGGAAAAGGGAAAAGAAAAAGAGTAGGCTAAATAGAAGAGAACACAGAAATAATCAGGGAAAGGTATCAGAAAGGGGGAGGGACTCAAAGGTAGTGAGAGGGATTCTAAAGAGGAAGAACTATGTGAGTCAAGTGGTGCCCATAAGTTTAATACTGGGGAGGGGACCAAGGGGAAAAATAAAAATAAAAGTATAATCTGGGGATAATAAGATGGCAAGAAATACAGAATTAGTAGTTTTAATAATAAATGTGAATGGGATTAACTCTCCCATAAAGTGGAGGCAGATAGCAAACTGGATCAAAAGCCAGAATCCTACAATATGTTGTTTACAGGAAACACATTTAAAGCAAGGTGATACATACAGACTGGAGCAGAATATATTATGCTTTAGGTAAAGTAAAAAAAAAAAAAAAAAAAAAAAAAAAAAAAAGCAGGGGTAGCCATCCTTATCTCAGATCAAACAAAAGCAAAAATTGATCTAATTAAAAGAGATAAGGAAGGAAACTATATCTTGCTAAAGGGTAACATAGATAATGAAGCAATATCAATACTAGACATATATGTGTAGCATCTAAATTCCTAAAGGAAGAGTTAAGAGAGCTGCAAGAAGAAATAGACAGCAAAACTATAATAGTGGGAGATCTCAACCTTGCACTCTCAGAATTAGATAAATCAAAACACAAAACAAATAAGAAAGAAATTAAAGAGGTAAATAGAATATTAGAAAAATTAGGTATGATAGAGCTTTGGCGAAAACTGATGGTGACAGAAGTATATTTTCTTCTCAGCAGTTCATGGAACCTATAAAAAAATTGAACATATATTAGGACATAAAGACCTCAAAATTAAATGCGGAAAATGCTTTCTTTTCAGATCATATTGCACTAAAAACTACATTCAACAAAAAGTTAGGGGTAAATAGACCAAAAAAAGTAATTGGAAACTAAATAATCTCATCTTAAAGAATTATTGGGTGAAACAGCAAATTATAGACACAATTAATAATTTCACTCAAAATAATGACAATGATGAGATATCATACCAAAATTTATGGGATGCAGCCAAAACAGTAATAAGGGGAAATTTTAGATCTTTAGAGGCTTACTTGAATAAAATAAAGAAAGAGAAGATCAATGACTTGGACTTGCAAATTAAAAAGCTAGAAAAAGACCAAATTAAAAACCCCTAATCAAATACTAAACTTGAAATTCTAAAATTAAAAAGAGAAATTAATAATATTGAAAGTAAAAAAAAAACTGTTGAACTATTAAACAAAAACTAAGAGTTTGGTTTTATGAAAAAAAAAAACAAAATAGATAAATCTTTGGTAAATCTGATTAGAAAAAGGAGAGAGGAAAATCAAATTATTAGTCTTAAAAATGAAAACAGAGAACTTTCCACCAATGAAGAGGAAACTACAGAAATAATGAGTTACTTTGCCCAACTTTATGCCAATAAATTTGATAACCTAAGTGAAATGGATGACTACCTCCAAAAATATAGGCTTACCAGATTAAGAGAGGAGGAAGTAAATTGCTTAAATAGTCCCATTTCAGAAAAAGAAATAGAATAAGCTATTAAACAACTCCCTAAGAAAAAATCCCCAGGACCAGATGGATTTACATGAGAATTCTACCAAACATTTAAAGAACAATTAACTCCAATGTTATGTAAACTATTTGAAAAAATAGGGAATGAAGGACTCCTACCAAATTCCTTTTATGACACATTCCATTTAAAATAACTGCCGTTAGTATAAAATATTTGGGAGTCTATCTGCCAAGAGAAAGTCAGGAATTATATGAGCAAAATTACAAAACACTTTCCACACAAAGTCAGATCTAATCAATTGGAAAAATATTAAGTGTTCTTGGGTAGGTCAAGTGAAACCTAAACTAATCTATTTATTTAGTGCTATACCACAATCAGACTCCAAAAAAACTATTTTAATGACCTAGAAAAAAATAACAACAAAATTCATCTGGAAGAACAAAAGGTCAAGACTTTCAAGGGAACTAATGAAAAAAAAAAAATCAAATGAAGGTGGCCTAGCTGTACCTGATCTAAAATTATATTATAAAGCAGCAGTCACCAAAACCATTTGGTATTGGCTAAGAAACAGACTAGTTGATCAGTGGAATAGGTTAGGTTCACAGGACAAAATAGTCAATAACTATAATAATCTAGTGTTTGACAAACCCAAACACCCCAGTTTTTGGGACAAGAATTCAGTGTTCCACAAAAACTGCTGGGAAAATTGAAAATTAGTATGGCAGAAACTAGGCATTGACCTGTTAGGATTACTAAGTGAGAACTGAGGTTTTCTGGACAATTACAAGGTGAGAACTCAGGTTGACTTGATAGAGGGGGCAAGCTCATTGGCTGGGGTGGTTCTTCCCAGAAGCCCTTGCATTATCCCACGCCCATTCTCTGGGAGAATAAAAGAGAGGACTCTCAGAGAAAGAAGAGGACTCTGAATTGCATCAGGCTTGACGGGGCTCTCTGCAGGAAGGGAAGTCACTTCTTTGGACAAGAGTTAACAGCAACTGCCTGGAGACAACTGTTCGTTACAGGAAGAAGAATCTGTCTTAAAGATTTGAGTAGACACAGCAGATCTCTTCCCAGAGAGCGATCCGGCAGCTTCTAGAGACGACAGCTCGCTACAATTGGCGTCCACACGTGGGGCAAGGACTTTTGCTTATCCTGACAAGAAGAGCTAGACCAGACCTTCGCAATTTGGCACCCAATAGGAACAGACACGGTCCTGATTTCAGTGGAAAAGCCTCCCATCCAGATCTCAGTCTCTCTGACCCAGAACCGTGAGTAACGAGGAAACTTTGTTAAAGATTAAGTGAGTGTGCTAATAGATAAATAAGGAACTTGTTAAGGACTAAACCAGGAATCTCTTATAGCTGAAATGGGGCAAACACCTTCTGTTCAAGGAAAATGTTTAGAGAGCATCATCAAGGTTATGAAAAGCCAAGGATTGATTATAATTTTAGAGGAGATTACTGAACTTTTAAGAACTGTGAAGGTTATATGTCCTTCTTTTTCTCTGGAAGAAGAATTGGATCCAGATGAATGGGAATTAGTAGGAAAGCAATTAGGTGAACACTACAATTCCAGGCCAAACTCAATTTCCAAAGATACAATTCATATATACAATGTAATCCAATTGGCTTTAAACAATGTTATTCTAAAGGAAGAGATGAAGGAGCAAAATGGGGAAGTGTCAACTAAACTAGGTGAAAAGGATGAATCAGATAACAATGAAGTTAAGTACAATTCTGAGCAACAGGAGCACCTCCCATCTCCTCCCTCAATTAACCCTTCATGGGTGGAGCAAGAAGGAGGAGAGGAAGAGGCAGAAACACAAACAGAATTGCCTGTGAAGCAGCCTAAGCCTATGACAAGATTAGAAAAAGCATTGGTTAAAGCTAAGAGAGAAGGACAGGATATAAGTGATTTTATACATGCATATCCTGTGATTGAAAATATTGATTCTGTAGGTCATAAAATGAGAAGATATGCACCTTTAGATTTGAATAAAATTAAGGATTTGAAAAAAGGTTGTACCCTTTATGGGACTACATCAGCTTATGTCAAAATGTTACTAGATGGTTTGTCTTATGAAGTCCTAACCCCGAATGATTGGAAATCCATAGCAAGGACATGTCTGGAACCTGGAGAAAATTTATTATGGCTTGCGGAATTTCATGAATTATGTAAAATTCAAGTCAGATGCAATTTGGAAATAGGAGTTAACACACAATTCACTTTTGAGCACTTGGCTGGTGAAGGTCGGTATGGAGAGAATTCAGAACAGATTAATTATACCATGACAATATATGAACAAATTGCTAAGGCTGCAATAAAAGCTTGGGGTGTCCTTCCTGGACAGAAAGATCGTGGAGAGGCTTTCACTAAAATACAGCAAGGTCCCAATGAACCTTTTGCAGATTTTGTGGGACGTTTGCCAGGGCCCCAGGCAAAAAAGACTTGGGGCATGATGGCAGCTGATGTTACACCCAAAGAACCTTTAGAAGGCCAGGACTCTGATTTAATCAACCAGAAGAAAAGCAATCACATGGCAGAAAGGGATTACCCAATCAGTCAACCAAAAGGCAATCAGATTGCAAAAATGGATTACACTTGGGGAGAATACAGGCCTTTTAAACCAACAGGGCTGTGTCCAGTGCAAACAATTCCAATGTAATTGCCAGATGATGAGAAGAGATTTAGAAAGTGGTAAATAGAAGGTAATTAGATAGGTTAACTGCCTGGGAGAGAGGGTTTGCTTGTATTTCTTCAGCAGGAGAAGGAATCAGATGGGTGCCAACAAGTCATATTCGCCTTGTCCATCAGAGAGAGACAGAAAAAGAGAAAGACCTCAAAATAAAGGAGAAGATCTAAGAAACATCTTACACCGAAAGAGCATGGCTAATAAAAAGACTGTTAAAGAACTTTAAAACCAGCAGGAATCATTGGACTTCCTCACACAAGATGAGACTAATGGACAATGGACTTATGGACATTTATAAATTTTCAATTTATGATTATGTTATATACTTCTAGCATGTGTTATGTTACTATGTTACTATGTGCTTATGTAATTTATGTAATTATCTGTAATACTTCCCATATTGATGGATTTATGTTTCAAGGTCATGACTGTCCTATGTTCTAAATCAAAAGAAAGGGGGAGATGTTAGGATTACTAAGTGAGAACTGAGGTTTTCTGGACAATTACAAGGTGAGAACTCAGGTTGACTTGATAGAGGGGGCAAGCTCATTGGCTGGGGTGGTTCTTCCCAGAAGCCCTTGCATTATCCCACGCCCATTCTCTGGGAGAATAAAAGAGAGGACTCTCAGA
This sequence comes from Sminthopsis crassicaudata, assembly GCF_048593235.1. Taxonomy (NCBI): domain Eukaryota; kingdom Metazoa; phylum Chordata; class Mammalia; order Dasyuromorphia; family Dasyuridae; genus Sminthopsis; species Sminthopsis crassicaudata. The sequence goes on from NC_133619.1 coordinate 149,120,206, forward strand.
GAAAGAAGAAGACTCTCTGCATTACATCAGGCCTGACGGGGCTCTCTGCAGGAAGGGAAGTCACTTCTAAGGACAAGAGTTAACAGCAACTGCCTGGAGACAACGGTTCACTACAGGAAGAAGAATCTGTCTTAAAGATTTGAGTAGACACAGCAGATCTCTTCCCAGAGAGCGATCCGGCAGCTTCTAGAGACGACAGCTCGCTACATTGACCCATACTTAATACCATACACTGAAATAAGGTTAACATGAGTTCATGATTTAGGCATAAAGAATGAGATTATAAATAAATTAGAAGAACATAGGATAGTTTACCTCTCAAACTAGTGGAGGAGGAAGGAATTTGTAACCAAAGAAGAACTAGAGATCATTATTGATCAGAAAATAGAAAAAGGTTTTGTATGAACAAAACTAATGCAGACAAGATTAGAAGGGAAGCAATAAACTGGGAAAACATCTTTACAGTCAAAGGTTCTGATAAAGGCCTCATTTTCATAATATATAGAGAATTGACTCAATTTATAAGAAATCAAGCCATTCTGCTCCAAATCATTGTTGATCAGAGAAATTCAAGTTAAGATAACTCTGAGATATCTCTACACACCTGTCAGATTGGCTAAGCTAAGATGACAGGAAAAGATAATGATGAATGTTGGAGGGGATGTGGGAAAACTGGGACACTGATACATTGTTGGTGGAATTGTGAATGCATCCAACCATTCTGGAGAGCAATTTGAAACTATGCTCAAAAACTTATCAAACTGTGCATACTCTTTGATCCATCAGTGTTACTACTGGGCTTATATCCCAAAGAGATATTAAAGAAGGGAATGGGACATGTATGTACAAAAATGTTAGTGGTAGCCCTTTTTTGTAGTGGCTAAAAACTGGAAATTGAATGGATGCCCATCAATTGGAGAATGGTTGAATAAGTTATTGTATATGAATGTTATGGAATATTATTGTTCTATAAGAAATGACCAGCAGGAGGATTTCAGAAAGGCCTGGAGAGACTTACATGAGCTGAATGAAATGAGCAGAACCAGGAGATCATTATACATTTGAACAACAATACTGTATGATGATCAATTCTGGTGACGTAGCTCTCTTCAACAATGAGATGAACCAAATCAGTTCCAATTGTTCAATAATGAAGAGAACCAGCTACATCCAGAGAAAGAACTATGGGAAATGAGTGTGGACCACAACATAGCATTTCCACTCCTTCTGTTTTTGTCCGCTTGCATTTTTGTTTTCCTTCTCAGGTTATTTTTACTTTATTTCTAAGTCCGATTTTTCTTGTGCAGCAAAATAACTGTAAGGATATGTATACATATATTGTGTTTAATATATACTTTAACATATTTAACATGTATCGCTCTGCCATCTAGGGGAGGGGGTGGTGGGAAGGAGGGAAAAAGTTGGAACAGAAGATTTTGTAAAGGTCAATGCTGAAAAATTACCTATGCATATGTCTTGTAAATAAAAAGCTGTAATAAAAAAATAAATAAATAAAATAAAAAAAAAAGAGGGGCAACTAGGTGGCACAGTGGATAGAGCAGCAGCCTTGAATTCAGGAGGACCTGAGTTCAAATCTGGTCTCAGACACTTAACACATCCTAGCTGTGTGACCCTGGGCAAGTGACTTAACCCCAATCTCAGGGGAAAAAATAAATAAATAAAAAATAAAAAAAATAATAAAAAAAAAAAAAAAGAAAGAAAGCATTTAGAACTTCTAACTATCAACCCTTTTGCATTTTTCCTTTTTCTGATCTAGGTACTTTCACTCCAAAATTAGTCCAAGATGAACTTAGCATAAAATATTCTCATTAGTTGTGTATAATAGCTATTTCTGAGATTTTCTATTAGTGTGCAATCTGTGCAAAAGGGACACAAAGCTATATTCCTATATATGAAGTAATAGGATTTTATTAGCTCACTCAATGTCATTAAACAAGATTTAACCACCTTAAGGAGGCTAGTCTAGTGGTCCTTCCCTGTACATATATGACCCTCTCCTGCTTTCAAAATACCACACGTACTTCTACTTCTCATACTGAACATCTTTGTAGGAGACTGTTCAATAATCTTTTATTCCTCATTAGGGGCCAGACACCTTGCTGAAATGATTAAATTCCTCTGCAGTTGGCTTTTCACATGGATACATGATGGCTTTTCAGAGATCCTTAGACTCTTCTGAGAATTTGAGTTGGGACAGAGGCTTACAACAAATCAGTAACTGCTCTTAGTCTGTGATGCTTTTAGAATGGAAAAAAAAAAATCTATTCTAGCTTCCTCTATATTCCTGTTCAGATCTAAGTTGACATTGAAAGGAACCAGGACAATTCTTTTTTTTTCAGTAAGTCCCTCTTGGGACTTCCAGATTAGCTAGACTCTCAGAACTGACTTAACTGTCTCAAAGAATATTAGGACAGATCAGTATTACCAAGATAGATAAGAGTAATCACACATTAATTTCCTCTAGAGCAATAGGCTGCCAAATCCTGTCATTTTCCTGTTTCCAGGAAAGTGTTTCTTGACCCCAGCCTTGACTATGCATAGGAAAGTACCCAGTTCAAATTGTACTATTATGAGAATTTTTATTTTAAAATTTTTCTTGTTTAAGACTAATGTCACCAAGTGAGCCAGCAAAATCCTATTACTTTCTAAATAGGAATATAGTGCTGCCTCCCTTTGCATAGATGCCACATTTATAGACCCTCTTAAATATAAATACTGTATCTAATGTCCCTGAAGGAGTTGATTGAATTCTTCCAAGATTTTTTCCAGCTTTAGATCCATCATCCTAGAATTATTTTCATGCACTAAAATTAGAGTATGGGGAAGATGGTGAAATCTTAACCTATTTTTCTGAATTTGGTAAAGTGGGAAGAATGTCTAAAAAGTCATTTTGGTCAGATGTCTTGTAGAAAAGTGGGAGAACACCATGTATAGTGAATTTAATTTTGCATATTTTTCTAAAGAAAATAATCTCTGTTTATGTCTGTATCTATATCTAGCTATAATTAAAATTTTCCATAATACTAATTTAAAAATTTTAAAGTTCCAAATGTTCTTCTTTCCATCCCCTACTTATTGAAAAGACAAATGATGTATCATATATTTGAAATCAGGCAAAATATATTTCCATATTAGTCATGCTACAAAAATTTTTAAAAATATGCTTAAATATCCACTTAAAGTTTCTCTCTGTGTGTCTCTGTCTCTCTTTGTCTCTGTCTGTCTGTCTGTTTTTCTCTCTGTGTTTCTCTCCATATCTATCTATTTTTATTTGTCTGATAGAGTGTTGCCAAGAAGATGAACATGACAACTTCTCTGGGATCACATTTTAAAAATGAAATTTGTTGTATACAGTTTGACATTATATGAACATGCCATTTAAGTGGATTAATCTCTTCAAGTAAATGTGTGTTTCTTATTGGAAAGCACCACATACTCACATGCCACTCTTTTCATTGTTGGGCATATATTCGGTGTTTAAGAAAGACATGATTGTGTGAAAAATTCCCTGAAAGGCATTTTAAATATAGCAGCTTTTATTACTATTAATATTAATACTAACTTATTTATTACTAGTAGGTAATAGTATATTATATATCAGGATATAATACTAATATACTATATTAATATAATGTAGTACATTATGCTAGTGTAATACAGTATTATAGGTCTATAATACTATAGGTCAAATATAGTAGATCAGATACTGTGGGTCAAAATAACTAATATATAACATCATACTTTTCTTTAACATGTCATCAAGTATGCAGGTAGGTAGGCCAAATACTAGTACATCACCCACCAAAAGAGATTGATTGGAGAAAGTGATATAGTGGCAAGAGCTTTAGATTTGAAGTTAGTAACTTGATTTCAAATTCTAGCTCTGCTATTTAGAATCTTTGTGACCTTTGACAAGCCAAAAATTATTTAATGTACCTCAGGTTGTTTATCTATAAACTGAAAAGATGAGATTTGGAGAATTTGGGGGTCCTCTCTAGCTATAAATATAAATTCATTTATATCAGTGTCTATGTATTTGTATTATATATTTGTATTATATAAATCTAATTTGTTCCTCTCTTAGATTAAGAAAATATATAAAATCCTGTGAATTTCAAGTATCTAATTTCTGCCTGAAGTTAGGATTGTAAAATACTTTGTAAATTGTAAAGTGTTTACAAATATAAAGTATTATCAAGACTGTTCTTCCATCTTCTCCCTTCAACCTTGCTTGGTTGTCAAATTTTTAAAGGAAAAAATTGGACACTTAAAAAATTTTAGCCAGATAAAACTCATCAATGATAAAGAATTCTATTCCTTGCAAGGTGAACATATGTGTTCAAATAACAGTGTTTTCATTTTTTCATTCCTCTGTATAGTAAGTGGCTAAGATTAACTATTGGAAAACTATTTTCTTCCTTTGGAAACTAAAGAGAAAAGAAAATCCAGTAGCTAAATTTATGAACTTGCACCACTATGCTATGATGCTATGATAGGAAAATATTGATTTTCTGTGCTGACAGAGTAGTTGATAACTTATTTTTGGTTTGACTTAATGTATAAATTGTGAGGTAGGTCAAAGGATTTTTATATCATTTTGTGCCAACTTATTTTGAAGCTTACAAATTTAACTATTGAGATTTTCAGAAAAAATGCCTAATTTTATCCCAATGGAGTTTCATTAAGGAAACTACAAATGTAGTCTCTCCTGTGTGTGTGTGTGTGTGTATGTAGGTATATGCACACCTACACACGCCCACACACACAACCACACACACATATATCTATTCCTCATTATACAACCTAGGAGATAAAGGTATAAAATAAGGGCCATGTCTTGTGTGTACATTCTCCTCAGAATCTTGCATATGTTTAGGGACTTTTGGTGAGGTAGGGCAGCAAATTATTAATGCTAATTAGTACCTACACTGTAATTTATGGTCTTAGTGGATTGTCTAGATTAATTAAGAGGCAAAGTGACTTTCTCAGGGTCACACCAGCAACATGTGTCAGTGGAAGGACTTGATTTCAGGTCTTCTTGGCTTTAAGACTAGCTCCCTTTTCATTTTGCTTTGTTACTTCTATTCTGCATATATAAACATTTAATAAATGCTTGTTGAGTTTGTTGAATACATCAGACTTAGGATGACACAGTATTATCAATGGAAGTAATGCTTTATTATGCTCAGGCCAAATGGTAGTATTTTTAACCTGTGACATCACTTCTTTATTTCCAAAAAGGTCAAGGTCTCCCCACTGCATCCATGGCCATTTCAAGTGATGCTGGTTTATATCTGTCCACTGGACTCAGATGATGCCAGAGAGGAAAGTGAGGCAGGTGACCTTGCACAGCCCTCTCTCACTTAAATTCAATTCACTTGCATGTCATAGCATCACCTTCCTGATGTCAGGGTCCCCTGCTAGAATGAAGGATAAATAATAGCAATTTTTTTCCTTACTTGCACCATATTTACAAAAATTAAACATCAATTCATATATTGCTTCGTTTTCCTGTGATACTTTACCATTTCATATACCTTAAACAGCTTTTCTTTTTCAATCAGAATTTTCTGCTACCTTATTCTATCTAATGTTGAGGTAAGGGCAAAGTGTATAAATATATTTTTCTACCTTTATGACAACTGAATAGTCATGCTCCCGAAGAAAATGTGCTTTTGTCTGCCTTGTAGGTATTCAATTATCTTGTAGTTGTCACATATAAGCTATTTCTGTGTGAAAACAGAAGCTATATTTTTTTTAAATATGGCACTAAACACACTGAAAGAGAAGTAATTATCTTGGCTGTTAATGGTTCATTTGGTTCTTAAAATAAATAACATGTAGAAACAATTGATTATTCCATTACATTAACTTCTGAATGTGCGCTTGAACCAATATCAGGGACTTACCCAACCCATCAAATAAGAAATATTAAAGAGGTTGTTCTCTTATTTTTCTTCACATTTGCTCCTTCTCAGTAGTAACCTTCTTTTCCTTTTGTAATGTTTTAATATTTTCTTCTCTTCTATATAGTTCTATATATTTAAGCAGCATTAAAAAGCTTTATCTGAAAATTGAGATTTCGCTCTAAAAAGATTTTTAGCTACTGTGGGACTCGGTAATTACAAAAGATCATGGCTTCAGAACTAGAGATCTATTAGAAAGCACCACATACTAATACATCACTGTTCATTGTTGGGCATATATTTGGTATTTAAGACAGGCATGATTGTATGAGTATTCCTGACAGGGAATTTTATTATAGCAATCTTTATGATTAAGTCAAAATAGTCCTTGGGTCCAGTTCCTTCATTTTGCAATTGAAGAAACTGAGACCTTCAAAGTGTAGGTGGCTTGTTCATGATCATACAGATATATTTAAGTGTTTAAAAGCAGGATTTAAGCCCAAGCACTCCACCTCCAAATTTAGCACTTTTTCCATGTTTCTTCCCCATCTTCATGAGCTGGGTTCATTTCAGTTTCTTTATGCTTTAGCAAACTTGGTCTTCTCTCTGATCATGAACTGTTGTGACTAAAATTATCATCACCTAGTAGCCATCCCACTAGTGATGAGCCTCTTATACTGACAAATACCTTGTTGTAATATTAGGGCTAGCTTTCTGGAGGATCTCTGGACTAGCCTTGATCTTAGTGGAGGAGTGCAGGAGGCAGGAGAGCCATCAGGAAGATTGTCAAAAATGGAATGACTCATTTCCAGTCCTTCTCAGCCCTTAAATACCTTGGTATGATTACATCATTACACCATACTGAATATGTGTGAACTAGAGAACCATGACATCACCATGCTAAGTACTATATATGTATACTAAAGAACCATTACCTTATCAATTCCACTGAATTAACACCTCGCTGTAAGTATCTTTGTTTCAAGTATACTTGTCCAGAGTTCTGGCACTCTACATCTTGTCACTTAAATCTCTGTCAAATTCTACTGAATCTTATAATCAGTTCTGCTGGTGCAGCTTCCAAGAATTGAGGAGTACTTATATTATCGGCTGAATCTTTGGAATAGAATGCATCTCAATGAGACATGAATAATTAAATTCAAAGTTAGTAGTTGAGCCAAAAAAAAAAATCACATCTTCACTCTTGAAACCTTATGTTAATAGATAAAATTAAGGAGCTAACATCAAAAGTGTCATTCTGCCATCTACATTATATACGTGGATAGTCAGATAATTTGATTACCAAGTCAGTCAAGAAGAATTTATTAACTACTTAGCCATGTGCTTGGCTTATACACATACAAACAGAAAGAAGAGTCCCTATTCTTTTTTTTCTAATAGTATTTTATTTTTCCAGTATTTATTTATTGAAAAATATTCACTTTTGTAAGCCTTTGTATTCCAATTTTTTTCTCCCTCTGTTCTTTTTATCTCCTTCACCAAGATAGCAAGCAATCTGATATGGGTTAAACACATTCAATCCTTTACAAAATATTTCCATATTTGTCATGTTGTACAAGAAAAATCAGACCAAAGGGGGGAGGGACACAAGAAAGAAAACGCAAGCAAACAAACAAACAAGCAAAAAAAATGGAAACACAATTCTTTGATCCACATTCAGTCTCCATGGTTCTTTCTCTGAATATGGATGGCATTTTCCATTCTAACTCATTGGATTTGTTTTGGATCAATGCATTGCTGGGAGGAGCCAAGTCCATCACAGTTGATTATCAGATAATTTTGCATAACTGTGTACCTGATTCTCCTGGATTTGAAGAGTCCCTATTTTAAAAGAACTTATATTCTAATGGGGGGAGATTTCAAATAAAAAAAGCTTAAAAAACATCTCTGGAAAGGTGATTGGGATAATGAGAGCAGGATGAAAGTTTCTGTCATGGGAATATGGTTGACAAAATATTGTAGTGACTCAGAAGACCTCCCCTGGAGAGGAATGAATTTATGATTGACTTAGACCTCTTCCTTAAAATGAAGAGGAACTGGCCAATCAGAGGGAAAGACTACAGGGGTAAAAATACTTATAATGTGAAAGTGTAGACGGGGTGGAGTGAGCTTCCAAGAAGAAGAGGTTTCTATGGCACAATAGAGGAAGTTTTTTGGAGGTGAGATAGGCAGACCTTGGCCTCCACAAAGTCTTACACATCATGCATGTAAGTAGACCCAGGCTCTGTCAGTGGGCATAGAAAGAGCACTGCAAATTGTACAGAGAGATATGAGTTGCAATATGTTTTTGCATATTTTTAAAGATATTTTAAAGATGAAAGTACCTAATTATTGACAGTTAATTGCTTTGGGAACAAAAGTTTGATTTTCTTGAGTTGAACAGACTTTTCATGGTATTTTTTTTTTGTGCCCAATTATTTAAGACCATTTAGTAATAATATAGACAGCCAAGAATTTCCTTGTGAAATTTCTGTGCTTTTTATGACTAGCAGTTCTTAAATTAATCTTTTTTCCTCCTCTGAGACCATTGAATAAATTTAAAGCTCCCTAATGGTTTTAGTTTTTCTGACTTTGTTATTTTGCAAAAAAGTAAAGCTTTTTGGGGGTGAAGGCTGTGAAGCAAGGAGAGGGTACAATCTTAGCTGTCATTTATCTTATGTCTATAATTACCTTTCTTTCCCCCCTCCTTCTATATCCTGAATAGCTTTAATTACAAATGGTGGTAATTCTTTTAGCCTTCAGCATAAACAACTAATCTGAGTCAGCCAGCTTTGATCTAGGTTCTCTGTGGCACAGAACTCTTAAAGGACACTTGTAAGCTCTATTAACCTTGTGATCCTTAAAACTCATATACCCTCTCCACCACATAAATGATTCCTATGGAAATTGTTTTAATTAATTATATTTATAAGAAACTTTATTCCAAGGTAACTCTTACTATTCATAGATTCATGTTTGACTTTAAAAAAAAAATTGGTGTTACTATATATTTCTATATTATCTAGCCAAACAAAATGCTGTGAATATTCTTGTGGTTACCTCATTAAGTTTCCTGAATTTGATTTTGTGGTTATTGGAATTAATGTTGTCTGGAGGTGCCACAGTCTTTTCACGAATTATGCCTAAGGGTAAAAGGAAAAAATTGAGGAATCATGGTTCAGCCACCAAAACCTTGGCTTCCCACTATAAATATAATGATAAAGTTAGACTCAAAACAAAACAAAACTTTTTTTACAAAGCCACATTATAAAATAAGAAGAACATGCAGAAGTGTAATTGTAATACACTTGTAAACAATTGGCTTCTTTTACTTGAATTTTGATGATTTCATTAAAGGAAAAATATATTTTGGAGGATTTGTTTTATCTTTCAGGTGGCTAAACCATATTAGATAAAAAAGAAATTGTCAATCTCTAGTGGTTTTAGTAGTTTTAGTGGTCTGGACTTACTATTTAATTAATATGGGGAAATGCTGTTGTAGATACTACCTCCACCCATTATAGATTCCCAATTCCCGCTATAACTTAGAGTCTTAGAAAATTGTTTGGGGTCACTGAGGCTTTACATGAAATATTCAAAGTCACACAGCTAGTATGTGTCATAAGCGGGACTTGAACACAGTTTTTGCTTGTGTGAAGGATGGTTTTAACCATTACACTGTTGCCACAGAGAAGTTTTAGTACTAGTTTGTTCTTTACAACTCTGTGATTTTATAAATTAATATAACTAATATAACACAACATTGTATATTGTCAAATATTTTGATATGAAAATCTTATTTTTTCTATGTTAGATGTAATTTTAAAAAACTTTAAGATGTGCCAGCATTTATTTTATTGTTAAGAACATGACTATAATAAACTTCCTTGGTTGACTTCATAAGAATCATTGGTATTGGTAGACTTACAAACACTAGGGGGCACTACCTATGTAGAAAGAAAGGGTTTTTCTTAAACCTGGGGGTGTAATTTAGACCAAAAAATGAGGAGCAACAGGAAAAAAAAAATCTTTTTGTGCTTTTAAATTTTTTTTTCTCTTTTTGTATCTACCATCTTATAGTTATCTTATGCATAGATATGATGAGTACTCCTTTTCATAGAACTATTATTTGGGGTGAGGGAGGGCAAAAGAAGGATTTTCCCCCAATATTATGATACATTTTCCTAAATTGGTAATATTTCATTTTTTCTATGTTTTAAAGTTTTATTTAGGAACTTCCAAACCAGAGTTTAATAAGAGACTTGTAGAATAACAATTTCCATTAACTAATCTGTTTAGACTGCATACGAGTATGAGACAAATTAATTTATATACTCAAAATTAAAGGAAAAAAGTTGATTTTCATCATGAATATGAATTCCTCCCCCCAACTGAGCTCTTATATAGTATCATTTTTAATTTTATAAGTGGTTTTAATGACTGAACTATAAACTGCATCAAATTGAAGCTTATAATGACTCAAATCTATGAATAGCGAATAGTGACAGTATAATTGGGCAAAATCAAAATTATTTTTCTGGGCAGCAAAATTCAAGAAATAATATTCCAAATCAAATTCCTTATTTAATACATCACAAGACATTTGAAATGTGCAATAAATGTGATTTTCTTCCCAGTTACTTTATAACGTACACAGGAGGAAAATTGATTTCTTTTCCTAACGAGGCATAACCCATGTAACAGAGAGAGCAAATAAAGGCTTTGAAATGGACTTCTAATAATGTCCAAGCCTCATAAGATGCAACAGATGTTGGTAGTTGAAAGGTAACCAGCAGCATCTCTCATGGCATTGCACTATGTCCATTTTCTCTGTGCCAGAGATTAATACTACAGGAAATTAAAGAGCAAAGTCCAGAGAATATCAGAGGAAAAATAAATAGAACTAGGTCAGTACCAAGGCAAGAAGTTAATAAGATCAATAAAGGCTAACATGAGTACCTAGCTTTCCTTGATGAAAACTGTCCACTGAAATTATACTTGCTAATTGGCTTTGTAGGAAACCTATTTGCCGTGCCTAGCTTTTTGAGAATTTCTCTTTCTGGTGTTGCTGCTTAAATAGGAGCACATTATTCAGGCTTAACAGCTAGTAATTGCGCTGATGGCTGTAACTGTTCCTGAATCAGCAGCAGGATAATCAAAATGAATTTATTTACAAAGATTTACTATGTGTGTTAGTGAAGTTTTAGTTGAATAATTATGCGGTTTAAAACTTAGGGCTCCGATGCTATCAATATTTTAGTTTCCCTTCTTTTCCCTCTCAGAGCATTATTTTCTTCATTTATCTAAAACACGCTTCAGCTCACACAATTTAATGATAGAATTCTTCTTGGTTTTTAGCAAAATGACCTTTTTATAGCTAGTGCATAAATATTTTGGTGTTGCTGTAGGGCTTTCTAGGGAGATAGCACAATAAAAGTTATCTACTAAGAAGGTTTCTTGATATTGCTGCTTATTATAAGTGATTTTTTAAAGAAATTAATATGAATGGATAAATTATGGCAAAGGTTTTTGTTTTCTTCAGGATCCATGTCACTTCTAATGATGTAAGTAATCTGCTTTATTATAACATAGATGTCTATATGTGAGATGGAATATTATCCATCATGAAAACAGAAACTACCATATTTAATATGTTCCTTATTAAGAAAATACAATAGAAGCTTAATAAATAAATACTTGTTGAGAGGTTTCCATTCAACTAAGAGTAGGTGGGAGGTTAATAAATTGTTCCTTGTGACAAGGATTGTAATACATTCTATTAGAATATCAGGCAGAGGCTGTATCATTTTTATCTTATAATTCCAATGTTTCCCATAGAAGCTACTTAATACATGCTTATTTAATTAAAGGGAAAAGCAAAGGAAGTGCATATGAGGAGAAGTACTGATATAAATTTGTAGCATTATTTGTAGATTCTGTAGCTTTTGTCCCATTGCTGAACTGGTATAAAGACATCCTTTGCATGTATGATAGCTATCTCTATTCATAGCTAGCAATACTTTTTCTTCTGTTCAGGAAAAGAATGATTAGCAATCATCACAACTTCCCCAGCCTTCCAATAGAACTACATAGTATAATGAGGTCCTTGGGCTGGTTGGAGTAAGGAAAAGCAAAGGTACACAGCAAGTACCCCAACTTGTCTATAACACTTAAAACTTCAATTTTGTGGATGTTATCAATGGAATGGTCTTTTATATATGTAAAACCTTTAAAAATATGATATTTATGCTGTGTCATGATATAATAAAATGACACGAGTAAAAATTTAACTTTGAAATAGACATGAAAAATTACAGTTTTTAGTTTATTACATAACATCTATACATAATATTTTGGTTTATATGCTCATGCTAGTATTTTTCTTAATTTGGTGTAATAGTTGCTATCATAAAACTCAAAATCCAGGCTTATAACTGACTTTGTTATAAACCACGTGCCATGAAAATTACTGGAAAATAGAAACCAGTTCAGTACTTGATTTGAATCAATCTCTTACTTTTCCTCCCTTCTCATTTTTTTTTTTTTTTTTTTATTATATATATATATATATTTTATAATATTATCCCTTGTATTCATTTTTCCAATTTACCCCCCCTCCCTCTATTCCCTCCCCCCGACGACAGGCAATACCATACATTTTACATGTGTTACAATATAGTCTAGGTACAATACATGTGTGCGAATATCACTTTCTTGTTGCACAATAAACATTAGAATCCGAAGGTACATGCAACCTGGGCAGACAGATATTAGTGCTAACAATTTTCATTCCCCTCCCAGTGTTTCTTCTCTGGGTGCAGCTACCTCTGTCCATCATTGATCAACTGGAAGTGAGTTGGATCTTCTTTATGTTGAAGATTTCCACTTCCATCAGAATACATCCTCATACAGCATTGTTGTTGAAGTGTACAGTGATCTTCTGGTTCTGCTCATTTCACTCAGCATCAGTTGATTCAAGTCTCTCCAAGCCTCTCTATATTCCTCCTGCTGGTCATTTCTTACCGAGCAATAATATTCCATAACCTTCATATACCACAATTTACCCAACCATTCTCCAACTGATGGACATCCATTCATCTTCCAGTTTCTAGCTACAACAAAAAGAGCTGCCACAAACATTTTGGCACATATATGTCTCTTTCCGCTCTTTAGTATTTCTTTGGGATATAATCCCAGTAGTAGCGCTGCTGGGTCAAAGGGTATGCACAGTTTGATAACTTTTTGGGCATAATTCCAGATTGCTCTCCAGAATGGCTGGATTCTTTCACAACTCCACCAGCAATGTATTAGTGTCCCAGTTTCCCCACATCCCCTCCAACATTTGTCATTATTTGTTCCTGTCATCTTAGCCAATCTGACAGGTGTGTAGTGGTATCTCAGAGTGGTCTTAATTTGCATTTCTCTGATCAGTAGTGATTTGGAACACTCTTTCATGTGAGTGGATATAGTTTCAATTTCTTCCTCTGAGAATTGTCTGTTCATATCCTTTGACCATTTATCAATTGGAGAATGGTTCGGTTTCTTATAAATTTGGGTCAGTTCTCTATATATTTTGGAAATGAGACCTTTGTCAGAACCTTTGTTTTTAAAAATATTTTCCCAATTTGTTACTTCCCTTCTAATCTTGTTTGCATTAGTATTATTTGTACAGAAACTTTTTAGTTTGATGTAATCAAAATCTTCTATTTTGTGATCAATAATGATCTCTAGTTCTCCTCTGGTCATAAATTCCTTCCTCCTCCACAAGTCTGAGAGGTAGATTATCCTCTGTTCCTCTAATCTATTTATTATCTCCCTCTTTATGCCTAAATCATGTACCCATTTTGATCTTATCTTGGTATATGGTGTTAAGTGTGGATCCATATCTAATTTCTGCCATACTAATTTCCAGTTTTCCCAACAGTTTTTTCCGAATAATGAATTTTTATCCCTAATGTTGGAATCTTTGGGTTTGTCAAAGATTAGATTGCTATAGATGTACCCTTTTTTGTCCTTTGTATCTAATCTGTTCCACTGATCTACCGGTCTATTTCGTAGCCAATACCAAATGGTTTTGGTGACTGCTGCTATATAATATAGCTTTAGATCAGGTACACTTAGACCACCTTCCTCTGAGTTTTTTTTCATTAGTTCCCTTGCAATTCTTGACCTTTTATTCTTCCATATGAATTTTGTTGTTATTTTTTCTAGGTCATTAAAATAGTTTCTTGGGAGTCTGATTGGTATAGCACTAAATAAATAGATTAGTTTGGGGAGTATTGTCATCTTTATTATATTCGCTCGGCCTATCCAAGAGCACTGAATGTCTTTCCAATTATTTAAATCTGATTTTATTTTTGTGGCAAGTGTTTTGTAATTTTTCTCATATAATTCCTGACTTTTCTTTGGTAGATGGATTCCCAAATATTTTATACTCTCAACATTTGTTTGGAATGGAATTTCTCTTTGTATCTCTTGCTGTTGCATTTTGTTAGTGATATATAAAAATGCCGAGGATTTATGTGGATTTATTTTGTATCCTGCCACTTTGCTGAAATTTTGAATTATTTCTAGTAGTTTTTTAGCAGAGTCTTTGGGGTTCTCTAAGTATACCATCATGTCATCTGCAAAAAGTGATAGTTTGATTTCCTCATTTCCTACTCTAATTCCTTGAATCTCTTTCTCGGCTCTTATTGCCGAGGCTAGCGTTTCTAGTACTATATTGAATAGTAATGGTGATAGTGGGCAACCTTGTTTCACTCCTGATCTTACTGGGAAAGGTTGCAGTTTATTTCTATTGCATATTATGCTTACTGACGGTCTTAAATATATACTCCTGATTATTCTAAGGAATAATCCATTTATTCCTATACTCTCAAGAGTTTTTAGTAGGAATGGATGTTGGATTTTGTCAAATGCTTTTTCTGCATCTATTGAGATGATCATATGGTTCTTATTAATTTGATTATTAATATGGTCAATTATATTAATAGTTTTCCTAATATTAAACCAGCCCTGCATTCCTGGAATAAATCCTACTTGATCATAGTGTATTATCTTGGAGATGATTTTCTGAAGTCTTTTTGCTAATATCTTATTTAAGATTTTAGCATCAATATTCATTAAGGAGATTGGTCTATAATTTTCTTTCTCAGTTTTCGATCTACCAGGTTTAGGTATCAGTACCATGTCTGTGTCATAAAAGGAGTTTGGTAGGACTCCTTCATCCCCTATTTTTTCAAATAATTTATATAACATTGGGGCTAATTGTTCTTTAAATGTTTGGTAGAATTCACATGTGAATCCATCTGGCCCTGGGGATTTTTTCCTGGGGAGTTGATTAATAGCTTGTTCTATTTCTTTTTCTGAAATGGGACTATTTAAGCAATTTATCTCCTCCTCTGTTAATCTAGGGAGCCTATATTTTTGGAGAAAGTCATCCATTTCACTTAAGTTATCAAATTTATTGGCATAAAGTTGGGCAAAGTAACTCCTTATTATTTCTCTAATTTCCTCTTCATTGGTGGAAAGATCCCCCTTTT
Organism: Sminthopsis crassicaudata; assembly: GCF_048593235.1. Classification (NCBI taxonomy): domain Eukaryota; kingdom Metazoa; phylum Chordata; class Mammalia; order Dasyuromorphia; family Dasyuridae; genus Sminthopsis; species Sminthopsis crassicaudata. The sequence goes on from NC_133619.1 coordinate 149,135,675, forward strand.
CATTTGTAAGACTATCAATTTGATTTTCCTCTTTCTTTTTTTTGATCAAATTTACCAAAGGTTTATCTATTTTATTGGCTTTTTCATAAAACCAACTCTTGGTTTTATTTATTAATTCAATAGTTTTTTTACTTTCAATTTTATTGATTTCTCCTTTTAATTTTTGTATTTCGAGTTTAATTTTTGGTTGGGGGTTCCTCCCTTCTCATTTTGAGGATATAAATCATCTTACTGAATGTGTGCAGGAATTTTTTAGGATCAATGATATCAAATCTGAGCTCAGCACTAGAGCCACATATATTTCTTTCCTTGTATATCTTTTGACTATAATTTCTTATTAAAATATTGTATTACTTGTGGGTGTGGGTTTTTCCTTCCAAGGGACATTTGGATATTTATAACATCATTCATGGGCCATACGAAATTATCAACTTGTAGAAGCCAAGTAGTGGGAGTTACAAGTAACTACAAGTTAGTTGTACCTAACTTTCATCGATGCTTGAGGAGGCCTTGGCCAATGATTTTTTGAGCCTTTTATGTTCTGTGTCTGGATGTTCCTCAACCCTGCTTTTGAGTCTGTTGAGCATACAGCTATCTTCTAGTGAATGGTATTTATAGTGTGGTATTGTAGTCATATTACTGATCAACAGGGGTTTTCAAATCTCATTAAATATTTCTGAATTCTTACTAGTAAAATTTCTAAGTGGTTTACCAATTTATGGCAATTTAAAAAAGCTTTAAAAAACACTTTTCAAAGTTTGGTAACTTAGGTAGGATAGAGGTTTACCCTATTTTAAAGATGAGGAAACTGAATTAAATGACTAAATGATTTGTCAAGGTTCCACATCTAATTAATGGCAGGATCAGATCTTGTATGCAGTGTTCTTAACTACCTACTAAGGATCCTTTCTGGAGTAAAATTTACTTCCCACAAAATCTAGCACTTTCTTTAAAAACTGTTCTGTTCTAGACTCTCTTACTGAAAATTTTAGTTTATCCTTTTTAAACAGTTCAGATAGCCATTTATTCCTTTTAAAAAATGGAACATACTGGCATTGCCATGAGGAATACATTAAATTTTGTCCAAATTGTAATTGAATTATTCTGAAGTTGAATGCATGCTTTATGCACAACAATATATTACCTTTAACTAGGCAATTGAAGAAATCATAACAACAAAATTAATTTTTTGTATATATTATAAATATGTTGGGGGCCCCAGATGTGACTTTTGATCATTCATATCCTTTGTAAACAGGAAATTTAATTGATACTAAATAACAGGTATTTATAGGGTAAAATGATTTGTGTAGTCAGTATTTCAAACATTGTCCTATCTAAATACATGACATAGGTTAACTGATATGTATTTAGAATTCATGTTGCTGTAAACAATTTGAATGTGCCAGGAGGCAAGAGGAATAAATCGCACCCTGATGAACCCAGTGTGTTTTTTTTTTTTTATTAAATTATTTTCAATGTGAGGCTTTGCACAAAAAGGTGCTTAATTGTTCTTTGCTTCAGAAATGAATGGCATTCTTTGTGTAAAGCACAGAAAGAGTTTACATAAATAGCAAAGTTCTTCTGTTTCTCCCTCTTTCTTATTCACCCTAATTCTTATTCACTTTAGCTATACATTTTAGTTTTATAATTTTTATTACTTGGTTAATATGATCTTGTAGCTAGCACTAAGATTTAGGGGAATGCAATTTATGACTGAAGCACAACAAAGGGAAGGATACACCTTTATGGAAAGAAATATATTAATTAAAAGAAACAGAGGAGCAGCATGTACATACAGATTAAAATCATATTCACCTGAGAGGGGAGGCAAACTAGAAAGCACTTGAGGGTAAAAGAAGAAAAAAAATAGAAACAATATTATAGTAGAATTATACTGCAGACCACTTAGTCAGTCAGAAGAAATAGATGATGGTGTCAGATCAAAAACACTACCAAATGCTAAAATTGGAATATTTTAAATTTAACTGGGAGCTGATAATTTCAGTATTCATGGAGGTAAAAAACAACAACAACAACAACCACCAAAAAACCCCCCAAAAAACACTGGTTCTTCTGGAACTGATTTTGATGATATGGTGAATTACTTGGTTGAATTCAAATGAAAGCATTATCCCTTCCCCCTGATGTTCCTCCTTAGAGTTCATAATATGTAAAGACTCGAGTTCTGAGAAAATTTTGAATTGATGTGCCTTTACCAGGTTGTCTCTTGTCCATGGAAGATTCTTTCTCTTCATCTTTCTCTAGTACATAGCCTAGTTTCTTTCAAAGCTAAGCCCAACTGCCCTATTTTAAAGGAAGCTTATCCTGACTTTTTAAAGCTTAAAGTTAAAAATAGGAAGAAATATTATTACTTCTGTTAGGAAGGAGGGAAGAAAAAAATAATGATAAAAGGTGCAAATAGGTTGGAATGATAGTCTGAATTTAACAAGATGAAATAACATAGATAAATTTTGTTAAAAATGTGCAAGATTAGCTTAGCAGGGAAATATCTGGATAACAGTTCTATGAAAAAGACCTGAAGATTTCAGTGGACTTTTAGTTCTGCCTGAATTAATAGTATGATATGGAAAGAAAAAGGAAGAAAAGAAACAATGTGACCTAGGAATATTGATTAAATATTGGTGGTCTGGACAGTGGCAGTTAGAATAATGAAGATAATAATCCCACTATATTGTACCCTGTGCTACTGATTAATCCAGTAATAATGGTGATAACAATAAATAGCAACTCCACTGATAAACTATCAAAGGATATGAACAGACAATTTTCAGATTAAGAAATTGAAACTATGTTTAGTCATATGAAAAAATGTTCTAAATCACTATTGATCAGAGAAAAGCAAATAAAAAAACTGAGATACCACTACATACTTCTCAGATTGGCTAAGATGACAGGAAAAGATAATGACGAATGTTGAAGGGGATGTTGGAAAACTAGGACACTGATGCATTGTTGGTGGAACTGTGAATGGATCCAACCATTCTGGAGAGCAATAAGGAATTATGGCCCAAAAGTTATCAAATTATGCATACACTTTGACCCAGCAGTGTTTCTACTGGGCTTATATCCCTAAGAGATATTAAAGGAGGGAATGGGACTCACATGTGCAAAAATGTTTGTGGCAGCCCTTTTTGTAGTGGCAAGAAACTGGAAACTGAGTGGATGCCCATCAATTGGGGAATGGTTGAATAAATTATGGTATGTGAATGTTTTGGAATATTATTGTTCTGTAAGAAATGACCAGGAGGATGATTTCAGAGAGGCCTGGGGGACTTACATGAACTGATGTGAGGTGAAATGAGCAGAACCAAGAGATTATTGTACACTGCAACATCAATATTTACAACTATCAATTCTGATGGATATGGCCAAACTGCCAGGCAAGTGTAACGTGCTTCTGGAGGCCAAATGCCTGTCTATCCCTTTACTATCAATAAAGACTTTGTTTTAATACAGCATTGATAGTGAATTCATTAGCTATCGGGACCTTAGTTACTTTGGGGAAGGAGAGAGAGGTAATCACACCACCAAAAAAAGAGCAGATCCATCTCGGCTTAGAGCCTCAATTTCTCCTCATCAATCTCATTGTTGAAGACAGCCATATCCATCAGAATTGATAGTTGCCAGGACGTCAGAGCAAGTTGGTGGGCACAAGGCAAGGATAAACTGAGTGCTAGAAACAGAATTTTAGAAATTCATTTTATACATAACCAGGCCATAAAACAAAGTTTGCACAGAGATGTTATCCAAGAGGTTCCAGAGATATTTGTAAATAAGACAGGAATTTCTCTTAATCACTTGTGTCTCAAATTATCTCCTTTAACCTCTCCTCAGACAAGAATTTCCTATTAATTATTTTTATCTTGGGCTATCTCTTTTTGACCTTATCAAGATGATTCAAACCAGTTCCAGTTGTTCAGTGATAAAGAGGGCCATCTACACCCAGAGAGAGGACTATGAGAAATGAGTGTGGTGCACAACATAGAATTTTCATTCTTTTTGTTGTTGCTTGCTTGCAGGTTATTTTGCTTCTTTTTTTTTTTTTTTTTTTTCTGGTTTGATTTGATTTTTCTTGTGCAGCACAATAATTGTATAAATATGTATGCATACATTAGATTTAACATATTTCTACCATGTTTAACATGGACTACTTGCTATGTAGGGGAGGGCATGGGGGAAGGGAGGGCATATTGGAACACAAGGTTTTGTAAGGGCTAATGTTTAAGAATTGTTTACACATATGTTTTGAAAAATAAAAAGCTTTAATTAAATAACAACAACAACAACAATAGGTAGCAATTACATACTGAGTACTATTTACTGGACCTGGGGCTAAGCACTTTACAAGTATCTTGCTTGATCTTTACTACAACCTTGTGAGAGAGGGGCTATTATTATTATTCTCATTTTACAGATGGAGAATGTGAGGCAAATAGAATTTAAATGACTTGCCCAAAATCACATAGTTAAATAGATGTCTAAAGTTGAATTTGAATTCCAGTTATTCAGATATATGTCCTGATACTCTTATCAACTAGCTACTTATTAGTAAATATTCTGATTAGCCAGCTAAACTTTATCTTAGTTACTGACATTTTGTTGGTCTGTTTAGAAGAACAAGTGCTGATGCATTACTTTTTTCTATAGATGTACATTATCTTTTATGCTCTTTAAGTATTTGTACTTAAGCATTTTATCATGCTTTCCTTTAACCCTAAAGGTATGTTTACTATAATTTCTTTAGATAACTACTTAACTACAGTTTTGTTTTGTTTTTTCCTGCTAAAAATAGTTTCTCAATAGCAAGTATGGAGATCCACCAGAACAATAGTAATCAATTTGATCTGGTCATATAAAACAGATGTCATTTTGATAAATGGTCCTAATTAAGCTGAGATTTCAGGTAGAAAGTCTATTGAGTTAATGTGTTGGTACCTATCTGGCTCATAGTCAGATAAATACAGATTGTAAATAAAGTAAATATAGCACTTAATAAAGGCACCCACTTTTGGATTCATCATAATTTGATCAAAGAATCTGAAAAACTGTAGCTTTTAGCTTTTATTTATTCAATGTAGTATTTAAAAAAAAAAATAAAAGCTTTGGACATTTCAATCCCTTCAGGTCATTTTTTTTACTAATCCTTATGCTGCAGTGAAAGATGTGCTTAAAGATGATTAATTAGATAAGAGGCCACATCGTTTTTAGCACATGATTCATATTCTCTCTGCACAACATGGCTTTAAACTGTTGTGAACAAAAATCTTTTATGTCTTCTTTCATTAATTTCAGGATAGATTGTCTAGTTAAGGAAGAGCTGGGATTGTTTCCCTTATGATTTCTTTCTTTATACAAAGTACATCTGGTATAAATGTTCACTAGCATGACCTTGGCTTCACAAAAGACAAAATGGATTAATGACTGGGCTCTCCAGAACTCACTTGGGACCCTCTAAGGCCTGGGGGTCTTCAGAAGTGAAACTATAACTTTTAGCTCTATCTTTTGTGGGTCATCCTAGGAGTCCCTCAAATAGATGTGTGGGGAAAAGATGGCTTTTTTCCTTCTCAGCTTCTTCCCAAGAGTCCAAATCCACCTATATAGCAGAGTTCAATTTAAAAAGTAGTTCTTAGTGGGGAATCAGGGGAATCTGCTGTATCTTGAGAAGGTTTAGGAGGTAAGGAGGTACAGACTCTCTGCAGCATTCACAAAGAACATAATTTAAAAGGAAAGTGACAGATAAATACAGATAAAAACACCCTATGTCATTATTTTTAATAACATATACCTGGCAAGTTTTTAGGAACTAGAGAGATTTCCTGCCTTGCTGAGATTGCTATTTCAATCAAGAAGTAGAATGGGGGAGAGGAAAAAGGTTTAGGGTCATGTTTTCCTGAAGAACCCAGGAAGTCATTTTTGGTTCTTGCTGTCTTAAATGCATTTTGCTGTGTGATTAACAGTACCAGATATGCCACATAGTGTGGCATGAATAGCAGGTAATTTGGAATCAACCTAGAAAAAATAATTTCTACTTCTACTAATTGTAATTTTGCTCATAATTCCTGACTTTCCTTTGGTAGATTCCAAAATATTTTATGCTATTGACAATTATTTTGAATGGAATTTTTCTTTGTATCTCTTGCTGTTGGATTTTGTTGGTGATGTATAAAAATGCTGAGGAATTATGTGGATTTATTTTGTATCCTGCAACTTTGCTAAAGTTGTGCATTATTTCTCATAGCTTTTTAATAGGATCTCTGGGTTCTCTAAGTATACCATCATATCATCTGCAAAAAGTGATAATTTGGTATCCTTATTACCTACTCTAATTCCTTTAATCTCTTTCTCAATTCTTATTGCTGAAGCTAGCATTTCTAATACAATATTAAATAATAATGGCGATAGTGTGCAACTTTGTTTCACTCCTGTTCTTATTGGGAATGGTTCTAGTTTATCACCATTTCATATGATGCTTACTGACAGTTTTAAATAGATATTCCTGACTATTTTAAGGAAAAGCCCATTTATTCGTATACTCTCAAGTGTTTTTATTAGGAATGAATGTTGGATTTTATCAAATGCTTTTTCTGCATCTATTGAGATGATCATATGGTTTTTGTTAATTTAGTTATTGATATGGTCAATTATGCTAATAGTTTTCCTAACATTGAACCAGCCCTGCGTTCCTGGTATAAATCCTACTATTGGCTGTAGGTTTTGGTTTTGTTTGTTTCAAACCTTTTTTAATTTAATGTAATCAAAATTATTTATTTTGCATTCCATAATGTCCACTATCTCATTTGATCATAAATTCTTCCCACCTGTATAGATCTGACAGGTAAATTATTAGTCACTCTCTTAATTTGCTTTTGGTATTCACACTTTATATTGAAATCATATACTTATTTTTACCTTATCTTGGTAGAATGTGTGAGCTGTTGATTCTATACTCCTTTCCAGTTTTCCCAGCATTTTTTTTGTTAGTGAGTTCTTATTCCAGAAGCTTAAGTCACATGAAAGTCAACTTACACCAACATCTCTGAATAAGTATAGTTCTTCAAACTGCATTATTAGAAATGCAATTCTTAGAAGTTACAGCTATCATCTTCCCCTGTAGGGATATAAACAGTTTAACCTCATTAAATAAAAGAGTTTTGTTTTGTTTCTTCTTTTCTGTTTACTTTTTTATACTGCTCTTGACTAATATTTGATGATCAAAAGTTTTGTTTAACTCTGGTCTTTTCATCAGGACATTTTAAAAATTCCTGTTTCATTGAATGTCCAGCTCTTCCCTTGAAAGATAATATTCAGTATTGCTGGTTGTAATCCAAACTCCTTTGCCTTTGGAATATCACATCATATCTCTGATCCTTTAATATAGAAACTGCAAGACCTGGGTAATCCTGACTATAGCTCCTTGATATTTGAATTGTTTCTTTTTGGCTATTTGTAATATTTTCTCCTTGACATGAAAATTCTGGATTATAATATCATATATAATATTCCTTGGAGCTTCTGTTTTGGTATCTCTTCCAAGTGATGATTGGCAGATTCTTTCAATGATGACTATTTTTTCTTCTGCTTCTAGGATATCAGGGTAGTTATCTTTTGATATTTTCTTGAAAGATACTTTCCAGGCCTTGTTTTTTTTTTTTATCATAGCTTTCAGATAATTTGATAATTATTAAATTATATCTCCTGAATCTATTTCCCACATCAGTTGTTTTTCTAATGAAGTATTTTACATTTTCTTTTATGTTTTCATTCTTTTTTTTTTTTTTTTTGATTGATTGATTCTTGATGACTCATAGAATCATTAGCTTACATTTGCCTCATCTAAATTTTTAAGGGACATTTTCTTCATTTAGCTTTTGTACCTCCTTTTTTGATTTGGTCAATTCTACTTTTAAAGAAGTTGTTTTCTTCAGTGGAATTTCCCCTCCCCACCCCATTTCCCATTTCTGTTTCTTAAGGAGTTGTTTTCTTCAGTCAATTTCTGTGTCTCCTTTTCCAAGCTTTCTTTTTTTTCATAACTCTCTTGTATAATCTTTTTTTGTTTGTTTGTTTTTTCTTCTGCTTTTAAACTTGATTTTTAAAATCCTTTTTGAGGTATTCTAAGAGGAATTCTTGGACTTGATACCAATTCATATTACCCTTTGAAGCTTTATATGTGGCATTTGGGGCTCTTTTTTTCTCCTCATTTTAAAAGTTGAGTTGCTCTCCTGGGGAATGGGAGAAGGATACTGTCCCAGGCTTTTTGCCCTGGGAACTGAGGGGTGGGGAGAGGCCTGGTCACTGCCTTTCTGTGCCAGAGCTTCTGAGACTAGCAGCTTTCACACTGTGCAAGGGTTGCCCAGCTTAGTTGCACAAAGGGAATGGCATTTTGCCTGTTGTACTAGAGCTGGAGAACTCACAGCTGACCTGCTGTGCCAGTAGTCTGCAAGCCTTGACCACATGTTTTTGGATTTGTAGTGTGGCCAAGAGACTCCTATTGGATTGCCAAAAATTACCTGTACTGGGCTAGGTTGCAGTCCCCTTTTATTCAAGTGAGACAGACCTTTCTTGAAGTCCTTCTAAATTATCTTGGGCTGGGAAATAGTTTTATTCCATCGTTAGGTAGATTCTGTTTCTCCAGAATTCTTTTTAGAGGCTTTATTTATTTAATGAGTGATACTGATGAGAGTATAGACAAACTTCCCAGCTTCTCCCAAAAGCACTACTTAAGTTCAAATTTGTGTATGGGTGTGTGTTTGTCTCTGATGAAGCTAAGGTAATTTCAGGTCAAGCAGAAAATATTGCAAATAGCCAGAAAGAAACAATTCAAATATTAAGGAGCCATAGTCATGCACAGATCTTGCAGTTTTTATATTAAAGGTTTAGAGATATGATATTCCAGAAGGCAAAGGAGCTTGGATTACAACCAGAAAAATGAACATTATCTTTCAAGGGAAGAGCTGGACATTTAATGAAATAGGAACTTTTAAAATGAGCTGTTGAAGAGACCAGAGTTAAACAGAAATGTTGATTGTCAAATACAAAAGTCAAGAGCAGTATAAAAAAGTAAACAGAAAATAAGAAACAAAACAAATCAAAACTATTGTATAAAAACTGTTTATATCCCTACATGGGAAGATGATAGCTGTAACTTCTAATAATTGCATTTCTAATAATGCAATTTTAAGAACTATACTTAGAGGATATTGGCATAAGATATACAGTGGATTGAATGCTGGACTTAGCAGCTCTGAGTTTGAATCTTTCCTTTTATTCCATATGTGACCTGGGCAGGTGACAACTTTTCTCCACCTCATTTTTCTCATTTGTAAAATAGGGATAATAATAGCACCTACCTCACAAATTTGTCGTGAGGATCAAATGAGACAGATACATGTAAAGAGCTTTGCAAATCTTAACACTCTTGATAAATTCTAGCTAAAGTTTTTGTTAATGATGATAATGACGATGATGATGATAATGATGATGATGACAATGACAGCAACAACAACGACAATCTGCAATGCTATCATTCCCACCTTTAGTAACCAGGACCTATAGTTATTTCAGGAGTCTATTTCCTTCACAGGAGAAGTATGTGTATCAATGAGAAATAGCAGGATTTCTGTTGGGTTGTAAGTACCTTTACCTTTAGACTTACATGACATACAAAAACATTTTAGTAGGTAAATGACAAATTCACCTTGAGTAGAAATCTCAAAATAACAGAGTTGGAAGGGAATGGAGAGGTCATCTAATTCAATCTGTACATGAACAAACATTCTTGACAAGTCATTGTCCAGTCAAGCTCTATTTGAAGATCTTTTGTGAGAGATATCTTTCTACTTCCCAAAGGAGTCTTTTCTATTTAGAGATAGCCTAGGGCTATAGGTAATTTTTCCTTACATTGAGACTAAATCTGCCTCTTGGAAATTTCCACATCATTCCAGCTCTTTGGGATGAAATACAAGTTTTCCCTCTCTTTATGGGTATCTACATCTTCTATATGTCAACCTTTCAAATACTTGAAAATAGCTACCATGCCCCCACAATGTTTTTTTTTTTCTCCAGGCTAAACATTCTTACTTCTTTCAACTGGTTCTCATATGGCATTGAGTTTCTGTTCTTGACAGTTGGGTCACCTTTCTCTGAATGGTTTCCAATTTGTCAATGTCCTTCCTAAATTGGATCTAACAAAAATCTCTTTTGGATCAACTCCATGTTTTAGAGTACAGGTTAGCATCTCCTTTTGGGATAAAGGCATAATTCAAATATATCCTAAGTATTTTAATATGGCTATACTACTCTAATATCTGTTATTTTTATCATCTCTGTAGGTTCTTTACTATATCAGAGTAGCACCTTAAATTTTTTTTCTCCCTGCAATCTTAATTTTCCCATTAGTGAGCTTTGGCAATCTTAGGGCTTAAAAGGGATATAAAATATGCTTTAATATAGTTATGATTTTAATGTTGACCTTCCTTTCCCCAATGTAGATTATAACTCATTTATTTCTTCTCATCATGTGAATTACACATTTTTGTAATTACTTGTATCTTTCTCCAGATCTTCTATAGAGGATCTATCCAACAGGCCAGAGGCCTAGTTCATTCAATAATTTGTGCTTATGAGTAGTGCAATATAGGCTATCTATCTCTTAACTTCATTTTTGCTGTCTGATTAGCCTACCACTTTTTCCAGAAGTACATGTTCTATATATCACTGTTCATGTTTCCAATGTAGTGCTGCCTTTTTAAACTTATCACTCACCTTTCCATTGCTTGTTATATCCCTCACAACTCTTGATTTGTCACTGTGAAGTTTCACAATCTAGAGATTAGAGAGAATTGGCTTTTGAAGCAAAGGGATCATTGGAAGCACTCTAGTCCTAATAATATTGGTCATTTACTCTTTCTCCCCTCCCCCCAGTTAAATTGATAGATTAATATATTGAAAGCAGGAGTCAAAAATATGATTGTTAGATTTGTAAACCTTGAATTCTTTTGGCCTTTTAAAGGACTTGAAGCACCTGGGTAATAAAATACAGTTTATACAGCTACAGATAAATCAATCTGAAATGGAAAGAAATGCAATGATAATGAAAGATAAAAAGAGCCTCAACCAATCAAAGCAAAGTCTGTTATAAGACTTAGGGGAAAATACAGAAGAAAATTGGGAAAATAATGAGGCAGATAATGAAATGAGGAATAGAAAGAGATGAGATAACAATTTATGTTTATATGGTATCTTTCATCAAAATTTTGAACTTGACATTGGAAGAAAAAGAATAACCTCACTATTCTATCATAAGGGGAAAAGGAGGGAATCTGGCAGTTTAGGAAGTTCATATGACTAGAGTGAAGGCTGTAATAGGATGTTGAAATACTGAAAGATACAAAACTTAATACAGGGAACTTTGGGGATTTTGAGTAGAGGTCTAGCATGGTCAAAATGACAAGCATGAAAAAAGTAAGTTTCAATTCAGGCTGTTCAGCAAACAGGCAAAGAAAAATGGAGAAATGTATGCAACAGAAAGTATTATCTGCTGCATTAGATCATAGTGTATAGAGTTCTAGTAGTTAAACATTATGATTAATTAATTAAGAATATATTTGCAAAAGAAGTATCTTGAGCCAGAAAATGGTTATAAGTGTGCAAGTTGCTGGAGAATCCTTTTGGCAAAGCTAGTCATATCCTGAAATAGACCTGAGTTTTTCTGTTTAGGGATTTAGGGGTGCTCTATAGCCAGTATGGTCAAGATGAAATAGGAGGATGATTTAAGGAGAAACAGACAGCCCATGTGTTGTATCTATTTAATGATGAGAGACTAGAGGAACAAATCACTTAACCTCTCTCTGCCTCAATTTCCCCATCTATAAAACAGGAATAATAATGACATCTACCTCACATGTTGTTGTGAGGATTGTTGATGTTTGTCCTTCATTCTTGAAGAGGAGGAGCAAGACATGAGGGAGGTAATGTCATGACATGCAAGTGAATTGGATTTAAATGAGGGAGGGCTGGGTAAAGTCACCAGCCTCATTTTCTCTTCTACAACCATCTGGGTCTAATGGCAAGATATAGATCAGGAATACTAGAGTTGGACCTGAATATAATGGGAGACTCTGGTCTGGTCTTTTGAACTCAGGTCTTTAATAGGTCACATTTTGACTGAGGTAATGGTCCTTCAGGGATTAAGGTTAGGTAAGGAGGCAGGAAAGGCCCCTTTTGCAGAGTAAAAACAGAGAAAGTCCCTAGGGTTTTTGGCCAAAATAGAAACACTGGCTATTTGCATTCACTCCCACACCGGGAGTGCATTCACACCCAAACAAAGACCAATTATGGTTTGGCCTGGGGTTTCTAGCCAATCTATATGAGCCAGAATGATTTGGGTTTAAGGCTTGGACCTTTAGAAATAAATCTAGGAGCTAAGTCCCAAGATATCTTGGGAGATTTCAGAGATTTAAAAAAAAAAAAAAAAGGATAAAATAATTTAATATTTGTAAGCACTTTTAGAAACCTTAAAGCATTATATAAAGGCCATTTAGCTAATAGAGAAGCCCTGTGATTAAATAAAATACTCATCTTATGTCATATATAGAGAAGAGGAACTAACAGAGGGGTGGACTCTAGGAATAATAAAGTCAGTAGAATACTTTTCATCCTTAATGGATTAAAAGTGTAGTTTTGATTGCAAATGGATATTGTAAGTAGATTCTTTGAGTTATTTTCATATGCCTCAGATTTGGAGGGGTTTTTTTTGTTTGTTTGTTTGTTTTTTGTGGTGGATTACTTTCATTTATCTACTTACAAAAATGTGGGCAATCATTTGAAGGCAATTGGTTAAACATTTCTCTATGAGAGATGACATAAAAAGAAGCAGTTGTTATTGATAGTTAAATAAAGCTCATTGTGTAAGAAAATATAGCAAAATTCTATTGCTAGGAATCAGTTGTTTTTCCTGTTTGCAGTTATTTGATTTTTTAAAAGCCAATTATGCATTTTGCTTGTCTGTTACTATGAACATGAAGATAAAAATAATGAACACTCTTATTACAAATTTTCCTTTGAACAGGGAAGGCAGAGAACTACTCAGAAATTAATGAATACTCTTTTATATCTCTTATAAACCATTAACACATATGTAAAAAATTCCTAATGAAATTATTGAATTTCTGATCCTTTCATCCTTGTGATTCTCTGATTTCATCAATGCATGAATCATATTGATGAAAACAGAACATTGTCTACAATATCATATAAACTCTTGAGGTTAGGGACTATTATCATCATGATTATCATCTTTTATTATTTGGTTTTAATATCCCCAGAATATGGCAAAATAACTTGCATATAGGGACATAATGTTAATTGAACTGGATTGTTGAATTGAGTCAATTCTTCAGAGGATACCAAAAGCCAAGTGATTTTTTTTCATTCTGGGCTTTTTTTTTTTTTTTTTGACACTTTTGTCTATTTAATTAAAATTCCTGTAAACTGATCATTGATATAGTACTAGTTTTTATCAATGTAAGCATACAGGGCTACTCCTGTATCTATATAGTGAAAAAATAATATTATTGTGTAATTTAGCTGCACATGGAAAGATTCAACTGTTTGTTGGACTTATTTGCCCACATGTTAATATTTTATTTATAAATAAAACAAAGGGATCAGTCTTGATTTATCAATTATTTCTCATCCTTTGTTTTTGAAAAGGACCAATGACATCACAGAGATGATATCTTGATTTGAGCATAAATTGGATTTAAGTGAGCCACAAAGATGTCAGCCTCACTCTGTCCTCCTGAGCCATAGAAGTCTAATAGCAGGACAAAAGTAAAGACAACTGACTATGGTTAGTGGATGATCTTGATGTCTTCCATGTCTGACCAAGTCCTAAGTACTCCTGTGCCTGCTTCAGTTGCCTTTGTGGCCACTGGAACAAATTGCTCTCATCTGCCCCTTCTAGTAGGGGAAGTCTTCACATACCTGGGGTTGACATTTTTCCAACCCACTGATGGGTTTGAGGCTTGTTGGTTAACCTCAATCTGATTTAGCCCATTTTCCAAGATGATTTTACCTGGGTGTGGCCATTGCACAGGATACAGCTTCTTGCAGCCTTAGGTGAGAATTGGACGGTGGTAAGCAGGAAAGGAAAATCAGCAGCCCTGAAAAGTGCTCAGCCAGCCTTCACTGCAGAGATGCTAGTCTTCTTGAATGCTGCATATGTACCAACTTATCAGTATTTAATGATCAAACAAAAATTTGGGTACTAAAATGAGATAAAGCGTCTTCTATCTGTGCTGCTTTGCCTTCCTAGTCTTAGAGGCAGAGGATGGTATAGTGAATTTGGATTTGAGAGTTTGGAAGATCTGGTTCAAATCCCACTTTAGATAGATATTAAACTATGTGACCCTAGCCATGTAATTGAATTTCTCAGATCCTTAGTTTCCTTTTCTGTAAAATGGTAGTGTTAGAGTTAATATCTTCTCAGGTTCTTTTTAGATCCTACTTTCCCCAATGTATTTCCCACAATTCTTTCAGAATATACTCAATATGATCTATATACTGCCCTGTGAACATGACATGATTGAATTTATTTCTGTACCTTCCCTCTTCCTGGATATTTCTTTCTTCTCTTTAATTGCTCTTATCTTCTCCATTCTGTGAGGTAAAACTAAAATACTTTCATTTTCATGGATTTTCTTGTTTTTCAATGATTTCTCAGAAATCATATAAAATTTCATCACAAAATTTAGCATTTGATTACTAATTATTTACTAATTATTTCATGCCTGAGTATATTTAAGAATATATACTTTCTGAAGTCAAATACTCTAGATTTTGTGATGCTCCTGTATCCTCCATAACTTTTATAATTGCTCAAAATTTCACTTTTTATTGATAATGCAGCATTTAATTTTAATATTATAAACACAACAACCAGAGAAATGAGCCTATCATCTGTAATAATATTAGTAGCTATAAGGAAAGACTTTGAATAAAGGGTAGGTTAGAGTGGGAAATAATTGTAACTCTGAACTAATAAAGAATATTTTTTGTCCATGAGCAATTTTGGACATTTTGTTGGTTCAGCATTATCCCTTAAGGTGCTTCCACCAAGAGATTTTGTAGTCAAGAATATATCAATCAATAAACATTTATTAAATACCTACAAGGCATTGTGCTAAGTGCTAGGAGTATCAAAAATGACAAAAGATAATCCCTGCCCCAAGGACCTCATTTTTCATGTTGGTGTGTGTGTGAAGAACTTAAAAAAAAATTAGTCTAAATTGTCTAGAGCAAGTTTTTCAACCTGATTAGTACTGTAATATTCTTCATTTTCCTTTGGCCACAAACCAGTATTGCAAATTTGAATTCTGTGCCTTCAAGTCAACATTTCAGGAATCTATTCCTTGCCCTCTGATTCATTGCAAAAACAAATGAATCTTCATTGCTATCCTTTGGTGACTATCTCCTTTCCCCATCTCAGGAGCTGCTTTGATAGCATTTCCATCTCTGTTTTTGCAGCCTTCATTTCTTATTTAAAATAGTGGCTATTATAAGAATGGAAACTTAGCATCTCAAGGAAGTCATAATTTCATGTAGAACCAAGGATGTAAAATGCATCCTTTGCTCCCTGGCCCTAGAGAGTGGTGGTTTTGAAATGGATGGAACATTTCAAAATGCTTTTGATTATATAGAACCAGGGCTATAACTAGAAATTATTTTGCCTAAAGCAAATTCAGTTGGGGTGGGGTGGGGGTGGGTTGTGGTTCAGCAGAGGGATAGTCTGTGGGTGTGTAGTTGTGCTGGGAGAAAAGGCAGCCAGTCCCGTATGGAGTCTGATGTTCATCTCCTCAGAAATAAGAAGGAAAGCAGGAGTCAGAAGGAATGTTGCTCTCGGTAGCTTAGGGATAATTGTGTTACATAGTGATGTGACTGGATACCCTATTCTCTACATTTTTGAATAGCTAGACACATTCTATAGACTGAGTTTTCCCAAAATGAGTGAAAAACTATATGAATCAAAGAAGCTTTGGGATGGAACTTAAATTGTGTAAATCCAGAAACTGGAACCCTGAGACAATAGTTGAGAGTAATTAGAAGTTAAAGAGTAGAATAATAAGTAGAAATTAAACAGTAGATAGTTTAAAAAGTACATAAGTTTTGAAGTCAAAAGTAGCAAGTTTGAATCTAAGCTTTGATTCTTCACTAATTACCTCATTTCTATCTATGTAAATTTAGGAGTCTGGCCTAGTTGATTTGTCAGGCCCTTTCCATCTCTAAATCCTATCTGTAATTCTAAGTGAATTAAGGTCTGAAAGTAATGTCTGAAAGCAAAATGAGATAGTCTTTGTCTCAGTTTTATTCTGGATCCTTTTCAGTTTCCTCAGGTTGAAAGTTGCTGACATAGTTGTTCTAAAGAGTGCTTTAGAAATTAATCTTTTAGTGGGCTAACCTATTCTCTTTTCCTTCCCTTATCATTATCTACTTTAGATGAGTCTTTGTGCTCAAAGCAGTGGCCCTCAGGGTAAGCAGCCTAAATAAGAAAGGAAAAACTCTAAAAAATCTTTATTTATCCAAATCAGACAGAAGAGAAAGAAGCAAAGAACAGAACAAAACAAAAAGCTACCTTGAGTGAATTCCAGAAAACAGGGAAAAAACAAAACAAAACAAAACAAAAAAAACGCCACAATTATTTATTAGTTAGGCAGAGTTCTGTGTTCTCTTAGGTCATACTCACCCAATAAGATGTTGATATAATTGAATGAGTTCTGTAACTTGTTGATGTGGCCCATCTATAATGAGAGCCAAATATGACATATTCTGTACTTGTATATTATTGTTCAGTTATCAGCTTTTTCTTAAGGAGAATCAAGATTTCCCTTTTCCTTTCCCTTTAGTTGGCTGAAGTGGTTGTTTAGTTTTGTCTGACTTTTCCATGATCTCATGCACCATAGTATTCATGGGATTATCTTGGAAAAGATACTGGAGTGGTTTGCTGTTTCTTTCTGTAGTGGATTAATAGAAAGAGGACAAAAGTCATTTGTCCAAGACTCACACAGCTAGTAAGTGTCTGAGATCATACATGAACTCAGGACTTCCTAATTTGAGACCCAAAATTCTATTTACTGAGTTATGGAGTTGTCTCTAACTAAATAAAGTTAGAATGTACAATCACCATATGCTGCTTCTGTTAATATGCAATAATATTCAATGGGATTCACATGCTTGAGCCTTGAAAGTCACAGCATGTTCTGAGCATTAATTTTAATCTTTATCAGCAGCATTGAAATTTCACATCATAACCCACTTAGTTGAATATGATCAAGAACTGTGGCACTAATTTTGTCTTTTATTGCTAGATCATCCCATATAATCTAAATCATCATTCTATTACTGATTTGGAATTAGGGCATAACAGGGAGAAATCATGAAGTAATTTCGTTATTTTACTTAAAGTTGATTAGGTATTAGTTAGGTCCAGATATGAACTCCTGTAACTTTAGCAAGGTTGAGAAAACTAAGATTTGTTCCAGACAAAAAAGTAACAAAACTGATTTAAGTTTTCTGGGGAAACTGATAATATTTGACTGAATAAGAGAAGGCAAAGAGGAAATCTAAGTATGGTTTTTAGAGCCATGAAAGTATTTTGTGGTGACTCTTCCTTCCTTTGAAGACAAGGGAATTCTAGAATAGAATAATTTAGAATCACATAAATCTGGGTTGGAGAAGATCTAAGAGTTTGAGTCTGATTCCTACGAAAGCAGTTATATCCTATATAATGTGTCCAACAAATGGTCACAAGATCATACATAAATCAAGAACTAGAAAAAATCTGAGAGATCCTTATTCAGAATATGTTTAAAAATCTCCATCCCTCAGGAACTAACTATCCACCTACTGAGGCTATCCATTTCATTATGGTAGAGTTTTAATTATTAGAAAGCTTCCCATTATACTGAGACAAAAGTTGCATCTTCTGTACAGTGCTCCTTGTCCCTGCTCTTTTTTTTACCACGTAGTACAAAGGTAATCTTTTTCTATGAGACAGGTCGTAAAAATTCAGATTTTTATACTATCTCCTGAATCTTCTCTTTCCTAGGCCTTAAATATCCCTAATTCCTATGCCAATTTTCATATGGCTTTATCTGTAGTCCTCAACCATCTGGTTACCATATTCTCTCTTCCAGTTTCTCTTATTTTATTTTTACAATACTGAGGAAAAATTTAAGATGTAGTTTGACCAGGGAAGAGAGACAATGGAAATATTATCTCCTTTGTTTTGAACAATATTCCTTTCAATGAAACATTAGATTACTTTGTATTTTTAAGTTGTTGTGCTATTTATTGAACATACAATTCATTAACACCCCAGATGTTTTGACATGAACTAGCTGTGTCTCACCTATCTTGTACTTTGTATAACCCTTGTATAGTTAATAACTATTAGAATAATAATAATATTAAATAATTATAATCAGATAACTATAAATATTTATCCTTATTAAAGTTCAATCTTGATTCCATTAGTCCAGCTTGTGAAAATATTTTTGGATTCTGTCTGTGGAACTCAATGTAATCTCTCACCTTTGGATCATTTCAAATTTTGACAAGCAAAGCATCTAATTCTTTAATCTAAAGATAATTTATAAAAATTTGATATTTATATATTTCTTTATCTTATTATTTATATTTATGTAGGTTGTCCCAACAGTCTCAATGCATTTTTAAGAAATATTTTCTTGAGCTAATCCAATTCCAATTGATCAATGATGGACAGAATCAGCTACACCCAGAAAAGGAACACTGGGAAACGAGTGTAAACTGTTAGCATTTTTTTTGGTTTCTCTTCCCAGATTATTTTTACCTTCTGAATACAATTCTTCCTTTGCAACAACAACAACAACAACAAAATTCGGTTCTGCACATATATATTGTACCTAGGATATACTAGAAGATATTTAATATGTATGGGAATGCCTGCCATCTAGGGGAGGGGGTGGAAGGAAGGAGGGGAAAAATTCAGAACAGAAGGGAGTACAAGGGATAATGTTGTAAAAAAATTACTTATGCATATGTACTGTCAAAAAAATGTTATAATTATAAAATTAATTTTAAAAATATTTTCTTTAAAATATACTGAGAAAAAGGACTTCTGGGAGCCAAGATAGTAGAGTAAGCAGTAATTTACTATTACTCATTCATATTCACCTCTAAACAAGCATGAAATAGCACCCCCCAAACATAAACTAGAATAGCAGAACCAGCAAGAAGAAGGGGGCAAAGCAATCTTTTAGCTCCCAAAATTTGGAAGATCAGCAGGAAAGATCTGTCTTAGGTAACAGGAAAGCACAGCTCAGGACAGTAAACTTTCTAGCAAGCCAGCAGCAAGCCATACCTTGGCAAAAACAGAGGGAGATCCTGAGCCCAATGTGGTGCAACATTGTTACACTCATATGCCTCAGAATAGCCAAGAGAACAGGCAGACAGTTCTGAGAACTGCCACATATTTTAATATAGCCTTCAGCAAATAGGTAGCCTTCTAAAAGTAGTCAGACTGTCATATGCCTCAGAGAAATGCAGAAATCCCTACTCATCTCAGCATGCACCAGTTTAGTCCCAGCTAAGCTGCCAGACCCCTATAGCCTTCAGCAGTGACAGCCCCCTATCCCATCCTAAGGCCCTCAGAGGGTTTCAGGTCATTATTGATGTAGCACCAGGTAAACAGCCAGGATGTGCAGTCCCTGGCAGAAGAAACCTGTGACAGTGCCCCATCCATGCCAGAAGAGCTCAAATTTAAAAGAAAGGGAAACGCTCACAAAAGATGAGGAAAAAATCCCAACAATAATAAAAAAAAGAATCTGTCTATAGAAAACTATTATCATGACAGGGAAAATCAAGATAAATTTAGAAGATGACAGCAATGTCAAAAAACCTAAGGGCAAAGCCCCAAAGAAAAACAAGAAGTGGTCTCAAACACAAAAAGAAGCCATAGAGAGCTCAAAAGGGAGATTTTCATATAAGAAAAGTAGAAGAAAAATTGGGGAAAGAAATGAGAGTGATGTAAGAAAACTGAAAAAAGAGTTAATAGCTTGGAAAAAACAAACAAACAAACAAACAACTGCTTAAAAAGTAAATTGGCCAAATTGGAAAAGGAAGTAGAAAAGTTAACTGAGGAAAACAACTCCTTAAAAATTAGAATTGAGCAAGTGGAAGCTAATGAGACACTAAGAACCAATTTACAAATTCAAAAGAGTGAAAAAAAAAAAAAAGGAGGAAATACAAAATAACTTCATGAGAAAAACAACTTATCCAGGAGAGACAGTGTCAGAATAATCGGACTACATGAAAGCCACAATGAAAATGAAGACCTGGACAGTATCTTTCAAGAAATTATCAAGGAAAACTTCCTTGAAATCTGGAACCAGAAGGCAAAACAAGCATTGAAAGAATTCACTGATCACCTCAAGAAAGAGATTCTCCGCTCCCCCCCCCCACAAAAAAACTCATATAAATATTATTGCCAAATTTCAGAACTATCAGATCAAAGAAAAACATGCTACAAGTAGCCAGAAAGAAACAGTTGAAATAGCCAGTCAAGACTTAGCTGCTGCAGTAATAAAGAACCAGAGGTCATAGAACACAATATTCTGGAAGGCAAAGAAGCAAGGACTAAAACAAAAAATCACCTTTCTGGTGAAATTAAGCATAATACTTCAAAGGGAAAATGGCTATTTATATATGAAATAACAGAATTTCAAGCTTTATTAATGAGAAGACCAGAATTGAACAAAAAATCTGATCTCCAAAATCAAGATGCAAGATATGTATAAACAAGTATAAAGGGAAAAGAGAACATAAGGAATTAAATGGAACTGAATTATTTATATCCTTACATAGGAAGATGATATATGTAAATCTTTTATTTTTTTATTTTCAAAACATATGCACAGATAATTTTTCAACATTGACAAAGCCTTGTGTTTCAGATTTTCCCTCCCTTCCTCCACACCCTCCTCCAGATTGCAAGCAATCCAATATATGTTGTACATGTTAAAATATATGTTAAATCCAATATGTGTAAACATATTTATATAATTCTCTTGCTGCACAAGAAAAATCAGATCAGAAAGGAAAGAAAAAGAGTAAGAAAATAAAATGCAAGTGAAGGACATCAAATAATGTGAGAATATCATGTTGTGATCCACCTCAGTCTCCACAGTATTCTTTCTGGGTGTTGATGGCTCTCTTCCATCACAAGATTTGAGGTGGTATCAATCATCTCATTTTTGGAAAGAGTCACATTCATCAGAATTGATCATCGTATAATACTTTGTATAATGATCTCCTGGTTCTGTTCATTTCACTTCACCTTTCTAAAATCATCCTCCTGATCATTTCTTTTTTTTTTTTTAGGATCCCTCCCCCCTCCCTCCAAGTCCCTTCACTTATTCTCCTTTTCCTTTCCCCTTTTCCTCTCCCCCCTTTTAATGAGGTGAGAGAAAATTCTCTGAAAAACAAATATGTTAATTATTTACTCTTTGAGCCTCTCCTGATGAGAGTAAGATTCACACAATGATTCTCCCCCTCACTAAGTTCCCTCAGATATGGTGCATTTTCTATGCCTCTTCCTGGGATGTAGTTTCCCTCTTTTTATCATTCCTTCCCCTTTTTCTGAACCGACCTCCTTCCCTTTACTACACCCCCCCTTTTTTTCTTTTATATCAGTAAAATCAAATTATCCTTGAGTATTTTTTATATACCCACAACAGAGTTACAGTTCTCAAGGGTTCTGTGTACCTTTTTCTGTTTCTCTTCAGTCTTGTGGATGTAGATCAAATTTTTTTGTTTAAGTCTGGTTTTTTTCTTAGAAACATATAGAATTCCTCTGTTTCATTGAATGACCATCTTCTTCCATGGAAAAAGATGCTAAACTTAGCTGGGTAGTTCATTCGTGGTTGCAGTCCTTGATCTTTTGCCTTACGGAATATCAGGTTCCAGGCCCTTCTATCTTTTAATGTGGAGGCAGCCAGATCTTGGTTGACCCTTATTGTGGCACCTTGGTATTTAAATTGTTTTTTTCTAGCTGCTTGCAGGATTTTCTCCTTTGTGTGGTAATTCTGCAGCTTAGCCACTATATTCCGTGGTGTTCTTTTTTTAGGGTCTATTTCAGAAGGAGTTCGATGAATTCTTTCCACATCTACTTTCCCTTCTGTTTCTATTATCTCTGGACAGTTCTCTTTGATAATTTCCTGTAAAATAGAATCTAGGCTCTTTTTTTGGTCATAGTTTTCTGGAAGTCCAATAATCCGCAGATTATCTCTCCTAGATCTATTTTCCAGGTCTATAGATTTTCCCAGTAAGTATTTGACGTTGTTCTCCAGCTTCTCATTTTTTTTGTTTTGTTTGACTGATTCTTGGGTTCTCTGTGAGTCATTCATTTCTATTTGTTCCATCCTGACTTTTAAGGAGTTATTTTTTTCTTTCACAGTTTTTAGTTCTTTTTGTAAATGCCCAATTTCGTTTTTAAATGAATTATTTTGCTCTATTGAATTTTTTTCCATTTCCCTAATTTTTTTTTTGAGAATTATTTTCTTTTTCCAATTCAGAAATTCTATTTTCTTGAGACTTTTTTTATCTTTTCCAATTCAGAAATCCTACTTTCCTGTGTTTTTTTTAACCTTTTCTAATTCATAAATTTTGTTTCCCTGCATCTCCTGTGAATTCTTTATTTTTTCCAACTCCAATTTCAGGACGTTGTTATTCTCTATCATAGCTTCCCTTTCCTTTCCCCATTTTTCTTCAATCTCCCTCAATTTTTTAAGAGTTTCTTCTAGGAGAGAGTTATGTGATGGGGGGCAGGAATCATTCCCCTTTAGGTTGTTATCTGCTGTCTCTCTGCTGTTAACTTCCTCTGGGTTGGATACCCGCTCTTTCTCTGTGTAGAAGGAATCTATGGTTTTTCTGGGCTTCTTACTCATACTTGAAAAATCTTTTGGGGTCTGTCCCTGGGGTAGGAAACTATTTATTTACTTCTTTACCAGCTTCCTCCCAGACCGGATGGATGCAGCGGCTCCTGCGCCTGAGCTAAGATAGAGCTCTGGGAGAGAGTTCCCCACCCCCTCCCTGGAAGTGCCTCAGAGGTGATTAGCACTACTGTGCTTCGAGGGCGTAGAATAGTAAAGACAGCACAAAGCCCAGCCTATGTGTCCGGGTGGGGAGTGGATGTCTACAGCAGGTGACGTGAAAAGCCCCTGCGCTCAAACTGGAAGTGTCTGCCAGAAACCGCGGTCCCTAGTTCAAAGGTTCCGCTTCTCTGGGACTTCCTGGAGCTGAGTTCCACTCCCTCCAGCTAAGCTAGGCTGTGTGTGTTGCCTTGGGCCGTATCCACCCACTTGTCAATCTCTTAACTATTCTCAGGAGGTAGCTGAGGCCACACGCCCTGGTGCCGAGATCTGCTGAGTCACCTCCAGGGTCCGGGGAAAATCTAATCTGAGTTTTAAAATATTTTGGCTTTCTCTTCTGAACTGCTAAATAATTAGCAGAGAAGAGCTAACAGCCTGTGCCAGATTCCTTTACCTCAGTGGCTTCTCTGATCCCAGAGCCCTCCCCAGCCCGATGGGCGCAGTATGTGAGCACCAAGCAGTCTGTGCTGGCCTCTCTTCTTCCTCCCCTGGGGACTGACCTTGTCTGTTGAAACTCCAGATTCTCTTCAGCTGGTAAGTCGTGCTTCCAGTCCTTATGGTATCTATCAGTCCTGAGCTAATTCTGAGACTTAATTTATCTAATTGGTTGCGAGGGAGTGAGGACGTTCACTGAGTCGTGTGTTTCTTCTCCGCCATCTTGGCTCCGCCCCCTCCTGATCATTTCTTATAGAATAGTAATATTCCATAACATTCATCAACCATTCTCCAATCGATGGGCATCCACTTAGTTCCCAGTTTCTTGCCAGAGGGCTGCTACAAACATTTTTGCACATGTGGGTCCCTTTCCCTCCTTAAAGATCTCTTTGAGATATAAGCCCTATAGAAACACTGCTGGATCAAAGGGTATGCACAGTTTGGTAACTTTTTGAGCATAGTTCTAAACTGCTCTCCAGAATGGTTGGATTCATTCATAGTTCCACTAGCAATGTGTCCACATACTCTCCAACATTTGTCATTATCTTTTCCTGTCATCTTAGCCAATTAAGACAGCTTTGAGATACCCCTACACACCTCTCAGATTGGCTAAGATACATGCAATTCTTAAAAACTGTACTATCATAAGTCCTTCTTGAAGGAAATAATAGACACAAGGTATAGAGATATATGGTGAATTTGAGGGAATCACATAAAAAATAAGGGATGAGAAGGAGGAGTTAACTGGGTGCAAAAGGAAGGAATGAAGTAAATAAATTGTTTCATGGTATTAAAATGCAGGGAAAGAGGGGAGCGTGGACGATGGGTATCTCTTGAACCTTACTTTCATCAGTATTGGCTTAAAGAGGGAATAATATTCACAAACAGTTGAATATAGAAATAGATCTTACCCAATAGGAAAGTCAGAGAGAAGGAAATTAAGTAAAGCAAAGGTGCTAACAGAAAAGAGGGCAGATTGGGGGAAGCAGTAGACTGAAGCAAAACCCTGTTAGATGGTAAAGGGTGAAAGAAGAGAGGAGACAAAGAGGGCAGAAAAGAAGATGGAGGGAAATATACAGTTAGTAATCATAACTATGAATGTGAAATCTGCCATAAAATGGAAGCACATATAAGAATGGATCAAAAATCAAAATCCTCATTTCTCAAATATATTGAGAACTGAGTCAAATTTATAAGAATACAAGGCATTCTTCATTGATAAATGGTCAAAAGATATGAATAGGCAGTTTTTAGATGAAGAAATTAAAGCTATCTATAGGCAAATGAGTCACCTTTGATTAGAAAAATATAAATTAAAACAACTCTTAGGTACCACATTCCACCTATTAGATAAATTAATATTATAAAAAATTGATAATAAATTTTGGAGAGGATTGGAAAAATTGGGACACTAATGCACTGTTGTGGTGTTGTGAACTGGGTACAAACATTCTGTAGAGCAATTTGGAACTGTGTCCAAAGGACAGGTAAACTATTATATCTCTTGATTTAGCAATATTATTATTCAGTCTGGATCCAAAAAAATTATAAAAAAGGGAAAATATTTATAGCAAAGTATTTGTAGCATTTCTTTTTGTGGTGGAAAAATATTGGAAACTGAGGGAATCTATTGGGGAATAGCTGAATAAGCTATGCTGTAATGAAATACTATTGTGCAATAAAAACGATGATCAGGCAGGTTTCAGGGGAAAACAACAACATGGAAAGATTTGTATGAAGTGGTGCAAAGTGAAATGAGCAAAGCCAGGAAAACATTGTACACAGTATCAGCAACATTATGTGATGATCGACTATGAATGGCTCAGTTCTCTGGGCAGCACAATGCTCCAAGACAAGTACAAAGGACTCTGGAAGAAAATGCTATTCATATTCAGATAAAGAACTGATAGACTCTGAATGCAGATTGAAGCATAATTTTTTCACTTGTTTTTAAATTTGTTTCCTTTTGATCTGTTTCTTCTTTCACAAGTGTGACTAATGTGGAAATATGTTTTACATAATAGAACATGTATAATCTATATTAAATTGCCTTTCATTTTTGGAAGATGGGAAGTGAGAGAGGGAGGGAAAAAATTTTGGAACTCAAAACTCATAAACAATGAATGCTAAAAATATCTTGATGTCTAATTGAGAAAAAAGTAATATTAAAAGAAGAAAGAATGTACTGAGATTCTTGGAATACAAATATATATGTGCAGGTATCTATATATAGGTGAAATGTTTCATAAGCTAATTAGGGTTCTTCAAGAGCAAGGAATCTTAGCTTAAACTTAATTACTTAATAATTATCTGTTGATTAATTGATATTTTCCTGGCCAAAAGTCTTTTGAATAATTAGTGGCAAAGTTATAGTTCTGATAAACAGAAAAAATGCAGCAGTAGTGAGTATCAGAGATCATTAGCAAAGCAATAAGTTATCATTTTTGCAGTCATTTCACTTCCAAATGTCTTTACATAAGATTGTCAACCCCAAATTATTTGTGGTTGGAGTAATCAATTTTGCATATAATTCAGGAGGAAGGTAGAATATTTCAGAAATGGATTCTCTTATCCTTCAGTTGAATTTAGATTATAGTTCCGTTCCTTGTGATCACTAGGTGTATGGAGTTTTGCCAAATGGATCTGGGATGTTTCTGGCTGTCACTGTTCCATTTTTAACAGATACCCTAGAGAATGGAACTAAAGCCCTGAACTAAATCTTCAGCTGCAGCAGCAACAGAATTCCTGGGAATCTCTTCTTCTTTAATATCTTTTGTCTCATTTCCCAGTCCCCAAAGAAACCTCACACCTCATACTCGTTGTGTGACTCTACTTAAACAGCAGGGATTATGACCATATTCCTTGTTGTAGAGCAGCTAGTCTTTAAGGACCTAAAAATCACTGATGATTTATGTGCAGTGTTCTATTATCTGTCTTAATACTCTTATCTTGTGTTGACTATTCCCTTTTTAATTTTTTATCTGAAAGTTGCTAGGCATAATTAGATAATTTCACATAGAAGATGGATTATTTTAATTGGCCCTGAAACAAGCAACTGGGACTAAGAGATGGAAGTTACAGGGAGCTAATTTCATGACTCTCTGTTGTTCAGTGGTATTAGCGGCAGTTAGGTGGCATAGTAGATAGAACATTTAGCCTGGAGTAAAGATAGATCTAATCTGGCCTCAGGCACTTACTAGCTATGTCTGTCTACCTTATATTCCTCAACTATAACATGGGGATAATAATAGCACCTCCTTCCCAAGGTTTTTGTAAGGATCAAATGAGATAATATTTGTAAAGTGCTTAGTTAGCACGTTTCCAGTACATACACAAATGCTTATTAAATACTTTTCCCTTCCTTCCTTCCTTCCTTCCTTCCTTCCTTCCTTCCTTCCTTCCTTCCTTCCTTCCTTCCTTCCTTCCTTCCTTCCTTCCTTCCTTCCTTCCTTCCTTCCTTCCTTCCTTCCTTCATCCTTCCTTCCTTCCTTTCTCCCTCCCTCCCTCCTTCGCTCTTTTTCCTTTTTCCCTTCCTCCCTTCCTCCTTCCCTCAGACAGAATGACTTTTTAATCATTGGAACAGAGCCTATATGGCTACTTATTGGAAATATTTTAGAAGAAGTATATAATTTTGTGGGGGAATTTGGATTAATTAATTTATGAGACTCCTTCTAAGAAGATATGATTTTAACCTTAAACTTGTGATACTGTTTTAAAGAGAAACCAATGAGAAAACGCTACCATAATGGTGGATACAATTATAGCAATGGGATAATGAAAACTGTTATCAGAGTTATCAGTCTGGCTCTTACAAGTGTCAGAAATAAGAGCCCAGAAAATGAATGAATGATGATCTGACAAAATTACACATGAGACCTCAAATCCAAGTATCACAGTGGGGACCCAGAATCAGGCAGATTCAAGCCTTCTAGTAGCAAGATAATTTTTATATTTTATAGTGGGAACCTACTGAATGCTGGTGCTACCTCTCAATTTTTGAGGGGTGAGTTTTAAATTTATAACATATTCATCCTTCTTTCTTCTTTTCTTTTTGTTACCTTTCAAGAGGAAGTTATCTAGGACATGGTGTGACTCATCTATGGGGAATTTATAGAAAGACATGAACAAAAATAACAAAATTATAATAAGGTATGAATTGGTATATCACTTAAAATGGTGCCTGGCAATTAGTAAGCACTTAGTAAGTGCTCTCTCTCAGTTTCTGTCTGTCTCTGTTTTTCTTTCCATCTCTATTATAATCTGTTCCAGTGGAATGAGCAAGTACACTAATGAAATAGAGTCCATTGAAGTATTTGAAAACAATACCACCTCCCTGTCAATTCAGCAATGGCTTTTAATTGCATCTCATTTGAAAATCAGTCTAGACTAAAGAGAACAAATATATCTCATCAGCCTATTTTTCTTCCTCTTTGACAGCTTTAATATTAGGTATGTGTGTGATGGTTAAAGTTCAGGAACTTCTTTTTAATTGCTTTTAAAAAATCAGTGAATCTAATTTCTCTGGGTTATTTTAGGCTTATCATGAATATACTTAAGTCTATATTTTTGGTAAAATATTATTTTCCTATTAGAAAAATTCTTAGGCCAATAAAATCCTATCCAGATATATCAATATTCTAGGAGAGCTTATGGAAAAACTTTCCTAATGCCCATGTTGAGTTCTACAAATATATAAAAATTTTCAGAATCTGGGACTCTTATTACACTTAAAAAAGCAAAGGGGATTTTTACTATTACATCTACATTTTCTTTGACATCCTTGACTGAATCATTTGAGCATCTTCTTGTTAAAGTTCCTGCTTGAGTGGTCTTATCTTTTAAAGATGTTTTTCACAGTTTAAATTATCTCCTTCCAGTTTAGGCTGTTTTCCTCTCATTTTAATCCTGGTTACAAGAGATGAGTTTTTAGGATTCATATTAAAAGCTAAGCAGATTTGTAGAAAGAGAAAATCTTATTTTGAGATGTATTATGATTTGGTGAGAGATCATTCAATTTAACAAATCCATTGATTTCAAACAGCTTGTGAATTATAATGTGACTACTCTTCAAATTTAATGGGAAATCTTCAGTAACTCCTGATTATCTTTTATTCATTTTTTTACATTAAAAAAATTTAGTTCACCCTTTCCCCCCCCTTGAAAAAGCTAGCATTTTATTATAGATTATACATATGCAGTCAGAGCTAAACAACCAGAGAAATATTAATTGCTTATGAATCGAGTATCAGCTTGAAATCAGGAAGATTCATCTTCCTGAATTCAAATCTGGCCTCAGATGCTACTGGTGTGACCTTGGGCAAATTACTAAACACAGTTTACCTCAGTTTCCTCTTTTGTAAAATGAGTTGGAGAAGGGAATGGCAAATCATTTTAATGTCTTTGACAAGAAAATCTAATATGAATCATGAAGATTCAGATACAACTGAAAACTGGCTGGAAAATAAGCAACACATGAGCAATTAATATTTCTCCAATTGTTTAGATTTGACTTTATTTGTGTGAGGTTCCAAATAATTTTGATGAAATACAATAAGAAATTAATAAAAGCATTTTTCTAGCCTGGATCTTCTTTGGAATACCTAGATTACTCTCTAGGCAAGTCTTCACCCCACAAAATACTTTCAGTATAATCTATTTATGACATGGGTGTTTCTTGTATTTTGTTGGCAAAATTTGGATAAAACTATTGATGTTTCACTATTTTATTTTCATACAACATATTGTTCAGCTTTTAATTGGTCTTAATGTGATGGAAAATTATGTGACTAAAATGGGACAGCTTTCAAAGAGTCTAAGAGGAAGATTGACCATGGACAGTTTTCATAAACAGAATGGTTAGTGTAAAGTTCATTCTGTTATTCATGCTTCACCAGCAGCAACACCTAACAGAAAGTCTAACCAGTCAAGCTGGTTATTGAGTTTTTAGATTTTTGATCATGCGAGTATTAAATGGTTAGTGCTCTGTTCATTTCCCACTTGAGGTGCTTTCACAGAGAACAGAACAAATTTGGAGGGAAATGAATCTAATAAAAATTCAAACCTGCAACTTAGTACTTGAAGATTGTTTTTTTCATTATAAAATAAAAACTTATTTGTAGCAGTCCTCTATCTCTATTCTGCAAGTTGTCAGAACATTCACACATAATAGAAGATGGTTACTCTAAAAATCTAAGTTAACTTAGTAAGTGGGAAATATATAAGGCATCTAATATTTAATGTAAGGTCATTATAATGAAATTAATAGGAGACAGAATGATTTGGGGAAATGGGGTTGGAGGACTTGAACATGAACATTGAACTTTCTATTTACCAGTTGTGGCTTTGGGCAAATCAATTTACACCTTTAGGTCTCAGTTTCCTCATTTTTTAAATGAAAGAGTTGAATTACTGAAAGTCTATGGCAGATACTTCATAGAAAAAAATTTATATTACCAAAAAAAATTAGTACATTTAGACATATCGATCAAAATTCCCACTCAAGATGTAAAAGCATACTGGTTCTGGTAACAAAACATTACTGGAATGGAGATAATAAATATATTTAGATATTTCCCCTTTGCATCTGAATTACATGTATTTGTTCTTGGAGCAATCTCCAGGATCCTTTCTCCTTTTTATGGAGAGCTGATGAAAGCAGACTGTAATTATTTACATCATCTAAACTAAATGTCTAGGAAGAAGATAATAAATAAAAGGATAAATAGAAAGTAAAAACTTCCCAAACTTTATAAACTTCAAATAATTTAGTGGAAGAAGTTAATAAGGAAGAGGTACCTCTGCTCAAGTACTGGGGTAGGGAAGAGGTAAATGAGATGACTTAAAAATGAATTGTATCTTGCTGAGTGAAATGAGCAGGACCAGGAGATCATTGTATACATCAACAACAATACTATATGATGATCAATTCTGATGGACGTGGCCATCTTCAACAATGAGATGAACCAAATCAGTTCCAATAGAGCAGTAATGAACTGAACTAGCTACACCCAGCGAATGAACTCTAGGAGATGACTATGAACCACTATATAGAATTCCCAATCTCTCTAATTTTATCTGCCTACATTTTGGATTTCCTTCACAGGCTAATTGTACACTATTTCAAAGTCCGATTCTTTTGTTCAGCAAAACAACTGTTTGGACATGTATACATATATTGTATTTAATTTATACTCTAACATATTTAACATGTATTGGTTGACCTGCCATCTGGGGGGGGAGGGGAAAGGAGGGGAAAAATTGGAACAAAAATTTTGGCAATTGTCAAAGTTGTAAAATTACCCATGCAAATATCTGGTAGATAAAAACTATTATTATTTTAAAAATGAATTGAATCAGAGTAGAAATCAGAGCTAGACAAATTTATGCACACACATACAAAAATACCCTTTGAATTGAAGTTGAGATGTATAGATGATTTTCCTCACCCCCAGTAAAGTTTAAAGAGGCATGTAAGGAAAGGATCTGCAGATTATCATTTGAAATAATAGCATAATTTCTCCATGGACCAGCTGTTCAAGAGCCTGTTGCAGGAAAGTTAAGGAGTAGAAAGAAAAAACTAAAAGAATATGATAGCAATACTAAGAAGGATTCAAAATATCTGCTGGGAATGGAAAAAAATGATATTAAAGTGGTAGAAACCAACTGAAGTAGAGCTGCCAGCAAAAGAACACTGGCAGACAGCACTTAGGTGGAGGAGTAAATACTAGTCTTTTCCCATATTTGTGGACCTCTACATAGGGCAGAATTGTAAGCCAGACAGTTCAAACAACTCTCTGGGAGGGGGATGGGTGAAGAAACTCTTGCCATTTATTGGGTTTGGTTGCAAGTGCTTTGTGCTTTTTACTGTATAAATAATGCTGCTCTATGTTTTAAGAGCTTTAGAGACTGAATGCATGAAAGGAGATCTGGTGGCTACTCTTGGGAGTGCCAGATACTGTTATCTCCAGGTTTACCATTAATGGGGCTGATGAGAGAAAGTATGATAAATTCCCAAAATATTTTTTACATTAAAAAGGAGTTTTGATACATTATATAATATTTAGAAAAATATTTTTAAATTGCCACTTCTATAGTTGCCTGAAAGGAGAAGGAGGAATTTTTACTTATTAAAGAAACAGGAAGGTTGAGCACACAAAGTAAACTAGTTGACAGAGCTCAAACCATTATAACCTCTATTCAGTTCCTATTTCCTTTTTTAAAAATGTCATAGAAACTGTGAAGATGAACTCTGGAAGGGGTGGCAGATTTTTCAGTCTTGTAAAGTAACTAAAATCTCTGAGGGTTATTTCTTAAACCTGCAAGTACAAAACTTGATTTTTCAAGGCTTTTTAATTACTTCTAAGGGTGAAATGTTGACACTGCAAAATAATGAAGTTTGAAAATATTTTAAAAACATGTTCTAATTAAACAGTAATGAATCGGGATTGACATTTCCTACCACTTACTGGGTAGCACAATAAATGTTTTGGGCTTAAAGTTATTGATGGGGGGAACCATGAAACTGTCCTGATTTTGGGGTAAACATTTGAGAAACTCTCCTTGAACTGTGGGAAAGACCTACCTCAGGGAATCAAGATAAAGTGGTTTTATTCTATTATCTTGGTGGGACTAGCTACATCTTCTATTGAGTTGAATCTAGCACCCACTCCTACTTTGTCTCATTTAGCTGGAGATCTAGATTTCTATCCTATAGAGCTGAAAAATGGTTCCTCAAGACCACTCCCAGTAAATGCTCTCCTTCCACTGGAAATCTAGGCCTGGGGGCAGTAATCTCATTCAATTGAAACTCCAGTCTCAAATCTCTTTTAAAAGAGCAACTTTGGGGCTCATTTCTTTGCTGAGGCCCAAAGCAGGAACATGTCAAACTATGGGACCTCTCCTTGGCATAGTTGCCTGTGAGGACCTTCTGCCTGCTGAGAAGACATTCTCTTCTCAGAGTTAACCCCTCTTTATTTTTCTGCCAGTATTTCTCTGCACCCCTTGTTTATCTCTCTGCCAGAATTCCGCTGCTAGACCTTTTACTTCTCTGTCGGGACCTTGCCACCGAGGAAGTCAGTGCAAAAGGTGCCTTCTTCTTTTTGCCAGTCTAACTTTTCAACTTCATAAATTCTTTTTGAAGGACCTGTGCCGACCAGAAAAGGTTCTCACAACTCTCTGCCCTGTGCCAAACCTCATCATTTTGTTCCCTGATTAGGAACCCTGAAAATCTAGATGAGGTAAAAAGCCTTTTTTTTTTTTTTTTTTTTTTTTTTTTTTTTTTGTCTATTCAATAGCTAGAAACAAACACTTGGGAAGGTTTGAGTCACTGGAGCCCCAGGCTCGAGCAGAATTCTCTCAGGGATGCTTGAAATGGGAATTCCTGCATTCTCTGACAATTCTCCCTTACTAGGGGAGCATTTTGTCATCTCTATTTCCAGAGACTTCTAGAGATGGATGAGGAGCTATAGAATCGGGGAAAGGGTTTTTTTCTGACAAAAACACTCCTGCTTCTAAAAATCCTTCCTCAAGCAGAAGACAACTTAAGATGCTGAAATTTCCTAATCAGGAATCAAACTCCCTCCATCTAGTCCTTCTAGAGACAAAAGAGCCTTCCTTTGCATCTCAATGCACACCTAAATCCCTTTCAGAGCAGGGCTTTATCTTTTTAACTCTCTCTCTCTCACCTGAACCCTGGGACTCTCAGCTCTTTTTCTTCTCATCAGGGCAACTTCTGCCTCCTGGGAATAACACTCAGAGCAGAGGTGCCTCTTTCAATGCAAATCCCTCCCAGACTGAGGCTGGGAACCCCAGAGGTTCTTGCTGTAGGTGTCACGGAAACTGTCTAAGGAGACTCCCCATTCCCTGTCCTGAATTCGAGCAGGAGACCTTTCCATCATGAGAGCCCAGCACCTGGTAGCCACTTGGTACAGGGGTTGAACTGCCCCCCTCCCCTAATGCTCTGCCCTTTTGCAGAGTTTGGGGCTTGGTCAAGTTCCCCCTCACTCCACCACGACAGCCCAACACCTGGTGGCTTGTAAGATGGGAAGGGCTTCTCCTTCACTCTCACTCTGACCCTCTGGTTTCTCCTTTCCTCCCACTATAGAGTGGGGATAGCAGAGGGACTTCAGGGCCTGTCTTGAGACTTCTCCTCAGCCTCACCAGCTTGGTGATTTTATGGTGAGATTGAGGACCCAACTCTCTCTTCTCAGAGGGCTTATTCAGCATTGTTGGGTGGGCTATCAGCATTCTTAAAGATGGGACCTGATGCATTTTTTTTTTTTGTAAAAGGCCCCATTCCCAAACATCATCATCTCAACCCTGGATGACACCCTACTTTTAATCTGCTCCTGAGATCTGTTTTTCTCTAGACTTCAAGCTTTGAATTTTCAACTGTCCCTTCAGCCTGGAGAACATGGGATGACTGACTGGGACACATAACACCCCTTAGATGCCCTGCTGCTGTTTTCAGAGTTCACACCTCCCTTCCTGGCATGAACCCCCAATGAACTTAGGTATAGCCCTATGACCCTTGCCAGCTTGAAACAGTTATAGAAGTCTAGATCTTTGTTCCTTTACTCCAAATGAATTTGGCTGGTGACTGCTTGAGGGGAAAATGATGGGGGGAACCCTGAAACTGTCCTAACTTTGGGGTAAACATTTGAGAAATTCACCTTGAAGGGGAGAAACTCTCCTTAAACTCTTCTGGGAGAAACCTGCCTCAGGGAATCAAGATAAAGTGGTTTCATTCAGTTATTTTGTGGGACTACTTGAGTCCAGGACCACTCCTTCTTAGCTCAAACTTAAGTAGTCTCATTTGGCTGGAGATCTAGATTTCTATGGGCCCCTGTTGAGCTGAAGATTGGCTCAGGACCACTCCCAGTAAATGGTTCCATTCTACTGGAAATCTAAGCCTGGGGGCAGTAATCTCATTCAATTGAAACTTCAGTCCCAAATCTCTTTTAAAAGAGCAATTTTGGTGATTATTTCTTTGTAGAGGACCTAAAAGCAGGAACATGCCAGGCCAAGGGACTTCTCTTTTGCACAGTTGCCTATGAGGACTCCCTGCCCACTGAGAAGACATTCTCCTCTCAGCATTAATTCATTTTTATATCTATGCCAGGATTCCTCTGCTAGACTTTTACTTCTCTGTCAGGACCTGGCAGAGGCCCAAAGTAGGACCATGCCAGGCCAAGGGACCTCTCCTTAGCATAGCTGCCTTCCAGGACCCCCTGCCTGCTGAGAAGACACCCTTTTCTCAGCATTAACCCCCTTTATCTCTCTGCTAGGATTCCTCTGCTAGATCTTTATTTCTCTGTCAGGACCTTGCTACTAAGGAAGTCAGTCTCCTAGCAAAAGCTGACTTCTCAGTGTCAATAAAGTTCTTTTTGCCAGTCTAAATTTTCAGGTTTGTAAATTCTTTTATGAAGGACCTGCGCCAAACAGAAGGGGTTCCCACAACTCTTCCCTGTGCCAAATCTCATCATTTGGTTCCCTGACTGGAAATGGAGGGGATCCGAACTTCATCATTATGAAGACTCTTTTCCCTGAGTTTGAATCTCACCTCACATACTTACAAATTGTTTGCCCTTGGCCACATCACTTAACTGTTTGCCTCAGTGTCCTTAAGTATAAAATGGAAATAATAACAGCACCTTCTTCAAAGGATTGTTGTGAGGATCAAGTGATATAATACTTGTAAAGCACTTAGCCCAGTACCTGGCACATAGTAGACACTGGATAAGTGCTTATTTTCCCTTCTGTCCCTTTCTTTTGCAAGTGAGTCTGAAAACATAGATTTTCTTTACTCATATTCCCTCTTTGGTAGATTTTTTTAAAGTGTGTGCTTACTGTACCTAACAGATAATGAGCAAAATGAGAGCAGGATCCAAGTTACATGTGGATTGTTAAGTGTTTTATTACTCATTATTCATGCAGTTGCTTTAATACATCAGTATCTGTGATATTATTGTTTCTTTGGCTTTCTTGTTAGGTAAATGGTTGTATTTAAAAATCTAAATGTATTCTTATTGTGAATAATTGTTTCTATAAATAAAAATGCATCAGTGAAGGGCTCAAGAATAATGAGGTGGAGATTATAATCACCCTCAATAAAATTATCCCTAATATAATAAGAGAATTTCAGTTTGATCATGTAGTATGTTTTAAAAAGCCCTGAAAGCCCAACTCTTCCAGTATGATGTCAAGGTGAAGTGATCAAATTGGACCAAAAGTAAATAGTGAAATCCATACACCCAAGTGAGAAGCAAGAGTGTATGGTCCTACATTGAGAGAGTAGAGTATCTCATATATCCAATATAATTTGAATGTACTTAAATTTCATACTGTATGTATGGTATGGTATACATCCACCCAATAAATCTCAGAGATCTCTCAAGGTGTAAGGAGGAAGTTTATTCATTTCTCATGAGAAGTGGCCAGTCACTCTCTCCATTTGAGGGGTGAAAGTGAGGTGCTAAGCACAGGCAGCAGAGGCAATATATATGTTCTCTGTTGTAACATTAACCCCCCCCCCACCTCCATTTCTGGCTCATCCTCATTGACTTAGAATGTGACCCTATATTCTTATTGAGAAAACTATAGTGAATTGGGAAACAACACATAAATTCGAATTTAAACAAAGACATGCCTTTTATTGCCCCTGAGACTGCTTTCAATGCATTAGTTGGATAGAGGTGAGACAGTCTGCTCTATACCCTCTCAGAATTGCTGCATTCACCCATATCTTGGGAACTATTTGCCAGTGAGGAAAGGCGGGGAAAAGAGGAACCTGATCCCATAGCTTGGTTAATTTATAGTTTCCTTTTGAAGTAATATCAAAATTTCCATTCAATCCTTTCCTCTTGGAATCTTTAAAGGCTTATTTCAAATTTGGTAATGCCTTCCTAGAGCCTTTCTTTCCCAGTTGATGGTGTTCTTTCTGTAATGCCAGAGAAACTGAGGCAAGATAGAGATTAGAGAGTTTTTAATATTTTATTAATTGGAGAGTTTAATTGATTGGACAGGATTCTCATCTCAAAATATCCAGTAATGAATGGAGGAATGATAAACACTTTTATAGCTTTTCAGACAAAGGAAGCAAGAAGAGCGGGAAAAGTTAGAAGCCTTGGTTCTGTCAGGATTGGGGTGGGGGGGAAGCTGTAAATTCTAACTGAAAGCCAGTCAGAATGTTTGAGTAACAGAAGTAAAGATGTCAGTGAAGTATCCCAGATAGTCTTATCTTTTGGAATATTTTAGAGGGGCAGTGTCATAAATTCTTGGGGGCAGAAGGAGCTAGGAGCCAGGAAGTCTGATCTGCTCCTCATCTCCCATTGACAATTTATAACCTTAGAGCCAAATGGTCCTCAGTCTTAATGAACCAGGGGGGGGTTTACAACTTAAGGGACTGAGGCAAAACAGTTAAGGAAACTGAGAAAGAACAATTCAGGGAAACTCAGTCAGGACAATAAGGGAAACTAGTGCAGGGAAACTGAGGTAGAACAGCTCAAGAAGACTGGCATAACATTTCCTCATTTTCAAATTAATTATATTTATATCTGTGTATAGTTTGTATTATTCCCCTTTAGCCCTAGCACCACCATCTGGTAAAATTCAAGTTTCTGTAAGAAACTATCTTGATTTTTGTCTTTGGATTTTGAAGACCTAGTACCTTTCACATTATAGGTATGTAAGATTATCTGAGTTAGTGGGAAGCAGCAAGGATCCCAATTTTTCAGGCACACCCTGAATGAATCAGGGAGGGACTTCGTGAAGGGAACAGAGATAGTAAGCAAATTCTGGCCCTAAAAGCACATTCCATTATTTCTCTGTAAGAAATGAGCAGCAGGATGAATACAGAGAGGCTTGGAGAGACTTACATCAACTGATGCTGAGTGAAACGAGCAGAACTAGGAGATCATTATGCACTTCAACAACAATACTATATGAGGATATATTCTGATGGAAGTAGCTAACTTCAACATAGAGAAGAGCTAATCCAATTACCAAATGTTGATGCTCATTGTTTTTGTTCAGTTGTTTTCAGTTGTGTCCCATTTGATGTTTTTTTTTGGTAAAGATACTAAGTGGTTTGCCCTTTCCTTCTCCAGCTCATTTTACCAAACAGGAGTGAATGACTTGCTCAGGTCACACAACTACTATGTGTCTTGATACCATATTTGAACTCAAGGAGATGAGTCTTCCTGATTCCAAGTCTGGCACTATATCCACTGTGCCACCTAGAGGCTCTCTGACATCCTTTACTAATTACTGATTTTGGTGGCTACTACTCTTAATTTTATTCCTATCCTTGCCTGACTTTGATTTTGGCTGAAAGGTGATATAATACATGTCATTGAATAATTGAAAAAGATTGTCATACAGAAATGGTATCAGTTCATTTCTACGTGGTCACTGGTCTCCGAAAACAGAATATGAATTAATGAATAGAAGGCTTGATGTAAGGGAAACCTTCTTGAGAATTAAAACTATGCAAGAGAAGAATAATAATCTGCTTCAGAAAGTTGTATGTTCTATTTCACTGGAAGCCTTCAAGTAAAGGGACTATCATTTGTTATGTGTATTGTGATTGGGATTCTTTTTTTAGTCAGTGGCTGGAATTGATGTAGTTTTTTCTACTCCTGAAACTATGCTTCTGTTCTCCCTGTGTATTCTGACTTGATGTCATTTTTCCTCCCAAAGAGTTCCCCCTCTCAGATTCTATTGATTGTCCTTAACTAAAATCAAGCATGGACTCCCTTTTATACCAATATAAATGCCAATATAAGCAACATTTACAATTCTATATTCTCAGAATCTCTTGTACAAATGGTTAGTCACCAAATTCTCATCTTCTATCTGTAATCTTTATCAATAATCAAATATATTATAGTCCAAGAGTTATGGTACCCATTGTTCCAGTTTACTACAGCTTATCAAATTAAAAATTCAGTAGTAATTTTTTTCTCAGAACTCTTGGCTAAACTTAGGATGATGAGCAGAATTAATTCATTAACAAAACAGTGTGTTGTTGTTTGTCCTTCTTTTACAGAGGATCAGTGACATCATGGGGCTATGTCTTGATTTGGACATAATTGTCCAATTGTGCAAATTATCGGTCTTACTTTCTGTACCAGAGTCATCATGGTTACTCATCAAGATTAAGCACAACATGGATTAACTCAGTTTAGCAATGTAAGATCTACATAGCAGATGGTGCAATGGATGACCCAGGATACAATGGATAATCTTGGCATCTTCAGGGTCTGACCACACTCTAAAATCTCCATAGTGCCTGCTTCTACCACCTTCATGGTGATCACAATAAATTGTTCTTATCCATCCATTCAACTAGGGTAAAGTCTTCACATGCTTGGAGTAGACAGTAACCCACTGACTGGTTCAAGACCTGTCAGTTATCCTCAACCTGGTTTATCCTGTCAGTTGATATGATTTTCAGGATATGATTGCTGATTCTTAGAGCTACAGATGTAAGTTGTGCAGACCAGGAGATGTGAAAGGTGGAAGAGCAACTCTGAAAAGCACTGAGAGGTCAGCAAATTCATGGAGATGGTAGATAATGATTAGTAAGTTACTTTGGTCAGAGTGTGGAATTTATGAATGGTTCTAATTTGAAGTAAAATTGGAATAGCAGATTGGAGCCAGATTATGGAGACCCTTAAATATTAGGCTTCACACTGGAATCAAGAAAAAGCTTTTGAGTAAAGGAGTAGTGGTCAGATGTATGCCTTAGGAAAACTTCTTTGGTTAAATGACTGTTGGCTTTTGGCCAGATGGAGAACAATCATTTCTCATCTAGACCATTTTAGGATTATTTGAGTACTAATTCAAGTACTAATTCAAATTTTCAAGTAGTTCTTTTGAGGACTCAACTATCAGATAGTAGAAATTGGAAACTCTGATATAAAAGTTTGCCTACCTACTGCATTATCCAAATGGAAGACAAATATGTGTGCTATAAGAATGAGTGTGATCTTAATGCTGACATAGGAGAGAATAACCCTCTGTTTATTCTTCATTTGACTTCTTGTTTTTAAACAGTAGATATACTGAAATAGCATATGTAAAGTAAATATTTTTAATTTTTTTCCTTTGCCTTTGACTTCGGGTTTTTTATACTTTCTGAATACTCTTTATTTGGCTATGACCTTTAGGTTGGTAGCCACAAGGTATGTTATAAAAAGCACTTGACTAGGGGGCCAAGTATTCTAGTTATTCAACTAATCACTTAAGTGACAAGAGAATTTCTGGATCTTTTTTTTTCCCCTTCACATGCCAAAGGAAAGAATTAAACTACATAATGTTATATAAAAATAAGCAATTATAATTAAATTATATAATAATGTTATGTGTAACATGACAAAATAATTTAAAACTATAATATTAATAACTAATAATATGTAGCACTATAAGATTTGAAGAGAGTTTTACATATGTTTTCTCCTTTAAGCTTCAAAATCACTCTGAGGCAGGTGCTATTATCATCTTTATTTTATAAGGAAACTTCAACTTAGAGAGACTTAATGTCTTGCTCAGGGTCACAGAATTATTAAATGTCTTGAGTAGTATTTGTACTCAAGCATTCTAGACCCCTATCTAACTAGTTGCTTTCCCATATTCTAGTATCTCATCTTTTTAGTTAAGGGTGCAGTGTTATGATTCTTATAGAGGATTTTTTTTTTAAATAGCAAGTTATTTTTGAAGAGAAAAGACTGTAGATGTAATGCAGGGAAAAAAACATGTTTTGCATATAAAATCAAACTTCTATCTGACTGCATTTTTAAAAAAGTGTATTTTAAATGTCAGACTATATTATGTTAGCATAACTTTGGGGAACAAGTCAAAGGGCATGCAATAAGCCAGGATATAAGGTTTTCCTTAGGGCTTTGTCATTTGATGCTAACAAGTTTTGGGTTCTAGACATAATTATCCTTGACAAATGAGTTTCTTTTTGATTTTTAAAGATCTTCTGGGAAGTAAATTTTAGAAATCTCTTTAGATAGACAGGCTCAGTATAACAATTAAAACGGAGTCCCTCAGGTTTTAATTTAAGCATTTTTTCTTTTAAGTCTCTTCTCAGTGGAAATGGAGAAAACCTGGTGAGCATACTTGAATAACTTGTTATTCAAGCCTTTATTCTATCAGCTCACATTCAAAAAGAAGACATTGTCTTCCTTTAAGTTTTTGAATGTGGTATTCAAAACATATCAGTGCAAAATTATGAAAAATTTAATCTTTATGTTTTTAAACAGTGAAATTTAGGGGTCAAATATCGATTTGAAGCCCAAATTTGATAAAGTTGGTATCCAGCCAAAGAGAATAGTAAGGAGTAGTTAAGCAAGTCAGCTATTTGAAACAAATAATAAGTGCTCCTCCTTAGCCATAGATGGAGTTAATATGCCATCTTAACAAAAAAGATAGCTCTGCTAGAACAGTAGTAAGCAGGTCATGTTTTTGTCCTAGTATTAAAGTTTGTCAATACCCAATTTGTTCCCATGTCCTAACACTGAGTCAATTTGGTTGCCTCTTTGACTAGTATCTCATTTGATTTTCTTCTGTTATTTATTTGTTTCTGTTAAATATGTGTGTTTTCTCCTATTTTTTCTGTCTTCTCCTACTCTAGATGACCAGTCTTGAGACTAAGGAGAGTCAGTTGCTATCTCCTGTCAGTACTGTAGTTTGCTTTGGTTAAATTCTCTCCAGAGAAGGCCTTCCAGGGGTAAAGCTGTGTGTGTTGTACCTTTGTGAATTCTGTACCAAGAAAGAAAGCAAAGGGGGAAAAGTAATTTTCCATTGAGTCACTTTAGGGAAGGAACTCTGATCTATCTTTCATATTCCCCACACCCATAAGTTGTCCATCTGCTGGATTTGCATATGAGGGTGGGGGTCTGCCATTCAGTATTTATCATAAAATGATAAAGCTTTGAATATGTTTCTGATTGGCCTAGAACATCCCATTTGGAATAACATAGCAGCATAAATGGTAGCAGCACAATACCAAATAACATTTTATATCATTCTCTGGAGCTTATAAAACACTTTACATATATTATTTCATTTGATCCTCATAATCACCTTCTAAAAAGCTATTATTTTTACAGATGTACAGACTGAGGTATAGAGAGGTTAAGCACAATAAATGTATGAGGCAAAATTTGAATTCAGGACTTCTTGATTTCAAGTCTAGTGCTCTATGCACTATGCCACCTAGTGACTGCTGCCACCTGTGTCAACTATGATCCTTTTCCAGGTTCTCATTTCTGTTCCTGTTATGTCCAGTTCATCTTTTTTATATCTTGGTTTGCTCTTTTGTATTTATGTATAAATAAGCCCTTCCTCCCAACCCAACTGGACACAACATGTCAAGAAGTCATCTTGGCCAGGAGATAAGTTATTTTATGGAGGATCATGTGGAAATTATGCTGCTGAGAGAATGGGGAGAGAGTAAATTGAGCTGGCAGACCAAGGTTCAGTGTTTAAAAAATCAGGCACATCAAGAGGGGCAAGCAGGGTATAGGTTCCAAATGGGTATCCAGGGATGCTATCCTTTCCTGAGCACAAGTGCTGAACAGCAGGTCCCCGTGATCATTATAGTCACATTATAATCACAGTACTGCACTGGTTTGGATGTCAGTGGACCAGTATATTTGCCAAGAAAACTCAAAAATGGGGTCATGAGCAGTTTAAAAAGACTGAAAAATAAATGACTGAAGAATAAGACAAGGTGTACAGTGATGTCCTGAGGGTCAGAGAGGCACACTAAGTGATTTTTAAGAATTAAAAAAAAATGAAATTTTATGGTTTACAAAGTATTTTATTTACAACCTGGTTAAGTAAGGAATACTCTTATCATTTTACTCAATTGGCAGATGAAAAAAGTGAGATTCAGAGAGGTTGTGATTCATTGAGTCACACAGCCAGTAGGTACAAGAGTTGAAACTTAAACCCAGATCTAGTTATTCCAAGATTTTTATGAATTGTAGATTGTATCAAAGGGAGTAAGATTACCAAAAAGAAAAATTCTAACCTTTTTTGAATCACTGATAATTACTTAAATTTATCATAGAACCATAAGGTTGGTAGAGATATCAGATTATCTTGCCTTTGTCTCTCTGATGACTTGCATAACCCCACAAGAAAAATTTGAGACAAAGGAATGTCCCTATTATAAAATATCTCTAGGAAGGATTACATGACTAGGTAAAGGGATAACATTTTATAAATGAGAATGGAGACTGGATCTCTGGTTTCAATGATATAAGAAACTCTCTTTACTAATGTAGGTCGGGTCTTCGTTTTAGTCTTCTAGAAAATTAATAAATGAAGTGGCTTGCCCAGGATCAAATAGTCACTATGTAAGAGATGGGATATGGATATGAATCCTTATTGGATTCTATTCTGTCCATCTAAATCTTTATAAACAGAATTTGGTCATTTACACTTCAACCTTGTATCAACTTTGAACTGGGTTTTCCAATTTCATATGATTGAAATGGTAAGGGATAAGATTTTTGTGAATTTTTTTTAATCAGAAAAGAACCGTTAACATTAAAGCACATGGAAGACAGTATGGTATAGAAAAATAAACCTTTAGATTTGGAGTCAAAAGATTTAAAATTAGGATTTAGAGTTTAAATGGGTTTAGGATTAAAATGAATTTAGGATCAAAACACTGGGCTTGAATTTGAACTGTCTGTTTTCTACTTGTATATCTTGGACAAGTAACTTCTTTTGATCTCCATTTCTTCATCTGCAACATGATGTCTTTTATTTCAATCTCTGAGGTTTTTTCCATCCCTAAATTCTATTAGCTATAGAATATGATGACTATTATTTTTTTCAGTCTTCTCATAGTATATTGATGTTTTCCTCTTCTATAATGTATCCAAAAGTGACCATCATACCTGTATTTTGATACAAATGCCTTTATATTTTCAAACCAAATATCTGATAGATTGAACTTTGTTGGTGCATTAAACCACATCATCTCCTAATGTTGAATACACTTAGGCTACTATTCCAATTTACATTTCTTTAGCTTCTACCTTCTGAGTGACTGTATGCATCAAATTCTTACTGCACCTTCTGTCCCAAACACATTATTTTTGTTTCATGTAATGGAATTTGGGTTATGAATTTTCTATGAGGTTTCATAGGTTTGCAAAGTACATGTCCATCAAATACAGCCCTATGAAGAATAGGAAGTGGGTGATGTGGTCAAGATAAATATTAATAGATTTCAAAACAAAATATTTACTTTAGAGATATTATTAAATGAACCTTGACTTCTACTGCAAATATGGTTTAAGTTCTGTTACAACTTATGAAAAGGTTAGATTCCAAAGGGTCATTTGTAAGTCAGTTGTTTGGAATTCATAAGGCATTTTCAATTTTCCTATAGAAATGTTATAAATTTAACATTCAGCAACTATTTATTATTCTTGAATAAATAGTAGTTACTGTCTTATGAAAACTCAAAAAAGCCAATTTAACGAACAGCATAGCTGAGTCTTACTAGTACTACTGAAAATGAGTACTACTGAAAATGACTGCCATTGATTATGTTATAAACTCCTGGAGGTCAGAGACTATTTTGATTTCTTTTTTTTCTTTTCTTTCTTTTTTTTTTTTCTATTCCCCAAACATCTAATGGTGTACAGACATGTAGTAGAAACTTAATTAAATGCTTGTTGAGGATTGAATGGAATTTGGAAATAAGACCCCTAATTCTCCTGAATAGCACACTTTTTATATAAAATAAAAAATTTTAAATAAATGCATTTCCCTCCTTCCTTTCCTCCCTCTCTCCCTCCCTTCCTCACTCCCTTCCTTCCTTCCTTCCTTCCTTCCTTCCTTCCTTCCTTCCTTCCTTCCTTCCTTCCTTCCTTCCTTCCTTCCTTCCTTCCTTCCTTCTTTCCTTCCTTCCTTCCTTCCTTCCTTCTTTCCTTCCTTCCTTCCTTCCTTTCTTCCCTGCCTTCCTTCCTTTCTTCCCTGCCTTCCTGCCTTCCTTCCTTTCTTCCTTCCCTGCCTCCCTGCCTTTCTTCCTTTCTTCCTTCCTTCCTTCATCCTTAATTTCAGTTTTCTGCAGAAAAAAATTCTCCTATAATTGTTTTTTAGAGAACCATTTGGTTTTGTGCTGGACTGTTTATATTTTCACTTGTTCTTTTCTCATGTTGTTTCCTTATGACAGAAAAACATATTTTTGAAACAAAATTATAACTGAAATTAAGGGTCAAGTCAGCAGACATGAAACAGAATAAAACTCAACTGACCAGTATTGAAAACAGTATAGAGTCTTGACCTAT
This sequence comes from Sminthopsis crassicaudata, assembly GCF_048593235.1. Lineage (NCBI taxonomy): Eukaryota > Metazoa > Chordata > Mammalia > Dasyuromorphia > Dasyuridae > Sminthopsis > Sminthopsis crassicaudata. The sequence goes on from NC_133619.1 coordinate 149,180,640, forward strand.
CCAATATCTTTGTCTAATGAGCAAAGATGACATCCCATCCAAAATGACCTTAAACTTCCATTATCTGAAATTAGCAGGATTTGTTCTTGGTGTTGTTTGTGTGTTGCATCCAAGTAACTTCATTTTATTAGCAACATGAAAATTGCACTAGTTTTTTTTTGTTTTGTTTTGTTTTGTTTTATTTTTTTAGGTGTTAGGATGCAGTCTATGGTGATATTATAGACTCTAGAATCCAAGGAAGTCCATTTTGTTCTGCTAAATAAAACACACTAATTCAATAGTCTATTAATATAAATTTGAAAGTATATTAGATAGAGAACTATTAGGAAACTCAAAACCTACAAAATCTACTAAAACTCTGGAGGTACCAGTGATTAAAGACTGTGCTATCCTTAAAGCAAGTACTTTAATTAGCCATTAAACAGACTTCAGGGTCAACATGACAACAGGTTTCTTTCTTTCTGTGTTTGATTTAGTAGAAGCAGTTAATGATTTTGTTTTTATTATCTTTACCCCCTGCTTCAGAATTATTTACTTAGCATGTGGAAGGCAACAGAAATTTGTTATTATAAAATCAATTTCATGCCTGACTAGACTATCTCTTCCACCTTTGTCATTATTCTTTGAGCTTTGGGTGTTATCTAGGGCTCATTTATGTTTATACAACTGGATGGCAATGGACCTTTCCCATAATTATTTGGGGAATTTGGGCCATAAGGAACAAACACTAAATTTTCAGAATTACTTTTTCAAAAACTTTCCATGTATCATCTTTTTTCCTCTAGTGAAATTTTTGTTCATTATAATTCTATGAGTAAATCCACCCATGCATGATTCTCTGTTTAACTATATAAGAATAAAGTATAAATCAAAAATCTTAATAAAATGAGTAAAAAGTTTAATATTTATAAGTTAAGCATTCTGTCTTAAAAACTTTGTTTACTCAAATTAAGTTTTATTCTATATTTAACCTTTATGTATAACTATGATAGGTGACAATCATAGCTTTAATGAAATATCAATAGCTTCAAAATGACCTGAGTGATATTTTCATGCACTTCTGAATTGTTATCTAAAACATAAAACAACTGCCTTCTCCTTTTCTGTTACTTTTAAATATGACTGCAACAAAGAAATATTTTGGTTTATCAGAACTTCTTACTTTCTCTTATTCCTTCCCCCTTCTTTAGCTCCCTCCCCCTTCTGCTCTTTTTCCTCCTTTCCTTCCTTTTCCTCCTCTTTCTCATCCTCTTTTTCCTTTTCCTCTTCCTCCTCCTTTCTCATCCCTTTTCCTCTCCTTTTTCTTCTTCAGGGAGCAATTCCCACTCGTAATCCAAATTCTCATTATTTAAATTGTATATGATGACCCAAGCTAAAAGGATAGTGAAAAGTCATAATTCATGAGCCTATCAAAGACAGTAATTTCAGAACCAGAGCAACGTTATATCTCTGGCAATTATGGCCGCTATAGCATTCATTTGGAGGACTGTGGTTTCATTTAGGATAGTAGAAGTCATAAATGGGTTGATTTTCTCCAAGCATAGATAATTAATGCCTAAGAAAGAAAATACACACTTAGAGTTGGATATATTTATTATAGAAATAATTAATTAAGCTAATGTAATTCAGTGATTCATACTTCATTGGAGGTGAGTAAATAGCAACACAATCTGTAGCAAGATTAAAAAAAAAACAATATTCAGGTTTGGTTTGTTGCCCTCTTACTCCAAATGTGTTTGTAATTTGTAACTATTTAACTTAATGCAGGTCCAGTATGTTTCTAACTTAACTCTAATTCACTCCTTTCACTTGGAATCTGGAGTCTAGGTGCTTTAGTCTAATTACATCCATTAGAACCCTGGCTGTCCTGTATTTTGTTTTGATAATCAGAGCATAAGGAGTCCTTTCTTTTCTTTCTTTCCCGTGGCTTCAGCCAAAGCTACAAAGTTACAAAGATTTACAGTTAGAAAAATAAACCAACATAACTGCCCTATGTTTATAGAAAACACATTTGATTTAGGTGGACAATCTGATGGAATATGATCAAGGTTGAGTCTTGCAGACATAATTGGCTGCTGCTGCTGCTGCAGCTGCTGTGGTGGTAGTGGTGGTGTGAATGTCTGTGTGCATCATTTTACTTCTAGAGGTGCTACAGAATATACGTGCATGAGAAAGGAGGAAAGGGAGGAAAATTCGTAAACATCAGTTCCAGCAATGAAGAGTTGTCAATAGGAAGATCACTCTCAAGAAGAACTAAAGGAAAAGGCAGCATGGTGTAATAGACATCTAGCTGATCTGGTTTCTAGTCTTACATTTAACACATGCTGGCTGTGGAACCTAAGGCCAGGTACTTAACCTCATACCCAAGACATCTCTCTAAGACTATAACTTTTAGATGAGTTGCAAATCTCCTTTGGTGAAGAGAATTTCCTTTTTGGGAGTTCCTTACACTGATGAAACACAGGTCTATTTCCCTTACGCCTTACAAAAACACAGTAATAGAGACACAAGTGAAAGCAATTATACTAACTTTTTTTTTTGTAAGGTTTTATTTAATTTTTTTACAAAATAGTATTCTGATTAATTTAGATATCAAAGATAACAAAGTTCTTATTTAATTTGTTTACTCCTTATTTGAAAAAAAAAAAAACTGCTTTCCTATTCCATGTAGTTTTAAATCAGATAATTTGAAAAAAATTTCAAGACACATTAGCTTATGGAAAGAAGGGGATAATAGAGATTGTGAAATTATATCTTGTTCTATTTTGGGGCAGGTAAAGCATGGCAGCAGGAGAATAAAGAAGACAAGGTAAGCATATGAAGGAAAAGAAAGGGGTGAAAAAGAAACCAGGTCAGGAGTGGCAAGATGCCCATTTTCCCATATCCATTAAGCAAAATCTCTTTGCCCATTGAATATCAAGTGACTTATGCTACCATAGCAACTATCATCTTTCTCTTCCTCATTACCCTTTCCTTTCTAATGAGCTCATAGAATGTGATTACTCTGTATCTAAAATGTGAAAACACAGGTCATTTGTCAAGACAGTTGTCAGTTCCTTCCTTTTTCACCTGAAAACTTTTATGTCTTTGTCTATCACCTGCTTCTCTCCTGCTATCCCAGAAGAGGTAATTCCTTCTGTTGTCTTCCTCTTACCTCTGCTAATTGCACTCCTCTTCCTTTCTATCATTTCTAATTTCTTATTCCAACTCCTACCTTTCTTACTTAGCTTAGCTCTTCAACCTCTCCTTCTCCATAAAAAATAAGAGGAGATATGTCAAAAAAAAATTCCTATACTTTTGGTAGGAAAAAAGATAACTATTTTATTTTAAAGAGTTAGATGTTTTTTAAGGTACATTGTGATTCTTTGATTTGATTCCTACCAGAGCCATGGTAATCAGCTTGAGCTACTTGAGGTTCAACATGCATTGAGAGACTTTTTGAAATTGCTTTTTATAAATATAACCAAACACCCAAATTTTACTCTTTGTGGGCTGTATTTATAATATACATGTACAACATATTTTAGCATTCATTTTTTTTGAAAAAAGGAGTTCCAAATTCTCTCCCTCCCTCCTACCCTTTTCCCCTCCTTGAAAAAGCAAGCAATTTAATATCAATTATACATGCGAAATCATGCAAAACATATTTTCACATTAGCCATGTTGAAAAATAAATCACAGACAAAACAAAACAAGAAATTGAAGGTTTTTTTTTTTTTTTTCCAAAAAGTAAGCTTCAATCTGCATTCAGAATTCATGAGTTCTTTCTCTGGAGGTTGATAGTATTTTTAAAATCATGTATTCTTTGGAATTATCTTAGTTTATTGTCTTGATCAGAGTAGCCAAGTCTTTCAAAGTTGCCCATTGTTATTATTATTACTGTGCACAATATCCTCTTGTTTATATTTATTTCACTTAGCATGAGTTCATATATGTCTTCCCAGGTTTTTCTGAAATTATCCTGGTTGTCACTTCTTATATAGCACAATAGTGTTTCATCACAATCATAGTCCAGTCACAATCATCTAGTCATTTTCCAATTGATGGTTATGCCCATGAATTCTAATTTTTTGCCAGCACAAAAAGAGCTGCTAGAAATATTTTTCTACAAATAGGTTCTTACCCCTTTCCTTTGGGATACAAGACCTAGTAGTAGATTTGTTGAGTAAAAAGTTATACATAGTTTTATAGCTCTGGAGCATATTTCCAAATTGTTCTCAAGTAATTAGACTACTTCCCAATTTTTCCCACGTCCCCTCCAATATTTGTTATTTCCCTTTTCTATCTTGTCTGCCAATTTGATAAGTTCGAAGCAGTATCTCAAAGTTGTTTCCTTAATTAGTAATGATTTATAGCATTTTTAATGTGACTATTGATAGCTTTGACTTTTGCTTCTGAAAATAGACTTTGAATGTTTATTAGTTGGGAAATGGCTCTCTCTTTTTTTATTTTTATAAATTTAGCTCAATTCCCTATATTTTTAAAAAAACAAGCCTTTGTCACAGAAACCTGATTTAATTCCCCCTCCAGTTTACTACTTTACTTCTAACTTTGTACTAGTTTTGTTTATGTAAAAAATTTTAATTTCATGTAACCAAAATTATTAATTTTGCATCCTATGGTTCTATTTCTTTTTTGGTCATAAACTATTCCCTTATCTATGAACCTGGGAGGTACATTTTCCCATGTTTTCTTAATTTACTTATGAAATTACTCTTTATGACTAATCATTTATCTATTTTAATCACATATAGTATTTATTTCTCAGAAATGTTTGCCAAACGATTAAGTTCTTATCTCAAATCTTTGGATTTATCAAACACTAAATTACTATGGTCAATTATTAATACATATTGTATACCTAATCTATTCCACTTATCCATCACTCTTTTTGTTAATTATTGTTTTATAATATAATTGGAAATCTAGAAGTACTGTCTTCTTCCTTCACATTTTTTTTTCAAAAATTCTCTTAATATTCTTAACGTTTTTTCCAAATGAATATTATATTTTTTTCCTAGATCTATAAAATAGTTCTTTGGTAGTTTAATTGGTATGGAACTGAATAAATAATTCACTTGGGTAGAACTGTCATTATTATATTTTCTAGGCCTACCCATGAGCAATTAACACATTTCCCGTCTATATATGTCTTCATTTGTATGAAAATGGTTTTGAATTTTGTTCCTATAGTTTCTGAGTTTATCTTGGCAAGTAGATTTCCAAATATTATATATTGTCTGCTGCTATTTAAAATGAAATTTCTCCTTATATCTTCATATTGAGGTTTGTTGGTAATATATAATAGCATTGATGATGTATGTGGGTTTATTTTATATACAAACACATACACATATATATTTGAATTTCTAATAAAATAGGGGCAGAGCAGAAACTATTTTGCTATCATTGCATCCTAAATATTGCTAGTTGGAGATAAATGGTTTTTTCCCCTTTTCAGATCCAGTCTCTGAGGTTTATAAATATGATGAGCCATATGGAGACTTCAAGAGTCTTAAAAGGATGAACTAATTGTGATAGATATGTACTACTCATTCATATAAGAAAGGTTTTAAAAACATTTTTATTATTCTTTGGAAAGTCATCTTAAAAATCCTATCCCTATTGTTTTTCTAGGGTCTGAGGTGTTCAGTTCTCCTGTGAAAAGTTCTCCTGCTTGTAGTGTATCAGAAATGTAAGGTGAACCAAATCACCACACCCTTAATTTCCTGTTGATTAGAATCTAATGTTGAGCCCTTTATGGCATTTTATTATGTTTTGTTTATGTAGTCAAAAAAGAAAAACAAAAAACCAACAACTGCAAACCTCAACTTGTTTCTTGTTTTTGAATCTTTTTATCCTTTCCTCACATAACTATGTCCTGTAGGTTTTTCCAGAGAAACAAAAGGAAGGAGATCATAATGAGAGTTTTGTCATGATAATTTTCTCACCTATTTCTTCTCACAGTGTTGAGGACCAGGATCTCTTAAAGGACTGAGCAAAATGATAGGCACAATGAGAGTGATTGATGTTGAATGCCAAAAGACAAGTGCTAATTTAAAGTTCTTATAGTATTTTTTAAAAAAATATATATCAAGAAGAAACAGATCTCAAATTAGAAGACTAACAACTAGAGCAGTTTTGAGCCTTATAATTTTAATTGGCTCTTGCAAGAAAGAAGAATCAATTGTTTCTTTTAAAGTCTCACATCAACTCCTTAATTTTGATCCAGTGTTGTAATTAATCAGCTGTGAATAAAAATTAGTCAGAAGTCATTTTAACCTTTATTTTTAGAAACTGCTTAAAGGATATAAGTAGCAGGTTAACTGAGCACTGGACTAAGATTCTCAGGTCCTTTCTATATCCAAAGTTCTGATTCTTTGTTCTGTATGTTAGGAGAGTGAAGGTATGGGGAATATATAGTATCTTGCCATCCTTGTTCTCATTTTGTTCATGGAGACAACAGATGTTTCTCAAGGAATCCTACCTGTACTTAGAGGAAGCTTACTTCTAGGGGAGGATCAGTCTATATGGCAGTAGTTATTTCTTTTTGTTTTCCCTTTCTCTCATTGACTGATGGCAATTCTCTTTTAGAACATGTTGTTCTTCTTGGCCATAAAGATTCCCATGCAAGGTGTAGTAACTTAGAAACTACAAATTTAACAAAATTCTACTGATATATATTATGCACCTGTTAGGTATAAAACACTGAAATAAGAAGCTATTGTTTATTGCTACTGTTTCAGTCCATTCCATGTCCATTGTTTCCTAAGAAGGAATGAAGTATGAGTAAACTTGTTTTCTTCACATGTCCCCATCCCACAATGAAATATCTACAATTATTCTATTCATAGTAACATTTTAGAATGTAGTGAAGTAAGAAAAAGCAATTTTGGATTTGTGAACTCTTGGGTTTCAACCTCAGATTCACTACATAAAAATCTGTTTGTGTTTTGAACAAGCCATTTCATGCAACTGGGTTTCAGTTTTCTTATTTGTAAAGTGAAAGGTTGGAAGAGATTTCTAAGGTCCATTTTAGATCCAAACATATATGATAAGTACATTATAGGTAGATTGCATTCAATCATTAACTTCAGCATATTGTTAATGAGGTTTTGCTAATTGGTAAGATCACAGGCAATGACACTAGTATGTGTGCATTCATACTATATATTTTGCAAATTTTCAATCTATTAGCTGACTTTCTGAGAAAAAATGTGGAAAATACACAAAAATCAATAGCTATAGAGATAAGCAGGATGATAAGTCATGGGGATTCATATTATGGTCATTGGCCTTTAGCACAAATTCTATTACTATTCCCTAAACATCTACTATCCATTGGTCCTACATTGACTTTAAAATATATTTGTCAGCTTTTAAAAATTAAAATCTTCACAGTACTGTAACATATTGTGCTCACATTATTTATACTATGCCACATTTAGCCTCTAACGTATTCTAACACTATGATTCTATGATCTTATATAATGTCTTACATGATTTTGGCAATAGTGAAAGCATTTGTAAACCTTATCAATTTTCTTGTGAGTTTCAGTAAATCTCCCTTTCAGTATTTTTTTAAAAATCATTTATTGAAGTATTATTTCAGAGAGACATACCTTTATATGAATCATTCAGTAAGTATTTAATGAGCACTAATACTGTCTATAGTGTTGTGTGCTAGGGAACTTTGGGGAATATAAAGATTATGCATAAATATTGCTTTCAAGGAGCTTGTGATATAGTTTTTAAGATAAGACCAATACAACTTTAACTTTTTTTTTTTTTTTTTTTTTTTGGAGGCTGGGGTTAAGTGACTTGCCCAGGGTCACACAGCTAGGAAGTGTTAAGTGTCTGCGGCCAGATTTGAACTCAGATCCTCCTGAATTCAAGGCTGGTGCTCTATCCACTGTGCCACCTAGCTGCCCCCAACTTTAACATATTTAACATGCATTGGTCTACCTGCCATCTGGGGGAGAAGGTGGGAGGAAGGAGGGGAAAAATTGGAACAAAAGATTTGGCAATTGTCAATGCTGAAAAAAATTACCCATGCATATATCTTGTAAATAAAAAGCTGTATAAAAATATATGTAAAAATAAAGAAGATCCAACTCACTTCCAGTTGATCAATGATGGACAGAAATAACTACACCCAGAGAAGGAACACTGGGAAGTGAATGTAAATTGTTAGCACTACTGTCTATCTACCCAGGTTACTTACACCTTCGGAATCTAATACTTAATGTGCAACAAGAAAATGGTATTTACACACATATATTGTATCTAGGTTATATTGTAACACATGTAAAATGTATGGGATTGCCTGTCATTAGGGGGAAGGAGTGCAGGGAGGGGGGGGATAATTTGGAAAAATGAATACAAGGGATAATATTATAAAAAAAATTTACTCATGCATATATACTGTGGAAAAAAAATTCTAAATAAAAAAAATAAAAATATATGTAAAAAAAGATAAGACCAATACAGATGAAGCAAAAATGAATTAAAAGAAGATTAGGTAGGGGAAGAAATATTGAGAGGACAGTTTGAACAAAGACACATGGTACAGGAATTGAGAATGAGTAGTCTGTACTCTGGTATTGTAATCTGCAACCATATAGTATCCCAGTTGGTCTTAAATATGGAAGACTGTTGACTTAAACTGGTGGAAGAAATACCCATACCAATGGAATCATGGTGGTATTAAAAATACCAAAATATATAGTTTCAAGAATGAGGTAGCATCCTATCCACTTACTGTTTTGAGAATTTGTAGTAATTCTTAACTAGCTGTTTATAATCCTGTATAAGAAAATTTACCCTAGCATTTACATTTTGCTACCTATTGCAATAATTTGACTAGAAAATGGCATTTTATTTGGTAGTGATGACAGTAATCTGGAAAGCTTGGAAAATATAACCTAAATTTAAATATAGAATGCACAAAGATTCTGGATTATTATACTATGTAAACAAAAGTTAAGGTCTTTATAATTAAAAATAGTATGCATATTATTATAGCATGCAAGAATTTAAATGACAATTCTCAGTGCTTCAATAATAATTAGGACAAATTTGCAACAGGAAAAATATATTTCTATTAGACTAGACATATCTTTTAAATATAATTTCAATCTTGTTATTTTCTGATTCAAATATTTGTTGTCATTAAAGACAGGATATTTAACATTACTTATTCTTCCTATCCATTTCATTTCAGATACAGGTTTTCATTAATCTTGTCCAGTTTGGAGGTGGTCTTCCATTGACCAATTAAATGAGGTAAAAGCCTCAATTAACTTAGCCAGCTCATGGACAGTCAGTTTTCCTGACCATCCATTTTGACCAACATTAGTTAATCTTGTAACAGAATTAAAACCAACACATAGTCACTGGGATTTTCTGTAGGTGGGAAATTTTTAAGGTTCAAAAATTCAATCTATACATTACTTTAGCAGAGTAGAAGGAATGAACTGTGAGCTCCAAAACTGACCCAATGGTGAGGAAGATGAGATTTGATTTCTCTGACTCCATAAGAAGATTGACTTCAGTTTGCTCAGCTTCTCACTCTTTTTTATCCATTCATTAAGAAATTCCTATCTGACTCAGGCTCTCCACCTCCATGCATTTTTCTATTACTTCTTTATTTGTGGGGAGACCATTCTCTCTTCTATCTTTCATCTGCAGGAAATAACACTCCTCTTCCTTGCCTCTCAGTTCTCTTTATGTTAGACTTGATATTTCTCTGATTGAATAGAAATAATGTTTCTTCCCATAACCCATGAAGTTGAACTTTAGGATTTTATCTCCAAACTTTTATAGCACATCCCTAAGTGTGCTATACTCACACATGTGTGAATTGTTTGGGACAATCAGTCATTTTGATATGGTTTCATCTTGTGACATGCATGGCCTTGCATGTGTACTTTTACTAACACTAAACTAACTCAGAACATTTGACCTTGATCTGATTAAAGCAGACTGAGCTGGTATGACAACTCTTTAATTACTTTTCTATTACTTGAGTATTGCATTTTGTGCCATATACGCAGTTCATTGCTCTCTTGAGTTGTCAATTCTGTGTTTTTTAAGACTGGCTATGACGCCAAAGAAATGTACAAAATGTTTAACTCTTAAAGAGCATAGTTCAATGATTATTAAAGATATTAAAGATATGATGCAAGAGGTTGTGTGGCAAACATCAAACATTCAGGTTCGCAATGCTAAAGGATTAGTAAAGGATTGAAGCACAAAGCAAAATTTTGTAGAAAGTGAAAAATGCAAAGAATTGTCAAACTTTTGCTGGAGACCAACTCAAATAATACTCATAAAACCTGTAAAGATTTTCAAAAGAATCAGACATTTATAAGACTTGTTATTAATTAATCTCTTGTGTGACATGAAATAGAATAACAAGAGTATCAGTGAAAATAAGCAATAATAACCATTACAATGAAGAAAAGATTGTAGGTATGGACAAAGCAATAGGAAGATTAGAATGCTGCAGATTAAACAAAATCATGTTTACCAGTAAAATTCCATTTTCAATCATGGTGATGTCAAAACCATTTTCCATAAAAGTCCTCTAAGATTGAGTCTTCTTTGGATTAAAAACACATTCACCAACTATAGCATTTGTTTATTCCCTCCCCCCCCATAAATAGTAGGCTTAGATGCTTTGTCCCCAAAGAAAGATTAATTCTAACGCATATATTGACATACTGAATGAAATTCCCATATGAAGATGTAATGCTGCAATAGGACCTTGGGTGTCACAAAAGGTTAAGGAATTTATCTATGAGATAGAGCTATTACATGTCTTAATAGGCTTAATTTAAATATAATTAAAATCTTATAGCCTATAAAAAAAGAATAGACTGGGAAAAATTCATCATTAATCAAAGATATGCTTAATATTCAATGTTATTAAAATGTCTTTTCAAAATGAAAAAATATAGAATATGTATCAGAATCTTTTGAACTCGCAGCATTAGATTTTATAAAACAAGTGATTTCAACAAAACTTTGCATATACAGTTTTTTTTAAAGATGTAAAATGATGTAAAATTCAATGTGTGCTAATAAAGGTAATTACTTTACTTTGTTCCAGTTAATTTATATAGCATTGTAAATAATTCAACTTTCTACTCAGCTGAATTTGTCTGAATTACTTCTGATATTACTTTTATTTTATGAATTACAAAGTTGATTTTAGAGTAATTTTGTGCTCAATGACCCAGGTGCCAAAATTTTCAGTTATATTTCTGTTTTGTTACCTTATTGGCTTCATCTAATCCATTGCTAGTCTTTCTTCGTTAAACTGTGTTGACTATTATTGCATTTTTCTCTTTACCTTAGATGAGTTGTTTTTTAGGATAATTATATCTTAGATCTGGAGTTTAAAGGGACCATAAAGGTCATCTAGCTTAATCTTTTCATTTCGGTGTTGAGGAAAATGAAACTCAGATAACTAAAATGTCCAAAATCATATAACAGATTTTAAATCAGAATGTACATTCAGTGGCTCAATGTTCAACCTTCTTCATATGTACCATGCTGAATTAGTTTGCTTAAATAAAAAATTTACTATCTGATATCTATTTTTCTTAGGGATAACTTCTCTCTATCTCTTATAGCCTACAAAATGCCTACCACTTTAGACTGAACAATGATACAGATTTTTAATTACACATTTTATGTTTAGCATCAGAAAAAAGGCCAGAGGAATGAAACCTAATTAATAAATACCCTAGATAATAATGATTTAATCTTTTACATATAAGTACTTTTTATTTTAACTTTTTTGATGAGAATCTTTTTAAAATAGACTATATTCTGGTTTTATCATTAGAGATATTACTTCCATTAGCAGAGAAATCTTTTCAGTGTATAGTCTTCATTAGTTGCTATAGCCATAGATAAATTAATCAGTCTGTGACCAAGGATGAACCTTTCTGCTGTTCACTTGGATATTCCTTAGAAGGAAGACTTATACTATATTAGCTGACACATGTTCAAAGCCTTGATAGATTGGTATAAGATATTATAGAACTTGTTATCCATTTTTATGGTTTTTGAGAACCCAGATTTAAGTCCATGCCATCATTTAGCATTGAAGGGTTGCTTGTTTTAGTGTATCTGGATCATTCTTTGGAGTGGAAATATCAAGCATGTGATCTCTGGCTACATGTGGTATGAAACCTTCTTTAATGCTGTAAAATCAAATTAAAATGTAATTGTGAAATATTTAACAGAATAAATAAAAATCCAATAAAGCACAATAATATTACATTTTGAAGCTAAGTCACTATGTCTCATAGGGATCCTTATTATAAATTATTGACCCCCTCATTTCTGTTTGACTTTGATGTTGCTGCTTAAGAGCATCAGTATATTGTGCAGCTGTAGCTGTAGATATGGGTATAGATTTAGACCTTGTGGGAAAAAAAGCATTGAATGGGCACTGATCCCAGTGGTAGTCCTGGATATTGTTTGCTCTTTCTTGTAAGGGTAATATAAAGCATGACCTCCTGGTCAGGTTAACATAGCTGTATTTCTACAAAATGAATTCATGAATCAAAGGAGAAATCAAATCTTCTCCAAAGCGATTGTTTTTCTTACTCTGGAAATCTTTTCCATAACTGCTTTTGTTGAGCTTTGGCTTGTCAGCATCATTCAAAACATGATCAATGACTTCTGAAAGAGGAAGACAGTGGACCACAGACTGATACTTGTCAGCCTGAACCTGATCTATCTTACTCGAACTGTTTGTTCACAAGGTGTGAAGGAGGAATATCCCTCATCATTTCAAGAATTTGTGCTAGAAGGTTTGGGGGAGGGCTATACATTCTTTATTATCAGAACAAGGAGATGACACTTTTACTGACATGACAGCAGGTCACAATTTTCTTAAACATCTTTTTCATGTTTGAATTTTTTGAATAGAACTTTTAGCCCAAGCAGAATTAACAATTTTATCTTTAATAGCATGGTAAGATTGAAAATACTGTAATTGTCCCTGAGTGATGGATCAACTTTCTCATGACATCTTTTCTGGCGAAAATAATTCATATTATTTGTAACACTATAGTCCACACATTAAATATAGATAATATTTAAGGGGTAGAAAATGAGGGGGGAACTTCTGAGAAAATTAGACACTTGTCTAGCAACTAAATATATAATTAAATATAATGTATTTCAGTGAAGGTGAAAAAATGATAGAAGAAATAAGAAAAAAAATTGTTATCCAAGTTAGCTTGTATTTTAGAAGCAAAAGATAAATGTGTGATATCTTTGGATGCTGTGGGATGATGAAACTCTCCAATCTCCAAAGATTTTATTTAATTAAATCTTGTAGCATTAGCACATATAAGAAAAGGCAACTTGTCTTTCTGATGTTTGTTCCTGAGGGGAACTTGACTCACTGGTAAGTTTCTCCAAACTAAACTAATAGAAGAGTGAGTTCACTGAAAAACACACACACACACAATTTTTTCTGCAAATGGGATTTAACTGTGTTAGAAGATTTATCTAGTATTTTAATGTTGTGACAGAAATTGTCCAAGAATCTGTTGATGGGTACTGCTGCCAATCATAACCACCAGTGATATAATAAAAACTGGTTTATTATGTCCAGAACATAGACTTATTGTATCCAAAAATCAATGAGTGCTGAGCAACAATTTCAGCAACCTTATGTAGGTTTTAGTTACATAGGCAGGATGGACTCAAGAGACTTTCACAGAAAGTAGAAGTGGTTAGGTAATAATTTAAACATGAAAGAACATGGCTGAAGAGAAGAAATTCCATCAGTTAAAACAGGACACTGGTCAGTAAATGATGGTGATATAAATGAAATTTGCAGTATTAGGATTTGAATGCATATCTTTCTTTTCTCTAAGCCCAGAATTCTACCTACTATGCTGTGTTGCTATGATGCTCAATAGGTCAAAGCAGAAACTCTGAGTGACAGTCATTTTAACTATTATAAATACCCAAATTAATTACAAAAAAAAAAACCATATGAAGTATGATACTATCTGTATCCAGAGAAATAATTAATATGTGAACAATGATTTTATATATATGCATGTGTGTGTATATATATATATACATACATAAATATAACATAGATATATACATATTTGTATCTAATGTTAGCTCTCTATAGAACAGTGGGATGGGAAGAAAAAGAAAAATGAAATTAACATAAAAATTTATGACATATTTTAAAGAGATAGCAAATTGTATATATGTATATATATTATGCTATTATAGAAATAAATGGTTGGGTTATTCTATAAATTAAAAATAAATAAAAACTTTTAAAATGACTGAATTAGTTATAAGTACTGAGTCTGATAGTTCAAATATTAATTTCATTATGTTTGGGGGAGTGAAAAAATTATACTTTCAAGAAGTTTTCTAAAGGCATGTGAGTGCTATTGGGTATGAGAGTTTAATGGAAGTAATCTGATTTTGCATGTAGTTTTTTATTTTTATTTTTAATTATACCAGGTTTTTAAATATATATATGTATATATAGATTTATAGATAGATGTGTAAATATATAAATATATCTATATATATTTACACATCTATCTATAAATCTCTCTATATAGATATATGAATATATCTATATATAATTATATATTCATACATCTACCTATCTATAAATATATCAGAGTGAAGCACTAAAACTGTCCCCTTAGAGAGTCTGCATAAGATATGGCCAAGATTGTAGATCCATTGACATATTTAAATCTTTCCATAACTCAAAAATCTATCATTACACAAAAACCGTCTGATAAAATTAAGTAAGATTTACATTTTATAACAGGTTACTATAAACAAAATGTAAATTCATTTTATTTTTAAAAATTTTAATAGTATTTTTTCTCATATATATGCAAAGGTAATTTTCAGCATTCACCCTTGCAAAACCTTGTATTCCAAAATATTTTCCTTTCTTTTCCCCTCCCCCTCCCTAGATATTAAGAAATCCAATTCATGTTAAACATGTATAATTCTTCTATACATATTTCCACAGTTATAATGTTGCACAAAAAAATCAGATCAAAAAGGGAAAAAATAAGAAAGAAAACAAAATGCAAGTTAACAACAAAAAGGTGAAAATACTATGTTGTGATCTACACTCAGTCTCCACGGTCCTCTCTTTGGGTGGAGATGGCTCTCTCTATCACAAGACCACTAGGACAGGCTTGAATTTGTGCAATTCTTCTAAAGCATATTTCCATATTCATCATGCTATGCAAGAAAAATCTTATCAAAAGAGAAAAAAAGAGCAAGAAAGGGAAAAAAAAAAACATGCAAACAACAACAACAACAACAAGGTGAAAAAACTATGCTTTGATGTTAAGGACTAGGTGAAGGGGCAGGTCAATTCTCTGAGATTCTCCACAGCTGTCATCATGACACTTGAAGGAGTTACAGGGCAGCCTTTACTGACAAGGGTGTTGCTTGTGGACTGGGAATGAAATAAATTGGAGGCAGAGGGAAGAAGAAGAGATCAGACAGACAATACAACTGCTTCTCCGTCTCCTTGTATCATCACCATTCTCTCACATGAAGAGATCCATTCTATAGGTCTGAGTTAGACCTCCTGCAGGTGGTTCCCATATCACAACACTTTGATCCATATTCAGTTTCCATAGTTCTCTCTCTGGATAGGGTATTACAACTTTACAAGGCTGGGAATGATTGCTCTTACAAACAACATTACAACTTTCTTTTTCTCCCTTCACTCCTTCCCTCCCCACTTTCAAAAAAATGGGAACATATTGGCAATTGTACCCATTAATTGACCAACATTATCCTCTGACAACATCTTAAGGCCTGCCAGGACAAGTTCATCTTTAACTCAAGGATAATTTTGCAAAGATGATTTTTTGCCAGGAAAGGAGGAGGACTAATTTCTCCCATCTGATGGTGGACAATTGTGGAGAAGTGAGAGCAGCTAAGTGGTGCAGTGGATAGAGCACCAGGCCTGAGTTCAAATTTGGTCTTAGACACTTAACACTTCTTAGCTGTATGACTCTGGGCAAGTCACCTAACCCCAATTACCTCAGAAAACAAAAACAACAGTAACCACAAAAACAATTGGGGAGAAATGATTTTCCCAAGAAAGAAATGATTATTTTTCAACCATGTCTTAGTCTTTGATAAAAAAAACAAAAAAAAAAAAACAAAAAAAAAATTCTGAGCAAAATTAAGGAAACTTTTCATTATCTCTTTTGGAAGGAACAAAATCAGTTGACATGATCAGCCAATAATCAATATGCTTTTATTAAATAGATACTATAATATTTTACATCTATCAAATTGGCTAAAATGATTGAAAGGGAAGTTGCCAAATATTGGAGGGGATATGGAAAAATTGGGACACTAATTCACTGTTGATGGAACTGTGAACTGATACAACCATTTTGGAGCACAATCTGAAATAACACCCAAAGAGTTATTAAACTGCCTATATCCAGCCTTTGACTCAGAAATACCACTACTAGGTCTATTTTCCTATTTAAAGAAAAAGAAAAAGAACCTGTATATTCTAAAATATTTGTAAGAGCTTTCTTTGTAGTGGCAAAGAACTGGAAATTGCAGGGATACCTGTAAATTGGGGAATGGCTGAACAAGTTGTACATGACTGTGAGGAATATTATCGCATAATAAAAATGAGCTTGATGATCTCAGGAAAACATGGATTGACTTGCATGAGATAATAAAAAAGCAAAATGAGCAGAACAAAGTATGGTAAGTATATTTAAATACTAAATAAATAAATATATAGTAAAAGGGATATTATTTTAAGAACAACTTTGAGTAACTATCATTTTTACTATTAAAAATACCTAAATTAACTACAAAGGGCCTATTAAGGAAGATGTTATCTCTCTCTAGAAAAAGAACTGAAAAATAGAAGTAAATATAGAATGATTTTATGTGTACATAACATATATATGTATAAATACCCATATATACACATATATGGGTATATATACATGTATGTACACACACACATATATATATGCATGTATGTGTGTATATATATATGTATATATTTGTATCTAATGGTAGCCATCTCTATGGTTGGGAAGAGACTAAAAGAAAAAAGTTACATGATAACCTTATATATTTACAAGGAATAGCAAGTTGAAAATAATAGATTTATAGCTTCATGTGCAATCATCTTCTTTTCCTATCCTACTATGTTATGGAAATGCTTATTTTATTTCTTAAGTTCAAAATAAAGAAATAATAATGTTAATAATTTAGAACTATTTAGAACTATGTTCTAAATGCTAGGAATTTGAAGAAAGATAAAGAAAAGCCTCTGTTCTTGAAGAACTCAAAAGTCCACTAAGGGAAACAACATGATGATTGATCATGATAACAACTAACATAGAATTGTAAGGTGGCAAAATTTTTTTGTTTTTGTTTTGTTTTGTTTTGTTTTTTGCTGAGACAGTTGGAGTTAAGTAACTTGCCCAGGATCACACAGCTAGAAAATGTTAAGTGTCTGAAGTCACATTTGAATTCAGGCCCTCCTGACTTCAGGGCTGGTGTTCTATCCACTGTACCACCTAGCTGCTCCTGAAAAGTCTTTTTTTTTTTTAAAGAAGTTTTTATTGATTTTTTTTTTTTATATCACCATAACTTACTATGGTATTGCTCCCCTTTCTCCTCTGAGAAATCATTCATAGGGAAAAGATATTACTTTTAAAGAAACTAAAAACAAAGAGGAAAAAAATCAGGATGATTGAGTACTACAGTAAAAAAGTTAAAAAATGTGTTGCATAATATATACATATATATATGTGTATATATATATGTGTGTATATATATATATGTGTGTGTATGTATATATATATATATATATATATATGTACATATATATATATATATATATATATATATGTATATATATATATATATATATATATATATATATATATATATATATATATATATATATATATATATATATATATATATATATATATATATATATATATATATATATATATATATATATATATATATATATACATACACACATCAATCAAATCAACTCTGCCATTACTCACTTTCCAGCTGTAGCTCAGTTAGGTTTCAATTGCCTAGAAGACACTCCTCCCAGAATGATCTGACAATCACATGCATCCCTTACTACTGTAAAGGTGGAATAGGTGTGTCTTCTCTCTCTTCTATTGAACTATGATTATTCTTTATAATCGTATGATATCCATTAAAACTTGGTGGTTCTTTCTGTTTATATTGTAGTTTCTGTGTACATTGTTTTCTTCACTGTTTATTCCATTCTATGACATTTTATATAGCTCTTATCTTCTCTGTATTGCTGTGCTTTGATGTTATGCTAATGATACAGTGATGAATGCAAAAGCCTATTAGTGTTATCTGATTTGAGATTATATATCTATATCTGTCTACCTATAGATATACATATATTTAAATGCAAACAACTATGTTCAAACAAGAAATATAAAAGGTTAAATTGGAGATTATCAACAAATGGAAGATACTAATATTAAGGGGTAATTGGGAAAATCTTAGTGGGGAATATGAAACTGAATATGAAGAAAGCCCAGAGAGACTAGGAGATTGAGATGAGGAGTAGGGAAAGAAATTCATTCATTCATGGAGCACAGTATGAGAAAATATCCAGATTTGGGAGATTGTTGTGAAGAATAAAAGAAGACCAGTGTTACTGGATTGCAGAATCATTTTGCTGGTGGGATGGAGTAAGAGATAAGTAGACCAGAAATATAGAGGTTATGAAGAGCTTCTGAATGTTTTCTATTTGATCCCAGAGTGATAGAGAAATAATCTGGAAAGTTACATGAAATGAGGGAGACTAAACTAGATTCAATTCAATTCAATAAACATTTAAGTATCTACCCATATGTCAGGCACTGTGCCAAGTCTGAGGATACAAATAAGAAAAGATAGATAGTCCTTGTCCTTTAGGAACTTATAGTCTGACGGAGATAGACCAAATATAAAAGGAAGTTGAGAAGCAAGAAGAAGGAGGACACCAGTGAGTACTCATTATGGGGCATCTTGTTCCATGGAGTTGAAATCTAGTAGAACTGGAAAGTGGGTTGAGTTGGAAGTCCCAGTACCTACCTTCTATAAAGGAAAAGGATATGTTTGGGAAGAGTTAAATGCTCCATCCTTCCCGCCCTCCAATCAGAGAGAAGAGGCTGGGGAAAGTGGGAAGTATCCAACTCTGAATTAGCAGAATAGTGATGAGATTAGATATTATCAGATCATCCTGGGAGGAGTGTCTTCTAGGCAATTGAAACCTAACTGAGCTACAGCTGGAAAGTGAGTAATGGCAGAGTTGATTTGATTATGATTGATGATTCCAGAGCTGAAAGGGAGGGAAATGCTACAAAGTGCTTGCAAACTTACATAGGCCATGAGACAATGGTAGTGAAGGAGGTAGTTGGAAGAGAAAGTGATATCTAGACATATATGTCATAATGTTTATATTGTATTTAGATCTCTTTTAAAATGAAGCTTTAGTTTAATGATTGGTTCTCAGTCATATAAAAACGATCCAGTAATAAGGCTTATCTTGATTTAAAATAGAATAAGATAAATCCTCAAAAGTTCCTTTTTTGGAGGTTCTTTTTGGTCAGTAGTGAAGAAGGTATTACCTTACCCAAAGCGAGACATATATAGGCAGCTAAGTGTCATAGTGTATAGAGTGTTGAAGCACAAGTCTGTCTTCAGACATTTACTAGTTGCGTGGTCCTGGGCAAATCACTTAACCACTCTTAGGTTCAGTTTCCTTATTTTTTTTAAATGGAGATAATAATCTTTACAGGTTTATTATGAGATTCAAATGAGAGATAAGATTCTTTGCAAACTTTAAAGCATGTAAATGCTAGCTCTGTACGCTAGCACTCTTAAAATTTAAAATAATAACAAATATTAAATTGAAAAGCAAAACAAAAATAAAAGCAGTACTGAGTGGGAGACCAAAGACCTTGGTATGAAGTCCTAGTTTTAAAATTCTAATTGCCAATAACTAGTTGTTTGAACTAGAATAATTAATTTACTCTATCTGCACTTATATTTCTTACATATTTAAAAATAATGGGATGATTTAGATGTTTAAGGGTACAATTTTACCTATAAAATTATATTTTTTCTAGATGTATGATATTAGATTTAGGGAATGAATTTACTTTTCAAATTACCTCATCCCTTTTGATAAACTTATTCTTCAAGTCTGTCCTAATTACCTTAAAGACTTTACCACCCAAACATGGGAACTTTATTAGTTCTCATTTGCAGTCTCACTATGCCCAGTACACACTGGAGAACTATACATTTCTTATTAATATTTAGCTAAATCTGAATTGTTATGTATGAGGAAAAAAGAAATGATTCAGAAAATAGACTGTCACAGGTTTGCAACCACATATTTTTATAAGAGCATTATTTGTGTCACATTTTCCAAACAACTTAGCCATTATACTTTTTAGGATAGTTATTGTAAAAATACGGGATACCATGTTTGCTGAAACATACTATTTTCTTTGAAACTCAAATAGTAGATTTTAGTGTCTATTTATAAAGTTGCTTTGAGGTTGGACTTCAGAGCATGGAATTGTGTAATCTAAATTTGTATATAAGGAACACATGCGTATTTGGAATATTAAAATGAGTTGCCTGAACAGGTAATGAATTCTCCTTTCACTGAGGTCTTTGAACAAATGCTAAATCATCACTTGCTGGTATGTTGAAGGGGGGGATCCTCAGTCAGCTATGGGCTGGTCTAGTTGGTTCTTTATGTCCCTTCTACGTCTGACATTCTATGAGTCTTGATACCTTGTTATTGAGTTTTAGCATATGTTACCCAGGTAACATTGGCTCCAAATGTTCCTGCAATGGAAATTAAATCATAAAATAACA
Organism: Sminthopsis crassicaudata; assembly: GCF_048593235.1. NCBI lineage: Eukaryota > Metazoa > Chordata > Mammalia > Dasyuromorphia > Dasyuridae > Sminthopsis > Sminthopsis crassicaudata. Next base: position 149,201,613 of record NC_133619.1, read on the forward strand.
GCCCTACATTTCTTTGCATATCTCTTCCTTGTTCTATTCCAAGCTGCTCTACATTTGACAGTTCAATGATCATTAGAAGTTCTGGATAGTCTATCCTTATGGAATATCCAACCAATTCAGCCAACACATTTATTAATTTATTTATACTTCATTTTTCCAGGTAATAAAATATTCTTTACTACCCACCTGATTCAAATTCTTGCTCAGCAAATTTCTCAAAGGCATCTATATAAGTTTCACTTTTTCTATATGTATACTATTAAGATGCATGTAGTATTCTATATTTGCTAGCCCTTCTAGTTTTCTTCCTAATCGAGACGGTTTGAGACTCTTCTCCCTCCTCTCATCACATTTTCATTGAAATATTTTAAAATTGTGATAGGAGATTAAAATATTCAGGTCAACTTGTCTGCCTGGCTTCATAAGTGGCAGCTGCCACAGTGCCCAGAAGTCTGATTGTTACCCCCTTCAGATAGCTGCAAAGAAGGGCCTGGAGCTTGGCTGGTTGAAGTTATTTTGAACTCGAGTGCTTGGGTCTTTATGACCATATTTTCTGATGTATGACAGCATGAGAGAGAGACATACTGTGTCAGGAGCATTTTAAAAATCCATTACCAAAATACGCTTTTATTCAACAAGGAGAGAAAATGCTCATTTCTCAGAAAAATCACAGTGGGTAGTTTTTAATCCCTGGGCAGGTGGACACAAGGAAAACAGTAGAAAATAATAGGAAGTTTTGTGATGAGAAAAAACAGTTGTCTATTTAACTGTTTTTAATTGAATTGTAGAGCTTCTTATCTTATGTCAGGGTATGATAAGTGTTACTTGTCTTTTCCCCCCTACTTTCTTTCTATCCTCATGCCTTCAGCCTCCCTTCATTACTACTCCCTTCATTACTACTCTCAAATTGTAGGCTCTTTTCCTGCCCATGGGACTAGATAATCTATGACATTTTATGGAGTTGGCAAGGTTGAAAAGGATAATGAAATTGAGGCTTTTCATATTTGCTTTCCTGGAGAGAATACAAATTGTTGCCAATTAATAGATGGCACATCATGCTAATACAAATAGCTTGTTAATTGAGTTTGGTCATAGTTACCTACAAGTATTAATTGATATTAAAAATCTTTTTTTTATCCAGGTTGTCTTTAATCTCAAGTTTATGAGAGAATTCCAGAGGAGTGGTGGAAACTGAGATTCCTTTTAAAAGTAATAATGAATGGTTCAGTTTCTTATTGTAAAAAGAAAGCTTGCCACAAAGGAATGAGCCTTTGCTTTGGAGTCATGGGACCTGGGTTTAAAATCTGCCTCTGCCTTTTGCCACCTGTGTGATTCTACATAAGTTACTTAATATCCTTGACTCTTAGTTTTACCATCTACAAAATATAAGCCCCCAAGAGCTGTCTTCCTCTAGATCTTTGATTCTATGAATTATTTGGACTGAATTCAACCTAGCCTCCTTGGGAACTTTGTATAGCTCTGCATTCTTTCTTTGTTGCAGGGTTTATGGCAAAGCTTACAGGGAGAAGGGGAACAAAAAAGAGGACTGCTTAAAAATAACAAAAAAGTGGGGAAAAGGATGCTTCTGTTACCAATCAGATTCCTGTAGAAAAAGCATATCAATCATTCTCTCCAAGGAAACTATGATTTTTAAGGAAAATCTAATTCATCTTTATTGTTAGGTTTGAATATACCTATTTTTTTAAGCTTCCAACTTCATGAAATATTGGCTCATGTAAGACCCTGATAGTACTGTGCCAACATTGAAAAAAACAAACAAATTTTGTGCACTTCTTCAGTCGAAAGATCGACGACTCTGATATGTAGATGATTTATCCTTCTGCTTGGAAGCAAATAGATATGAAGGAGAAAGCTGACATCTCATCAAAAGCTCTTAAAGATATACTCTTTAGGAATAATTGTGCATCTAAAGAGTCTAAGGGATGCTTGTCAGTTAGTACAGTTTATTCCACATCTAAATTCATAAACCTTTAAATGTGACATTAGATTCTCTTTTCAGTTTTATAGTAGCTGGTATGTCCAACCTCTGAAGAAATGGAAAGTGTGGCAGTATATTAATGTGTTAAATAATGTAATCGTATAGTAGAGAATGGTCCAACTGGTTGAGGGAATCAGATTCCTCTCTTCTCTTTCCTGCCCTAAGGGGCTAATGCTAGTTTTCAAAGAAAGAAATGCTGGAAACTTTTGAGAAATTCTTCTAGGCAAAAACTGTAACTAAGCCATTATGGATGTTCTTGCACTCTTCAAAATTTATAATATATGTAAAATACTTTTCAAATCTTAAAGTTCAAACTTGCATATAACTTCAAGCTTATTATTAACTATTATTAATATAGATTCTCTTAGCAAATTATTCCAAATGTAACATCAAAAATTCATTAAAAAAATGTTTAACAAAAATTCAACGTAATATAACTTTATAGAACATATCCCTTATCACTATTCTATAATTCAAAAGATGAAAAATCAAGGAAAATTTTGCTGTAAGAATTATAAATCATGGCATTAGAATCACTGGATAAGAATATATTTATAATTGGTAGGAATGGTGGAGAGATCTTGACAAAGCAAAAATAACAAAATCATCTCTACAGATATACCATTAGCCTAAGCAAAATACAGCACACCAAAAACAAACACACAAAAAACAAAAAACACTTCCAATATTTATAGGTTTTGGGGACAAGGTAAGAACAAATAATCTAAGGCTAATTCATTTCAGAGTTCCCATTGTGTTATTTTAATGTGTATTTAAGAAATGTGACCCAGAGTTAATGTCCTAAAAAGCAACTTCATGAAAATGGAGATGGTGAAGAAATGCTACTTTAGATCCTCCAGGTCACCCAGGTGGATTGGTGATTAATGATAGAAGAATCAGTTTAAAAATTTTTTTTTATTTTATTGATTTATTTTGTTGAGGCAATTGGGGTTAAGTGACTTGCCCAGGTCCCACAGCTAGGAAGTGTTAAGTGTCTGAAATCAGATTTGAACTCAAATCCTCCTGACTTCAGACTGGTGCTCTATCCACTGAACCACCTAGCTGCCCCTTAAATTTAAAAAAAAAAATTTTTTTTAATAGACTGGGGACTTTATAAGTACTTTTAAAAATATCAAAAGTCTCTTCTTGATACACTTTGGTTAAAATGTCCTGATAGTCATTAGGACCCTTTTCAAGTCTGGGCATGTAATTTGTGGTATCATCTGAAAGAATTCAGGAATCAGGCTATCTTCAAATTAAGTAAAGGTATTTAGTGAGATTTTCACATTCAGTGGGTGGGTTCCCTGAATGAGTTAGTAGTCCATAGGTATCAGAAGATATGTAAGTTTTGAACTTAAAGGAGGAGTTTGTTAACATGGGAAAATCTAAAGCTTTGATGGCATTGTGCTTGCAGTTACTCAGAATGAGTACAGAAAAGCCCATGGGGTGAAGTGGGGTGGGGGACTATAAATGCATGATAAGGATATTAAATGTTCACTAAAGTTCACTAAAGGAAAACATAAAGGTACCACAGTGGGGAAAGTCTCTTTTGGTGTTTGCAGTCCAATATCTTGTTCTTTATCATGTTGGTGCTACTTTCTTATTTATTGGCTTTTGTGTGTAATTCAATTTGTAAGATTAGAGAGCATGCTGACCTACTATTTTTGCTTACAGAAGTTCCAGTTGGGGGCAACAGTTAGAATTCCAATAATATGAGTAGTACTTTTTTTCAAATAGAAAGCTAGCTTAGGAGTCAGGAAAACCTGAATTCAAGGCTTCCTTCTGATAAATGATGTCCTTGGAATCCTGGGCAATTCTCTTAGATTTTAAGTTGTAGATAAAAAGGGTTGGTAGAAGAAGTTTCCTCAATTGGATATTCCCCATTTCATTGAATTTATAGGTCTTATGTCTGTCTCTGTTCTAACAACAATTACAGCAATGATGATAATAATAATGAAGATAATTATGCTTACAATAATAGTAATGTATTTATATAACTTCATGGTTTATAAAGTAAGTAAATACGTGAGCTTATGTAGAAAATAGTTTTTGAATTTGCAAAGTTTTGCAAAATTTTAAGTAGCACACAATTGCAGCCATTATTTTTAATTAGCTAATTATTTTAATGGCTGTTTATTATTTAATAATTTATTATTAGATAATTATTTTAATGAATATTAACCAGTGAAGATTTATTAAGTACTTACTGGTACCAGAAATTGTGCTATGCACAGGGAATTAAAAAAACCAAAAACTTTATACCTACCCTCTAAGGAATTTAAAGTCTAAAAGGTGAGATAACCTGTTATAACTTTTTACACTTAAGATACAATGTTAATGGAAGGTAATTTCAGATGGAAGTCATTAGCAGTGTATGTAGTGGGCCAGAGAAAGGTTTTCTACAGAAGGTAAGATTTAAACTAATCTTAAAGGAAGCTGGGAACCCAGAGAGATGAGTAAGGATGGAGAGTGTTGCAGGTGTGGGAGAATAGTTAGTGAAAAGCCTACAGGTCAGTATAACTGTTTTGTGGATTATGTGAAGGGACATAAATTATATTAAAACTGGAAAATTAGGAAAGAACCAGATTTTGTGGTTCACTCACTCATTTCCACAATCTGAATCTTGAACCTTTGTTGCTCCAGTAAATTGCAGATTTCACCTAATACAGCATTAAATACCAGGGGATTTTATATTTTATCCTGAAGGTAATAGGAGTCTCTGAAATTAATTGTGTAAGGGCGTGACATGGTTGGACCCAGACTTTAGGCAAATCACTTCAATAAATAAATAGAAGGTGGATTTGAGTTGGTCAAAATTTGAAGTAGGAGACCAAGTAGGAGGCTATAAAAGTAACCAAAATATGACATGATTAGACCAAGTATTTGGGTCTTGGGTATGTAATTGGAAGGAAGGGAGTATATACAAGAGATGATATAAAGACAAATTATAAGATTTAAAAATAGACTAGATGGGGGGATGATTGGAAGGGAAGAGTTGAAGCTTTTATTAATGTTGCAGGCCTTTTGGATTGGGAAGATAGTGGTACCAGGAACATTAAAAGAAAAGGAGGGAAGAAGAAAGGATTTGGAAGGAAGGATAATGAGTTCTATGATCTAGCCAAAATAGCCTTCTTTCCTTTCTTTGCATGACACTATCTTTGTGTCTTGCTTAGAATATATTCTTTATTTCTATATCAAAAAGTCACTCTCTATAATAGCTACATTGTGTGATGATCAATTATGAATAACTTAGCTCTTTTTAGCAATATAATGATCTAAGACAATTATAAAGGACTCATGATGGAAAATGCTATCTGCATCCAGATAAAGAACTGATGAATTTTAAATTTAGATGGAAATATACTCTTTTCATTTTATTACTTCTTTTCCCATGCTTTTTCCTTTTCACAACTGAAACTAATATGGAAATATATTTTACATGATTGTATATATATATATATATATGTATCTATCTATATATATATATATATATATGTATCTATCTATATATATATATATATATCTCAAATTGCTTACCATTTTAGGAAGAGGGGAAAGGAAGGAGTGAGTAAAATTTGGAATTCAAAATCCTGTAAAAATGAATACTAAAATTGTCTTTATATATAATTGGAAAAAATAAAATACTATTTAAAAAACACACTCTCTTTTTAAAAGATATTGCTCAGACATCATCTTCTGTGGGAAGCTTTTCATGATCCCTAGTTGCTATTGATATCCCCCTCAAACTACTTTGTATTTAACTTTTATGTCTCTGTCTCTGTCTCTTTCTATTTCTCTCTGTCTCTTTCTATTTCTTTCTCTCTCTTCTCTTTTTCTTTGTAGGTATGAGCAAACTTTATATTTACATTATATTATATATATTATTTATTACATAAATTACATAAATATACTTATATTTAAATTGCATTTATTTTATATATGTTTTGTCTTCTCATTAGAATATAAGCTGTCAGTAGATTCATTCTTTGTAGTTTTATCATTAGCATCTACCATAGAGCCAGGCACATAAATGGCTAAATAAAAATTGTTGGATTTATTCCTCATCATTCTCTACCACTTTAGCTCAAACATGGCTGGTGATTTCATAGGATCATAATAGTAGATCTGGAAGGGTCCTTAGAAACTATCTTGTCCAATTCTCTCATTTTATAGATTCGGAAATGGCCTGAAGAAAATTAGATGTCTCAGCCTCCTTTTTCATTATACCTTTCAAGAACCTTTTAAATTTATCTTTGATAAAATGTCCAGGACATGTATGAAAAATGTTTGTATTAGCTTTTTTTGTAGTGGTGAGGAATTGAAAATTGTGTGGATGCTCCTCAGTTGGGGAATGTTTGAATAAGTTATGGTATATGAATGTAATGTAATATTATTGTTCTATAAGAACAAAAGAGCCTGGAAAGACTTACATGTGCTAATGCTAAGTAAAGTGAGCAGGACCAAGAGAACAGTGTACATAGCAATTATAAAATTATGTGATGAATAACTGTGATATACTTGGGTCTTTTCAATAATGGGTTGATTCAAGGCATTTTCAATAGATTTGTGATAAAAAGTTCTGTCCACATCCAGAGAGAGAACAATGGAGACTGTAAGTAGATCAAAGCACAGAATTTTCACCTTTTTTGTTTCTTGGTGGGTTTTTTCTTGTCTTTTTTCTTTCTCCTGTTTTTGCTGTCTTGGGGAGAGAAGGGAGGAAGAGAATTACTCAAAGTTTTTTTCCAAAGAGAATGTTGAAAACTATATTTGCATGTATTTGGAAAAAATAAAATACTATTAATTTTTTAAAGAAAAAAAATGAGCTGGAACAGCATAGACAAATTGGGCTTTGTTCCTTGACACGAAGAGGCACTTTCTTGCCAGGATGCATGTTTCCTCTCAAACAACCTAAACTACCATGTGGAATTTTCCAGAGTCCTCAGCTACCGCCATAAAATATCATTGTTTGGTGCCCCTCTTCCCCAACAGGGATGCAGGGATCATCCCTCTACTTTCCTGATACAAACTGTCTTCTGTTCCTGTCTTTCACCTTTCCCTCTCTTCCCCCACCAAAAAAATTTTCTGGATTACTGTCCAATATTCGATTGTATTTGCTCTAGGCATTATAATTATTTTTATAGCTCTTTCCTAAAATGTTAATAAAATCTTTTTATATTTTATGTGTCAAACACAGATGGAATGTCTGTGTTTGAATCATCCTTGTCCTTAAGAAGCTTAACTTTTATTCTCCCTTACTTCCTCTTTCTACTCCATTCTCTCTCACTCTGAATCTGTCTCTCCCTCTTTTTCTCTTCACGTCTCGTGGATTTAACTATCATCTCTAGGCAAATCAGTTATTCAATAAATAAGCATTTGTTATTCAATATTAATTATTACTTTAATAATAACTTAATCATAGATCAAGGAAGTGACTTAATGCTGAAGATGCTCCTGCAGATAAAAATCAAAATTTATTGAATCATAGTTAAAGAATTATTGTGGTGAAAACAACAAAAACTTGAGCATCTCTCAACTTTTCTAGACTGGTTATTTGATGAATACATACAGCTCATTATTAATCCTATATGTATGAAATAATTTTTGCTGGTGTGTGTGTGTGTGTGTGTGTGTGTGTGTGTGTTTGAGGGAATAGTAAACTCGAAGCCTGGAGACCTATGTTTGAAACTTTGCTCAGACATTTATTGTCATGTGACTTTGAAAAAGATCACTTCTCCTGTCTAGATTTTACTTACCTCATTTTATAAAAGGTTCTTTCTAGCTCTCAGTCCGGTGATTCTGCTAGGATCAGTCATTTACAATCTACTAGCACAGCCTTTGAGAACATAGGGTGGTCCCAATGCCATGATAAGGTCTCATTGTAAGACTTTATTAGAAATTCCCTTTTATTCTTTAAAACCTTTCAAAGAACTATTTGTTTGCTTTAGAGATAGGAGAATAAGGGGTAAGAAAATAGAGAAGCAACAGATGGTGTCAGTGAAGCAAGTAAGTTAGTTCCTTCTGCAAAGTCTTCCTAAAAAAGCTGATGCCAGGGTCTTGGAGTTAGGCAAATATTTATCTCTAGTTTCTATTTCCAAAGGATCACTGGAAGAAGGGGGGGATATTTGATGACACTTCATCTGAGGTGAGATGTGTTTGTGGCATCTTAGGTTAGAATTTAGAAAAATAAATTTCCTATAGAAATATTGTTGGACATTGGAGTTTGGTTTTATATTAATATTAACAAAGTTTCATTTTAGGTAAAATTTATGTAGGACTTTGAGGACTGATTTTGTCATTTAATAATTACTTGTTCCATTATTTCCATGCAAATATATATTCTGTCTTCCAATAGCTTACTTAAAAATGGGATTTTAGAAGACATTTTCATTTCTTGGAATTACTTGCATAAAGAGAAAAACTCACAAAACAGACTCATCATTCCCAAATGATTACAAAAGGATGAAGTACTATACAAAAGGTTCCCTTTATATATTCACTTCCACAGATGCATAAAAGCATTTGTTTGTGAATCATTAATTAGGATAAAATCCTATTAATTTATTCCACAGTAAATCAGAACTTGTAATTACCTACCTGAGTTGGGCCAAAGTTCAGCTTTGTTCTATTTGTCTATATAACGAGTCAGCTAGCCCAGTTAACAATACATGATACTGTGTATAAAATTGTCAGAGGCAGACTTTAACTCTCTTGAAAGACCAAGCAGCTTTGAAGTTGTAAAAACTTTGTAATATCAATGAATATTTTAAATAAGAATAAGTTTCATCCATTTCTTAAATCAATACAATATCTATTTGGAAACATTTTGTGTAGGTAAGTTTTTAAATATACATAAGAATGTATATATACATACATACCTAAGTTAAAACTATTTTTTCTTCTTTTAAATTTTTTTATTAATTTTATAATTATAATTTTTTGACAGTACATATGCATGGGTAATTTTTTTTACAACATTATCCCTTGTACTCACTACTGTTCTACCCCAGGCAATCCTATACATGTTAAATATGTTATAGTATATCCTAGATGCAATATATGTGTGCAAAACCAAATTTCTTGTTGCACGTGAGAATTGGATTCCGAAGGTAAAAGTAAACTGGGTAGAAAGTTAATAGTGCAAACAGTTTACACTCAATTCCCAGTGTTCCTTCTCTGGGTGTAGCTGATTCTGTCCATCATTGATCAACTGGAACTAAATTATATCTTCTCTATGTTGAAGATATCCACTTCAATCAGAATACATCTTCCTACAGTGTTATTGTTGAAGTGTATAATGATCTCCTGGTTCTGTTCATTTCACTTAGAATTATGTAAGTCTCTCCAAGCCTCTCTGTATTTCTCCTGTTGGTCATTTCTTACAAAACAATAATATTCCATAACCTTCATATACCATAATTTATCCAACCATTCTCCAATTGATGGGAATTCATTCATTTTCCAGTTTTTAGCCACTACAAAAAGGGCTGCCAAAAATATTTTGGCACATACAGGTCCCTTTCCCCTCCTCAGTATTTCTTTGGGATATAAGCCCAGTAGTAGCACTGCTGGATCAGAGGGTATGCACAGTTTGATAACTTTTTGGGCATAATTCCAGTTGCACACCAGAATGGCTGGATTCTTTCACAACTCCACCAGCAATGTATTAGTGTCCCAGTTTTCCCACATCCCCTCCAGCATTCATCATTATTTTTTCCTGTCATCTTAGCCAATCTGACAGGTGTGTAGTGGTATCTCAGAGTTGTCTTAATTTGCATTTCTCTGATCAGTAGAGATTTGGAACACTCTTTCATATGAGTGGATATAGTTTCAATTTCATCATCTGAAAATTGTCTGTCCATATCCTTTGACCATTTATCAATTGGAGAATTTGATTTCTTATAAATTAGAGTCAGTTCTTTATATATTTTGGAAATGAGGCCTTTATCAGAACCTTTAACTATAAAAATATTTTTCCAATTTGTAAAAACTATATTTATTTTCAAGTATATTATAATTTAAAATGAATTCTTATTTTCCTTCCTTTTTTCCTTCCTTCCTTCTTTCCTTCCTTCCTTCCTTCCTTCCTTCCTTCCTTCCTTCCTTCTTTCCTTCCTTCCTTCCTTCCTTCCTTCCTTCCTTCCTTCCTTCCTTCCTTCCTTCCTTCCTTCCTTCCTTCCTTCCTTCCTTCCTTCCTTCCTTCCTTCCTTCCTTCCTTCCTTCCTTCCTTCCTTCCTTCCTTCCTTCCTTCCTTCCTTCCTTCCTTCCTTCCTTCCTTCCTTCCTTCCTTCTTTCTTTCTTTCTTTCTTTCTTTTCTTTCTTTCTTTCTTTCTTTCTTTCTCTTCTTTCTTTCTTTCTTTCTTTCTTTCTTTCTCTTTTCTTTCTTTCTTCCTTCCTTCCTTTCCTTCCTTCCTTCCTTCCTTCCTTCCTTCCTTCCTTCCTTCCTTCCTTCCTTCCTTCCTTCCTTCCTCTTCCTTTCCTTCCTTTTCCTTCCTTCCTTCCTTCCTTCCTTCCTTCCTCAAGTTTTTTTTTTGCACAAAATGAATAACATGACAATGTTTTACATGATTTCCAAATGTATAATCTATATTAGACTGCTTGCTGCCTCAAGATGTGGGGACAGGAAAGAAAGAGGTTTAGAATTTTTGAATTCAAAGCTTAAAAAAGTATCCCCAAATTTTAAAATAATTTTTTACATATAATTTGAGAAAATAGAATATTATTTTTTTATTGTTTACCTATAAAAGTAGGTTATCAAAACTGCAGGATAAAATCTTGCATCTCCTCATTTTTAAACTTGTAATCTAAAAGAAAGTTCTTATCTTAATATATACTCTTAAATATTCAACCCCTGAAAAGCTAATGAAATGTATACTTTTTTCATATTCCCTATTGTAGAAATGTTACTTTAATGTCAATATGATATTTAATTTTAATCTAAACTCTTTATTTTTAATATTTTTCACACCACTAGGAAAGTAGGACATAGCCTTGAAACTACTGAACAAGAAGGCAATGTTAATTGCATTTTATAAGAAAGTGATCTGAGGAGGACAAAATCTTTTCCAATACAATGCCTGGAATTAGATATTACTCAGAGTTTTAACCATTAGTGATAACTGGGTCATTGGCAGTAGTTGCTGCCTATACATCGTGGGAGCAAAATTCTACCTTGCAACTCGCCTACCTCCCAGAAATTTAACTATCTTACCCTTTCCTGTTCTTAGAGGGTCCTCTCAATAAATTGTTTTTGTTGAATAGGGGAAAATCACCAGGATTAGGGTAGATATATCTTTTTGTGCTTTGAGGAAAATTAATTTTTCCCTAAACCAATCTTCTACCATTTCCTTAAGCAAGATTCTTAAGGTTGTTTTGCAACTAAAGGGGGCTTTTAAAAACTATTTTAAGTTAGTCTCAAAAAACCCCACTTTAACCCAAGAAGCAGCAGTTTTAGAGAAACCAATGTGAAAGAACCAGAGTTTCTCATGTTTCATGGAAGATTTGCCATTTATACTCTTGCTTGGTGTCCTAGCAGAAAGCTGGTGTTAGCACTGTTCTCATCAAAGGAAAGATCACCAGGGAGCTGCTCAATGCTCTAATCCAAATAACCCTCTTTCCCAAACTCCCCTCTGAATGCCAAGTTCTTATACTGGAAAAAAGCACAGCTGTGTTTCTCTTTTTCAATCAGTAGCAAATTCATGGCTGCTGCTTTATGGTCTATGGGAAATGGCTTAATCAGGTGGACATGAAGTTGGCACCTAACTGAAGTGGAGGGCTACCTCAAAGATGAACAACAAATGGGAGGTTAGAATGGAGAGTAGAACTTCTAATACCCCAAATCCCAGGGACTATTCTTCCTTCCAGGAATTAAGTACTTTTGAATCAGGTAAAATCCATTAAGGGCTCCAACGGGTAGAATGGAAGTCAGTTTCACTGATGGAGTGGATCTAGGTACCATTAGCCCTCCATATTAGTTCCCATCAAGATCTGAGTGCCAGTTTTTTTCTTTTTTTCATCTATTAATTAAAACAAATAATGGAACCAGAAGAGTACAGAAGCATGTGAAAAACTCCCATAAAAGTATTAAACTTGCTATTAGCCTCAATGTTCTTATTCTTAAATTTTCACTGAAAGGTAAAAATTTCTATACATTTCTAAAAATAGTTACTTCCTTCCTTCCCTTTCCTTCCTTCCTTCCTTCCTTCCTTCCTTCCTTCCTTCCTTCCTTCCTTCCTTCCTTCCTTCCTCCCACCCACATGGGGAATATACACTTGCATGTGTCATTTGATCCTCTCACTCTGGATGACTACTGACAATGACTCTTTTGCAATAGAAGCTAGGGAATTCATCTTCTTAATTATTGTGGGAATAAGGTACATGTGGTCATCAACACATTTGATCATATAGTATTCTAGTTTCCACTTTATTTGCTGCTTCTTGTTGCTACTAACCATCAAACTTTTTGGCTATTCCATTACAGTGCATTGTGCATTGAACCAGGTGGTCCTGGAATTTTATCAGTTCACTGCTTCCAAGGGCCTATGCCTGAGCCAAGACTATATGGCAGCACCCAATGCTAATGAACCAGCTTCATGGCAGCCTAGGTATCATAAACAGCATTATATTTTCTCCATTATAATTGACTGAAAATGTTTCTTTTTATAGCCATGAATCTTATTTAGATTAGCTTTGAAAAAAGTTCTTGAAAATTTTTTGCTTTCAGTATTTTGTTGAAGCAGGCCATATCATCAATATAATAGTAATTGGATCTTTAAAATTATTTTATACGTGTTTTAATAAATGTTAAGTTTGGCTGTTATATGCCATCAATTTTTGAGTATGTTGGTAAGACAAGTTGCTTTGTGGTCTATTAGAGGTAAACCACAATTTCTTGGTTTACTTCCTTAAAAATTTTGTCAGCATTATTACTATCTCTGTTTACTCTGAAGTCAACCCATAGTCTAACAGAAATTTTGAGCAAAAATTTTAAATACAAAAGTATAATTATTTCCTGTTGCCAGAACAAAGTGAAAATTATAAATAAATAAATAATAAACAAACAATAAATCTTTAAAAAGAAGTGCAGATGAGCAAAATTGATTCCAAAGGTTGATGATTATTATTCCAAGGATAAGGGACAAGGTCAGAACCCCCGGCTCTGGATGCAAGCAGACAAAAAGTGGTAGATATTTGGAATTTAGAGGAAAAATAGTAAAGACTCAAGTCCTTTTGTGTTTGTTAATATTAGCTGTTGCAGAGAAATGAGGCTTTGTTATTAGTCTAAGAAGTAATAGTGTCCATCTCCAGCATGGATTGGGTTCTGAGATTAATTTTTGAATAATGGAAGAGATGGAAAATACCCCTGCATAAAGAATATTTTCTAAAGAAAAATGATTTATTTGTATAAATATTGATAATGATGTTTTTGATAAAAGTATTAATAAGTGTCAGGCAACTAAGATACATTTTATTAAAAATAAATTGTATTCCTTAAAAAAAAACTTTTTGATGCAGAAATATGAAAAACAATTGAAAGGCTCCTTTCTTGATGAAACATTTAAAAAAAATAACTCAGAAATTATTACTAGGTGAGCTAAAGAGTACATTTTAAAGCAATGATTTATTTGGATGCTTTTGCAAATTGATTTTTCAAATACACCTGACAGCAGTATAATTTGCTTAATTACTATAATTAATTGAAGCAAATGACCTTCCTCCAATTTAAAAATTAATTGTAAATATTAGGTATTATTTTTTGCCACTGTAGTGGAAGAAAAATAGCCGCCACAATAGACATTTAAACTTCAACTATTTTCTTTAATTATAAGAAAAAATCCTCATCTTTTTAGATATTTTTATTCTCTAACAATCACACATAATTACTTCAAGACAAATACATGTTTTGAATTCTCAGCTATTTTAAAATTTATTTTATTTTTTATTTTAACATTTTATTTTCAGTTCTGAGTTTTCTCTCATATTACTGAAAAGGCAAGAGAAACAAAACTTCTAACAAATTTGTTGTCAAGAAAAATAAATTAATTCCTTCATTAGACATGTCACAAATAAGATTTTGAAAAAAGAAATCAAACTAGACTTTTCCCTTTATGTCAGTATGAAAGATTTAAAATATTAGATTATTTAGATTAAGACTGTATTGTTTTAAGCTCAAGACACTGTTGTCTTTTCTTCTTCCCTATATAGCTGTAAAAATATTAGAAATGTTATAAAATAATTATGAAAATGGAAACAGTATCCAATTATTTCAGTAAGTTTCCTATCTCTCTGAAATCTCTTTAGTGTTTTTGCCAGATGTTCATTTATGTCACATATATTCACTGTGGGTACACCCAATTCTGTCTTGAGTCATCTTTTTCTTCAGTCTGTACCCTCTCACTCCCTGTCATTTGATGACCTCATCAATTTCCATGGCTTCAATTATCATGTCAATCCAGGTGACTCCCATATTTACATATCCAGCTCTTAGTTTAAAAAAGCTAAGGTATTCCATGCATTTGGGGTTATCTCCAATCATCCTGACTTATGTCTTGGCACTGGACTTAGATGTCTCTATAGAAGAGAGGTTGGTGATTTTACATAGCCTTGCTTCCCCTAAATCCAATTCGCTTGCAAGTCAAGACATCACCTATTGAGAATGAAGGTTGAACAACAAACTATGAGTAGTAGTAGCTGCTCCACTGGGGGACCCAACTGATCAATTCTAGTTGGATAATACTGCTCCTTTCCTTCCTTTCCTTCCTTTCCTTCCTTTCCTTCCTTTCCTTCCTTTCCTTCCTTTCCTTCCTTTCCTTCCTTTCCTTCCTTCCTTTCCTTCCTTCCTTTCTTCCTTCCTTCTTTCCTTCCTTCCTTCCTTCCTTTCCTTCCTTTCCTTCCTTCCTTTCCTTCCTTTCCTTCCTTTCCTTCCTTTCCTTCCTTCCTTTCCTTCCTTCCTTTCTTCCTTCCTTCTTTCCTTCCTTCCTTCCTTCCTTTCCTTCCTTTCCTTCCTTCCTTTCCTTCCTTTCCTTCCTTTCCTTCCTTCCTTCCTTCCTTTCCTTCCTTTCCTTTCCCTTCCTTCCTTCCTTCCTTCCTTCCTTCCTTCCTTCCTTCCTTCCTTCCTTCCTTCCTTCCTTCCTTCCTTCCTTCCTTCCTTCCTTCCTTCCTTCCTTCCTTCCTTCCTTCCTTCCTTCCTTCCTTCCTTCCTTCCTTTCCTTCCTTCCTTCCTTCCTTCCTTCCTTCCTTCCTTCCTTCCTTCCTTCCTTCCTTCCTTCCTTCCTTCCTTCCTTCCTTCCTTCCTTCCTTCCTTCCTTCCTTCCTTCCTTCCTTCCTTCCTTCCTTCCTTCCTTCCTTCCTTCCTTCCTTCCTTCCTTCCTTCCTTCCTTCCTTCCTTCCTTCCTTCCTTCCTTCCTTCCTTCCTTCCTTCCTTCCTTCCTTCCTTCCTTCCTTCCTTCCTTCCTTCCTTCCACCCTTCCTTCCTTCCACCCTTCCTTCCTTCCACCCTTCCTTCCTTCCTTCCACCCTCATGGGGAATATACACTTACACGTATGTTCTCTGTCCAAAGGATTATAAATTTTGATTATTTAAATTACTCACAAGATATCTTGGGGTTTGGGGGCTAGTTTTTTTTTTCCTTTCTTCCCTACTTATATACCCTATCATTAAAAAAAAAATAATCTGTGCCTTTAACTCATGAGCTTTCAAAGATTGACAATGACTCAAAAATAGCATTGACCATTGTCATGAGTATCTTGTAATATTGTTTATCTTGGTTTGGTGATTTGAAAATATTGAAAGCAGCTAAGTGTTCAATTTTTTTTCACATTAATCTAAGACTTCAATTTCCCATTAACTATTTTTGTCTCAATCAGTCCAAAAGTCATTATTTATGCTACTGAATACAAAAGAAAAATAATGGGGAAAAGGGAGAGGTGCTGCAAAACTGAAAAAGGGCAAGTAGCCCAATTTTTAAAAATAGTGAAAAGGTTTAAAAAATGTGAAAAATAGACCATAGAGCTTGAGTTTATTTTTTTTTGGGGGGAAAGCATATTTGGATTATTGAAAGGATCATTTGTAAGTATTTCGAATGGCTGCTGAATCTTAGAGCTTATCTGGGTTCATCAAGGAAAGACTTGCAAGGCTAACTTAATTTCATTTTTTGAAAAATGTTAATATTAGAATGATAGAACAGGAGAATGCTGTATATAGTAAATCTAGGATTCTCCAAAACATTTGACAGTTGTTCAAATTCTATTATTTGGACAACATGAAAAACATGAACTCTATTATAATTATATATTAAAAATTGGTTGAATGATCTGTCTGACATAGAGTAAGAATTAATAAGTTAATGTCAATGTAAGGTCTCTAATAAACTGACTTGGGAATTTTTTCTTGGTGGTTATTGTAGTGGTATGGAGAGAGAAGCTTTTTAGGTTTAGTGACAATTTGGAGACTGTAAGGTTTCAAATCTCTTAATAGATCTTAATTTGATTTTGGGGCACTTTAATGATTTGTGGTATTTATGTTAGTATAATTAATTTATTTGGGATTTCATTAAAAAAAACCATGGCTAAAACCATTACAGGTTAACTAGATTATTTCTTGATTTCTGGGCAGAACTTTGATTATTTCATAGTTATTTATCTTAATGGTAAATATCATTTGAGAAAAGTGATTTCATGGCCACTTCTTTTTAACCTATTCTAGTAATCAGCTCATTATCACCATATTTCCTGTTGAAATACCAGGCTATTTATGTTTCTTTATATTTAAGAGATTAATTCAAAAGGATGATATAGTGTAGTAGAACACTACCATCTTCTGTGTCACCTATGCTTAAAACATTGATAGGAACAGAAGTGATGTAAGGAGACGAATTAGAAATTATATTATTGATTATTGCAATATAAATTAAAACAACTTTGAGACGTCATTTTATGTCTAGAAGATTGTCTAAAATGATTGAAAGGGAAAGTGACAAAGGTTGGAGGGTGTGTAGAAAAATCTGGAAACTAATTCATCGTTGGTAGGGTGAACTGATCCAGCAATTTTGAGAGCAATCTGGAATCATGCCCAAAAAGTGATTAAACTGCTTATACACTTTGACCTAGCAATACAACTACTAAATCTATTTCCAAAGTTGATTGGGGAACAAGGAAATAAACCTACATGTTCTAAAATATTTATAGCAGCTCTATTTATGGTGACAAAGAACTAGAAATTACAGGGCTGCCATCAATTGGGCAATATTATGGTATTTAATTGGAAGGGGATACTACTGTCTCAAGAAGTGATGAGCTCAATGATTTTACAAATACATGAAATGACTTGAAATAATGAATGCAAAATGAGCAGAACCAAGAGAACATTGTGTATGAAGTATAACAGTAGTATTGTTTTAAGAACAACTTTGAGTAAATAAATCATTTTGACTCTTAAAGGTATACAAATTAACTGTAAAGAATCCACAAAGGAAGATATTTGCTAAAAAAAAAAAGAACTGATAAGATGTATATATAGAATGATTTGTATATGTACATATGTGTGCATGCCTGTGTTTGTGTCTAATGGTAGCCATCTCTCAGATGGGATTAGAATAGGAGGGAAGAAAAAAGGGAGGGGGAAAGGACATTTACATGATAGCTTTCTATATTTAAAAGAAATAGCAAGGGGCAGTTAGTTGTTGTAGTGGATAGAGCACCAGCCCTGATATCAGAAGGACCTACGTTCAAATTTGACCTCAGACACAGTCTGTGTAACCCTTGGCAAGTCACTTAACCTCAATTGCCTCAACAAATAATAAATGAGTAAATAAAATAAATAGCAAGTTGTACATAGCAAATTTATATTTTTATGTGTAATCATCCTTGTTATTGTATTGTGTTATGGAAATGCTTATTTAATTACATAAACTTTAAAAATTAAAAATAATAAAATGGGTGAGAGAATGAGAGTTTGAACTATAAAGTGGTACCTATGTGAATAGAGAAAAGACAACATATGCAAGTGATATTGTAAAAGCAGAAATCATAAGATTTGAATATATGTAGGTGACTTTTGAAGATGGCACTGTCCAACCATACTGTATTATAATTTTTAATTGGTTGCAGTTATACTTTAATAGGATCTGATGGAACAGCAAAAGAAAGAATACAAATTATATTTATAGCAAAAAGGTGTGAAAAACATAAGTTGTTATTTGGGAGTAGTGGTGTGTATGTATATTTATATATGTGTGTGTGTTCACATATACACATTTGTGAATTTTAAAATTAAATACCTAAAATTCATAGTTCATAATACCATGGCATTAGGGAAAAAATTAAAAAACCCAAAAATGAAACAAAGAAGGGCACTCCTAATCTTTTAATGCAATACCTGTTGTTAAGATAAAGATTCAAAGTGGTTTTAGTTTATTTTTATAATACTCTGATTTTGTGAGCTGTACATTTTAGTTAATAAAAATTCAAATGTTAATAAAAGCATTTTTTGTGAGTCTGGAACAAGTTTGTTTTTTAAACTGTCCCATAGAAATGAGGCACATAATTGAAACACTGACAGATTCTTAATGACATTGCTATAAACTCTATAATTTAGATATTTCTTTTGTTTCAGAGGTATGCCTGGAATATCAATTATTTTTAAACTTCCCAGCATGAAACAAAAAATATTTTTAATAATCAGCTATTTTTGCTACAAAGAATGCAGTTAAAATCTAGTCCTTATTAACAGTCACAAAATGGTTATCAATGAATAGTCTTTACTCTCCAGCTGTTTAACCAGATGTTCATAACTAGTTATGTGTACATTTTCTTAGGTCACATACAACAAGGTACCCTTGCATTTAAATCTTACCAGTTTGAAAAATGTGACTATCTTAAGGTTTTATATTTTCTTCTTGATAAGCTTTTCATCAAAATAAAGAGAACATTAATATTTATTCTATATATTTTATATTGTTTTACATTTACTTCATTAAATACTGACATTACTTAATGCTACAATTCTCCAACTTTATACTAGAGAATGATTTTTTTCTCTTTAAAGTGATGTGATTTAGAAGTGATTGCTGAAGAAAAGCTATCTAGTGTTAAACAATAGACTGAGCTGCACATCTTTAGGTTTTAAGGCTAACTGTTGTCTCCATGGAATAATCCTTGCCTTCTTGCAGATGTTGTGTTCTTCTTAAAAAAATAGTGCTGATGCTGATACAGATGTTCCAGCTTTGACTGAGCCTTTGATTAACCTTTATGAAGTAGCTGCCTACAGAAATCTCTATTAGGCTGTTCCCATGTGTCTTATTAAAAGCCTGTCAGGTTTTATTGAACATTTTGTTTATAGTTTTTTTTTTTTTTTTTTTTTTGCTCTGTACAGAGTTTTGTGAAAAACAGACAACATGAGCATTCACTAACTATATTGTCTACTTGGGCATATGATTCCAGCTGCTGATATTAGTTTGAAATGGTAAATGCTTTGTGGTTTGGTTAGTTGATTAATAATATAGAATGAATCTAAAAACAAGTGCTATTTTATATAAACAAATTGTCAATACAATAGATTGAATCCATTCATTTGAGACTTGTTAATAGACTTCTTAACTTTTGGCCTCAGGATTGGTTTTTTTCTGTAAACTGTTCTTCTGCAGGTTTTAAATACCTGGTTTTCTAGTGGATCCAATCTCCATGAACTAATACCATTTATATTACATTGTCTTTTAGGACATTTCACTGTTGGTTGTGTAGCCTTTTTGTCATTGCCAGTTTAAATTGAGAAAGCCTGCTTTTTCCATGAGTAATAACATTTATCTTTCTGTGTATCTCATTTAACTTGAT
The DNA here is from genome assembly GCF_048593235.1 of Sminthopsis crassicaudata. NCBI lineage: Eukaryota > Metazoa > Chordata > Mammalia > Dasyuromorphia > Dasyuridae > Sminthopsis > Sminthopsis crassicaudata. Next base: position 149,221,438 of record NC_133619.1, read on the forward strand.
AATTATTGGATTTTTTTATTTCATTTTGTGACTAATGAACATTCTTTTATAAGTGATCATTGAAATCTTGCTAAATAAAGTAGAGTTTGAGATTAGCTATTCCATTTTTATATAAATCTAATTTTTAGGAAAAAAATTCTTCATGTTGAGCCTTTGGCAATTCCCACCTGATTCTGTTCTGTAGTTTATTATAATGTTTGAAAGTGGAAGAGGAAGGGATTTCCATAGTGCAGAATAGCATTGAGAATGAGAACAGTGGGGAGGTAGAAGTGAAGCAGGTGACTTCCTGACTGATAATTGTAGAAGTCTGTGTACCAGTTCTAGGAAGGGTGTTTGGCTCAGTGTTGGGAGTCAGGAACACTCATTTTCCTGAATTCCAACTCTGGCTTCAACACTTACTTGCTGTGTGAATGGGCAAGTCATTTCATTCTGTTTGCTTCAGTTTCCTCATGTGAAATGAGCCGGGGAAGGAAATGGCAAACCATTCTAGTATCTTTGCCAAGAAAAACCCAAATGGGGTCACAAAATGTTGGAAGTGACTGGAAAATAACAGTACACTTACCTACTAATTGAAATGACATTTGCACCTTTAAAAAAACATCTTCAAATATAGCTTTAGCCTGCTTATTGAAACAAACAAGGTCACACACATATTCACACACACATAGTCTCCTAATTTCTTTCTAAGCACTCTCTTTTTCTTGTGATGAGCTGCTGATGACTACTAGTAGCTTACACATGTAACAACCAGCTAGCTTCATCTATCAGAGCTTTCATTACTCTTCAAATTTTGTTATCTGCATGAACCTAAAGACCCATATTCTCAGTGTTCAAAATAGTGGTGGAGCTGTCCAATCTCAGTCAATTCTAGTACACCCTTTTTCCTTTTTTTCTGAAACCCAGCTACAATCCTAGGGCCTGTACAGGCTCCCAAACCATTAAATTGCATATTGGTCACACCCATTTTCTTCTTTTAGTAAAGTAACTACTATTTCCATTACAACTCATACAGGGAGGCTTTTTCTGCTACCTTGGAAATTGTTTTCTATTTGTGCTATTACTGGATGCTTCATAGTTAAATAAAACATTATTTTACATCTCTTTTTCTAAAACTAATTAATCGACCAAATCTCTTTGCAGGATCAAATGCTTTGTTATTAGCAACTGTTTGAAGAAAATCTAAGAGAAAACTCCAATTTGGGTACCTCATCCAACACCCATGATTAAATGTCTGGAAATGATTATTTTATTGTCTTATACAGCTAAAGGTAAATAGTAAAAGTCATCAGATACCAGATTGAATCAAAATTTAGTTAAAATAATACAGAGGGAGAGAATAGGGAGATAATTAGATAGTTAACTTTCATTAATTCTTTTAAATATTTTACTGATGATTTTTCCATCAATGCTATTACTTCTTCACTAAACCCTCTATCTTCCCTCCATTTATTATTTTACCCAGTTTGTCATATCTTGTTTTTTTAAAAAAAGATTAAAAAGGAAAGAAAAAACAGTTCATCAAAACCAATCAACATATTGACCATATCTAACAAAATACGCAACAATCAACACTCATTGATCTTCACTTCTGCAGGGAAGAGAAATACATTTTTCTCAATTTTTCCCTGGTATCATGGCAGATAGTTAAAATTGTACAGTATTCATTCACTTTCATTTCACTGTATGTTTATACACATTGTTCTATTTCTGCTTACTTTGTAGTAGCAGTTCATTTATGTTTTCCTCATGTTTTCTGAATTTGTCATTTTTCCCTGCAGCACAATAATATTCCATGATATTCATATACTATGATTTGTTTAACCTTTCCCCAATCAATAGATACTTACTTTGTTTCCAGTTCTTTGCTTACACAGAAAATGCTGCTGAGAATATTTTGGTAGGGACTTTCTTTAATTTCCTTGAGGTTAGTCATTCTTTCAATTATAAAGAAATGCAATCACAAAGAAATTAGGTAGGGTAGATGTATAAACTGAATCACTAAACCTTGTATCTATTGTAAGGGATAAGGAATAGGAACAGCAGCAGAAAAAGAGAAGATGATAAAAAAAATAAAACAAGCATTTATTGAGCACATATTGTATGCCTCATACTGTGTTAATGCTATATGCTTTACAAATTTTATCCCAGTTGATCCTCAACCCTGGGCTTGCTATTAGTTAACAATAGTTAGGATGATATTAGTATCTTCATTTCACAATTGTGGAAGCTGAGTTAAACATAAGAAGTGACGTGCCCATTGTCACACAGCTGTCAAGTGTCTGAAGCTAGATTTTCAGTTCAGGTCTTTCTAATTCATGGCACAATGTTCTATTATACCATCTAGTTCCCTTTAATTACCTTTATAGTTAAGAATAAATGGTGACCTTATCTAGTGTAGACCATGGGAAGGAGACAATCTGGAACTTAAATGTAGGAAAAATTAATTTTTAAAAATGTTATTTCCCAAAAGAATAAAGTGTGTCTGGGGCATTTCTCCCAAGAACATTATGGAATAAGTTTTCTTTCTGGATTTAATGGAAAAGACTACTAGTGCAAATATCAAAAATGCCAGATTTGTTCATTTTATACAGGGTTCTCTTAGCTTAGCATTACAAACCTTCTCTGTGTAGGTTCTCTGATTCCTGAGACATCCCTAATAGCTTGCTTCCTAAATCAAGATAAAGCAGTGTCCAAGGGGTTGTCTAGAAATTGCAAAAAAAAAAATAAAACAAACAAACAAAAAACATTATAACTGAACTCCATTTCAGCTTTATAGATATTAGTAGATCTGTCACAAAATAAAAGGTTACCTCATTTGACCCTGATGTCTTCTGCTTATTTTAAGGGTGAGAAGTGAAAGCTCAGCAGAAGAGAAGCTGAGGATCTGATTTCTTTTTTTTTTTTTTTTTTTTTGTCCCTTGTTGCTCCATACACTGCAAGAGGTTTTATATTACAATAAAGAAAATATGGATTGCCTGAACCTTTTGGAAATAAAGGAGGGATAGAAAAATTTTCCCAAAATCTGAGAACCATGGAGTAGAATATCTTTTGAAACTTAAATTTTCCAAATGGACATAGAGTTTTAGATGTGCCTTGTATTTTTACCTAAATCATTTAGGAATGATTTAAAGTTTTACTTTGAGAAAGCTAGAAGTTCAGAGATTAGTTGGTTTAATAGTATTTGATATTTTGAGAAGAATTTCTCACAATGGTGGTGAGGGTAGGGGGTGTATGTGTATTTGTGTTTATTTGTGTGTAAATGTATGTACTGATGCATGCATGTATGAAAAAGGCAAATTCCAGGATAATGAAACTTCCTCTACAAATAAAGTTGACTCTGTGCATGTGTTTAATGTATATTCTTCGTGTATATCTATATACAAATATTCATATAGATAAACATTATAGATGTGTATATATATTATATATATATATATATATATATATATATATATATATATATATATATATATATATATATACAAACGTATGTAAATCTCTACATTTAGAGTTTGTGCAGCCCAGAGTTAAATAATTCTAAACAGTTATTATGTGATAATCATAGGTAAAAAAATACAATTGCCAGAAATTTTATATCATGGAAAAGGAAAACCAAAGGCATGCATACACATATGTATATGAAAAAGGATTATTCCAAGATAAAAAAAAGTACATATTGGCTATGTGTGTGTATGTGTATAAGGAGACATACTGGGGTGAAATCCAGTGTTTGTTACACTGTCTTGTATGGAGTATATACTTTAATGTTTGTCTAATTAAAGTGGAATTTAGCATACTAAATTATTATTTTATAATGCTATTTGTTAGCATAGGATGAGTAGATATGAATGGTTGTGATTTTACTGATGAAGGGTGAGTGAGATTATGGAATTATTGTCATTTGTAGAACAGAAATAATTTTGTTTAGGAAAACATTTAATTACAAATTACTCATATATTTGCTTATTTATCAGAGAGGAGGGAGCTATAAATTCCTCAATTTTGATGACTCCAATTTTTTGCAAGCTTATACCATTAAATACATGCTATGATGCTAGTCATTGGACTAACCCTAAAGTCATTTAAAAAAAAAACTGGATCTCTACCCTCAGGGAGCTTATATTCTAATGGGGAAGACCACATGAAAATAACAAAACATATAAAATATCCATCATGCAAATGGAAGATGCTTTTAGGGGAGAGGTATGCTCTTTGTATTTCCTTACGCAAAGGACCTGCAATTCTTATGTATTACTTTTATATGCTACTTAATTGAAAATTTGTGGTGATGATATGCAAATATTGTATGAGTCTATTATCTTATTTGAATAGCAGTAAAATTTAGTTTAGGCAATATCTACTAATGCATTTAAACTAAGAGTTTGCTGATGATGCTAATGTACAATTAAATAAATAATATCACAAATGTAGCCTTTACTAGATTGTAATCTCCACTAGATATTAAGTAAAATTATCAAGTCATCGAGATAATGATTGATCATTGGTTGCTTTCTACCTTTGACTATTATAGCATATATCATGTTGCCTGCATATATATATATATATATATATATATATATATATATATATATATATATATATATATATACACACACACACACACACACACACACACACACACACATACATATGTATATGCATACATTCACACACATTTCTACCTATTTATTTATAAGCTATTCAAAATATTTGGCATAATGGACAGAATGCAGGGCCCGGAGTCAAGAAGACTCATCTTCCTGAGTTTATATCCAGGTTGAGATACTTGTTAGTTGTCTGGTCCTGGGCTATCCCTTTGCTCAGTTTTTCATCTGAGAATGAGAATCCAAAATGAGCTAGAGCAGGAATGGCAAACCACTTCAGAGTCTCTGCTGAGAAAACCCCAAATGAGGTAATGAAAAGTCAGAAATGATTGAACAATAAAATTCAAAATACAACGAAACCATTAATTATATACTATCAGAGGAAATTTAATATTTTCAAGATACCACCTTATTTCCATAAGATGCTATCTTGTATTCCCCCAGTTCCATTTTCCCTCTTTTCATTTAACTTCCAGAACTCCTACTAAGTGGTCATTTGGGGGCATGATTAGCTTGAAACTTTCCATTTTCTGTTTCAAAACATCGTAAAATGTACATGGTATTATATAATGCAAAAGTTAAAAAAAACCAAGCAAATAAATAAATGAAATTCTGTTCATAAAAGTAAATAGTTTGTAATGGTGGGAAAATGCCAAACCTATGTTTAAAAAAGTTTTAATGAAAGCACTTTTGTGGGTGATTGGAAAGATTAGTCTTTGTTTTCAGTCCATCAGTCAGTAAGCATTCATTCAGCATATATCACTGTGCTAAAAGTGAAAGATCCAAGTGTCAATACATTTATATCTAAATTTTCATGTGGAAATAATTTTTAAAATTTTCCAGCTGCATATTCTAAGGAGACATTTATTTACTGTGAAATAAATTGACCCTAATTTTCAGAGACATATTTACTTGCAAATAATATTTTCCTACTGTTTTGTACACATGAGGTTGAAAGTTATTGATAATATGCAAAAAGTTACTAAGAGTCATTTATCAAGAATTGATTTTGCATCTAGTATATGCCAGATACTGTGCTAAATTCTAGTGATTCAAAGTAAAAAATGAAACAGTATTTACCCTTAAGGAGTTATATTCTTTCAAGAGAAACAAGATGGTGTAACATGCCCTCCTGGCAGTGACAATTACTAGTCTGTCCTAGGCCCAACAGAGTACCTTTGACCACTGACCTTTGCAGTGTCAACTCTACCCGGCTTGCCTCCTCTGAGGCCTTCAAAGGTCTCTGGCCACAATTTCTTGAATAGTAGTTTGATAACCAGTAGTACACTTAAGAACAGCCACATGTAATCTTAAAAGCCTTTATTATACCTACTCACATAATGCCCTGACTGATGCCTTGACTTGTTGGTTCCCTGGTGAACACCTGGCCAGAAGACCCACGTGATCACTACCAAACTCCTTACCTCTCGGCTATCCATCCACTTGGCTTGGCTCAACTACCCCAGGTTAGGGAGCCAGGTTAAAGAGAGCGACTGCTGTCTGCAGTGGGCTTATAAAGGGCTTGTGAGGTCACACACACAGCCAACCAGCGAGAGAGTCATCACCCATTCCGAAGCTATCTCAATATGGTCAGGATCCCACCCACAGGGCAGTCCTATATCCACAGAGATTACTTCTGGACAACTCAATCTTCTGTTGCGCTGTGGCCGCCCATTTAAAGGGCCCTTACAATTCTCTTCTCTTGTTTTGTGGTAACTGCATCCTTGCAAGATGGTACATAGAATACCATTGATAGAGGTCACTGGGCAGGAAGGTTCAGTTGGCTTGTCAGTACTCCCAGGCTTTTTTTTATAGCTAGAGATTTAACAGCTATTAGAATAATTAGCACCTTCCTTCCCTTCCCCTTATCTCCAATTAGCCTATAAATAATCTAAAGGCTCCTTAAATCCACATGGTCAATTCCTCTTCTCCTTTATGGTGGTTTTTGTTGTTGTTGTTGTTGTTGTTGTTGTTTTTTATCATGTAGAAAGTTGAGAGTGCAATTAAAGGCTTGTGATGTTTAAAAAATTGGAGAAACATAATTTCTGGATAATTAGTCATTTTATTAATAATGTTAGCAATGTTATTAATAAAAGACGTCAATGACACTTTTGAATGCCAAAGACCTTCATGGTGGGTTCATCATTTTTATGCCCTTGGAAAAGGGTGTTCCAGATGGTGGCAGTCAGTTGTAATTGGTTTACAATTAATGAGCAAATTAATATTACAGTGAGGGGATGTACCTCTTCTAATGAATTTTGATAATGTCATTTACTTCAAAATTACCCCCAACTTTGGGCAATCTTAAAAAAATATATATATCCCCCACAAAGATTTAATAGAATACAGTGGATTTAAGTTCCTAGTAAGATTTTACCAAGATTGAAGAGTTAATTCAGTGTCCTTTAAGAGACTGACTTTGAAATAAGGACTATTGAAAAGTGGTAAACTTTGGATCTCCCCAAATCATTTGTTAATCATTTCTTTAATTTTCGTAATCTCAAAGGAGTATAAGTATGGCTCAAAGTCTCTTCCCTCCTCCAATTAAAATGCTTATGAGATTTGTCTTTCTTTCCTAATTTAAATTTATCTTTTTCTCTTGTTAATCCTTTGGCATCTTTATGTTTGAGAAAAAAAATCAGAATAGAGGAACTGTTCAAGTAAGAGAAGCAAACAGAGTGTATTATGTTACTGGACAGGTATGGGGAGGGTCAGTTGGGGAAAGAGTAGATTTTTTTTTTTTCTTTACAATAGGTATGTATAAGTGGCAACTTCAGCTTGAGTCTTTTGTTCTGAAATGCCTGTGGGAAGCAGTGACCCTCCTTGATCTCTTTTTTTCTCTGCTATAGTTCTGCCCTTCTTTCAATTTCTCCTTTAGATTATCTTTTTTATGTTGTCCCTGTGCCACCAATTCCTTCAAGTTCAAATCATTTAGTCGTAGGCAGACTTAGGGAGGCTGATTCTCAATGCTACTATTGCTCCTGGGTTTTGAGGATCCCATTCTTTCCTGTAAGTCTTTCTGTCATAGACTATGTATACTTCTTCAACAATGTCTGGGCATGACTCAACACAGATATTTGAGATAATTACAAATCATTTTCAGAGCTGAGAAGGAGCCTATGTTCCTTTGAAACATAAATCTCAGAATTCTTAAACTCTTATAATTCCCAAATAGAAAAATACAAAATAGATCTGATATAAGAACAAGGTAGGTAAGTTGTTTTATTTTATTTATCCACTTTCTTAACCATTTATCAATCTACTTAATTTTTAATTTATTGATTTGTATATATATTTTCATATGTACATGTATGTAATGTATATGTACATATATATATGTATTTGCACTAATTATTAATGAGTTAATAAAAGGCTTCCTTTAGATCATGCATGAGCTGAGCCTTGAAGGAAGCCGAGGATTCTCAGAGACAATGTATATTTCAACCATGGACAGCAACCTGTTTAAGTCACAAAGATAGGAAGTGGAATTCATGTCTGAAGAGCAAAAAGTAGTCCAGGTTGGCCAGATTTAAAAAAAAAAAAAATGTATTGAAAGAAAGTAAAGCTGGAAAGCTAAGCTGGAGCCAGGTTGTGAAGTTTCAAATATCAAACAGAGGAGTTTGAATTTGAGAAGAACAGGGAGCTCCTATATTTTTAAGGGAGTGATAATTTTTTAAAAAGGAGGCTTCCTGAGATGTACAGGCAATGCCGTTCAATCCCACTTCTGATGGGTATTAAATGGGGGCAAACCACTTACCTTCCAAGTACTTTAGGCAAATCTTTAAAACTATATGTTAAAATTGTATCTTCCTGTGATCCCCCTGACTATATCCCCCCTCCCCGCTTTCTAGTCAGCACTATAAGTATTTAAGTAGGCAGTATAAAGTGACAACAGGAAATAAGATGGCAAAGAGGAACCCAAAAATCATGTACACATCATCTCAAAGATCAAAGGAATATAATTTACAAATTGTATCATAAGTTAATCAAGAATCATATCCTGCTAATGTGTGTTGAACTAGTGTGGATCAGCACTTTGAAAATCAACAGGGACTGATGACAGACACAAGTAAACTGCTGTCTGCCTCAGTTTCCTCAACTAGTCAGCAATGTCATTAAGAATGACAATTGAGAAAAGATCATCAGAGTTGAGTCAAAATCGTTAGGAACTCTGGAGAAAGTAGTGCCAGTTTAATAAAGAGCTTAGAAGCCAGAATGAAAAAAATATTAAAAATTGATTTAGAAGAGGCAATTATTATAAACAGCTTTTTTTCTAGAAACTTGACTGATAGAAAGACATAGGATCAGAACTTGAGGGGGGAATAGGATCTAGTGAAAAATCTTTTTTGAAAGGAAGAGACATAAAGAAAGTGTGCTTTTCAAACTAAAAATTAGTGAACTTGGTTTTGTTTTTTTAGCAAAGCTCTAAGGTTTATTATAAGAGGGATGATATGCAAGAATTCAGAAAAAAAAAAAAGTAGTGATCATTCAGATTAAGAATCAGCTTGGATTTATCAAGAAAAGAAAAATCCAAGCTAACCTCATTTCCTTTTTTTGACAGTTTTAAGAGTATAATTCCAAAGATAAAATGAAGTTATATCAAACCATTTGGCAAAGATATTATTCTTTTGGATATGGCAAACCTGATAAATGATCAGACACAATGCCATCTTTTGGGTCACCTATAGTGTAATACAACTGGTTTCCAAAATCTACTCTTCAAGAATATGATTAAAGAGAAGGATGGGATAGCAGTTTGTATCACAAAGGCTTTTTTGCGTGTGCTTTAGTGAAATACAGATTCAACATAAATCAAATGTGTAACTTACTCTCTCCTTTTCTTAAACTAATGTGAATTTAGGCAATATTAAGAGGAGTATAGTTTTCAGAATGAAGAATGTAATAGTCTTATATTTTGTCCTGATCTGTCTACATTTAGAATATTGTTCAATTCTAGTCACTTTAGAGGACATTCATAAGCTAGAGTACATTCAAAGGAGGAGAGGAGGGGGTGAGAGAACTATAAATTATGACATTTTAGGATCAGTTGAAGGAACTGGGAGTGCTCAACCTGACAAAAAGACTAGAAGGAAATTTTTAGAAAGAAATAATTGCTTTTTAAAATATTTGAAAGTCTCATTTGTGTAATAAGGATCAGACATTCAAAATAGCCTCAGAGGAAAAAACAAAAATCAACCAAACAAATCCTTCCCCCCCCCCTAAAAAAAAAACAAAAAACCTTCAACCAAACAAAACACCTTTACAATGGTTTGTAGACCTTTCAGCTTCAAACTTAGATTCCATATAAGGAAAACCTTCCAACAATCAAAACTGTCCAAAAGTGGAATGGGCTTCCTAAAGTAGTATTGAATCACAATGTATGATTTCTTAATTGGAAATTCCCCCAAAAAAATTTGACGGGGAGAACTCTAACCTCTCTTCTGAACGCCAGTCTACCTTTTCCAACAATTTCTTAGACATCTCAAACTTGATGTATTGAAAATATATCAAACTCAACACATCCAAAATTGAGCTTATAATTCTCCATTCTCCAAAATCCTTTTGTTTTTCTAACCACCTTATTACTGTTCAAGATACCTCTATCCTCACAGTGATCTAGGCTCACTGTTAGGATTACTAGGTGAGAACTCAGGTTGTCTGGATAGTGACAAGGTGAGAATTCAGGTTGGACAATTACAAGGTGAGAACTCAGGTTGACTTGATGGAAGGAGCAGGCTCATTGGCTGAGGTGGTTCTTCCCAGAAGCCCTTGCATTATCCCACGCCCATTCTCTGGGAGGATAAAAGAGAGGACTCCCAGAGATAGAAGAAGACTCTGCATTGCATCAGGCTTGACGGGGCTCTCTGCAGGAAGGGAAGTCACTTCTCTGGACGAGAGTTAACAGCAACTGCCTGGAGACAACGGTTCCTTACAGGAAGAAGAATCTGTCGGAGAGATTTGAGTAGAAGACACAGCAGATCTCTTCCCAGAGAGTGATCCGGCAGCATCTAGAGACGACAGCTCGCTACAGCTCACAACTTAGGTATCATCTTTGACTCATTCTTGACTCTAATCTGTTGCTAGTCTTTGGAAAATGCCCCTGATACTACCATCCCTGTGGTGTAGATTCTCATCATCTCTCCCGTGGTTCTGCAAAAGTCTGCTGTTTGATCTGTCTCCTCATTCCAATCCACCTTCTCTCTATTCCACTTAGCCACTAAAGTCATTGTCCTAAAAGCTCAGGACTCCCTCCCCATCTCCCCTTGTGGCAGACCTCAGTAGTTCTATTATTACTTCCAGGATCAAATACAAATTCTGCTGTTTGACATTCAACACTTTTCTTATCCTGCCCCTCTCTTCAATGTTGCCATTATTTTTGCACTTCACAGCATCCCCCATATTATTCAGTCTAGTGATTTTAGTCTCCTTGCTCTTTTTCCAAAAAAAAAAAAAAAAAAAAAAAAAAAAAAAAAAAGATAATCCATCTCCTCTCTCTGGGCATTTTAACTGGGTACCCTCATTCCTCCAACGTTCTTTATTGGCTGTTTCTTCCTGGTCTTCTTTGAGTCCTAGCTAAAATCCCCTTCTCCAGCAATGGAGAATACTTCTAATGCCTTCCTTATCTTATACATAATTATTTGTATGTTTTCTTCCCATTAGACTGTCACTTAAAAGCAAGGCCTGTTTTTAATCATTTTTTCGGATCTCTGGCACTGAGCACAGTGCCTGGAAAACATTTGTTTTTTAATAGATATTTAGTGACTGACTGAAGAAAATCTGAATTCAGACATGAACTAGATCTTTGTCTCTGAGCAAATGACTTTACTTGTGTCTCTACTTCAGTTTCCCTATCTATAAAATGGGAATAATAATAACACCTACCTTGTAGGACATTTGTGAGGATCAAACAAGAGAGTGTATTTGTAAATTGCTTTGAAAACCTTAGAATACTATAAAATGTAATTATTGTTGTTACTCAATCCCCCCCTGAATGGAGTTTTATCAGATGAAGTCTAGATGGAATATTTGTCAAGAATATAATAGCGATGATTACTATTCAAATGTTAAAATTAGACTAGATGACTTTTGGGGTCCCCCTCCATTCTGAAATTCTGGGGTTCAGAGACAGTTAGAAAAATTTAATTAAAGAAATGAAACTTAAAATGGGCCTTGAAGAAAAATTTTATTAGATTAAAAAAAGGCAGTCCTCCTTTGGATCTGTACATTACAAGGTATCTAGTAGTAGATAAGCCACTAGGGGAATAATTTTACTCAGGTAAGGAGTGGGTTAGGAAACTGATTTCTCAGCCACTTAACATGTACCCTTATGTGACATACTCAGCATATACCAAAGTCAGCACACAGCCTTGTATATCTCTTACCATCCTTCTCCAGGGCTGTTAATCAATTTCTTATCTTTGAATGAAGAAGAAACTTCAAGCAGAAAAAAACCTCACAAAGCAAAATGGATCTCAGAAAACTAATTTTCAATTCATAATATGGGCATCAGGCCTACCTGTAGTCAAATACTGAAATGTGCTTGACCTTGCAAAGGTGTGGAGGAGTATAATTGCTATTAAGCAAGAAGTCTTTCCTCCTGCTGAATACATCAACTGTAGAGGAGAAAATCACTGACTCATATCATACTACACCCAGCGTCTGCAGAAAGGATTTAGATTAATTATTCTAGGGTGGTTCAACTATATCTCTAAGATCTTGACAACTGGTATTGTTGGCTATGACCTAAGCCATTGCAGAGTGAAGAAGACAAACCATCATTTCCAGGGAAAGAAAAAAAATATGTATACCTAATAGTTATTAAATATAAATGTTTTACTACTACAGTATATGAAAATAATCAGAAAAATGTTCTATTATTTTAAGTAAATAAATATTTTTTGATTTAGAACTTGAGGAAATCTGCTATAGACATGCTTTTTCTGCATATTAATTCTAGGTACTGTTTCAGTGATTTAAAAAATGGAATATATAAATAATTAACAGACAATAGAAATCATATCTATTTAGGATATGTGTTTAGAAAATCATAAAAAAGAAAATCTTTCTGTGGAATATAATTTTATTATAATTCTCATGCATTTAGTTCCCTGCCACTTTTAAACAGAATCTCACTAACCCTTATTCTCTATGAAAACATTACACTTATTTCCTCTAGTTTATAAGATAATTTCCTCTAGTTTATAAAAGACTGTTGATCATATGTGTGTATAATTTATCTTTCCTGAGGTGTCCAATAGCTCTTCTCATAATGAATAACAAGCTTGCCAAGCTTATAAGTTTAGACTAGTCAGATAAAGACCCAAGAATGATGTGACCTTCTCAAAGTCACATTAAATGTCAATGGTAAAAGGAAAAATAGAAGTCAAAGATTTTATTATGCTAGTCTTCTGATCTGTTAGGAGACCAAAACCTGACTTTCCCTTGTTAGTAAATCAGGTGTGGATGTTGTTTTGGCAGGGAACCACACTGCGGACTGGCACATTGCCCGAACTGTGATGTGCATTCTTTGGATTGGGTTTGTTTATCTTTATATTATTATTATTAATAGCTTGTTAAGCACATTTTTGTGAGTACTACTCTGCAACATAAAGTTTATTCTTAGATGAAGCTATCCCTTCTGCAGATACTAGATGAGATAATTGAAATGGTATGACATCTGACCTTAAAAAGATTATAGTATGCTGTGTTCAATAGAGCTACAGAACCTAGTGTGTTTAACCAGAACTCCATGAACTAAAAAATGTATAATGTAATTCTTTTTTGTCAAAAAGGGGGAGAGTTTAAATGTAATTAGTTACTGTTTGATCCTAAATATTTTATCCATTTAAAATGTTATTCTTTGAAGGGGTCTATGACACAATAAAGCTTAAGAGATCCATTATTATAAAATGAAGATGTTTAGATTAGGAATACAAGAAAAATGGCAGGCAAGGTTGCAGAGTGGATTAAGTGCTGGGTCTGGAGTCAGGAATATGTGCGTACAAATCTGGCTTCAGACAAGCAAATCACTTAAAGTTTGCCTCAGTTTCCTCATCTGTAAAATGAACAGGAGAAGGAAATGACAAACTGCTCCAGTATAAAGTATCCAGGATCCAGTTGCTAAAAGAATTCCAAATGGGGACACAGAATCAGACATGATTGAAATAATTGAATGGTAAAAACAGTACAAAAAAAAAAGATATTCAGGAAACTTCAAGTTTAAATGCTTCAGGTTCTTTCATGAGTTCTACTTTAGCTGCAATTTAACTAATCGTAGACTAGGGAAATGCCACAGTTATAAGGGGAGGGAAGAGGAAGGATGATGCTTGGCTACTGAACTACATGGATAGCCTTCAGTGGAGTATGCTGGCAGTTTCTGAGTTGCCAGTTGGTCCCTTCCACCCTAAATGATGAGTAAATTGCAAGTCACATCCAGTTTGTTAGTTGTATTTCAATTATGATGATTTTAGTTGAAAGCTAAATTAGGGCATAATTTTACTCAAAAGGCAGCAGGAACAGATGCTGCTTTTCTGGCTTTTGGATGTTTATTTTACTGCTTCAAACAAACCTCCTAGGCCCTGACTTTCCAGTATGTTTGCAGCACAGCATGGAAAGATAGACATGGGTACTTTACTAAAGTACATAGGAGAAGATGTTGGTTATGGTTGAGTTTCGCTTTCTAGCAATGATATTGAAGGATAAAACTTGAAACATCTGTAGACATACATTAAATAAAAATAATAGGTTTATTTGTGAGCCTTTTTTTAGTCTCTTTGTTTTTTGATTGTTGTTCTACATTAGTTCAGAAGTCTACATACAGCAATAATATTAAATTGACAATAGCAGAAAATATTATTAGACAAGCCTAGTGAGACATTTTTGGTACATGTTCAGAATTGGTTGTTAAGAATCTGATAACAGCTTTTCAATCAGTTGGATGATGTCAGAGCATCTTCAAGACTTCAGAAAAATTGTTAATACTGAGGCTCTCTTAATCACTGGAAAAACCTGACCTCAACTCAGAAATTGTCTTCTTTTGCTCTTTTAGGATAACTGATATAATTCTCTGGTTTTAGCTTCTGATGAGGTTTTCTGATAAAGACCTTCTTGGTGGTAGGATTTTCTGAAACTATTTACTCAGCTGCTTTCTCTTTGAGCTCTAGTTGCAAGGAGACTGTGGTTAAAAAAAAAAAAAAAAGAATTGAACCAACAAAATATTGACTGCCTTGGACTCTGGTAACTTCATTAGAAATCAGTTTATTTTTGTCCTGAAAAATGTTCCCTGAGTGAATCTTCAATACTCTGATCTTCCACATACTACCTCTTCCACAATTACATTGTCTCCTGTCTCAGATTTCCTCCCTCTCACATTTTGGTACCTACAATTGTTGATTTCCAATTCATTACCTAAAATGTATTAAATGTTTTTCTTGACCTTAAACTGAACTTTCAGAGGAAAAAATAAGACTGTATCATTCTACATCATCTTTTACCCCAAGTTTTCATTGAAATTCTTATGAGTTAAAACTTGTTGCAAAAAAAAAAAAAAAAAAAAAAAAAAAAAAAAAAACAAAACAACTTAGGAGAATGTATTTCTTTTTTCTAAGTCACCTCCCGTTTAAAGGATTTAAATAGGCTAACAGAGATGTGTGAAATGTTTTTTTTTTTTTTTTTTTTCCTAACAAAAATGCTTTTGGAAGACCTGAATTTGAATCCTGAGTTTGTAATATAGTAATTAGGTGACCTTGATACTTCATTTTTTCCCCTGAGTCTTATTGTCAAATGGGAATAAATACACTAGTATAGATAAGATTTGCCTATCTGCATCTTTATCAATATCACTGAATTATGCTTTAGCCTTATTGCTAGCCAACACCCTTCTTGTGAAGAAAAGAGAGTAATGAGAGATATTCACAGAACTTAACACTGAAGATAATTAAATACATAGATTATGAGAAGAGGTTAGAAAAGTTTCTTCCCTAGAGTTCCTAAAGAAAATCATCTCAGTAATTATATTTTTGAGCAGTCATGCTTTCTGACATCTTAAATGAGTTCACAAGCATGATCAAACATATCTTTCCCATTTGCACCTTAATTTTGGCAAATTATTATGAGAGTCTCAATATTAGAGAAGATGATAGAGATCATTTGTATCACCTGGAGCATGAATCCTGCATAGAGAATCTTTGACAAAAGGTCAGTCTTTCACTGAAAGCATCCAATGACAGTGGTTTCACTTCTCCAGTTTACTCATTTAAATCATGATTGATTCTTCATAACCCCATTTGGAGTTTTCTTGAGAAAGATATTGGAGTGAGTTGCCATTTCCTTTTTCTGCTCACATTACAGATGAACAAACTGACATAAAAGGGACAGATTTTGGATTTGTCCATTGTGGTCATATAGCTAATGTCTAAGCCCAGAGTTTAGGAATATGAATCTTGCTGACTCCAATCCTGCAGTCTCGCCATTGTGCAATCTAGCTGCCCTGCATCCTTAATAGATTAATAGATAGACTAATCTATTAATAGATTAGACTTTTTTTTTGAACATCATTTTAGGAAGTTTTTTCTCATGCTGCACTGAAATCTGCAAACGTATAAATTCCCTCTATTTGCCCTATTGTAGAACAAATATAATTTTAGGAATTAAAGTATTCTGAATGTTTGAGATACTGCATTTGTCTATGCTACTGAATTTTTACCATACTTTGTTGACAACTCTTTTTAATTTCTTTTTAACTGAACATAGTTTCTGCTTCTAATTGATCTATGAGTTTCTATTTTATTTTTTGACCAGGAAGCATTTTCCTTTAATTGCTTGTTTGTTCACTGCTAAAATTATGGCCTATATTGATACACTCTTGATGGAGACAAATGATTGCTATCTTCCATTTTGCATATCTTTTTCTAGAGTATTAACTTTGAGATTGGAGTGAATATAATTGTTTTAGACCATACTTTTGTTTTGCAGATGAGTGTCACAAAATGTCACATTATACATAAATGATAATCCCACAGATTTTTCTTTTAGAAATAAAACATATTGTGTCAATTAGAAAATACTAGATCTGGGGAGTTTGGCCATTGGGGAACTTTATCTGGAAACTTACAGATATTTTTAGTGGGCATAAATGATGATTTAACTCAATCATGAAAATTGATTTTTAAAACTTTTAATGATATTCTGAATCCTTTTAAATATGTAGGCTTAATTGCTGGAAAAATGTGGCTTTAAAAGTTAAAATGTATACCTACTTTTGTATTCAATATAGATATAAAGTAATTAAGGAAGATATGTAAGTGTAAATAACTTGCCAAATTTTAGAAATATTTAATCTAATTTGAAAGTGAGTGTCAGAAAAATGAGATCTTAGTTGAAATAATTATATAGAATTTCAAATATGATTAACCTTTATAGTACTGGGTTAAAATGCAGACTTCCAATTGGACAGCATACAGGATACAAACTGTACCAAAGGAATAATATAATCATACTAAACTTCTAATTACAAGATTGGATGGTTTTGAGTATATTGGATTATAATTATATGTGATAAAATGTTTGTTTTTTTTCCTATTGTATTTCACCTAATCTTTCAAAAGTATTGGAGAAATAGCATAAAATGAAGAAATATAATAGATCTGAGATGAAAGGATAATTTTTTTTCATCAAATAAAGGATAGGTTCTTGTATTTGTTTCTCTGGGAAAAATTGGTTTTCATTCCAAAGTAACAGATGGGAGTCAGGGTCTCAGAGCATCCCACAAATGTTATCTTTACTTAGTAAAATGCATAATGTTTTAAGGGATATCCATGGAAATTTCCTTTATGCTGCAGTGCTATCATTGTGAAAGGCCATATAGACCTTCCATTGTGAACTGAAGAGATGACATGGACAAGCATATAGAGTGTGATCTCTTTTCTTTTCTTTTTTTTTTTTTTAACTTAATAAGATCTCTTTTCATTAGAGGGGATATTCATATCAGTGAGTTATAGATTCTTGGGAATATTTGTGTATTGAGTACTCAAGGCATTTGCATATGTTAAGAAGCAATGTTTGAGGTGGAGAATCTGAAATTTCATAATCAAGAAATTCTAGGTTTGAATCATTCCTCACACTTTCTAGTTGGGTGATCATGAGAAAGTCATTTAACCCCTCAGAGATTTTATTCCATGTATGTAAAATGAGGAAAATGCTTCATGCACTACTTATTACCCAGTGTTGTTGTAGAAGAAAAACACTTCAAAAACCTTAAGGCATTATGCAAATGTGAATCATTATTATGATTTGTGATAATACTGCACTGAAATTACTATGGACTTTTAACCACTGTATTTCCATGGGAAAATGTGTTCATAGTTCAAATTGAGGTCTCAGACACAAATAATAACATATCTTATATTTTAAGTTTTACAAAGGTTTTTCCAAATAATAGGGCTGTGAGATAGTTAATGGAATTGCTATTATTCCAATTTCATAAGAAACAGGGTTCAGAGAGGTTAAATTATTTTCCTGTAATCACCCAGTTATGAAGTATTGGTCACAGCTTGGAAATAAATCTGATACTCCTGACTTTTTTCCAATGCTCACATTTCTTCCTAATGGGATTAGGAACTCTCCCATTACTTCACCTACCTGTCAAGCTGTATGAACAACACATGCCTTTTTCTTCAACCACTTGCAGTAATTTCTATAATTCAGAGACAAGGGTTCTAGAAAATTTAAGCAAAAGTTTTCTGTCAGCATAATATTCCCATACCCATTTCCACTCCCATGAACCCTGGACATATCCTCATCCTGACAAGTTTATAAAAATAATTCTGTTACTCTTCTTTTGATGGCCCTTGAGTTTCTTGTCCACTATTCTGACCAATATTTGTCTCATTTTTTGGCATACCAAGGAAAAGAGCAGTCTCTTGAAGAACAGTCAAGAAGTTCTTCTCAGTGTTCCTGAAGCAGGCATGCAAAACCTATTTTAAATATTAAAATATTTAAACCATCCTTTGCTGTTATAATTCAATCTTTTTAGTGATGTATGACTTTTCATGACTCCATTGGGGGTTTTCTTGGCAAAGATAGTTGAGTGGTTTGCCATTTTATTCTCCAAATTATTTTATAGATGAAGAACTATGACAAGCAAGGTTAAGTGACTTGTCCAACATCACCCAGCTAGTGAGACTGTAAAGCCAGATGAGGGTTCCTGACTCTAGACCCAGTGTTTTATCCACTGTGCCATGCAGCTTATTCATGTTAAAGATACCAACCATGAGCAATGAATGTGATTCCAAAAGCTAATGTGTTACCCACAGCCTTTACAAATAGTGGACAAATTAATTGTTTGATTACTCGTGATTCTTCAAAGATTTTGAAAATTTATGGCTCTCTATTTTTATTGTGCTAATTGCTGGCAAATATTTTTCTATGATTCTTTCAAGGTTTACATTGTGTATAATCCTGCTTAAAAGTCCATATTCTCTAACATTTGAGAATGTTTCTTGCCCACTTTATATGCAGTACGGGTCTTCTGTGCCCCTCCAACCCTTCCCCACCCTTAACACTCAAGGACTGTTCCATTCAATATTATCATTTGGGCTATGCTTGGGGAAGGCTCTTAAAACCAAATAAATGATTGCTGCTCCAATTTGAGATGTAAAAGCACCATTTGTCTTATATATAGATCATTTAATGTTTTTCAAAAGTATAGATCTTACCATGTTACTTTCCCCATTCCTCTCTCCTCCCTTCAACTCAGTAATCTCCAGTGGCTCTCCATAACCTCCAGGATCAATTATAAACTCCTGTATTTGGCATTTAAAGCCCTTCACATTCTGGCTTCTTTCTACTTTTACAATCTTCTTACACATTAATACCCTTTACACATTTTATGGTCAAGTCATAATGGCTTATTTGCTTCTCTACACTGAATTCAATATCTTCCATATTTAAGTCTTTCTTTTCAATCAAGATTTATTGTCTAATATGTGCCAGTCACTATGTCCGTACTCTCAAGGAGTCCACATTCCAAATGATAGCCAATATTTACATAGTATCTACTGTGTATCAGGCTCTATATTAAGCACTTTACAAATATCCCATTTGATCCCAGGAACAATTCTGGGAAATAGATGCTTTTATTTTTCTATTTTATTAAGGAAACTGAGGCAAATAGAGTTTAAGTGACTTGCTAAATATCTTGCATTTAAATAATATCAAATGTCAGATATATTTAAATAGCAAAGGATAATTTAGAATTCATATCTTCATGTCTCCAGGCCCTGCATTTTATTTGTAACACTTAGGTACCCTAGCATGCTAGAGAGGAATCAGAAATGGCTGGCCTGGGCACAGTCCTTAAATGGAGTTCTGGGAACTATCTGTGGAAAACTAATTGAGTATGAATGGTGAGAGAATGGAAAAAGTCAATATGATCATGATTTTAGGAAATTGGATAATGGTAAGAACAATGATTTTACAAAATAGAAATAAAGGAAATTAAGAGAGATGAGGGGCAAGTTTTGGGGAAAATATGAGTTCTACTTGGGAAATGTTGAATGGGAGATGACAAAAGAACATATAAATAGAGAAGTCTAGAAATATTAAAGTTTTAGGATCAAAATTTAGAAGAGAGATTAGGATTAGCCATCTAAACTTGAGTTATTTGCATAAATATGATAGACTCATAGACACCAAAAATATAGAACAAAGAAAAAAAAAGGGGTCAGGGTAGAGCCATGGAAAATACCTATGCTTATGGAAGTGAAAAAGGATATTGATATAGCAAAAGAAACTCTGAAAAAGTTCAGATAAAAAGAGGACCATGAAAAAAGAGTATTTTAGAAGTCATTGAAGACAAATATATAGAAGGAGGAGATGGTCAATAAAGACAAAAGTTATAGAAAGGTAAAGAAGGACGAGGGTTGAAATAAAGGCTATTGGACTTGAAAGAATTGGAAATCATTTTAAAATAGATTGAGAAAAGAGTGGGTGATAAATTTAGGCTGTGACTAGAAAACTCTCTTTAGGAATTTGACACAGAAGGGAAACTAGATAAAGGACAAAAACTTAAGGGAAAAGAAGGGTAAAGTAAAGGGTTTTTTTTTTTTAGGGATATGGGAAATCTGAGCCTGTTTTTAAGTAGTCAGGATAGGTAGACACTGAAGAACAGAGAGATGGAATGATCTGTAGGGCAAAATCCTGGAGTAGATGAGAGGGAATGAATTTGAGAGTATGATAAATATGTTAGCCTTGGTGAGATAAAGTGTCTCTTCTTTGAGTCTAGAACAAAAGAGGAACGTATGGAGAAAGATGAATACATGTTTTGAGTTGTCAAAAAAGAAACAAGACTGACCACATGCATAGCCTCCCTTTTCCAAATAAAAGTGAAAATGAGCATTTACAGAGAGAAAAAGAAGTGGGCATGAACCTGAAACAAAAGAATGGAAATAGATGCTTTCGAAAAAAAAGCTGTTGAAATATATAAACTTCTGTTACTGAATTAGGAACATGTGAAGTTTAGGAACATCTTGGGAACATTTGAAGCAGGTAGTAAGGATGATCCATAGTTAAGAACTGGCAAGGCATGAGTGATAGAAAGGGCAGGAGGACAATAGAGTGAAGGATTGGGGACAATGCCTTATTAAATAAGTTATCTATTGGTCAAAACTGTAAAGGAAGGAGTAAGGGACTAGAGCATTGACTAATGATGAGGGCTCCACTGTGTTATACAATAGTTTTTGTATTGAAGGAGAGCTGAGAAAGTGCTGATTTCAGAGGTGGCAAGGAGCACAAGGAGAATGCCCTTGCCCTGTTGGGTCTCAGGCTGTAGTGTAACAATGGCTATGTCAGTCCTGGGTTAGTGAAACTGAGAGAGAGAGAGGAGTTAATTATATCTGTAAAACCAAAATTTAAAAGTCCTACTGATGACTTTCCAAAATAACAGATGAAGAGGAATTCATCTATCTGCGTATTAGTGTGAACCGAAATGATTCACTTGTTTACTTGTTAATAGCATTCCATTAATAGTATTTTTGGTTAGATGTTTCAAAGAATAGCTTTTACTTAACAAGGCAGAATCCAGACAAAGCAATAATCTGTCTTTACTCAACCCAGACATAATATGTTCATTTTGATTTAATTTAATTTTCTTCTGCTCATGGCACTGAAAATTTCAAATGGTTCATTTGGTGCTTAATTATCAGCTAAGAATGTCACCCTATCTAGAGAGAAGTCCTGCTGTGTCAAGTGTTAACTCATCTATCTGGGTATATTTCTGCTCTTTTCACTTTTGTTGGGCTGAGACATAGGAGAGAGAATGTTTCCATTTTTGTCTATTACTTAAGAATAACTATCACCTTTCAAAAAGGGCTTCAGGCTCAAGAATCTTTTTCAAAAACCTTTTATCCTGTGTAAGATTTAAAAACCCAAAGCCTTAATTTTTTCTTTACTTTTAACTTAAAAGTTCTTGCTTGTGGTCTTATAGAGCTAAGGTAGAGTATTGACCTACAGTGGAGAAATGGAAGACAAAACATATGTCATCAGATAAATATGCACTTTGAACTGATTGAAGGCAGTTTCTCATGCTTGTTACTTTTTTCTTTTCTGCATGCTACCTTGGCTTTTTAACCATTTTCCTTTGCCTCTAAGAACAACCTACCTTATTATTTCTCACTCCTCACTTGCTAACCTCTTTTGCCTTTTACTCTTATTTATTTAATTTGTTGATTGATTGGTTTATTTCTCTTCCTCTTAACTTTCTCTTGTCTATGCCTTCTTTTCCCTTTTCCCTCCATAGGAAACCATATACCTGAATTTTCAAAGACAATTATGATCATATGAACACAATATCTTTTATACATGTATACATATGTATAACATATCCATGAAGTATATATGTATTCATATACACATATGCATACACACATGTGTGTACATATAACAACTTTTATTGAAGTTTTATGAAAGCTCTATTCTTTATTACCTAACTTTATAAACTATGATACTTGACCCCATGTGGAGTCATAATAAAAGAATTATGACTTTTTTTTAGTAAATATTTTATTTGTATACCTATTTTACATCCCTATATACCCAGGGTCTTGTAAAAATTTCTTGGATGAAAAGAGGCCATTAATGGAAAAAGTTTAAGAAGCCCTGCCAGCTGGTTTATTTGGATTTTTGGTTCAGAAAATATGGTTTTTCCCATATCTTTCTTTCTTTTTTGGTTATAAAGGATTTTTTTCTTTTATCTCTCAAGAATTTATATATTTACATAAGTAAATATATATTACATATCTATATAATATAATATAATAAATATAAACATAATAAAATAAATATAAATATAATAAAATATATATCCTTATTTAAACAGAAAAACTATGTTATTACTCAGGTAAAGGCTTATAAATATATATATGCCACTACTATCTTTTAATTTCTCCATTATTTGGCATAAAAATAAAAACAATACTAACATAAGCACATTGAAACTAGATTCTATAATATGGTTGTAAATAAACAGCATGCATCCTAGAGAATACTGTTAGCAGAACTATAAGCTCATATATAATTTCCTGTTTTGTTATTTCCTTAGGTTCAATTGTGTGTTTTAGAAAAGTAATCACTCTTAAACAGATTTACTTTTATTATGCATCATCATTAACTATATCAATATGATGAATCTGGCCCCTATTAGGAAACAACTTAATAGTTTATCTTTTCCTTCAATTGCATTGATAGTATGGTAGTTTCTATGTAAACAGTTGCTGATTATGGAATGTTTTTCAATTATCTGAAATAGCAGGAGACATTCACATTTTTCAAAGAAATTACTTGGAAGATTTATTTTGATGAAAGAATAAATAAATGACAATCCCATCCCACTCTGGTGATGTTATAACAGGGAAATTTATATTAAGATAATATGGCATATGGCATAGTGGAGAGAGAATTAGTTTTGTTGATCTGAAAGCTCTGGGTTCTGATTTTGCCTCTGACAAATCTTGGTTGTATAATCATTTAATCTCTAACTGCCAGAAGAGAATTCTCTAAGATTCTAGGTTATAAATGAGTTATTAATCTGTATGGGTGGAGGAAACTTCCTTGCCTTTACCCTTGAAATTATACCTTTGAAATACCATCTTCCACCCCAAAATAAATCAAAGATGAGATAATTGGAGTGCCCATGTAGAATGAAGTATTTTTTAAGAGATAAAATATATGGAAGGAGATATAGGATATCTTGAGGAGAATTTTTGAAAAGATAGTAATATTGTTATAGATTTTGTAGGATATCATTTCTTTTTTTTCAGTTTTTGGTTTTTACTTTTTTTTTTTTTTTAATAGCATTTTTTGTTGTTGTTGAGATAATTAGGGTTAAATGATTTGCCCAGGGTCACACAGCTAGAAGTGTTAAGCGTCTGAGATCACATTTGAACTCAGGTCCCTGTAATGTGCTGGTTAGCTTTCTGGAAGTCTTGGGACCAGCCTTGGTCTCAGCAGAATAATCACCCTGAGAATAATCAGGGATAAAGTCCAAAGTCTTTATTATCTCCTTCACAGTCTGTCTCCTTCGCCTGAGGCCCAACTAGCTTTCTAGAGATCCTCCTGAATGAGTCTTTGTTTCAGTGGAGGAATACAGGAGGCAGGAGAGCCACCAGAGGCTGGTCAAGTCTTCTCTCTCAAAGTGCAGGAGACAGGAGAGCAACCAGGAGGGTCTTTATCTTTGAACCTGTTTCCCCTCCCAGATCTCTTAGCTCTTATATACTCTATTACAATTATATCATTACAGTATACTGAGTATAAACAATCATTATATCACTAGGGAACTATTATTTGTTGTAAGATTAAATCAATCATACTGAACTAGAGAACTATTAATCACCATGCTAAACTAGATAACCATCAATTATTAATTCCACAGAGTTAACATCTTGTAAAAATCCTTGTTTCAAGAAAATTTCAACAGAATTCTGGCCCATTACAGGTCCCCCTGACTTCAGGGCTGGTTCCCTATCCACTACAACACCTAGCTGTCCCTCAATAATATTTTATTTTTCCAAATACATGTGAAGATAGTCTTCAATATTCACCTTGTATTCCAAATTTTTCTCCCTCTCTTTTCATCTCTCCCCTCTCTAAGATAGCAACTAATCTGATATAAGTTAAACATGCAATTCTTCTAAACACATTTCATCATGTTGTGCAAAAGAAAAATCAGACCAAAAGGGAAAAAATGAGAAAAGAAAAAAAACCAAGCAAATGAAACATTTGCAATAAAAAAAGGTGAAAATGTTATGCTTTGATCTACATTCAGTCTTCATAGTTGGATATGAATGACACTTTCCATCACAAATCTCCGGGAATTGCCTTGAATCATCTCATTGTTGAAAAGATCCAAGGCCATCACAGTTGATTGTCACAAAATCTTGTTATTGTATACAATGTTCTCTTGGTTCTGCTGTCTTCCCTTAATGAGAAATACAATTACTTAGGATCTAAAATTCTGCTTCCAGCAACTTAATTTATGGGAGAGATTCCATTTTATATTATTGTTTCATTTTCTACAAGTCAAATAACTTTTTCTAATGTACTGTGTTGATAGATTCATATGAAAACTATTGTGTAAAGAAAAGGAGCAAATTTGGAGTCAAGTCATGGGTTCTAGTAATCACTTTTGTTTGGAAAGTTTCTTAACATAATTTTATTTATAATATTATTATAATGATATAATTATAATATTAATGAATAATTTAAGCTTATACCTGCCTAAACCTGCCTAAACAACAGGCATATAGACCTGTAATCTGATTGAGAATTTTAAAATCTTTAAATTTGTTTTGCCCTTGTGACTGCTGTTATGAAATATAAAATGGCATATAATTATGCCTGTTGTCATATGGAGGAAACTCTTCAACAGTGAGCTAGAGAATTAGCATCCCAGCCTTGTCCTAGAAAAGGTCAAAAATTAATTTCTTCCCTTTTGGCTTCCAATGCCATCTTGTACCCCTATGCCCTGAACAGAGACAAAAGCAGGCTTAACCATAAATGTTTTTTTTTCTATTCAATATAATATTATATTTTTCCAATTTTATGTGAAGATGGTTTTAAATATTCCTTTTTGTAAGATTTTGAGTTCCAGTTTTTTTTTTCTATTTTCCTTTTTTCCCTCCCTTTTCCCAATACAACAAGCAATGTGATATGGGTTATACTTATACATATTTCCATATCAGTCATCTTGAACCATTTTAATAAAATAAAGACAATTGTAATGATTACTGATAGAATCCTACCGAGGAACCACAGGAAGGAACACTTGATCCTTCTTGGCTGTTTACACACACATACACACATATGTATATACACAAATATGTATATGTGTATATACATACATGTCCTTTTGCTTGTGTTGTTATTCTCTTACTTTAGGAACAAATTATACTATATTTACTTACTTGAGTAGAGGAGTTAAAAACTCAAAATTCCTGAATCCATGTAGACAAGAGTAATTCTTACTCTGTAGACGACATGCTAACATTCAAAATGAGGATAATACATATTGTCTAACTCATAGGGTTGAAAGAAAAATATTTTTCAAGTGGTCAGGCATTATATAAATGAGTTATCTCATGTTCATTTCGTATAAATTTTATATATCATTTTATCATTGTAGCATTTATCTCTTTTATTCATTTAAGTGTATGCACACATATCCAATACCCAATAATGTTCAATGGAACATCTATTATATGCAATTTTATGTAGTATACAGTTAATGATATTATATGACCAATGATTTATAGATGACTTTCCCCCCAAAGCCTTGAGGATTTTTCTCGAGGCATTTTTATTTGGCCAGAGAAATCTGTATTTTTTCCTGATTGTGTTGAGCAGCTCTAACTGAACCCAAAACCGCTAGTGATGGGTAAGGTATAAACATCTACCCAGTGTTTGGCACTTACTAAGCATTTTATATATACTTGCTGACTTGCTTATATGAAATTTAATTAGAGTTATTTATTTATTATTTATTTGTTTATTTGTTTTTGCTGAGGCAATTGGGGTTATGTGACTTGCCCAGGGTCACACAGCTAGGAAGTGTTAAATGTCTGAGACCAGATTTGAACTCAGGTCCTCCTGACTTCAGGGCTGGTGCTCTATCCACTGCACCACCTAGCTGCCCTTTAAATAGAGTTAATTTATATAGATCGTATTTTATATGCACTTCCCAATTTTGATGGTATGTTCTTTTCTTTTTACTTTATAATAATTTTCAGATAGAAAGATCTGTAGCATAGTAGAAAGATCATTGGGCTTGGAGTCATGAAACTTGGCTTTAAGTTCTAGTTCTCCTTTGCTTATCATTTATGTGACACTAAGCACATTATTTCAGTCATTTTTTTGAGCTTCAGTTTTCTTGTTTGTAAAATGGGTATAATAATGTATATACAACTACTTTTGCAGAATGGCTGTAAGCAAAGGGTTTTGAAAGCTTAAACTATGATATTTTAGTGAACTATAATTTTTATTATATCTTTTGGATTATGCAACTTTCATTCTGTTCAGTTCAATTTCAAAAACAGAGAAGGAAAAATTCAACAAAATAAATACAGCTGCAAAAGTGTTCCTAGAATCTAAAATCTCTCTTATGTAGTACAGTTATTAATGTTAAGGCCTTGGTATATTAAGCAAAGCCTAGCAAGAAAATGTTCAGTAAAAAGCAAATATTTTAGTGTCCTAAAATGTTTACTGGAGTCCTCATAGCTGGTGCTATAAATCAATAATATATTTATTACGAAGAAAACTATATAACCTCACTCAAGAGAATATCTGAAACAAAGATAAAACCTTCTCTTCTACAGCAGAACTAAAATAAGGCTTTTATCATCTAAGCCTCTTCAAAACAATTTCCCAAAATACTTTCTATTGAGTTCCGGATGTGAAGCCTCCAAATGCGAAGCCAATCAGATGTAATTTAAGATTCCTTGATAAAGTTAGCAACCTTGATTGTGTCTTCCATAATGAACAACAAACTCTGTAACAACATATT
Organism: Sminthopsis crassicaudata; assembly: GCF_048593235.1. Lineage (NCBI taxonomy): Eukaryota > Metazoa > Chordata > Mammalia > Dasyuromorphia > Dasyuridae > Sminthopsis > Sminthopsis crassicaudata. The sequence goes on from NC_133619.1 coordinate 149,249,092, forward strand.
TGAATTAGTATTGGAGCATACCCATTATCTCAAGTCAATTTTTCTTGTTTCTTTTCTGACTTCCTATCTTTATAATCCTTTTATTTGTCTAAGATACTAAGAGGTTTTGTTTTACCAATGGTCACATATTCTAGGAAAGTATTTAAATGAAATGAGTTCTTCCTAATTCTAAGGTTAACCCTGCTAAATCATCCATGATGCTTCTGATGACAAATGCTAGAACTTGAAAATGCCCTAGTCTGAACATAGTAGTTTTTGAGAAGAAATACAATTTCACTTCACATAGTGCATCTCCTGGACATAGTGATCTCAGGTTCAAGGTAGTTACTCTGTAGGACAATAAACATTGGCAACCCATAGCTTATGTGTTTTACTTTATGACATGTCTGTGCTTTTACTAATCAGATCAAGGATGTGATTAGCTCAAAGTAGATAATAAAGTAGAATAGGAGTAAAGTAGACTTAAATATTTCTTCAATAACTTGGGGAATATTCTCCTACAAACACAAGCACTTATCAATAAGAGCAGACATGTAGGGAATAGATTTGGTGAGAGCACACATTTAGGGAATATGTATTCTCAGGGGACATGTGTGGAAAGGTGGAAAGGTCACACACTGTAGGACAGCAAATGTCTTCTGGTGATGGTCACATACTGCTACCACCAAGCTCTTCCCTGATTATTTTATATGGTGTGCAGTATCCACCAGATAAGTAATTTCTGCTAGATGCATACATGTGACATACCATTTTTTCCAAATTTTATACTAATAATATCACATGGCCACTATCTGATAATATTCTACTTATTCTCTTGTTGCTTCTGGGCAGTTTCAAGCAGAGCTTCATTGTACATTTTAGGTTATAAAGTTTCTCCTTAACTTTATCTGCTCTCTGTAACTGGAGACCTGGATCTCTTGGTTTAAATCTATTTTTCCCCTAAAATTGTGAGTGAGTTAGTGAGTGTGTGTGTGTGTGTGTGTGTGTGTGTGTGTGTGTGTGTGTGTGTGTATGTGAAAGAGAGAGACAGAGACAGAGACAGAGAAAGATAGAGTCAGAGATAGAAAGAGGGAGATAGAGAGACAGAGAGAAAAAGAGACAGAGATAGAGAAAGAGGGAAATAGAGACACAGAGAAAGAGAGAAAAGAAGAAAGAAGGAGAAGACAGAGACATAGACAGAAAGAGAGACACACAGAGACAGAAAAAAAGAAATAGAGAAAGGGAGAGAGAAAGACAGAGAAACAGAGACAGAGAAACTGAGAAAAAGGCAGAGATAGAGATAGAGAAAGAGGGAGAGAAACAGACACAGAGAGAGAGAGAGAGAGAGAGAAAAGGAGAAAGAGGGAAAGACAACAGAGATACACAGAGACAGAGAAAAAGAGAAACAGACAAAGAGGGAGAGAGAGACAGAGAGAGAGAGAAAAGGAGAAAGAGGGAGAAATATAGAGATTCAGAGACAGAGACAGAGACAGAAATAGAAACAGAGAAAGAGAGGAGAGACAGAAAGACAGAGAAACAGAGAAACAGAGAAAAAGATAGAGATAGAGACAGAGGGAGAGAAACAGAGACACAGACAGAGAGAAAGAGAAAAGGAGAAAGACAGAGACAAAGATACACAGACAGAGAAAAAGAGAAACAGACCAAGAGGGAGAGAGAAAGAGGGAAAGAGAGACAGAAAGAGAAAAAGAGACAGAGACACACACACACACAGAATTGTATTGTGAAATGCAACAAAATATAACTCTTTGGTTATAGCTTCTCCAGCTGCATTTTACCACCTTGTCTCCATTTTAAAATCTGTAATAGGGATGGAGTTGAATAAAAAGTCAGCATGTGAGAAAAAAAAAGCATTTGAATTTGGAGAAAGATGTAATTTTGCAAGATCTGACCTTAACTTTCCATATTATATTAAATATTTTAACAACAAACAATGGCATTCAAATAGTAAAGAATGTTTGGTCATGGTTTTACTTAAGGTATCATTATTTAAATGCCAAAGAATCTTTAGATCATATTGAAATGGCTCAAATTTCCATTTCACTCGGGAAAGGAACAAACATGCAAACTCTCAGCAGCTTTGAATCTTGTTTCTGCCATTGAGTATCTGTGTAACCTTTGGCAAGTCACTTTGTCCCTGTTTCCTAATTTTTAAAAATAGAGAGAATATTTCAATTCCTGTCTCACAGTGTTGTGAGAAACTATGTTGTAAACTATTAAAGCAATATATAAATGAGTTAATATTATATTATTTTTATAGTTTATATTATAAAATGTTAGCTATTTCCATAACCTGGATTTTTATAAATTCAGTAATGTTTATTTTGAAAACGACCCTGTTTATGTTTGTCAAAGCTTTGTTTAATAATCTGTCACTGTGATGTGTCACGTTGGCAAGTTCTGACTTATCATTTTGCAGTAAAAAACAGAAGGAAATCTGTTCAAATAGATTTATTATTTAGTTGTGAGATATATTGTAAGAACTTGGGCTTATAAGATGAAGTGGTCACTTACTCTGAGCATATATGTTCGCCTTGTGTCTTATAGAAAATAACAAACATTCTTCTGTTTATCACAAAGAAGGGAAAAAGACCCTTAGAGACACTAGTAATAATGAAGTATTTTTCTTTACATAGGTGCCATTTTGGCTTTTCTAATGAAATTGAAACTCCTCTGAGGGTGCTTTAATACCACCTATTGTATTCCAACTGTACAAATTGTACAACCATTATAATCTAACATTATTAAGAATCACTTTATCATTTATGATATCACTTTCATTTTGTTGGGTCTCAGAAATATTCCCAGTTGCTTCTTCTCAATCCTATTCCATTTGAAGGTTATTTTTAGATTCAATGTTTTCAGAATTTGCACAAAAAAATTTCTTAAAAGCTCATGTGGAGTTACTATCAAAACTATAAATTTGATTTTCCACTATTTGAAATCCAGTCCCCTACCCATCATGAAAGATTCCTCCATCTTAAAATTTCTCTTTCTCCCTCTCTCTTCCTCCCTCTCTCAGATTTAAGTGATTACATTTAAAATTAATCTGTAATATAGATAAATGAATAAGAAAAAATGAAAAATAACAGGATAAATAGGGAAATCACTATATATGAGAGCAACCTCTTAAGATTTTCTTGCTATGATCTTCCTAAGCCTAATGTTTCAGGTTTTTTTTTTTTCCCCAGTTTGAAAAAAATGTTACAAAGGCATTAATAAACATAATTAGATTTTTCAGTTGAAAAAAAGAAATGAGTAGACACAACCAGTTATTTTTATTTTTTAAAAACAAGTTTACTATATCAGCCAAAGATCTGAACAAATAAAAAATATATATATATAGGATAAAGAAGGGAAAAAGTTCAGTTGGAAAAAAATAATCTTGGAATCATACTTCTCACATAAGGATTTAATTTGAAAGGTATATAGATTATTAATAGAAATGTATCATAAAAAGCCATTCTTCAGTAAGTAGTCAAAGGTTATGATGAATATTTCTCAAAAGAATTACAAACTATTATCATGCAAATAAAGGAATACTATGAATTACTAATAATCAGAAATTTGTAAATCAAAACAACTCCAAGATTTCACCTTATTCCTGACAAATTGGCAAAGATGGCAAAAACTGAGAATTCTCGGTGTTGGAAGGATTAGGTAAAGATAAGTACTTTTGGGTAGAAATGTGACAGTACAACTAATTAGGAATACAATTCAGAATTAAACAAATGAAATGCTAACATATTATATCCTTTGACTCAAAGATTCATATGCCCCAAGGAGGTCATTTATTTAAAAAAATATTTATAGCAGCATTTTTTGTAGTAGTAAAGAATTGGAAACAATGTAAGTGTCCATCAGTTTTGGAATGGCTTAAACAAATTGGGTACATAAATTTAATGGAGTGTTTTTTGCTTTAAGAATAAATGAATATGTTGAATATAGAGAAGCAAGAAAAGGAGGATAATAATAATATTAATCACAGTAATGATATCTGCTGATTATTATATGTATGCTCCCCCACATACCTTGAAATAGACTTTGCCCTGCCTCCTTTTCCAACTGTTGAAGTTGAAGTCTAAACCAGATTCCTCCTACTCCTTAGTCTTTCCTGAACTCCAGAATGAAGATATTACTTTGTCCCTTAAGCTTTTCATGACATTTTCTCTAGACTTCTTCCTTGTTCTTATCACATCTTTCTTTATATCCAAAATAGCTATCTCATTTTCTTTTTCTTCAGCCTCCCCCATTTGATTATAAACTTTTTTTTATACAAAGGAAATATCATGTATGTACACACACACACACACACACACACACACACACACACACATATATATGTATGTATATATATGAACATTAATTGGTTTTGAGTTGAATTGCTTTGCAAAGTTTCCAAAGAGCTATATCATAATATATGACATAATATATGAGGTAATATGCCTCATTTGATCGTCACAACAACCTTTTGAATTAAATGGGGTACATCTACAGGAGTGAAAACACTGACTGCCTTAAAATGAGGGAAGAGAGTGAAAAATCATTTTAAAAATAATCACAAAACTCACAAAAAATATCTCAAATATTTAAAAATATCACAAAAACAATCTTGGGTCATTCATTTGGGACAAATAGGATTTATGTGCCTCAGTAATCCCTCAGTAGCCACTCTTTTAGGGGATAGTTTATATCCACAATGATGACCTGGGATCAAGCATTGTTAAACATAGTCTATAGTCTACTCCTACTATGCCTGATCTTGATACATAGACCATGTTAGACTCGGCAGTATCCATATCATACAGGACCTAGAGCACCTTGTAGATTCTGGGAGTGACATTACCTAAAATGACAAATTTTGGGCACAAAAGTCAAAAGAATTTTGGACTTTGCAGGCTAAGAGGGATCTTGAAGATCATCTAATCTAGTTGCCTATTTGACAAAGAATATTACAATTCAAATACAATAAGAAATGTTTTGTTCAAGGCCATGTAAGTAGTAAAAGGGTAAATCTTAGACTAGGACACAGGTCTTTTAGTTTTCTTTCTTCTGTATCATTTCCAGTGCTCCATAAGAAGGCTTCTATATGACTTTGGAAAGAACAGCAGATTAGTTTATGCCGGTGATAGCCTACTCAACCTTAGAACTTTTAACTGGCTCTGCTCTCTGTAAATCTTTGCTACTCAACTTGAATTGACAAAGCTAAATAACCCCAGTATTCTAAAAGGAGCCATTGGTAGAGAGTTTATTTTGCACTTAAGGAATATTACAAGATAAAGCATTTTCATAAGATTCCTGAGCTTAAACTTGTTCACTGGTTGCCATTTGAGACATATAGTATGTATTACTTTATTTACAGCTGGTAAAATTGTATAGATGTTCAACTTTGAATCTTAGGATTTTCATTATGGCTATGTGAATGCAAAATTTCATTTCATGAAGTAAAAAAAAATTGTTAAATCAGGTTTTGAATTTTTTGTAAGGTTCATTTTCCATTTAGAGTTGAAAGACATTTGTTTATATTAATACATAATTTGGACAAAGCCTATTTCTAGAACTCATTGCAATATAGATTGAATGAAAATCAAGAATTATAATATTTTGTATGATTTTACCTATATCTATCATGTAAAATATATGAACATAGGAATACCTGGACAATAAAATTGCATATAACCCTTTATTTGCAACCTTACAGTGCAGCAGTGATTATAAAAAGCATCAGTATGAAATGAAATCCAAATGAATGGGAAAAAAAAAAGTTGCCTTCTCTTGCACAGCAAGCACATTTTAAAAATAATTTTATACAATGCATTTTTGTTCCTTATCTTATTACTATAATATGTGAAGAATTATTTTCTCTGCTTTTTCTAATGGTTTGAATTGAAAATTCATATACACTATGCCTTGTGCCTCCATTTTTAAAAACAAAATTAAATTCATTTCTACTTCTTACTTCAGTTTTTTTTTTACTCTACCTTCCTCTTTCCCCCCAATTCTCTAGATTGTGTACTCCTTTTAGATATAATAGTGGATAGTAAATTTAATGTGGGGCTAAGGAGATATGAATTTAAATATGAATTCAGATACTTACCAGTACTTAAAAATTTTTAGTTAACAGAAATCTACTTTCTCTGTTGCCCCTTACCTCAATGGGAAAAAAATCCTTATAACAAATAGACATAGTTAATTAAGATCTCATTTTATTTATAATACATAGAAATACATCTCATTATACTCATATATCATATAATAAGGTATGTTTCATGTGTGTTTATATATATGATATATACATATCTGTTTATAAAATCTACACCTAAATCTATTTGAAGGTGAATAGTTTATTTTATTATGTGTCCTTTAGAATCATAGCTGGCAATTTTATTAGTCATAATTTTGATGGCTTTCAAAATTGTTTGTCTTTGCATTGTTATCATTTTATTTTTCTAATACTTTTCTCATTTCATTTATCATCACTTTACAAAACTCTTCAAAATTGTGGGTTTTTATAATATTAGTGTCATAATTTAAATTTCTCTAGTTCAGCTTACTTTACTCTATATCAGTACATATAGCTCAATATCATTATCTCTAAAATATAGATATAATAACACTTTAAAGTTCTTTGCAAGACATAAAGGTGTACACAAATGCTATTATTGGTGCAGTTTTGGAATAGCAAAATATTTTCCATAGTTCATGAAACATTTTCCTACCATCTACAGATCCCTGAGCTAGGTTCTGGGAGAAACACAGCATAGATCAAATATGGCACTTTTCCTCATGAAAATGACATTTATTGTGAAAATAAGAAATATATCCAGATAATTATAAAACATTATCAGTGGATCAGATCCCTCCAATGCTGCACATTTACATAGAAGCCCATTTGTGTTGCATTTGTATTATTTTATCAAACATTTCTCAAATGCATTTTAATCTGGTCCCAAACACATTTTTTGTGTTTTCACATCTCTGAATTAAAGGGAAAGATCAATTGTGGTCAAAGGAGGAGATTGGGAAATGGTACTGGTGACCGTGACATTTGAATTTAGCTTTGTTGTGATGGAATACTACTGTTCTTTGAGAAATGGTAAGTTCAATGATTTTAGAAAAAACATAGAAAGACTTGCACAAAATAATTAAGAGCAAAAATGAGCAGAACTGAGAACACCGAATACAGTAACAATAATTTTGTTTTAATAATGACATTGAGTGTCATTTTAATTTTAAATATCTAAATTAACTATAAAGGACATATAAAGAAGTTGCTATCTGAATCCAGAGAAAAAACTGATAAATAGAAATTCAGATAGAATAATTATATACATACATACATATATACTTATACATATACACATACATACAAACACATATAGATAACTCTTTGTGTCTAATTATAGCCATTTATAGGGTGAGGGAGGAAAGAAAAAAAGAAAGTTACATGATAACTCCATCACATATTTAAAAGGAATAGCAAGTTCTACACAATAGATTTGCAGTTTCATGTGCAGTAATATTTTATTATACTATTTTATGGAAATGCCAGTTTTATTTCATAAAATAAAAATAAAATAAAAAAGAATCTAGCTTTATAGAATGGGAAGAAGTTTGAGGCAAAGAAGCCAAATTTTAGGGACAGAGAGGACATAGTGAAAAAAAAGAAATATAAACAGAAGAGAACCAAATGTGTCCAAAGACATTTAACAAGTAGTACATTTTAATTGGAGAGTACTGCATAAGAAGAAAAATAAGGGAAGAAATCATGGTGGTGTCAGTTTGGGAGATGCCTTCAATTACATGAAAGGGGTTATAATTTTCCTTGGTAAGTAGATGGGAGCCATTGAATTTATATATATTTTGGCAATGGAATAATGGGGTCAACTATGCATAAAAATAGGAATATGACAGACATATGGAAGTTGGATTATAGAGAAAAACAAATCAAATCAGAAAAGCTTCATAAGAGTTAATTGCAGTTGTCCAGGTTAGAATGAGAGGATAAATGAAGGAGGGACTTGCTTTCAGTATTGTTTTATAGTTGGACTTGGGAACAGATTGAATATATATGGTAAGAGAGGTGTAAGGGTGAAATATAGCATAGAAGTTACAAATATTAGAGGTAAGTTTATGGAACAATCAGTTATAAATAATAGGTCAATAGATGGAGCAGGTTTCATCAAAAAACTGTAAACACAATTTTGACTATGTTGAGTTTGAGATGCTAGTGAAGATATCCTGTGGGGAACTGAAGATGAAAGACTGGAGCTCATAAGATAGTTCAGGGCTAGAAATACAAAATTGTCCACAGACTTCATAAAGGGAGTAAATGAATATATGAGAATGTTAGTGTCAAGAGAAAAAAGTACAAAGAAAAAGAGGATAAAGACAGAATATGGAGAAACAAAAAGTGAATTTGGATGAGTCATACATAAGGGCTCTCTCTGTGAATTTTGAAATTTTAAATTGAGGACATCTGATCACTTTTTCCTATTTCATTTCCTTGATTTGCCATCCAAGCCCCCTATAGGTAAGTGAGTTATTGATATCACAGTTTGCAGTAGGGAAGAGAAAAGGAGAAAATGCACATATAAGATGTATCTCAGAGTGAAATTTATTAAAGGATATTCGGCTCAGCAGACCATAGCCTCAGAAAGCCTGGGAAGGGAAAGATGCTGTGTAGTATAGTGATGCATAAATTCTCAAGTTAGATTTCTAGCTTTCCCCTCTTTTTTTTTAAGAAAAATCCCATTTTTGATAACTATTAGGGATTCTCCCTTGCTTTTCAGAGTTCTATGAAAGGGATTAGCATTGAAGCAAAGTTAATTTAAGTGACCTTTGAGGTCCCTTCTAGATCCAAATTGGTAATCCAGTGACCTCCACTTCTAGTTCAATAGTTTGGCATTTCTGAATATTATAATTATTTGAAAAGAAGAAAGGAGGGAGAAAGGAAAGTTTGAAGAGCATTTGTCACATCCCAGGGTTGACATTGCCTGTTCTCATAGAAGAAGCAGTAATTTCTTCCTTCCACTGGCTGAACTCAGCCCACAGAATCAAGGTATATTTGTTACTTTTGTTTTTATTATAGCTTTTTAATTTTTCAAAACACATGCAAAGATAGTTTTATCATTCAGTTTTCCCTTTCTTCCCCCCAATAGACAGCAAGTACTCCAATATAGATTAAACATGTGCAATTCTTCTAAATATGCTTCCATATTTATCATACTGAGCAAGAAAAATCAGATCAAAAGAGGAAAAAAACATGAGAAAGAAAAAAAAACTCCAAGCAAACAAAACAACAACAATAAAAAGGTAAAAGTACTTTTCTGTGATCCACATTCAATTTCTATAGTGTTTTCTTTGGATGTGGATTGCACCTTCCATCATAAGTCTATTGGACTTGCTTTGAATAACCTTTTATTTGAAAAGAACCAAGTCCTTCATCACAGTTGATTGTCACATAATCTTCTTGTTATATATAATGTTGTTTTGGTTCTACTCACACTTCACTTATCAGTTCACGTAAATCTTTCTAGTCTTTTCTGAAATTAGTCTGCTCATTTCTTATAGAATATATTAAGAATTTTGCTTCATCACTTACATTTACTAACAAAATATGAGAGACTGTATAAGGTGGATATTTGGCAACTAATACAATTCATTAATTGTATAGGATTATATAAACTGTGAATACAAAGAAATCAGATTTTAAGTTATTTTAATCACAAAAGTTAAATTTCAATTTTGCTTTTTTTAAGTTTTAACCAGCTGAACATGAACTCTATGCCTAACTGTAACTTGTCAGAGTTATACAATTTTCTACTTCACTGATAAAAATCTGTTACTCAAGAGAAGTGGTGTATTTAATATTTTAAAGTGGTTATCAGACAACCATTTAACCTACCTAGCAAATATAAAGACTAGGAAATTTTATTAAAATAAAAAGAAAACTTAAAGTTTATTTGACATATTTAATGCTAAAAAACAATTATTATAGTACATGATAATTAGGCATAAATTATAGTAAGTTTATGTAAATTTGCATAGTCAATGTTGCTTTTATATAGCCAACTATTTTTAAAATCTTTTTTTGTAAAGTAAATACAATCAGAATCACTGTGAACACTTTTTCCTGATTCAATGTACTATCATTGTCATTATAGATATACAAATTCTGATATTCATATTAAAAGTCAAAATTTGGATCTTATTTTACTCATTTTTATTTCATTGTATGATATGGTGTAAACTATTGACCTTTTCCATTTCTACTACAATCCTACTACAATCTCTACTGATGATCAGTTGGTAAAAAATAAACTGCTAAACATTTATAAGTCCTTGCTATGTGGTGGCAGGTTGTTTACTTCTTAGAACTAATAGTAAAAGAGTGGAAATAGGGAGCATTTGGTTCAAAGTCCTTAATGAAAAAAGCTGGCTTCTAAATTAAAATATAGTGCTCATCCACACCAGTTTTCTGCATGGTGAAGGAGAAAGCAGACTCCTTCAAATACTTGATAGCATTTGCTTTTGTTAACAGCTCTCCAGTAGATAGCATGTGAGCTCAATCTAGTGTTTCACTGTATTTCCATGTTATGAAATGTCCATTCAGTCTATCTGTGGAAGACCTAAAATAAAAGAAGGGTCAAAAAAGTATATTTTTAAAAATCTATGCTCCTCCAAGCCAGACCTGTCCATTGCTTAGCAGTTTAGTATTGATGAGTAAAGAGATGAGGCTATCAGACACATCTCCAGGTTGATTTTATAGTCCCTCACTGCACTTTTAAAAGGATGCAAAAAATGGTAGAAACCATTTTGTTTTTTCCTACTCAGAGAGAAGTTAGATATAAAATTCAATTTTATATAATATCTACCCTATTGATGATAGAACAGTTTTGGAGGAGCATTTAAACCTTCCACATTCTGGATTTTATCAATTCTTTCAGTCTTATTTTGCACTGGATTCTACCAACCTTTTCTGTCTTATTTTGCATTTTAATTAAAGTGGCCTTCTAGTTGTTCTTTGTATATGATAATCCATCTGTTGTGGATCTGAAATAAACTTTTTCCTCAACTTTGCCTTGTAGAATTTTTAGCTTCCTCCAAAGAACACATAGTTGGCCAACTCCCAAATCAGGATTTTTGAGATCCCTTAATTGTTATAATTCTTCTCAAAATTTTGTATTGTGTACATCTATATCTACACAGACAAACAGACACCAAAGTGTGGTTCAAAAAATAAATAAGAACAAAGACTTACCCCTTTATATCATAATCATAAAACATAACATAACAATTAAATATAATTGATAGATGAAAGGTGTAAATACATTTTATTTCACAGATAGGAAATTTATGATATGCTCAGTCAGATAGTTGACTCATCTGAATTTAGACCAGAGTATGGTTTAAGAAAGAATAAGATATGAAAATATGTTTAAAATTATTGTACAGTATAACCTATATCACATTGCCTGTTGTCTTGAGGAAGGAGGAGATAACAGAGGGAGAGAAAAATAATTGACACTCAAAATTTTACAAAAATGAATATTGAAAATTATCTTTACATATAATTGGAAAAGTAAAATACTATTGAAATTTTTAAAAATAAAGAATTAGAAATAAAAATTAGACTACAATTAGAACAATTGGAAACAATTATTTAAACAAATAAAAACAAAAATTACAAATGAATTAGAAATGAACAGAATTGACATCAATACCAATTATAACAATTTCTTCTAGAAGCTTAACCAATGTATGTTAATTGCCATAACAAAGAAATCAAAAGAGTTGAGACAGTGTCCTAGCAAATATCAGAATCACTTGCCAAACAGAATGTCTGCCAAATGCAGCACTAATTTAGAATATAAAGTCATTTCTAAAATCTTAAGAAGAATGATGGACAATTATGAACAGTATCATCTCATAAAGCAGTAAGAAACAGTGGAGGGGTAGAATAATTTAGAGTCAGCATGACAATATATCCATCTAAATAAAGTCATGCTAAGGATGAAAATGTAAAAAATACAAATAGAAGAACAATAAGAAAAATTATGAAAACCATTTAGATGAATAATTTCGCATATCATGGATATTGAAACCATCTTATTAGACTCTAACATCAGAGTCACCAAGTTGCTTGTAGAAAAGGCAGAGATAATACCGAGAGCAAGCATAGGTGAAGTATCCAGGTTGGGATAAATATATAGAGAACAAATACATGCTGAGAAAAATATAATTATGAGTGAATTGAGGGAAATCTCAGACTGTATCAATACAAAAAAAAAAAAAAAGAAGAAAGATAACCCAGAAAGTATCACCAATTAATGACTCATAGGCATGTTATTCCATCTATACAATATCTGTTTGAGACTTGCCTATTGGCTAATCAAGGAGATTGTCAATAAAAGTAATAATGGGGAATAGGTGGGGTTTTAGAAATAATCATCAGCAATGGGCTTAATCTCTACCATCCCTCAAACTACTGAAACTTGCAGATGACATATTTCATTATTTTTACTACTTATTGATTATGGAAGGAACATTTTTATAAGTGGATTAAAATGCCACTTTACTAGGACTTTTATAACATGATACCTTCCATCTAAACATTAAGATAATTCAGGATTCATTGGAAGATGCAATAATAGAAATATTTTACTTTATTATCTTCTGCTAATAAATATCAGTTGTTACATACAACAAGTAAGTGTATGCTCACCAATGATAGTCACACTTGTGATGGAGTAGATCCAGAACAGAGATCAGACTGAAAAGGATTCTGTGCTGATGTTGTGATTATCCAGATATTCCTTTTGTGGATGATATTATACTGATTATATCCATCAGTGATCCTCTGGGAAGACATCATTAATCACTCAAGGATCTGGATAGTAGACATTTAAATGAAGAATGTCTGTTACCTATTTTGACATGAATTTGGATGGATATACAAAGGAGCTTGTCTATGAGTATGTGCAAAAGGATAGAGTGAAAATGGACAGGGAACTAGGAGCAGTTTTTAATAGGAGGAAGAGAGTGGGATGGATTGTTTGAGGGACATCTCAGGGCTCTTTTGTTGACTCTGAGTTTCTGATGAAAACAAAATCCTATCTTTTTGACACTAATACCTAAGTTATACTGCAATATGTCAGCAAGATTTTTGTTGAACCTCAGTCTACAAAGAATTAAAAATGAATATCACATAGAGGGCAATAGACTGATGCATTGTGTGTGTGTGTGTTGTGTGTGTGTGTGTGTGTGTGTGTGTGTGTGAGAGAGAGAGAGAGAGAGAGAGAGAGAGAGAGAAATACACACTCACATAGAGATACAACACAGAGACAGAGAGAAACAGAGAGACTTTGCACACTCCAATATATCACCAAAAAAGAATTCTGAAGAACAAGAGTAAAGTATGTCATCAAAGAATTATATGGCAAGATGAGGATGTGAGATGATCCCTTGTCAATAGCAAGTAGAGAGAGTGCTTTAACTCTATCGTTACCTTTTGGCTTGATACTTAATGGTGATTTTTTTGGAATTCATGGACAAGAAACATTCAAAATAAACAAGTATGAAAGATTTAGAATGTGCATTATTTGAGAGATTGTAAAACAGTTAAATCAAAGATCTATTTGAATATTTTAGCAACTCTCCTATATATGCACATATATATTCAATTTTATTGTGTATAATTCTATGACTTGTCAATTCCTCTGCTTACCACATTGTTTTTCAATCTCATTTATTATGAACTTAACAATAAATACAAACATCACAATATATGTAGAAAAAAGATTATCAGGATATGAAACTTTAAATTTCTGCTATGGATATTTTGTTTTCTTTTTTTAAAAGTATGTTAAATGTAACAAGTTAGTAACAAAATTGTTTGCATATGTTTTTGAACTTTTGTTTTCTTCTGTATTTACATTTTTCTTTTATTTCTTTTCTTATTCTCTTCTTATTGCCCTTCCTGCCTTCCTTTTTCTTTCTTTTTCTCTCCTCTCTGTCTGTTATTCTTTCTCTCTCTCTATTTTTCTCTTTCTCCTGACTTAACCTTCCTTGATATTGTATTTTCCTCTTTCTGCACCCCATGCCCTAGCCATTCACATTTGGATTCCAAACTATCTTCAAATGTCTACATATGATCTGGCCCTTAGTCTATATGTGAAGGGCACATTGCATCCATCCCCCTCTGCTTAAGTTTGAAACTTATGCCTTTGACATTCAGGAGAATAATCCTCAATCATGCAGCTATTTTGAAAACTAATTTAGAAGATACCATTTGCATAGGAATATACAAGTTTAAAATTGAAGAAAGTTTTAGAATGAAGTATATTTATTAAGATTATAATTTTATTAGACAATTAAATAATTGCTATCTGAATATGCCTTATGAATAATAACCAACCAGAGACTTTTATAATTCAGTATCAGTATAATACTCTTAAAACAGTGCATTATGAGGTTGAACTTTTTTTTCTAACACCTTCCCTATTCACCTTTCGCTGAGTCCAATATATTAAAGGACAAGCCCTTCTAGACTTCTGTTGAATTATTTTCACATATTTATTATTCAATAACATACTCAATAGCTATAAAAGCAATTTTGGGGAGGTAAATCTGTGTACATAAAGCAAATTCTTAACAGAAGCAACCTTTTGCTTCTTTTTACCAGTTTGGTTTCTATCAGCTTGATTGAAATAAGTTACTGATTTTCCCCAGCATAATCCTTGAAATATTCAAATCTTGATTTAGCAGATATGTTGTTATTGACATTTAAAAGGAGTTCTATATCTGACTATCATAACTTTTAAGTTGAAGTTATCTTATTTTTCATGATTTTCATTTAAATCTTTTCTTCCATCTAGTTCAGGTTTTTAGCCCTTTCAATCATGTTTCATGCTCAAAGATTTTTAGGATTATATGGAAGAAAATGGAAGTACTGACTCAGTCCAGCTCCTTGCCTCCAGGCAGGTAAAAAAAAAAACAAAAAAACTAGTATCCAGGAATAGGTATTCCATCATGTCCCCTGGTAACCTGTTTTACTGCTTAATCAGTAGTAGAATCAAAAAAGATTCTTATATTTATATGGAGAGAAGGAAGATACTTCCTAAACTTTTCTAATGCTTTTTAAAATACTCTAGTTAATAATTTGCTCTATTAATTATTTCCCTTTTATCATTTATGTGGCTTATTCATATATATTTGCTTGCTTGTGGTCTCTTTCTGTTAGATTGTCAACAATTTGAGAACAGAAACTGGCTTTTGCTTTTTTTTTTTTTTTTTTTTTTTGTTATCTCCAGTGATTAATATAGTACTTTATACATAGATGTTTAACAAATGTTCATTGAATATAATTTACCATTTTGCTCTAAAACTCTAAATGATTTTTATCTTTGGTGTTGAAGATATGCTTATTTTGAAGTTACTTATATTTTCTACATACTACCTAAACTCTTTGACTATTGTTATTGTTCAGTTATATAACTGTATAAGTTATGTCTGTCTCTTCCCCCATTTGGGGTCTTTTTAGTACAAATACTTGAAGTGTTTTGCCATTTCTTTCTCCAGTTCACTTTATAGATGAGGAAACAGAGGCAAACAGGATTAAGTGTTTATATGAGTTCACACAGCCATTGTGTGAGGCTGGATTTGAATCCAGGCTATCCAGTTCTCCCCCTAGCTTTCCTTTCTTTTACTACAGTTTAAGCCTATTTTTTCTCTTTATGTCCCTCCCTCCCCTTTTATAGAAATAGAGGACATTTTAATATGGCTCTACAATAGTATTAAATAGGGTAGGGACTAAAAATATTATTACATACATATTATGCCTAAAAAAAATAGAACCCAAATGATCAAGAGAGATGTCATATCATTTTGTCCTGGGATAATTCAGTAGCAATAAACATGTATTAAAGTGTCTACTGTATGCAATGCACAGTAACAGGTTCTGCCAGGAAAAAAATGGGATAATACAGATTAGAGTTCAGTACTAGCGATGAAGACAAAATCAGGACTAGGAAGATGAGTCTGTGCTCTTTGGTGCCATGTTCAATAACAATTACAGTACAAAGTAGAATGTGATAAATGTCTCCCCTCCCAAAAAAGAGAAATAAGCAAAGTACTATTATGCATTTGGAGAAGGGAAAATCACTTTCAGCTTGGGGGTAGGATGAAATCAATTGTATATCATTACATAGTCATCCTGATCCATTTTTAGCCATTGATCCCAGATAGCTCCGGAGGAGAGAGTGAGATAGGTGACTTTACAGAATTTTACCTTATTTAAATCCAATTCATTGCAAGTCAAAATATCACCTTCCTTATGTCATTGGTGAAAACAAATTGACACATTACAGCAACAGGAATGGAGTCAAGGAAAGCTTCATGGAAAGGGAAGCAACCAAATCAAGTTTTAATGAAGTGGACAAACTTCAATAGAAGGAAATGGAGATTCATACACTACTCATGGCTTGATGGCAAAAGAGATAGGAAAGGGCAGAGTGTTATTTCCCTTCAGACTAAGCCTTTCAGGTACAAGGTGAAAACCTTTTTCTTCTTTTCAGGTCAACTTCTATCTTCTATTTTTGAGATCTATGATGGAGTGTTCTACTAATTATCTCCTTCTTAGGAGACAGGAACTGTGGAGGATCAAAATGCAGTGAATGTGAAAAATGTTCTTATGACTTTATCCAAGCATATGCTATAACCTAAAAAGTACTGTCTTACAAAGGGGCTGCTGGTGCTGGTAGTGTCAAATATCTGCCTCTGCCATTCTCTAGCTCTTAGACCTTGTTTAAATCACTCTATCTCTTTGCCTCAGTCTTCTTATTCATAAAATGATTGACTAAGTGATCTCTAGGTTTCCATTCAGGGCTCAGATTCGATGTTCTATTCTTCCTGGCATCTTAAGATCTATTTAATTTGGTCTATAATAGAACAAATAAATACCAAGATTAACTTTTTCCCATCAAATTAGTATACTGGGGGCAGCTAGGTGGAGCAGTGAATACGGCACCAACCCTGAAGTCAGGAGGACCTGAGTTCAAATCTGGCCTCAGACATTTAACACGTCCTGGCTGTGTGACCCTGGGCAAGTTACTTAACCCCAATTGCCTCAGCAAAAAAAAGGATATTTCATGTAGGTAATTGGTCTTATAGTTTAGCATCATAATGTATGTCTTCTATGTACCAGATAGATGTTTTAATTTGATCTACTACCCAGATATTATATTGAACAGTTCTGTTGACTTTTGCTCCTATATTGTATACTGATATGTTCATCAAATTGGATTTTTTTATGATGTCCATTCAACAAATGTTTTGGGGTATTTTAAGATTTTATTATGTTTAGCTTAGAAATCTGAGCCAATGTGGGTGGCAGGTGTTCTATTCTACTTTCCAATTATATATCTGTAGCTTTATAACACATTACATCATTATAGCAGAAGTCTTGACGTGTATATATGGCATACCTCATGCCTTTCAGCTTAATAGAAAATTTAGCCCAGGCATTCCTTTTTATATTGCAAATCCAATAAATTAGGGTACCTAAAATGTTCTGTAAACCTCAACATGCCATATAAATGTCTGCTCTGATTATTTTCATACATATAAGAGATATGGACTATAGTTGCAATTTCACTGCTAAAGAAAATCCTTGGATAAGGATACTCATTCTACTGGTGCATGTAGGTATCTACTTTTCCTTTCCAAGCAATTAAATGGCATAGTAGATAAGAGTTCTTGGTCTGCAATCAGGAATTCAAATTCTGCTTTAGACACTTAATAGCTGTGTGACCCTGAGTGAAACAACCTCTGTCTGCCTCAATTTCCTAAAATGTAAATGATAATAAGAGCATCTGCCTTTCAGTGTTGTTGTGTAGATCAAATGGGATAGTCTTTGGAAAGTACTTAACACAGTACCTGGCACTAGTAAATACTTATTTCCCTTTTCTTTGATTTAGGATCTTTTCTTTTTTTTTGGCAAGGAATTAGGAGTTAATTGACTTGCATAGGGTCACACAGCTAGTAAGTGTTAAGTGTCTATTGGAGTCGAACTCAGATCCTCCTGACTCCAGGGTCTCTGCTTTGTCTATTCCATCTAGCTACCCCAATTTAGAGTATTAAAAGGGTGTTCAGAGGCCATGAGAGCTTAAGTGATTTGTTGAAGTAACACAGTCACAGATGTGTCAGAGATGGAATATGAACTTAGGCCTTGACTCTTAGACTAGCTCTCTATCTAGTAGGTTTGTTGCTTTTCATTATTTTTGTAATAAAAATATACCATGGACATGAGGTTATGTAGTAAATGTTTAATACCCATTTCTCAGAGGGGGTAATGGGAATACAATCAATTTACACATAGCACAGTTTTAAATTTAACCCACATTATAAACATTTCCCTCTTATTTTTAAAAGTCTAGAAATTAACAAATAATAGATAAACCCCTGATTTAATGTGTTTATCAATTTCTGAATTTAAAAAAAAAAAACTGAAATTGAAAATTTCACAGTTGGCTTTTGGGAGTTAATTTGACCTGCATCCAGCACATCCCTGGAATTAGGATAAATTATATTTAATAAGAGAGATGGCCTGGCCTTGTGGTTGGAGAACGATCCTTGGAATGAGAAATACTTAGCTTTCTCTGACACATGATATCTATGTGGTCCTGGGCACATCCTTTGACTTCTTAGTGCCCCAGAAAATTCTAAGAGACTTTAAAATGCAGAAGAGTTTCTAATGTGCATTGGCAGAGAGATTTTCCTAAGAGTTCCCATCCCCACTAGGTGTACATAGTCTTTTGTACTGATTTTTAAAATATTACTGATTATGAAACTTCCAGTCAAGTACCTTTGGAAGATGAATAATTGTCTTTAAAAGAAAAAATAGTATTGCAATGATAATTTGAGATATTTTCTCTGGTTTTATTTACATATTTAGTTTCTCATGTGTTTCTTTTCCATAATAATCTGTTCTCCTTTCATAACAAGCTGGGCAATGTGATAACAATGGTCATAGAACCATATGGAACACAGACGGATCATCACAACCTAGATTCCCACGAAGTAGTTGTTGGGACTCAAATGGTAAAAGCAGATGGAATTACAAACTGTGTATGATAATTTTCTAGGGAATAAAAAAAGGCCAGGAGACTATAAAGAAACATGTCTCCAAATGACCAAACTAATCTACTTTATTTCTGCCATAGAAGGATGTGTAAATTCATGACAGCAGTTTTTACATTTTATGGTGTGGAATCTTAAAATTACCTCTGGATTATTAACTACCTAGTGATAATTTATTGAGTGGAAGTTGATATTCTCTAAAACTGTTTCACTGGTAAACAGATGAAGGAATGAAACCCACTGTATTATCTTCTGTGTCAAGTAGTCATAAATAACAAAGTAATTCCGTCTTGAGATAACTGTCTCTTCAGTGACATTTTCACTGAAGTCAGTTTGTCGGTTTCGTAAATCTGAGTACAATATTATCTTTGTAAAATTTGTCTTGCTTGAAAATAGTTCTACTCTTGAAGGTGAAAGTATTTCTCCTTCCAAGGGGAGTTTTGCTTGCTTTGTATCATAAAATTCTTTCTCTAGATTTGGTGGTGGTGATTGCTTTGGTTTTTCTTTTATTTATTTATATATAAATTGGTTTTCTACATGTTGAATTATTTCCCTTTTAAAATGAGCATCAAAAAAATAGAGGGAGCCCAATAGTTGAGGAAAGTTATATATATTTTCCTGGCTTCCAGGATAGGAGTAGACCTAGTTGTGTCATTTCCTTACCTAAAATTCTCAATTATCTCTATTGTCACACAAGCAAAATTCATATTTTTTTTGCTTAGCTTTCCTAATTCTTCACAATCTGATGCTACCCTTTCTTTATAGTCTTATATCATTATTTTTCTCCATATACTTTGTACTCAAAACAAACTGGGCTACTCTCTAACTCCCACATAATCTATATACTTTCCTATTTCCAAGCCTGTCATCATCTGTATCCTTTTTATCACCTGATGAATTCCTATTTATCCTTTAAATACTAACTCAAATGTTACCTCTTCTATGAAACATTTACAAATAAGACTTAATAGTAACAAAGGCTCCCTTGATATAACACTTAATTTTATTATACTTATTGTATTAATGTTTTTATAAGAATTTTTATTATAAGCCTTGGGAAGGCTAAGTCTATATAGTGTATCTAAATCTTGAATTTTCTCCAGCATCAAAAACAGTGTTCTCCTTTAATAATATTTAAAGACATTTGTTCAATTGAGGTTAAATTGAAAGAGATCAAGTGAGATGTTAGTATTACCATACAAATATTGAGTCCTGTATTATTATCATCCTCTGTGAACTTTCATTAGAAAATATCTGCAGCATGATTCTTAACAAGAGAAATGAAATTAGGTGATCAAGACAGTGAATCAATCTTTCTAACAATACTGAGAAATATATTAAAAACAAATATGCAGAAGCCTATTCATAGAAAGGTAAGTATATGACTTAGTAGGGATGGACTAACTTTTTCTTATAGATGTATGGTTTCAGAGACAAGAAAAGGGAGTAGAAGATAAAATAAAAGTTTTTTTTTTAATTTCTTCTTTTTTTGTTAAAGATTTCCAAGAGTTCTGAGAAAAGGAAATCTCAGGAGGAAGCCTATTTCACTGCAATTTGTAATCCATTTACTTTATTCCATTTATGAGAATATGCTGTCTTTTACAGAGCTCTTGTTCAATTTCTTTAGTAGTATTGGGAATATTTAGAAACTTTGGGGAAAAAAGGCAGAAAGTCAACCAACATGTCTTCACTAAGTGGAAAACATTATTGAAAAATCCTTGCTTCATTGTTTTGATTCTCCACAATGCTGAAGTCAGATGAATTGTGGTGAATTTCATTCTTAATTTTCCATGTGCTTTTTTTATCTTACATTTCTGTATCTTACTGAGCCTGTGATTTCCTTAAGAGAGCTACTCTTTCCAGTAGCACAGATAATAATCTTTTCATTCTTTTCAGTTCTTGTCCATATATTATAATTCATCTTGAATAGGAAATTCACAAAATATGATGAAGAAATTTGTTCATTTATTTTAAATTCACATAAATACTAATATAATATTTAGGCTTGTCATTTCATTGTTTCAGTTTTGTCTGTACTTATGTGACAAAATTTAGGATTTCTTTGGTATTGATACTTGAAAAAGTGATTTGCCATTTCCTTCTCTGGTTCATGAGGAAACTGAGGTAAATAGTGTTAAGTGATTTGTCCAAAGTTACCCAGATACTAAATGTCTGAGGCCGAAAAGAACTCAGGTTTTCCTGACTCTAGTCTAGACCCATATACACTGCACCATCTACCTCTTTCTAGGCTGTTCATCTCTAATTTTTCATCTGTGATATAGCCTTAGCCCTTCTTCTAGTGAACACTAACAACACTAATCATGCATTTCTTGGGTAATATCTTTTTATGTCACTTCTCGCTCACAAATTGTTATTGGTAAGTTGGTAATATGGCAGGATTGAAGCCTGCCACATGGCTCTCTATTGCTCTTTAGAGGTTCTGTGATTCCAATTTTTTGAAGATTGTGGCGTTCCATTATTTGTAGCTGTGTAGTATTATTAAAGGGATATTGTCCTTAGAGATAAGTTTTATTTCAAGGAGAAGCTTGGGGGAATCATTGAAAACCCTGTGTAGTTTTTTCAAGTATAAGCATGTTTTGTTTTTATTAAGCATCATATCATAAAAACATTACAAGAGAAATAGATCACATATTATGGCTAGGCAATGATTCATTACAAGGGATAGAGGACATTACAAAAGATAAAGAAGATAACTTTGTATGAAACTGAAAAGATTATGCACAAAAGATTAATATATCTAGGACAAGAAGGGAAGCAGGCAAATAGGGGGAAAAATCTTTCTATCAGGTGATCAGATAAAAATTATCCAAGATTTTTAGACCACTAAGAAAAAATTTATAGCTAAAAGGCATTGCTAAATATACAAGATAGATTAAATAGGTCAATAGATAAGTGTCCAAAGGATATGAACAAAGAATTCTCAAAGGGATTTCAAATTATTGACAACTACATGGAAGAATACCCCAAATCACTACTAATAAGAAAAATGCAATTCAAAACAATCCTGAGATTTGAACTTTCACCTAGCAATTTGGCAAAGATGATAGCAGTGTCAATGTTGGAAGGATTGTGAGTAAATAGAAATACTAATGAATTTTTGGTGAAACTATGAATCAGTACAGCCATTTTGAAAGTCAGTTTGGAATTATTAAAATAAAGTGACTAAAATGTTCAAAGCCTTTGACCAGAGATTCTGTGTGGCTTATTCCCCAAGGACTCTTTAAGCAAAAGTCTATATATACCAAAAATATTTAAAGTAGAACTTTATTGTGTTAGCAATTAATTGGGAAAAAAGAAGATATAAATTCATTGGGAATAAATAAATAAATCATGATAAATGAGTGTGAAGAGATATTACTGTGCTGCAAGAAACAATGAATGTATCAAATACAGAAAAGATGCAAAAATATACACAATCTGAAGCTGAATGAAGTGAGCAAAGCTAAGAAAGTAATAAACAAAATCATTTTAATAATAACTGCAAAACAATCAAAAGTGAATGTTGCAGTATTAAAAACAACATCCCTAACCCATCAGTTTTCACAGGTAAGATACTTATGGATATAGGTTACACTTTCTATTTTCCAGATTTTTTGATGTACTTAATTTTTTTTGGTGATTTTTCCTCTTTTTCATTTCTTTACAAATATTGTTATGTGGAATGGGTCTAGGAGATGGCGTTGGAAAAGTTATTGGGAGAAATTCTGGTGATGTAAAAAAATTTCTAGATATATATTAATATAAGAATATTCTTTTCTAAATAGGATTATTGTATTGCAAAATAGGATCTAACCAATTATGATGATAATAAATATAACTAAATACCAATATAAAGGAACTGTATAATGAAATTTTATTGTTGAATCACTATCAGTGATTTTTAAGAATTTGTGTGAAATAGGAGAAATTACATAGGATTTAAGAAAAAGTCTCCATCACCTCCAAAAGGTAAAAGAGCAGTTTCACTTTCAACCTTGTAAAAGTTCTATGACATTATTACATTTATGATTTTGATACTTATAGAAAAGGAAGAGCTCACCTAATCAACATTATTTCATCAATAAAAGGTCAGGCGAGATTAGCATATCTCCTTCCTCCCTTTTTCCCTCCCTGCCCTTATCCCTTTATCCCCTTTTACCTTTTTTTTTCTTTTCTTCTTGTCCCCTTCTTCCATTCTTTTCTTCCCTTTCCTTCCTTTGTCTTCCTACCCTCCTTTCTTTTCTTCTTTCCTCTCTCTCTTTTCCTCCCTTTCTTTTTTCTCTTCTTTCTTTATTCCAAAGGGTTACTAGATTATCATACTATTACATAAGTGTTCTTTACCTAGATATTAGAATATATGTATATTCATTAAATTTACAGATGTTGTAAAGATGAAAAGCATATGTAACAATCTATTTTACAATTAGGATTCAAAAATGTGTTGATTATCTTGTATTTGGTCCAGTTAAAATAAGAAAATATTTAATAAGGATAAATATAAAGTCCTACTTGGGTTCTAAAAAAATCAATTCCATATCTACAAAATGGATAACATCTGCCTAAAAGAGGTTTCATTAAAAATGATCTAGGAGTTTTAATGCATTTGTGAGTTCCATATGAGGGAATACAAAAATATGGCAGCCCAAAAAGGTAATTTGGCCCTATTCTAAATTGAGAGTGATATATTTCCCAGTACTATTATTAGTCCCATTTTGTTTGCCCTGGTCAGGCCCCACCTGGAGAATTATGTTTAGATTAGGGCAGCACATTTTAGAAGCACTTTTATATTTTCTGAAAGTCTGAATACATTCAAAGCTACTATACTATTTTTATCCTATTTTTGGTTTTTGGTTTTTCTTATGTATTTTTTTAAATTCTTCTTTCACAACATGAATAAATATGTAAGTATGTTTAACATGATGTACATATATAACTTACATCAGACTGCTTCCTGTCTTCCCTCCTAAGAAAGGAAAAAGAGGAAAAGAGGGGAAAAATTCAGAACTTAAAATCTTATAAAAATTGAAAACAATTTTTACATGTAATTGGAAAAAATAAAATAAAATAAAGTAGGAAAAATATATTTCCTGAGAGTCTTCAAGAATGGAACTAGTGGGGTAAAGAGCCCCAGGTTCCTTCTTTATAAAGATGAAAAAACCAAGAATGTATGGAATGGAAAAGTGAAGATTTTAAAGCTCCCCTTGCATATGTGATATGCCGTTACATGGAAGAAGTAATTAATTTTTCCTGATTATACCCAGAGGATAGAATGAAGAATAATATATCAAAGTTGCAGAGAGGCAAATTTGGGCTTAATTTCAGGAAAACCTTATAAATAATTAGAGTTACTCCCAAATTGAATGAGATAATTCCAGAGATGACAGGATCCTCCTCAGTGGAGTTTTTCCAGTGCACTTTCCAGGTATGTTGGAGAAATTATCCTTTTTTAAAAAATAGTATTTTATTTCCCCTAATTACATGTTAAAAAAAATATTAGTCATTTTGTATAAAATGATTCAGAAAAGGAAAGAAGGAAGGAAGATAAATATTACATTCTTCAGTTTATATTCAGACAGTTTCAGTTCTTTCTCTGGAAGTGAATAGCATGCTTCATCATGAGTCCTTTGGGATTATCTCAGATTATTGTATGCTGAGAATAGTAGTCATTCACAATTATTCACTACACAATATTCCTGTTACTGTGTTACAACATTGTCTGGCTTCTGCTTACTGAATTTTGCCTTAATTCATGTAAATCTTTCCAGGTTATTCTGAAATCTTCCTGGAGAATGTATTCTTATTCAGTTATAAGTTAAAAAGATTGTTTATGAAGTCCTTTCCAGATTTATAATTTTGTGATTTTGTGAAATGACCAAATCAAAGAACTAGATCTGTTAAATACAGCTGTGAAAATGTTTCTTGCCTGAGAGGAGTTAGAAATTAAGTAAAACAAGGATGAAAAGGGAAGCAATTAGGTACCTAAAAATATAATATTAAGATTAAATAAATTAGAAAAAAAATAGAGCTGGCCTGAAAAAAACTCTGGAAGTTTTCACATAGTGACATGCATTAATCAAATGCCTGGAGGGACAAAGAAACAAGATTAGTTTGTGTGAATATACATTGATTTGACAAGGAGTCAGACATATTAATTTTATGGGATGGTATAACTGCAGTCTTTTAAACAAAATGGTGCAAAAAGTATCTAAGAAAGAAATCATTTGCTTTATCTAGATTTTGTTATTGTTTTAGTCATTTTCAGTTGTGTCTGACTCTTTGTGATCCCATTTGGGGTTTTCTTATAAATGGGGTTTGCATTTTCTTCTCCAGATCATTTTACAAATGAAGAAATTGAGGGGCAAGACAACACAGTGTGTGAGGTCATATTTGAACCCAGTGCTCTATCCATTATGCCACAAAGCTGCCATCTATTTGGGTGCCTTCTTCATACATCACACAACATGCCTAAAGTCCCCTTCTATTCAAAGCTAGCTTTCAGAGCTTTGAATAAATGATGATATTTTGGAATTTTTGGAATACTTTGAATACTTTGGAATAGCTTTCCTGTTTCAATTTCCCTTCATTTTTGACAGTATTTATCACAGAATTTCAAGTTTAATTTTCAGAGCCCATTGATTCGTTTCTTTCTGCCCTGGTCCTGCATATTGCCACATAGTCCTATTCTTTCTTTTGGATAGCACCTTCCCTATCCTTGCTGTTACCACCAAGTTTCAGACTGTCGGAAGCTGGCAAGAAATTTCTTTGATTTTTTGGCTGGGGATGGAGTAGGGTGTCATTTGGGAGTTATTTGACCTGAAGTGCTAGTTAAAGCTGTGGGATTGAATAAGATTGCCAAGAAAAATAAGGGAAAGAAGGAAAGGAGGAAAGAACAAAAGGGAGAAGGGGAAGTAAGCACACTCCTTGCCTTCAGGGAAAAAAAAAAAGGAGCCAAGGAAATAGGAAAAAGAAGCATTGGGAAGGAAAGGAACCAGTACGAAATAGAACCCCTAAAACCAAAGGGTAAAACAGCATCCAGAAGGAGGAAAGAAAGTTCAACATCATCCGATGATTCAGGGGGAGTAGAGGAGGATCAGGGCTAAAAAGGAATCATTGGATTGGCAATTTCAGGGGACTAAGGGTTAGAGGGTGATGCAAGATAGGACGGGAGGAGGTGATGAGAGTGGTCAGAGCAACTGAGGCAATAGGTATAGCTGACATATTAAAAGAGATTTCTCAGGAAGAGAGAAGATGGAACAATAGCTACAATAGACATAATCAAGAGAAGGTTATTTTTATGAGGGGAGACCTGATCATTCAGAGCTATAGCTAAAAACCCATTATTTTTGAGAGACCTTTCCAAATTCTCCTTTATGCTAATGCTTTTCCAATATTAATTATCTCCTGCTTATCCTGTGCATAGCTTGTTTTTATTGGGTTGCCAAACTAGATTGAGCTCCTTGACTTCAGAGACTATTTTTTTTGTCTTTCTTTGTATCCCTAGAATTTAGCATAGTCCTTGGTATATAGTAGGAACACAACAAATATTTATTGACAGATGATAAGGAGCCAAAAGAAAGAGAGCAGCTGACGATATGTGAAATATGTGATAATTAATGGAGCAAGGACCTGGAAGGTCCTGGAAGATTAAAATCAAGAATACAGGGGGATTTAGCAAAAAGTAGGTTTATCTATTACTTTGTGACCCCCAAAACAGAGGAGAGTTAGGTTAAAAATGCTTTAAGATATGACCATTGCAGTTTGTGGTTGAAAATAAAGGTCATGTGATCATAGTCTTAAAGGATTCATTAATATGACAAATTATATATCTGAAGATAATGGCAGATTATATAAAAGAAGGATATAAAATGGGTGCTATAATCATTGAGAAATTTAGGATTATGATTTGGCAGTCGATAAAATGACAGCAACACAGAGCAAGAACAAAGACAAGGGAGTATAATGAATTATATAAACATCTTATCCAGACTCAAGATCTTTCACCAGCATGAAAAAATTTTTAAAGTATCACCACCTTAGCTCATACTATTTTTTCTTCTCAGAATTCCTATACATTCCAGTTTGTATCATAAATCTACTATCTCATTATATTTTCATTTATTATTTTCAGTAACTTTATTTATGGCATCCTGTCTCCCTAATGAGAAAACCAAATAATGTATTTTTCCTCAGTGAGGTATAGTGGCTAATTGCTTAACATCACTGAATTTTAATTTTCTCAACTGTTAAAAACTATTGAGATCTCTTCCAATTTTCAATCTATGACTCTATGACCTAACAAAATACTGAGCAAATAGTACTTTAAATGGTTGCATATTATTATTGTTATTATAGACATAAGTGACAATTGTATAAAATATTGATGTCTTTGCCTTTGTATTGATACGAGATTCTCAGGATTTCAATGATGTATATATTATCACAAATATCAATATATCAAAGTATATATTTTCATTTTACAATGTGAATATACTTAGAATTTTACAATACTGAACCAATACTTATAATGACATAGATCAACTTAACTACATTTTTTCTAAGATCCCCAAGTTGAGCTGATGTTAAAGTCAACCATTCTGCTATTATGAATAAGGCACTACCTTATTATTCAGCTTACTATTTTATTCAGCACTACCTATTTCGATGTCTTATTTAATTAATCAATAGAGAATTCTGATGTATCTTTTAAAATTAAGTACAACTTTGTAGAGTTCTTGTTTAAATGTGTCTTCTTAAATGTGCTAAATTACTATTGATTAGAGAAATGCAAATAGGTACCACTATACATCTCTCAGATTGACTAAGATGACAGGAAAAGATAATAACTAATGTGGGAGGGATTGTGGGAAAACTGGGACACTGATGCATTGTTGGTGGAATTGTGAATGGATCCAGCCATTCTGGAGAACAATTTGGAACTATGCTCAAAAAGTTATCAAACTGTGCATACTCTTTGACTCAGCAGTGTCTCTACTGGGCTTGTATCCCAAAGAGATCATAAAAAAGGGGAAAAGCTCAATATGTGCAAAAATGTTTGTAGAAGCTTTTTTTGTAGTTGCAGAGGAACTGGAAACTGAGTGGATGCCCATAGTTTGGGGAAAGACTGAATAAGCTATGGTATATGAATGTTATGGAATATTATTGTTCTATAAGAAACGATCATCAAGATGATTTCAGAAAGTCCTAGAGAAACTTACATGAACTGAAATGAGCAGAACTAAGAGATCATGGTACATGACCACAGAAAGATTATATGATGATCAATTTTGTGTGGAGATTTGGGCCTTTTCCAATGGTGTTATGATGGAGAAAGCCATCTGCACCCAGAGAGAAGACTGTGGGAAATGAGGGTGGGTTACAACACAGTAATTTCACTTTTTCTGTTGTTTTCTTGCATTTTATTTTCTTTCTCGTTTTTTTCTCTTTTTGATCTGATTTTTCTTGTGCAGCATGGTATTTGTGGAAATATGTATAGTAAAATTGCACATGTTTAGGTTGTTTGCTGTCTAGGGAAGGGAGCAATGGGTAGGGAGGGAGAAAAAATTTGTAATACAAGGTTTTGTAAGGGTAAATGTTGAAAGCTATGGATATATTTTGAAAAGAAAAAGCTTAAAAAATAATTTTCTCTCTCATTGTCTCTCTGTTTCTGTTTTTCTCTGTTTTTTTTTTTTCTGTCTCTCTCTCCTCTCTCTGTGTCTTCCTCTATCACTCTCTCTGGTTAAAATAGCCTCCTTTTTCATGTCTGTTCAGTGATGCACATTTGGTATAACTTCAGTCTGAGGGTTTTAGGGAAAGATATACCTTAGTAGGAGAATTCTATGAACTTTTCAGTGATAAAACAGGTACTTTACATTTGGAAGTTTTCAAATACTCCCTAATTGTTTCTGACAATAAGAAAATCTATGTGGGATTTCATATGTCAAACACAAATCCTAACAAGAAAGTGATGTAGAATTACGGGAAGTTTTATCTTGAAATGTTCAGCAATATCATATCTTTTTGTCTTTTCTAAAAGGGCATACATTCTTTAGGAACAATGTCTTATAAGGAAGTACTAATTGTTTGTGTTTATGAGGTAATTAATTAAAATACTTCAAATGAATTGTCCATGTATCATATTACATCTCATATATATGATCCAAACTAGACTGTGTCTGAAGACCCAGTACTCATGGTAAAGAGGATGAAACTACCCCTAATTTTAAATGATAGGAAAGAAAAAAAGTCAATACATTAAAAATGTAATCAAATCACTTGTAACAAAAATTCATATGCTCCTTGTAACCAGCCATAAGATTGCTATGACATTGCTGAAAAGGTCTTATAAAACTTATTTGGGCTAGTTAAACTTTTAGTGGATATCGATTCTTTTTGTACAGCAAAACAACTGTTTGGACATGTATACATATATTGTATTTGACTTTTACTTTAACATATTTAACATATATTGGTCAACCTGCCATCTGGAGTGGGGGGGAAAGGACGGAAAAATTAGAACAAAACGTTTGGCAATTGTCAATATTGTAATATTACCCATGCATATATCTGGTAAATAAAAACTATTAAAATAAAAAAAAATTAGTGGACAAGTCAGGTGGATATAAATTATTTATTTCTAGCTTATGTAAATGGCTACTAATATCATCTCCAAAATATATGTTATTTTTTTTTTTTTTTTCTTGAAGGGCAGGATATTATAGTGGACAGGGAACTGGCTTTGAAGCCAGGAAGACCTAGGAAGACTGTTTCTATTGGCCTGTTACCTCGGGCAAATCACTTAATCTCTTAATGCTTGAGGCTCCTCTCTAAGACCATATAGAGTGTTTCAAAACTTAAGGGTATTGGACTATATTAGTAGAGGAAGAGTTTTCTATGGGAATGAAATCAGAAATCCAAGTTAGCTTTCTTTCTTTTTTTTTTTTTAATGAAACCAATATGCATTGGAGTACAGCCAACTTCTTTTGACTCCTCTCTTCCCTTGGTGAGCATATTAAACCCTTCATATACATTTTTTTCCTCCCAGGAAAAAATAGCTCTTAGTATAGTAGTGTAAGCATGTTTTATGAACACAAAATAACAGCAATTAGGGATCTCTCATGTGAAAATAATGGTTGTAACTCTTTTTTGGACATAATAATTGTTGGTTTATTTTTATGCTTAGTTCAATTATGATATTTTAAAGCAACAAATTTACTTCATAATTACAATTCACTTACATTAGAAAAGATTCACATTCTGTAATAGCCATTCCTATACTTCTGGCTTTTTCCCATCTCTTTGTGGAACATTTGTTGACATTTTTCTCTTAAAGGTAGATCATCTTTCTAATGAAAATTCATTGATTCCTTAGTCCTTATACTTATCACATAAGCTATGGATGTTAGTGCTTTTCTAGAGTTCCTGGAGGTGTGTGATATGTGATCTATTACCTTCATTTTTTTCTTGGCTAAAATATTTAAAAATTAAAATACATGCACATATATACACAAACACATTACTTAATTTGCATTGTGATTAAAAGTAGTATATAGTAATCTAACAAGTGACATGTTCAACTACTTTAAAGCTAAATTATAAGGCTAGGAGTATCAATATAGACTCAAATGTTTCAAGGAAATGATAGAAATTATTTATAAAGAGATCTTCTGTTTCATAAAGTAAATTATTTTGATGATTACTGTTTTGTAGTGATTTGAGACATGGAATGAGATATGTTTTTATTTTTTTTATTTTTGCCAATTTGCTGGATATGAATGAAAACTTGGAGAAAATGCCCTAAGGTACAGCTTCCTATTTTTAACTTAGTTATATTGATTTTGCTAGTATAAAAGCTTTCAAATTTCATATAATCAGAATTATTGATTTTAACTTATATGATCATTTCTATCCTTTGTTTAAGATTCCCTTCTACTTCTTCTCTGCCTTCTTCATAGTTATAAAAGGCACATTGATCCAACTGGTTGAAAAAGTTTTCTCTTATTGGTTGCATTTCCTCAACACCAGCACATTTCTTAGCTGATCTAATCTGTTTTTTTTTATTATTGTATTGAAATTGCTTTTTTCAAAGGTTTTTAATTACTTTTTGATCAGCAAAACCAATATATTCCTTTTCCCGTATCCCCCTGCCACCCATCCTAATATTTATAGAATACTCAGCAATATTTTATACTGCTAACCCTTCTTCCCACTTTCTGGATAGTCTCTTCTCCATTGGCTTTAAATATATAACAAAATTGAATTCAGATGCCATATCTTATGTAGATTGTCCCAGTTTAAGGAAAGGTAAATTTGAAGTTGAAGTTGTAGGGGAATAAATCTGTGGATATTACTCCCAACATCATAATTGCTGATTCCTCACTGGTGGGTATCCCATTAACAATCAAGCAACTAGCTCTTAGTGAAGGCATTTACTCAAATGGCACAGTTAGAAGAATAGTTATAAATATTCCTCTTAACATGAGTCATTCATATAGGTGTCTGTGTGAAGAATGAGATCAAACTTAGAGTCTAGGACTAGCAAGGCACATGAAAACGATGTTCTTGTGGCAAAGAAAACTTACAACTTCTACAGTGGGACATGGAACTCCTTTCTTTCTTTATAGAGTTCTCATGCATGAATCCTGGGATGCAGCATCTCTGCTGACTGGATTGATCAGTTGTGTTCTCAGGGTCTGTTTCTCCTTGATGATCTCTTCTCTGATGCTCTCAAAACTGATTTTCCCCTTAGAAGTTCTCTCTCTGTCTATATCTAGAATGTTTGCATATGCTCCCTCAATAGTTCCTCCAATGCTCTTGAATTGAATCTCAAACTGCTGGAAATGGTGTCTTCCACTCTCCTGGTAGACTTCATGGCTATTGTTAAAGGAAAGGGTAAGAAATCCTGTTCCTACCCACACCTTTTCTCAGGGGTTTCTTCTCTGAACTCTGCTGTTCTTGAATTGCTTAAAAATATTCACTGCTTAGTGATTTAAATCACTAGGAGTGTGATTAATTTGCTTGTTCACCCAGTTATGCTGTTTACTTCTTGACTCAGAAAAGCATTTATACTTCATAGAAGTATGTCATTATTAACTCATTAAAGCCTCAAAATTTGCTACTATATTCTATGACTAGGTCAACTGAATTGATCTAGGTGACTCATATACTCCTTTCATTATATGTGTAATTTTGTATTATAATGTATATAAGTGCTTCTTAGCTTCCCACTTTCCACTTGATTGTAAGGTCCATGAAGGTAAAAGTTGTTTTTTTTCCCTTAAATTTATATTTCAGAATTATTTCACATAATTCTTTAAATTGCAATTGCAATTGAATTGAATTAATAACTTTTCTTTAAAAAAATAAGAAACACGAGAGTGTGGTACAAAAAATTTGATTTCAAATTCTGTCTTTGATGTTTGATGCCTATGTGACAATCTTAAATAACTTAAGTCACCTAATCTCCTTGGTACAATCATCTGTGAAACAAAGGGTTGGATTAAATGGCCTCTGAGTTACTTTCCAGATTCATCTCCTTTTTGATGCTATGCCAAAATTATTTATGTAGCATTTGAAAATTATTATCTACAAGATATTATTTTAAACCATTTCCAATTAATGAGAAGAAAAGTTTCACTTGGAAAAAAAACCTAACAATTCCAAGAGAATGGAAGGAAAATTCATTTGTTTAAAGGTATAAATTTGGGGTATCTTTTTTAAAAGAAGAGAAATGTTTGCCAGGCTGTCTGGTTTAACTGAGGCTCATTATGCATGATGCTCTTCATTCTTGCATTTCCCATAACACTTTAAAAATACCTTTCTATTATTTTAGTCACAAAATATTATATATTACACTGGAACTTAATTGCTTTCATATGATTGTTGACAAGAAGAAAATATCTCTTTGGATATTATAAAACAACAATTTTTTCTCTTAATGAAATAAAGAGAAAGAAAGAAATGAATCATTTTTTGAATTTCAGCAAGCTATCGGCACTTCTCCAAATGATATAGTCTGTAGTTTGATTTGTGTCATCCTTTTACTCCATAGAACAATGCAATTATATCTAATGAAGTTGTGAGAAAAAGCAGGAAGAAGAGAAAGAGAAAAGAGTTAAATGAATGGAGGGAAAAAGAAAGAAATGTAGGAAGGAGGAAAGAGATAAAGAAAGAGAAAAAAGAGGAGGAATGAGGGAAATAAGAAGAAAATAAGGAATGAGGGATGAAAAGAGAGAAAGAAGACAGAATGGAAGCAATGAAGGAAGACAGGAAGAAAGGAAAAAAGCAAAGAAGGAAGTGAGGGAGGAACAAAGAAAAGAAGAAATGAAGAGGAAAAAGGAAATATTTATTAAGCATCTACCATGTGCTAGGCTCTGTGCTAAGCATTTTAAAATAATATCCCATTTGATCCTCATAACAACATGGGAAGAAGAAGCTATTGCTATTACCATTTTGCAGTTGAAAAAACCGAGTCAAACAGAAGTGACTTGCCAAAGGTAACAGTTAGGAAGTGCCTGAAGCCAGATTTGCACTAAGATCTTTTGACTCTAAACCCAGTACTCTATCCATTTTGCCATCTATCTAGAAGTAGATTGATTAATTCTATAAAATTTTGGAGAGGCCTTTGTGCCTTGCAACAACAAATTATTACTGGAGTATCACATAATGAATATTTGGGGACAATAATAAGAATTTGAAATATTATGTACGACGTGTACAAGTACAGGCCTTGAGGGTCAAAAAGATCTGATTTCAATTCTTCCCCCAGGTACTAAAAATCATTTAGTTTCTCTCTGTCATTTAGTTTCCTCACTTTAAAATGAGCATTATAATGTCACCTTTCTCATGGGGTAATTGTGAGGATCAAATGAAAGCCGTAAATTAATATACAAACGCTAGTTATTATTACCATTTTATCCTATTTGAACTTAGGCCTTCTGACTTTAGAGCTAGGGCTTGATCCAATGGTACCAAGCTGCTTCTCATGCCATGGTCCACCCTTGGTATCAGAGGCTGTTTCATTTTGAAGAAAGAGGGAGGGAGTATGTACTTTATGATTTTACTCTTGCTTCTGATAAGGCACCAGCTTCTTCTTCCAACCAGAACTGCTATTCTATCTTTATTCTCACTTTTCTAAACTGATAGGTTCCATTTTCACTTTTCAGTTTTAAGCCAACATAGTTTCACTGTATGAAAATGCCCCCAAAGCTTGCTAAATTGTCTGTAGGTGATAAGGTGCATATCGGCTGAAAATATGGTTTTCTTTTTTTATGTAAAAGTGAATCATAATCCTCATTGTGCAGCAAAGGAATAAAGGCATGAATATAGCTTTAGCCAATAATCTTTGAAATAAAGAGCTTAAAGTATGATCCTATTACAAGGATTTGCACTGCCTTATGGTACACTGTCTAGTGCTGTTATAATGGAATATCAAAAGAATGCTGCAAATTCAAACTCATTTTCTACACAAAGATGAGACTTTTTTAAAAGTCCCAATGAGAGAACTCAGGATTGCAATAACAAGTGCTTTAATTGTCTAGACTTAAGTGCAGTATCATCAAAACTATAGTTATTTTTTCCAACTTAAAAGAAAAACTTTAGGATGCTTCAGGTGAATAAAGCATTATGGTAAATAACCCTTAAGTACTCCCATAATTGCTGCCTCTCCTTATTTGCAACATAGTATCTATTCTGTTGGGTATTCATTTGCATTTCTTCATA
Organism: Sminthopsis crassicaudata; assembly: GCF_048593235.1. Lineage (NCBI taxonomy): Eukaryota > Metazoa > Chordata > Mammalia > Dasyuromorphia > Dasyuridae > Sminthopsis > Sminthopsis crassicaudata. The sequence continues at coordinate 149,283,946 of NC_133619.1, forward strand.
TATTCATGATATGTATTCTTTTCAATAGTTAATTTTTTTGGGTAAAGCATTTTTCCTCTTTGAAAGGCTTTTGTTTACTCCTGAGGGTAATTTTTAAGTTTTGTTCCTTTTCTCCAATTAAGAGAAAAAATGAATGATGAATTATTATTTGGGAAGAACATTTATTTTGAGTAGTTTATTCGTGTTTATATCATCCCTATGTAGGTAGTTCCTTCCCCAGATTCCTATTTTATAAATCAAAGGAGACAGGAAGAAATAAGTTAAGCAACTACTTTTAGACTACATAGCAAGTCAAAAATAGAGTTAAATTCTCTTGTTAATTTTGGTTTTTCTCTGATTTGGAGCTCTTAAATCAGTTCCTAAAATGTCTGTTTCAAACTTATAAAAATGGTATATACTTTTCTTTCCAAGCTTTCATACACTAAACTTCCTTTCTTCTCTCTATTTAATCCATAAGCTGCAACAATTAAAACTACCACCATAGTAAATATAGAAACCATCTTATCAGTGATATTTACCAAAGCGTGCCTGCACACACACACACACACACACACACACACACACACATATACACCCCTCTACCTACTTAGTGCTAGTGATTTGGGTCCTCAACCTTTATAATACATCTATATGTATGTCAAGACAGGGTGCCATAGTGTAAAAAGCACAGGATTTAGTCACAGAAAAATCTCATTTCAGATCCAGACTCTCTTCTATGTAATATTGGTAAAGTGAATAATCTCTGTATTGCTCAGCAGTAAAATGAACAGATTATGCAAAAAGTGTCCAAAAATGCCTTTCAACTCCAAAGTCCATTTTTATCTATGTTTTATTATTTTAACTTATATTTACTATCTCTCATTTAGGTTTAGATCCATAAAAGGAAGAATTATGATTTTCTGATTCATTGGTGTCTGCTCACAGTCCTTCCATGAATGTTCAATAACTTGTGAATATTTGACTGGTATTCTTTGGAGACTAAAGGTAGTTATTTTAATCAATGAATTGTTTATGAAAATTCAAAATCACTGAGATTTTTAAGTTGAAAAGAAACAAGACCACTAAAGAGATTTGATAAATATATTCCTTCCCTGAGAAATGACTAGATTTTGAATTAATTATTTAGCAGAGTATGACTATTTGAATGCAAAACTCATAAATTGCTCTTCTCTTCTCCCTTCCTCCTATTGTTGTTGTTGTTATTATTATTATTATTTATTATTATTATTATATTAGACCTGTAATTTGGACTAGGGAATTCCTGATGAGAAAATTCCTTCTTTTACTTCAGATTGGCATTTGATCTTCAATTTTTTATTTTAGAGAGCTACCTTTGGCATTGAAAATTGTGACTTTTTAGGGGCATATTATACATATCAGAGGCAGGACATGAACCTGGGTTTTCCTGACTCAGAGCTTGTTCTATTAATTATGCAATGCTATCTCTTGATTTCATTGGAGTTTTGACTAAATATTTCTAAGATCTTATTTCTTTTTTGATTCAATAATTCCTTTGGATTTTCCTTTGCTGATGTTATTAATATTTCATATCATATCTGAAGGTTTTATCATAGTTTTATCAAATGTTTTATCAAACATTTACTAAACCTAAGATCAGCCCATTTGTCTTACCTGTCAATCTAAAGAATAGGGATCATGGAACCATAACTGAAAAGCACCTGAAAGATTAACCTCCTCATTTAGCAGAATAGGAAAGTGAGGCCTATATAAGTTGTGACTTAAGGTCACACAGGAAATAAGTGACAAAATTGTATTTGATCATTGAGACCCTTTACTCAACTAGACTGTGCATGTTAGCTGCCTCTAACCCAATTAAAGATTTTGTGGTTGTAGAAGAATTTGACTCTTTTCCCCAAAAACCATACAAGGAAGAATTTTTCCTGGTTTTGAAATTTTGAGAGGCAGAACAATAGAATTACATCATCATTAGTCTCACTGAATTTTTACATAAAAAGGACCCTCTCAAAATACCTGTTTAAATATAATTACATGAAAGCAGTCTCAGATAACAGCCTGAATGAATACTCTTTTTGTTTTTGACTATACCCTTCTATGTATAATCATTTGAAATAATCCACATCTACAAGGGGTAGGTGGGAAGTTCTTTCTTACTGAGATCTTTAATATTTCAATATTGGTTATCCATAGATAGTATTATGGGAACATTAAGAGGATTTGACTAATTTTTCAACCAAATTTGATACATTATTAAAGGAATATCAGAGTTAAATCTTAGGCTTGATTTGTGATTTTAAATAACAAGTATAGTCTTTTTCCTGTTAATTTTAATTTGAATGAAATGTAATATGTGGAAGAAATTACAGTGATAGAATGTATTACGGGAAATTAGGACTCTGTATTTTCTTTGATTGTGAGATCTATAGTTAACTGCTATTTATATTGTTTAGACTTAGACTTTAAGAGAATCATGAATCTAGCATGCCCATGTGCTGAGTCTCTCTAAGGATTCTAACAATTGACCTCAACAAAATCCTTACCATTGGACTAGACTGCTATTAATTCTGGCGGTGTTTTGTGTCTGAGAGAATATTGATTAGCTATACTGGCCCTTCCAGGTTTCTGTGACTATAAATAACCTGGTTACTTCCTTGGCCATTGACAATAGAATGGCAAAAGTTACTTTGGTAACTATGTATTAGAGGGAAGTGGTAATTAAGCCCAGGCTCTGCTCTTTGATTCAATTGTATATTAAAGTCAAAGTAATCTTATTGAAATTCTCCTTTTATTATGGTATTATCCTTAAAAAACTTTTTAATTGACTATTACCTATAACATAGAAATTCAGTCTATCATTTGAGGATTCCTACAATCAACAAAGCTTTTCAATCCTCAACTCCAACTTCCCATTACACATATAAGTTAATGTTTCTTCAATGCAAACTTCTGCCTTGGAGTCTGCTCACACTATGCTCTCTCAAAAGACTTTCTTTTAACACCTTTTTCTTAAAGCTCTAATTCAAATCCACTGTCCATGAATTCTTAAGCTGGACCATTCTAGCCTATATTGCCGGAGTCAGTATTTAATACCTATTATGAATTATGTTAAAATTTTTTGTCCTGTTTGTAGATATCTAAATAGATGAGTGGATACAGAGCTAATACCAGAGTCAGGATAGACCTGAATTCAAATTCAACATCAGGCACTTAAAATCTGTATGCCTCTAGGCAAACTTTGTCTCAGTTTCCTCATATCTAAAATGGAAATAATGGATTGTTGTGAGTGTAAGATCAGATATTTCTAAAATATTTTGTAAACTTTTAAGAATTATATAAATGCTATTTATTATTATTTCTTATTAAAAACTTAAAAACTAAGGGCTTGTCACATTCCAGTTTTCATTGACCATAGCATTTAGCACAGAGCACAAAGATTAATAAGTGTATATAGGAACATTAATTGTGAAGCCTTTAATGCTAATGACATAATAATTCACACTTATATAGCAAGTAATTTATAAAGAATTTTCTTTATCTTAAGCCTCATTTGTATAGAAGGAAAATGATTTTTGGCGAGGCTAAGTGATTTGACTTAGCTAAAATAAGCAGTGGGCAGTTAAGTGATACAGTGGGCAAAGTGCTAATGCTAATGAACACCTGAATTCAGATTTAACTGTCTTTCTATTATACCATGCTGTCTCTCTAAGAGTTAACAATAGAAACAAAAAGGGAAAGGAATAAAAAAAGGAAGAGGAGCCACAGAGAAGAGTTATTGCAAAGAGAAATCTAGCAGAGACACTGAAGGGAGAAAGATTGTACACATTGAAGGGAGAAAGATTGTACAATCTTAAAGGTATCTAGGTGATTCAATGGATAGACTGGGATCTAGAGTAAGGAAATCTGCCTTCAGATTCATACTGGCTTTGTGATCCTCAGTACCTTCTATTTTACTTTCTATCTGACTCAGGTTCCTCAATTGTAAAAATGGGAAAGAAAAGGTATTGATTAAATTAAATGGATCTGATCAGTTTTTGGTCCTAGCATTTAGGAGGGAAACCAGTTCTAATCTCTTCATGAAAGTCTCTTCAGTGCTAACAGTTGTTGGATTGGTGTTCTAATTGATAAGACAGATGAGATGGGATAGGTAGGGACAGTGAATATACTGTCTCCTATATTGTTCTCCTTCTAACCCCATTTTAGGTTTGGGTAGGTCGTTCCCATTTTCCTTGGAGGAGATTATTGAGCTATTTATTCTTAGAGTCAGTGAGATTGAAGACTGAGTTTACTTAAAAATTAGAGAATCTCTTTTTAACTGTTCATGAAGAGTTATAAGAAAGGTAGAATATGTATGTCTTGGTCATATTTCTGAAACTACGTAATTGAAGATATAACTTGGGCTCTTGTTCTAACACCAAACTAAGTCATTTCTTCTTCCCTCCAGAGGAGGTTGATAAGGTTTGTCTTTAAGGGCTCTTATAGCTCTGTCTATGAATCTATTACCTCACTTGAAATTACCTCACTTCAAATCAACTTCAGTGAGTTCAATTGAATCTTCTTTTGGGATCCTGAGCAAGATATTTTCTTCTCAGAATAATCAATTTCTTCTTTTTAAAAAATGAAGTTAAAGGAACAGTTAGGAAGTATAGTAGATAGGACACCTTCCAGAGTCAGGAGGACCTGAATTCAAATGTGACTTCATATACTTATTAGTTATGTGACCTTGGGCAAATCACAGCCCACCAAACCAGAACAAAACAAAACAAAACAAAAAAAAAAAAAAAAAAAAAAAAAAAGGATGGAGTTAATAGATAATTCCTAAGGAGTTTTCCTGTTTTAATATTCTGTCATGAAACTTTGAGACTTTTTGATAAGAGATGACTTCAATTCCTTATTAGCCTCGTCTTCCAAAACATTTTTTACTGCAGCAATTTGGTTTGGTTTGCTTCTTGGGGGGATTAAGCACTCCAGATCAACCAACCCTGTGGTGTCCTGAATTCTTTACCACAGAGCTATTGTCCCAACCTTTCTCTCTCCCCACCAGGACATGTCCAGTTCTTTTTGTAAGTTTACTCCATGCATGATTTGTGGCATTTATTACCTGTTCAAAAATCTAATTTTGATTCTGCCAAAATGTTTAAAATATTAGAATTGACCAAAAGCTATAAAAAAGCAAAGCAAAAATAACTCTAGTTGGGCTAAAAGTGGAATGATTTAATTATGAAACTGGGTATTATAAAGAGTTAAAACAATTTAATTATTTTATTACTAAATATGGATTTTGGATAAAATCTAGCATAATTAAAATGTCAGTCAAATGAAAGGGAATGTGGGGTGAGGAGGACATAGTCTCTTTTTGTCAAAAGTGTGGTACTTAAAGACATATTCCCCATTTTGTGAATGTTTGTCTTGTTATACTTTCTGAAATGAAGAGACATTTTCCCTATTGAACTTGATTCTATTTTTGGCTAGTCTTTCGATTTATAGAGGTCATTTTGAATCCTTATCTTGTCCTCTAAGTAATTCTGGTTTTGTGTCATAGCAGACTTAATAAGGATACTCTCCATTTCATCATCCAAGTCATTGACCAAAATGTCAAATTCTACTGGGATCTGACACATCCTGCTTTGAATACCACTTGCTAAACAGGGATCTTTCACAATGCTATTCTTGATGTCCTTCTAAACTAGGAATCAACAAAACTTGCATGATGTAATCATCTATAATAACATCCTCCAGCCTACGAATTCTTGAGTTCCATGAATTTAATTTTTTAATAACATTTGTGAGTGTGTGTGTGTGTGTGTATGTACATTAGGCATTTAAAATCTTCATTTTTAAGAGAGGTCCCTAGTATTTAGTAGACTTGAAAAGGGATTCAAAACACAAAAAATGTAAATAAACTTTGCCCTTGTCTATTTCTGCCCACTATGCTTCTTTCCCATTATTTTTTTTTTGTGGTGCTTGTGATTTTTCTGATATTTCTGAAGTTTTGGTATTCTGTGATTCAACCATATGATATCACATAGAGAACATTGGAGTAGCAAAGCAGTCTACTGTGTCAGCAAGCATTCTCAAATCTCTGAAAGATTTGAAGAGTTACCCAAATCAGAACCAGTTAAATCTCATTTTGCTTGAAATTCTGTAATTTTTTCCTTTAACATAGTTCTGACTAACTGCAATGATTGTGTAAGATGGATGGAAAAACTGTTAGGACTTACACATAATAGATGAACAATATATTCTTTTTTTTTTTTACTATTACAAAAGATCCCTTGTATCTTCTTTATGTCATTTGGGCTTTGTAGCAACATTCTGTAATAGTGAATGTGACTTTTTATTTTACTCATTGGATTATTGAAGAAATTTAGGCTCAAAATATTATTTGCTTTGCTTCTGATCACATATCTAAAAAGTAGAAAAGTCAAGACTTTAACCCAGGTGTACTCTCTCTAGATCTGTCCCTCTTTCTATTTATTAAAAAATAAAGTGAAACAAAAAAAAACAGTAGAGACATACAAATAACCCCCCCCCAATAACTTTTATTCATGGATGTTTTTCCCCTTGACTGTCACAATGTCTATTACTCAAGAGATGCCTTAAATAGATCACATACTTGCTTTTGTGAAAGCCATAGAGTATTCCCAGGTTTTTCCCCCCCTCTGGAGGCAACTAGAATAAATTTAATCTCTCTCTTTCATAGAACAGACATTTAAAACATTAAATAAAATTATAAACCTCTTCCCCCCATCTTTTTTGTGCTAGACACCTACATGAAAAACATAGTATAATGAATTGAGTAGTCCAAATATCAAATTTGTTGAATTTTGTTTGTTGGTTTGCTGACTTTATCTATAAATGCCTTTGGGGTGATTTTGTTTAATGAGAATGTATGCTTTGATGCCTATAGGTTCCTTCTCCTCAAGTGACTTATGTTATATTAGGAATTAATATTTCTCTTAAGTCTTCAAATTAGTGTTTTCTTTGTTTCCCACGTTTTTCTATGGGAACTGTCTCCACTAATTTAGGTACTTTCAGTTTTCTTTTGTCCTTTTTGTTGCAGCAACTGCATTGTACTTGTAAGGCTTCTGGGAAAAGATAAGAGAAAAGAAACATTTTGATCCTCCTCCAGTTTTATTTGAATAATTTGATTTGGAGCCATTATAGTTGTTATCTTATCATAATTCCTTATACTGATTTTTTAATTTGATTTTTGCTTCAACCTACCAATAATAATATTACTTTCAGATTAATGCAGTTTTAGCTAGTTTTGAAATATTTCTAAAGTTTGTAATCATTGTTCCTTGTCAGTTAAAATATAGCCTATTTCATTTATACATTTTTTCTTTCTTTTAAAAAAATATTTATTTTTAATACACATTACTTTATGAATCAGGTTGGAAGAGAAAAATCAGAGCAAAAGAAAAAACCTATGGGAGAGGGGGGAAAAAAACAGTATAAAAAAAGTGAACATACTATGTATTGATTTACAGTCAATCTCCATAGTTCTTTTTCTGGATGCAGATGGCATTTTCTATCTAAAGTCTGTTGGGATTGCATTGTATCACTGAACCACTGAGAAGAACCAAGTCTTTCATAATTGATCATCACACATTCTTGCTGTTATTGTATACAATGTATTCCTGGTTCTGCTTGTTTTGCTCAATATCAGTTCATATAAATCTTTCCAGGCTTTTCTAAAGTCAACTTATTCATCATTTTTTATAAAACAATAATATTCCATTACTTTGATATACCACAGCTTGTTTAGCCATTCCCCAATTGATGGACATCTACTCATTTTCCAATTTTTTGCTACCACAACAAGAACTGATGCAAATATTTTTGCACATGTGAGCCCTTTTCCCTCCTTTGTGGTTTCCTTGGAATATAGACCTAGTAATGGCACTGCTGAGTCAAAGGATAGTTTGATAGCCCTTTAGGCATAGTTCCAAATGGCTCTCCAGAATGGTTGCATAATTCCACAACTCCACCAACAAATATTAGTTTCCCAGTTTTCCTACATTCCCTCCAATATGTAACATTATCTTTTCCTGTCATCTTAAGCAATGTGAGAAGTAAGAGGTGAGAAGTGAGGAATTGTTTTTATTTGCATATCTCTAATCAATAGTGATTTAGAACATTTTTTTCAAATGACTATAGGTGGCTTTAATTTCATCATCTGAAAAATGTCTGTTCATATCCTTTGGCCATCTATTGGGGAATGACTTGTATTCTTATAAATTTGACATAATTCTTTCTATATTTTAGAAATAGGCCTTTATCAGAAACCCTGATTGTAAAAAAAAAAAAAAAAAAAAAAAAAATTCCCAGCTTTGTATACTTCCCCTTTAATCTTGTTTCTGTTGGTTTTGTTTGTAAATAAAGCTTTTTATTTTCAAAACATATGCATAGATAATTTTCAACATTCACCCTAGCAAAACCTTGTATTCCAAATGTTTTTCTTTCTCTCTTCTCCCCTACCTCCCACAGATTTGCAACTCATTTGTAACACGTGTTAAATAGGTATAATTCCTCTTACATATTTCCACAATTATCATCCTTATGCAAAAACTTTAATTTAATTTAAACGAGATAATCCATTTTGCCTTTCATAATGTTCTCTAGTTCTTTTTTGATCATAAATTACTTTCTTCTATAAAGATCTGAGAGGAAATTATCACTTGTTTTCCCAGTTTGCTTATGGTATCCCCTTTTATTCCCAAATCATGTACCCAATTCTAACCTTATTTTGGTGTGAGATGTGAGATGTAGGTCTATGCCAAGTTTCTGACATATTTTTCCAGTTTTACTAGCAATTTTTGTGAAATAATGAGTTGTTATCTCAGAAGCAGGAGTTTGGGGGTTATCAAATACTAGATTACTATAGACATTGATTATTTTGTTATGTGTATCTAACCTATTCCACTGATCTACCACTCTTTCTTAACCTGTACCAGATGACTTTGATGACTGCTGATTTATAATATAGTTTTAGATCTGGTACTGCTAAGCTATCATTCTTTGTAACTGTCCCCCATTATTATCCCTTTATATTCTTCATCTTTTGTTCTTCCAGATGACTTCTGTTATTATTTTTTCTAGTTCTATAAAATATTTTTGGGCAGTTTGATTGGTATGATATGGAACAAGTATACCAATTTGAACAGAATTGTCATTTTTATTTTATTATTAGCTCAGCTTACCCATGAGCAATTGATATTTTTCTAATTGTTTTGAGAAGACTTTATTTACATGAGAAATGTTTTGTAATTGTGTTCACATAGTTCTTGGGTTTGTCTTGGCAGGTAGATGCCCAAATATTTTATTTTATCTATAGTTATTTTAAATAGAATTTCTCTTTATACCTCTTGCTGCTAAGCTTTGTCAGTAATATACAGAAATGCTGATGATTTGTGTGGATTTTTAAAAAATGTCCTGCAACTTTGTTAAAGCTGTAAATTGTTTCCAGCAGAATTTTGGATAATTTTCTAGAATTTTCTAAATATATCATCATATCATCTGCAAAGAATGATAGTTTTATTTCCTCATTGCCTATTCTAATTCCTTTAATTTCTTTTTCTTTTCTTATTGGTAAAGCCAACATTTCTAGTTGAATGTGGAATAATAATAGTGATAATGGGCATCCTTGCTTCACCTTTGATCTTATTAATGTGCCTAGCTTCTCTACATTGCAAATAATGTTTGTTGTTGGTTTTAGGTAGATACAGCTTATTATTTTAAGGAAAACCCATTTACCCCTGTGCTCTCCAATATTTTTTAATAGGAATAGGTGCTGTATTTTGTCAAAAGCTGTTTTCTGCATCTATTGAGATTAACATATGATTTCTGTTGGTTTTGTTACTGCTATAATTGACCATAGCAGTTTTCCTGATACTGAACCAACCCTTCATTCCTATATAAATTCCGCTTGGTCATAGTGTATTATCCTACTGATAAATTGCTGTAATTTCTTTGCTAATGTTTTATTTTAAAATTTTGCATCAATATTTATTAGAGAGATTGATCTGTAATTTTCTTTCTCTGTTCTGCTCTTTCTTATTTAGGTATCAGTACCATATTTTAAAGTATCAGTACCATATCATTCTTTAAATGTTTGGAAGAATTCACTTATAAATCCATCTTCCCTAAAAATGTTTTCTCATAGAGCTCATTAATGACTTGTTTGATTTCTTTTTCTAAAATGGGACTATTTTAGTTATTTATTTTTTTATTCTGTTAATCTGGACACTTTATATTTTTGTAAATATTCATCCATTTTGATCAGATTATCAGATCTGCTGCCATACAATTGGGCAAAATAGCTCCTAATTAATACTTTAATTTCTTTTTCATTGGTGGTAAATTCATCCTTTTTTCATTTTTGATGATTTTTTTTCTTTTTCTAATCAAATTTATCTCATTGGAAAAACAACTGACCTGGAAAATAGTTCCAGGAGAGATAATTTAAAAATTGTTAATCTATCTGAAAGCCATGATAAAAAAAGACCTGATAATCATTTTTTTCAAGAAATTATGAAGGAAAACTCTCTTGATATTCTAGAGGGTAAAATAGAAAAAAAAAATAAAGTTAACTTGACTTGCTGATAGGAGGTTTCTGAGAAGTTTCCTAAATCATATTTTCCACCATTGTCCACAAGACAAGATTCTGTCTTGTGTCTGTTTTTGTTTTGAAGTAAAAAAGAATCAGAATATTTGTTGGTTTGGTTTGGTGCTTTTTAAAAAAGTTTTTTACATAATCTCTCTCCTTTTCCATTTTCTGCAATGAATTTTGTTAAGCTTGAGCTCTTCATGGCTATTTGTTAATTCAGGATCAAAAAGGTAATATAATCAAGTTTTCCCTGAAATCACATTTTGCTTATTTTTGCATACACAATAAAATTGAATCCAGCAGTTATTTCCTTGATCTCATGGCAGGGATAAGAACTAGTTGAAGTAGGATAGGGAGAACCTTAAAGTTACCCTTCTATTTAAATACTTTTTTTTATTAATTGTTATTCCATATACAGTGAGAATATCAGAGTGGAAATAATTAATTTCCTGAGAAAAGTGTCAGGACATTATTAATCTTTAGAAAAATATCATGAAACCATTAAATTACTCCATATCCTTCACAACTTTTGTACAGTTTCCTGTACTTAAAATGGATTGTCACTTCATCTCCATTTCTTTGAATCTCTAGTTTCCTTTAAAGTTTTCTTACTTGTCCCTTTCTGTGTCGAGATGTTCATGATCTTCCCAGGGCTGTTGCCTTACTTCATGCCATTTTCTTTATTTTGTAAGATTACGTACATATATATTTCATATATATTTTCTTTATGCATACACACACATACACACATTGTGTTTTGGCTCCTTCCTTCAAAGATGTAAGCTCCTTAAAGCTGGAGACTGTTTCAATTTTATCTTTTTTCATCTAGAATGTATACAGTATCTGGCATATATTAATGCATTTAATTAATACTTATTGATTGGTTGAATTAATGTTTGTGAATAGTCCATGGATTGAGTAATTTTTAACAATATATGCCTTTCTTGTCTCTCCTGTGTCACGGTTACTGTGGAAGGTCTGTGGGTCATTTTTTTATGGTTATCTTTCTGGGCATTTGACTTTGTCTTTATATAGCCTAGTCTCCATATAGCCTTAATAGCTTCTAAGAAATTGCCAGAGCTTATGCTTCTCTGATATTTTCTTTGAGATTTTAGAATCATTTCCCTCCCCCCCAAGGCACATATGTATACTATATAATATAAATGTCTTATTTTGTGATAAGATTTATTTTGTGTAATTTATCTTTTCCAGAGTAGTTTATTTATTAGCTAATAGACAATAAAGTAATAATGTCTCTTTGATCTATAGATTCATACACCAATGTCATAGCCAAAACAGGTGCTACTACCATCTGAGCATAATGATCATTTACAGACAGACACTACAGATGGCACTTCTAGGAACTCAGTTCTTCATTATGTAGTTCAGCCTCTTTTTATACTTTTGTAACTTAATCATTTTCTTCCTACATTTACTTTAATCTATCTCTTCAAGGAGAAAAACAGGAGCCTCATAAGAATAATTAGTTTTTATCAGTTGGGTGTTAGCAGCAACATTCAAGTTGCCTTGTTTATTTTCAACTTCCCTTTTCAAAGAAGACAATGGAGATGTAAAGGTCTGATGCTTCCATTAATTTGCATTCAGGGTCATTTCAGTGGTGTCAGTTAAGAAATGTTAATACGTACTTAGAATGTGTTTGTTAATGGGACTCAGGCAAAGACAGTGACACAGCTGCCCTTAATTCCATAAACATAAGGCATATTAATCCCTTTAGTTGACGGATGCTTAAATGGGAAGATTGGATGAGTAATTGGGCTGTTCTTCTAATCCTTAGCCTGGAATATAAATGAGAAATGTCTTGATATTTTGATTTGTCTTCTGTAATCTCTTCTAATTGATCCATTTAAAAAAAGAACTGTTTCCTTTGAATAATAATTTTTTGTAAAGGTGCTATATCTATTATTCATACCAGTGAGTTTCACTAGTTGTGTATTTTAAATTTCCATATCTAGATCCCATTTCCAAATAATACATACAAAATATATGATTTATATATATATATATATATATATATATATATATATACACACACACATATATACATGTATATACATTACGCATGTATATATGTATACACATTATTATATATGTATATATCATACTTATGTGTACATATACATGTAATATACTCATAAATAATTAGTGTCTTGATTAATGGCTATTGAAGCACATTCTTTTAGATGTTGATGATAGAAAGAATCGAGTCCTATGAGTCTGAAATCTTTGTTGACTAAATTATTCTTACAAAAACATAAGATATCATCACATATTCTACTATAATAACCCTAAAATATTAATGCAGATCGCTAAAGTCCATAGTACATTCCAAGTTATATTTTATAGTCTTAAAAAAAAAAAAAAAACTTGCTACTATATTCTTCTTTAAGTGAATACAATAAGAAACTTTATTCAAGATTATATATCTTGAGTGATTTGTTTATGCACCATTTCTCTCAAAACTTTAGGACTCAGGAAAAAATTAAGATTGAGTAAGAATGGGAGGGACATGAGAAAACTGGAAGACATTTCTTCAGTTAGTGAGATTGGTGGGAAAAGTTGAGGATGTTTGATTATCTTAGAGGTCAACTAGTCAGCAAAGTAGTCTTTTAGATCTAAAAAATAGGAAATACAAAGACTCCCCACATAATCTTGTAATACATCAGAATGTAAGCTTGAAGAGATGAAATGAAATAGGGTAATAAAAAGTAGTTCTGGGCATCCAAAAACGCTTGAGGGCAGTAGGTCATCTGAACGATCAAATACAATGCATGCCTTATTTTCTTTTTCCAACCAAGGGGATATATATGTTATAATTCTATTTCTCTCATGGGTATATCCAATAGCTATATACAAGTATATAGGGAAAATAACTACAAATAACTCTACCAAGGTTTATTGTGTATATGTTAGAATTTACACCAAAATAGTAATAACAACAAAATTTAAGATAGCTTTTGTGCAAATAAAAATGCAGATGGGGAAAATGGTGTTTTTCTTATCATAATATGATATTAGATTCAAGAATCAACTACCATTTTAAGTTTCCTCTTAACAGCATTAGTGATGGTCAGAAAAAAGTTATTTAAAATGGCTATCAAATGTCACTAATACTGTCCCTTTTATCTTCTTTGTCAGTTAAAAAAATAGTCTACAATCAGATTCTCACTACCAATGGCTAGCAAATGTTACTAATGCTGTCCCTTTGATCTTCATTGTCAATTTAAAAAAAATTAGGTTATTAATAGATTCTCGCTACTCATTCTCCATATTGAAAGGAATCAATAAAATAACCATTAAAAATCAAGATATTTCTCTTCTGGTTGGTTATTTATATTCTTTTCTGATTGGTTATTTACATTAGTGTTCAAAATGGCCAAACTCAAAACAAAGACAAAAAAAAATAAAAATGGCCAAACACCAGGAAAAGATGACCTTTTAAAATTTAAAATATTGCACACAAAAACCTATCAACTTTACCTTTTCAGTTTTTTTACCTAAAAATGTAAATGAACATATTTTTTGAGAATTCAGATCTTGTCTCTGTTGTGACATCTCTGTTAAGTAGTTATCCAACCTTTTTTCAAAATTCCCAGAGAAGGGAACCTGTTGTTAAAGAGAGACAACAGTTCCCTTTTTTGGACAGCTCTTCTTTTTCAAAAGTGTTTTCCTTGTATTGAACTCAAAATCTGCTTCTTTAACTTTCAACCACTAGTACTATTCTATCCTCTAAATCCAAGAAAAAAGAAATTTAATCTTTGCTTCACATAATTATTTAAGGAACAATGTGAAATAGAGGATAAAATCAGTCTAAGAGTGAGGTCAGGAAAACCTGGGTTATAGTTTCACTGCTGACACAGGCTGTTGTGTTCTTTGTCCTTTGTTCTTGAAGAGGACCATTTAAAGGACCCTTATAATTCCCTTCTCTTGTTTTGTGGAAACCGCATCCTTACAGACTTGTGATGGATATCTACTTCAAGAGAAGGAATTATGGAATCTGAATACAGATTGAAGCCTAGTGTTTTTACTTTTTTGTGTTTTGTTTTTCTTTCTCACAGTTTTTCCCTTTTGTTTTGATTCTTCTATCACAACATGTCTAATGTGGAAATATGTTTAACACGATTGTACATATATAACCTGTGCCAGATTGCTTGTTGTCTTATGAAAGGGAGGAAGGAAGGGAGAAAAATGTGGAATTCAAAATCTTACAAAAAGATATATATATATATATATATATATATATATATATATATATATATATATATATGTATATATATCTTTAAGTGTAATTGGAAAAAAAAAATAAGCAAGTGCAAAAAAATCCCCAAACAACAAACAAATAAATAAAGGGGGAAGATAGATTATACATATATAGAACAATTTTTTTTCCCCAGAATATAGGTACTCAATAGCAATTAACTCAAAACATCTTGACAAGAAGAAAGTCTATATTTCCAAGTCTTTTCTTCTCTAAACTAAAAATTCTTAGTTGTAGAAGACTGGAACTTTGGAGAAGTATACTTGAAACATGTTGTTAACTCAGTGGAATGGATGAGATAAATGGTTCTCTAGTTTACATATATACTTAGTACTTAGCATGGTAATATAATGGTCCTCTAAGTTCACATATGTATAGCGTGCTGTAATGATGTCATTGTAATAGAGTATATAAGGGCCAACAAGGACTGGAATAGAGACATTCCATCTCCCACCATCCTGGTGGCTCTCCTCTACTAAGACCAAGGCCCATCTGAAGGTCCCCCTGAAATCTAGTTTGGTCCCAGGTGAAGGAGATATATTATGAAGGAGATAATAAAGACTTTGGACTTTATTCCTGACTATTCCACATGGTGATTATTCTGCTGAAATCCAGGCCCATTTGGAGGACCTCCAGAAAGCTAGCCCAAAGGTTACATTTAGTTCCTTCAACTTATCCTCAAATAACATAGTTTGCCTCATCATTTTGGTTGCTCTCCTTTAGAGCAATTCCAGTTTATCAGTGCTCTTAATTGACCATGTAACACCCAGAATTGAATACAGTTAAGTCAGATGTCATTTGACTAAGGCACAATATAGTAGGAAGATTATCATTCTTCTTTTGGATATGGTATCTCTATCAATAGAGGTTGACTTCCTTGTTGACTCATATTGAAGTCTTGTAATCTATTAAGACCTTTAGATATTTTTAATGTGTGAACTATTATCTAGCTACTCGTTCCCATCTTATACAAGTGTAATTATTACTTTTTCCTTTAACATGAAAGTAGGAATTTACATTTATTCCATAACACTTAATGTAATCAGTAACCTATTTTTCTACATAGGAATATGAAGACTATTATTTAATTTACCTTTCCCTCTAAACTTCATGTCTACACATTTGATGGGTATGCCATTTACACATTTGATGGGTATGTATTTAACTGATGAAAGTGTTTAAAAGAACAGATTCAAATAGTATTATAATAGTATTAAATAAATATATTATAAATAGTATTATAATAGAGTTACTTCTAGGATTCTTTGTACCTAGGCAGTAAATCAGCCCTAGCACCACTACATAGCCCACTTCTTTTCATTTTGTTCCCAAGGTTTTCATGAGCAATTTTGCTAAATGTCCTGTTGAAATCCAAATAGAATAAGTTGGCAACAGTACCCAAATCTGTCTAAGAAACATTTTATAAAAGGAGGCAAACTTAGTCTGGCATTATATGTTCTCATGGCTCAAAATACCTTCCTCCCTTTACATTCGGAAACATTGCTTCTTTAGCATTTGAAGAATTTATCTTTCTTCCCTTTTTTCAAGATGAATGCACATTGCTGGTGCTATGGCATTGTTGTACAATCCTGCAATTCCTAGGACCACAGAGGCTGAGGTTGATAGATGTCTGAATGTGGGAGTTCTAAGCCGTAGTGCGTTAACCAGATCACGGGTTCATAAGTCTGACTTTGATATGGTGAGCTTCCAGGAATGGAGTAGAAGTTGCACACTAAGCTGCTTAAAGAGGGGAAAACCAAAGTAGATTGAGAAACTCATATGCCATTCATTATGATCAGGCAGTGAATAGTCTTTGTACTTCCATCCTCATAGAGAAATGAGAATTCACTCTCTCAAAATAACCTCCCTAAAAAAATATTTCATGTACCCATTTCCAGTTGTACACAGAGATCCTGTTCTCAATATATTTTCCCAAATACTATAAGCAATGTTAAGTGTCCTGAAACATCCAACTCTGCTGATTAAATGGAAACTACAATTTTGAAGCTGAGCTCAATAAAATTTTGACATTTTTTTCAACACTTGTTTTTGTTCTATTTCTTTAAATGTACTTCTCACTTATGTGATGAAGTTTTTTTTCTCTGAACCGATAAACCTTTCATACCAGATAGTATGATAGTTTAAGAAGTGTGGACTCTTAATTACTTTAAATTTCTGTATTTACTTGAGATTAGGGTCATTTAATTAGTCTCACAGTCCCACTAATTAGTTCATTATTTGCATTCAGGAATTAATCAAAAATCATACAGAAATGCTTATGATAGTTCTTAACATTAAAAAATAGAAAAAATATTCATGTATATGTTTTGAATTTTTAAAATTGCATCATGCTTATTTGATTCAATGATAATTTTCTTGTTCTGAAAGACTGAAACTTAAAAATGGAAGTAATCATTACATACTTCTTTTTTTTCCTTTTTTATTGTTTATTTTTTAATACAGATTGCTTTATGAATCATATTGGGAGAAAAATCAGAGCAAAAGGAAAAAACCATGGGAGAGATAAAAAAAAAAAAACAGAAAAAAAATGAACACAGCATGTTTTTATTTACCTTCAGTCTCCTTAGATCTGAGATCTGTTTCTGGGTGCAGATAGGATTTTCTTTCCTACTGAGATTTCTTTGGATCATTGAACTGCTGAGAATAACCAAGTCTTTTATAGTTGATCATTGAAAATTTTTGCTGTTATTGTGTACAGAGTATTCCTGGTTCTTCTTGTTTCATTTAGCATCAGTTCATGTAAATCTTTCCAGGCCTTGACATAATTAGCTTGTTCAGCATTTTTATAAAACAATAATATTCAATTACCTTCTTGTACTATAGCTTATTCAGCCATTCCCCAGTTGATGGGCATCCACTTCTTTTCCAATTCTTTGCTACCACGAAAAGAGCTGTTACAAACATTTTTGCACATGTGGGTCACTTCTTCTTTAAGATTTCCTTGGGATACAGACCCAATAATAGCACTGTTGCATAATCATTCCATATTTCTATCCATGTTGCATATCTTTATTTAAGCTAGATTGTTTCATCTATCATTATATTTATTATACTAACTTTGGTATATTTTAACTGTAAAGAATAATAGCAGAGTATTTTGTGTATAATATTTGTGAATTGTAACAAAATTGAACATGGCAAACCCAGTCAACAAATTGCTTTAGATCTCATCAGCATTTAATTTAGAATGTTATTTATCTCAAACATTTCCTGTCATGACATGAGTATCATGAAAAAAATTTTTAATCCAAAATCAAAGGGAAGAAAGTTGACTGTGTCCTATCTAATAAGTAAATAAAATTTTTAGGAATAATTAATTAAATAAAAATGACAGATATTCTAATATACATTAAAATGATTTGCTGTGCACAATGGAACATGCAAAGTAGTAAGTATAATACATACATAGGGTTTTCTTGGCCAAGATACTGGAGTGGTTTTCCATTTATTTCTTAAGCTCATTTTATATATGAGGAAACTGAGGTAAACAAGGTTACATCAATTTCCCAGAGTCATAAAACTATTAAGTGTCTGAGGTCAGATTTGATCTCAGAAAATTATGTTCCTGATTCTAGGCACTTTAGTTTATTCCAATGTGCCACCTAGTTTGCCCCTATCATCCTCTATGGAAAGTTAATGCAAACACACTCTCTCTTCCTCTTGTCTCATCCCCTCTCCTCTCCTCTCTTCTCCTCCCCTCTCCTTCTCTCTCTTCTTTCTCTTTTTTTCTTCTTTTCCCTCTCTTTCTCCCTCTCCTTCTCCCTCTTTCTCTATTCCCAACCTCTGTTCCCAATACTAATTGATAGGAAAAAGTTTTTAATCAGCTCTGGATTTCTGCCTTGGATTAGTTCACCCCTGCTGCCATGGAATATACCATATTTGTGTCAGATTTAATTCAGACATCCAAATGATTTCACACTGAAGCTCAGAACCCTCAAACTCAATTAATTTATCACCTAATTTCCTCAAGTTAGAAGGATTTAAAGAAGTCCATCCTGGTCTGTGATTTTCTTCCGAGGAGAATTGTGAAACTCTGGTCATGATGAATAGTGAATGTAATTACAAAAATATAATTATAGCAGTTAAAAATTGGTTACTTACAAAAGAGTTAATCATTTGTGAATGAACAATGTAGAGTCTGGTCATTGACTTTTAGAATAATGATAAAAATCAAAATATAGGCTATACAATTCAAGCAGTGCAGATCTACTTAAAGAAAATACTGATGCCAAAAATACGGACTGGATACATGAATACTTAGTATTTCCTGAGGAACTTTTTTCAATTTAAATCCCTTGCCATAATAAGGCGATATGCACCATTGGAGGGCACACCCAAATCAATGAAATAACAGATGCATTGAGATAACCAGTCAATCAATTTCCAGCCTAGGTTTCCAGATTTATTTTACAATAAAATATACATATAACTCAGAAGAAACTTAATTAAATCCAGGATAGTGACTTTAGAATTGGCCTTAGAATGGGGAAAAAAAAAAAAAAGTATAATCTTGGGACATGAAGGATGATTTTCAATCTTATTGATGCTTTTCCTCCACTAAAACATATTATTATTCATACAATACCTTCTCATTCTGTGTATATCTTGTTTTTATCTGTTCATACAATGAAAATAATATTGGGTTGAGAGCCTAAAGATATAGGTTGGAATTCTTTGTATTTTATTTACTATCTCTGTGACCTTGGGAAAATCACTTTTCTCTTTGCCTTAGATTTCCTATCTATAAAATAATTAGTCCTTTCTAGGTTGAAATTTATCATATTATCAATCTAATAAGTGCTTGACATTCTATGTTTTTCAGTATTTTGTGGATGCCAGTGTAACTCTAGTTATCCATATACCGAACCTCATTTTTATTCCATAAACTACCCACTCTTTTTTCTGATCATATATTTCTTTGATTTTTAAAAATTTATTTCATTTAAAACATTACTATATAATCTACATAAACCTGTTTGCTTTCTCAGTGAAGAAGAGGAAAGAGAGGAATGAAGAACATTTGGAACTCAAAATGTAAAAAAAGAATGTGAAAAAAGTTTTTACATGTAAGACAAATAAACAACAAACCAATAAGACTTGGATTCAAATCCTACCTCAACCATTTTCCTAGTTGTGTAATTTTGGGCAAATCACTCAACCTTTCTGTATTTCAGTTTTTCATCTATAAACTATCTTTGAGGATATTTATTGGTTATGTAATATCTTATTTATATCTGTTTATCTTAAACAGAAACAATACTCTGATGTTTACTAGTTATGTGATCTTAGGGAAATCACTTTATTTTTCTCAAATTCAATTTATTTGTTTCAAAAATGAGGGTAAAAATACTAATAATACTTACTTTATAGGATTTTGTAAAAAAAAAAGTTTTGTATACTTTAAAAAGCTATCTAAACATTATTATTTATTTCTCCTCTCCTCAGCCAGTTTCATCTCAATGAGATTCAGATAGTGTTTATGTAGATTGTTTTCTATGACTTAAAATCATGGTGTGGTTGGCATTTGAGGAGAAATGAAGAGTGAAAAATAACAAAGAAATATTTTTTAAAGTGTTTAGGATTTTGCATACTACATAAATAAAATTTGACATTTTCTGAGAGGCTCCAATTGATCAGTTAATATAAGCAGACTTCACTCTTCACCTAACCAATGAAACATTTGAACCTTAATGTAAAAAAATGATTTCAGATGTTTCCATTGTAGCTTACTATTTTATGAATGTTTTGAATTGCTACTCTTTTCTTTTGTCCTTGATTGATCAAAATTTTAAAAATGCATTTGATTTCTTCTTTGAGGCTTCTTTTCTGGTGAGAATGAAATTAGGCTTTTTTTTTATCTCTTTGCTTCAATTATCAGTGCATATCATGTTTGCAATTACATTAAACAAAATATTACACCAATTAAACTGAACAATAGCCATATTCCTTACAAAACTAAGCAAAGTAAAAAATGAGAAATATTCTTTTCAGAACCAGATGGTAGCTTTTATTGAATTTTTTTTTACAGTTCTAAAATGCTATATTGGAGTCTTGATTATTCATCTTAAAAAGTAGCTGATGTTAATTTCTTTTAATAATGTGGATTATGGGAAAATAAGTAAAACTTTTAAAATATTCATATTCATATTTATGGAGGACTATCTTCAAAAAAGGATATTTGAATTTTATTTTGAATTTTGATCTCTATAAGCCTTAATGGAGGATATTAATTTTGTAAATATATTACAGAAAACCATTTTGCTAATTAGCTGGCAGTTTACATTGCTTTCTGTATGTACATGGGTATTTTGGTTTGGTTTTGGTTTTTTGGAAAATGTTGCTTCTTTGTTTTTCATGAATATTACATCTTTCAAAGTAGAAAAATGACATTTCCAGGGTCAATGAGATTGAATCTAAATGAAACTGGAAACTCATATACCTATCTATAGTAACGAAATTCTATATACTTAAGTAGAGGAAACATGGTAATAGCCTACTATCCTATTGATAATCTATAGTCTCTTTTGTAATGTGTTCTATTTGGTAGATATTAAATCTTCTAATATGATAGAATAATTCTAAATAAAAATAACAATAAATGCAACTACATTTTTGTTTTATTAATATAGAAAAATAATAGCTAGCTATGTAAATGTACTTTATTGAAAAATTGCAAAGCATTTAACTTATGTTATCTCATCCCACAGGAAATAAAAATTTAAGTTCCTACTTATGGCCAAGCTACTGAGATTGATATATATGAGTATAGAATAAAGTTTCTTCTGTGAGTGACCCTCAACATGTTTATGTAAGACTTTGTTTTGTATAAAATACTTTATGTATTTTATCATCTTTGAATTCCTAAAAATAAATCAACTCATAAGCATTTATCAAGTATTTACTCTATCTTGGACATCTTAGTAAGTACTAGGGATTAAATAAGCCTGTAATATAAACAGTACAAATATAATTATTCTATAGTAATGTCCTATTCTACAGTCATGCTCGGACTTCAAAGAAATTCAATGATTTGACTGATTCTAAATAGTTATAAAATAATTTAAATTGTGATTGAACTCTTATCAGTGACTTTCTGCTAGGAGCTTACAGAACCCTTTCCTTTTTTAAATCTTTGGCTCATCAAGAACAGATCTGACAGTAGACTACTCCTGCTCATAGCATTCTGGGGTAAAATATGGGCCAAAGTCAAAAGGAAGAATTCTTCAGCCAAAATAATGGGGTTTATGTTCCTTTTTCTTTATGGTATAATTCTCTTTCAAAAGTATAATAGCATCAGTTCCTATTCCTATAGGACATCTAAGTTTATAAAGTGATTTCCTCCACAGTTTTGTAGTTTAGACCAGACCATATCAGGTATATTTTCTCCATTTCACAGAGGAGTCAAATGAAGTTTGAAGACAATAAGTGACTTACCCACATTCACCAATGTGGTATGGTACTCTGATGAAAACTATACTTGAAGTCACCCCAGTAGTCAAATTGCTTTCAAAAACAGATTTTTACATTTAAAATTTTTAAATATTGATCTGTTTTGTTGTAATTATTAGTGATTTTTATTACATTTTCAAGTAATTATGTGCCTTTCTGTTTTTGAAAATTGTATTTTTGGGTAACTTATTTCTAGGAAGAATAGTAGATGAGGAAACCAGAGCCTGGCAAACTAAAGTAATTTTTGTTCATAAAAGTAGTAAATAGCAGAACTAACAATTAAGTCAAGATCCTCTGTTTCTTTTCTTTTCATTACACTCTTCCACTTCCCTCCCAATACTGAGCTCATAACTGACTTTGTATTTATACCTCATGAATTTACTATTTTACTATATTATGCAAATAATATCTTGAAAACACATCCTGAATTTCAGAATAGAATGAAAGGAATCCTTCAAACAGTTTTTTTTAAATTTAATAACAGAAATAACTATGCACAAAAATCTCTCATGGATCCAGCAAAAAGAAGCTCTCCAAATGCTAAAAACCTTTAAATATGAATTTTCATTAAGTCTACTTTCCTCTACATTTATTATTCTTGGTGGCCATTTTTTAATGGGAAATCAAGAGAAATCTAATCCTTCTAACATTCCTGTAATCAGAATGATAGAATTTATCAATCTCATTGGTCGTAGATTCTGCCCTAGCTGCTAACTCTGATGAAGGTAAGATGACAGGATGGGCATTTATTAAGCTGACTCATCTGTTTATGAAAACAGATAATAGCCAAGATTCCTCTTAGGCTCTTTAGAGGTTGTCCTGTTTTGACCATATAAATTTCCATCTCATTAAGGCTGTTAGGAGATGAATGATTTGTTGTGCAGAGGAGAAATAGCCATCTGGGTTTTGTTCATAGTTTTATTGATTCTACATCCCTCTCCCTTATATGATCATCCACAGGGATCAGGTAAAAGGGGAAAATCCTAGAGTTATATTATTTAAAATAAAGGTTTCAATTCCCCTTTCCTCCTTGCACCTTATTCTTATATGCATTTGTCACCAGTAATTAATCTCTTTTTAGTTTTTTTCCTTCATGCCAGCAATCAATCAATCAATCAAGAAGGATTTTTTAAAGTGCTTAATTATGCATCATGAACTATACTAGTCCCTGGGATATAAGTGCAAAGAATGAAACACAAGGAAAGAACCTTATAATAAGGGAGAAAAAAAGTACATGTATATATATATACACACACATACATATGTATATGTATATATATGTATGTGTGTATATATATAGGTAAAACATAAATATAAAGTGAACAAATATAAAATTATGCATCATTTGGGAGGAAAGAAACTAACAGTTGGGAAAGAGTGCAATTAATAAAGACTTCATCCAGAAACTGATGCTTGAATAACTTCGGCAGCTGTTATAGTCACATCTATTGAAGACCCCCAAAAGAAATTCTTTACCACCATATGGGAGGGATATAGTAGAAAGAAAGAGAGAGACAGACAGACAAGTAGCTCAACAGATAGTGGCAGAGACAGACAGACAGAGGCTTTGTCCATAAAGCCAGGGATATCCAAATTTAAATATTGTTTATGAGATATATTGGCTATGTGACTAAGGGTACACAACAATCTCTCAATGCTTTAGGCAAATGTTGAAGATTCTAAGTTAGAGATTGTGTCAACTTGTATTGGTGAAAGGATTTTTCTTACCTGAGTGTTCATTCTCTACGCTAATGAAATCACAGATCTATTCCCTACCCCTCTCCTATGATATATATCAAGTAACATTTACAAACTGGCCTTTTATTTAATATAATCAGTTATCTTATTTATCTTTTGTAATTATCTCTACTTCTTTTTAGTTAAGAATACACCTCTTATCTATAGATGTGAGAGGAATATAATTTTCTTCTCTTCAAATTATTAAAATATAATTTTATTTCTATAAAAATATAGCTGTCAGATGTATATGATTGCCTTTTTTTGAATTTTATTTTAAAATAGTAGAATCTTTACCATTTAAATTATTTATCCATTTAGAATATAGAACATGGTATGAAGTATTGACTTTTTAAACCTAAATTCTGCCTCATTACTTTCTAGTTTTCCCAGAGGTTTTTGTTGTTGCTTTAATCAAATAAGGAGATTTTCCCTACATAATTTGTGTTTTCCAATTTTTAAATCCTGGGTTATTGAGTTTCATTGTTTCTGATTCTCTCCTTTTCTATTTGGTCCATTAATATATAGCTTATTACTTAAACCAGTATGCCATAGTTTCAATGACTGTTGCTTTTTTTTATAACATATATATTTGAGGTCTGGAAGTTCTATTTATCCTTCATCACTACTTTTCATCATCTCTCTAGATGTTTTAGATCTTTATTAGTATTTTATACAATTCTATCAAGCTTTCCTTTGCTAATTTGATTTGCAAAATAATACATTTATAAAGTAACTTTTGCAGTGTTACCATTTTTGTTACTTTGGGTTGACTTAGTCACGAACATTGACTATTCCTCCAGTTTTAAAAGTTATTTGTTCCTTAAATAAGAACTTTGTAATTGAATCTACAGTTATCTTTTCTCTATATCGTGACTTTCCCATTGCAATTTTGATATATTTTAGGTAAGCATAAGAAATTAAATGGGAAGTTTTGAATAGTTTTGTAAAACTATAGATGACTTGAAAAGGCTAGCAGATGACACAGAAAAACTTTAGAAATGCAGTAATTAATAAAATATATGTATAGTATTATATGACATCAACCCAAATTTTACAATAAGATACCCCATAAAAGAAAAAAAATTCAGACTTTTACTCTAATAAGAAGAGAGGAACATTTATGCAACTTTTCCAAATTGAAGGGGTGCCACACCATCAGGCTCTGTGTTATGGAAGCGATAACTGTATATGTCTTTTTTTTTTTTTTTTGATCCCAAGATATTAATTTTGTAGTTATTTGCATTAAATTTTCCTTCTATTATTGCTTTTTTGTTTTTTAATCATTATTATATAGAAATACTGTTCATTTAATTTTTTTTTTCTTTTGTAAGGCAATTGCCCATGGTCACACACCTAGGAAATGTTGTGTCTGAGGTCAAATTTGAACTCACATCCCCCTGACTCTAAGATCCATGCTTTATCCACTAAGCATCTAGCTGCCCCAATACTGTTCATTTTTGAGAGTTTATTTTGTAGCCTGCAACTCTGATGAATCTATTGTCTCAACTAGTGTCTATGCTTATTTTTTAGTATTTACCCAGGATACCACCATACCATAAACATATAAGGATAGTTTTATCTCCTGTTATATATCTTTGTTTTTTGTTTACTTTTTTAATCTTATTGCTATTGCTAGCATATCTAAAATCATAATAATTTTTAATGGGAAGAGTAGTCATTCTTTACTCCTGTATTTACTGGGAAAAGTTTTTAATATATCTTCATTGCAGTGATTGCTTTTAGTTTTAAATACTTTTTATAACATTAAAAAAGGACCTCTACATCTGTACTTTGTAGAGGTTTTTTTTTTTTTTTTTTTTTTTTTTTTTTGTTTTTTTTTTAGCATAAAAGAGTACTTTATTTTGTCAAAGGGTTTTTTGTGCCTTTTTTGAGATGATTATATGATTTTTTATTTTTAATATGATTATGTTGATTTTTCCCTAATGTTGAACATCTTGTTTCCATTTTTTATTCCAATTGGATATAATAAATGATTTCTTGCATAAATTTCTGTAGTCTGCTTGAAAGGATTTTGTTTTGAGTTTTTGAGCCAATATTTATCAATGACATTAACTTGTTTTCCTTCTCTGTCTTATTTTTCCCTAGGTTAGGTATTAAAACTATATTTTTCTTTCTTCCCCCCCCCTTTGGCTGGGGTTAAGTGACTTGCCCAGGGTCACACAGCTAGGAAGTATTAAGTGTCTGAGACTAGATTTGAACTCGGGTCCTCCTGAATTTAGGGCTGGTGCTCTATCCACTGTGCCACCTAGCTGCCCCCTAAAACTATATTTTCTAATAAAAATCTGATAAAGTGCTTTTTTAGTTTTTAGAAAAAAAATTATAATGTATTCTAATTAGTCCTTAAAAGTTTGATATAATCCTCTTTTCTATGAATCCATTAGGAGCAAGAGAATGTGTGTGTGTGTGTATGTGTGTGTGTGTGTGTGTGTGCGTGTGTGTTTGTATGTTTCTTTTGTAGCAGCTCTGTTGCCTTTCATGAGATTATTTAAGATCTCTATCTCTTTTTCTGATAATTTCACATTTTGTATTTTCAAAGAGAGTGCTCTTTTGTGTTTTCAGTTTTATTAACAATTATATTGGTCATTTTATTTATTCTGCTTTTTATTTCAAATTGCTAAATTGCTGTTTTTACTTATTTGATTTTCTACCCTTATCTTTAATCAAATTAGCTCAAGGTTTATCTATTTTATTAGTCTTTTCAGAGTCAACTTTCAGTTTTAGTTATTATTTTGTTTTTTTTTTTATTTCAAATTTATCTTCTCTAATTTTTAATATCTCCTTATTTTGGCTTCATATTTTGATTGGCTTCCTGATTTTTGAAACTGTATACTTGGTTTATTAATTTTTTCTTCCAATATTTTGTTAATACATATTTGTAGGGATATTATTTTCTTCTTGAGAACTACTCAGATGCATTCCAAAAATTTTGGCATATTGTTTCATTATCATTATTTTCTTTCACATAATTACTAGTTGTTTCTATAATTTATTCTTTGATTCATTCATTATAAAGAATTTCATTGTTAAGTCTCCCTTTGGGTTTGTATCTTTTGTTTGAAGCTCCTGAACCAATGTCTATTTATATTGCATCATATTTAGTAGTTTAAGTAATATCTCCTTTATGAATTTGATTGCAAAGTTATTTGGAGTGTATGTTTTTTAAAATGTTTATTTGTTATCTATGATTTAAGCATAATGTAGTTTTCTTGTTTTTCTTTTAATTTTTGCTTTATCTGATGATATGATTATAATTCCTGCATTTTTTTGTTCACTTTATATGTAATAGTTTTTTTTTTCATCCCTTTAATTTTATTTTGTGTATATGTTTTCAAAAATAAAAATGACTCTATAATATTATAGGGTTTGGGATTCTTATACAGCCTATCCTTTTTTCATTTTAGAAGATAATTTAGTCCATTCATGTTTAAAGTTAGGAGATTTAAGTCTGTGTTTTCCTCTATTTAACTCTAATACTGTTTTTTCAAAAATTCCCCCCTTTGTTGGTATAAATACAGAATTATATCTCTTCTGTTCCTTTAGCTTATTTTTTTTTTGGACTGGCTCTATTCCCACTCTTTCTCTTCTCCTCACCTTTAATCATCCCTTATTGTTACCTCTTCACTTTGGAATTTTGTTAATTAATTCCTTTTTAATTTTTTTTTTTTTATTATGTTTGATGGCTTAATACTTCCCTGCTTTTTTCCCTTTAGTTTAACATTTTTCATGTTTTGTGCCCCTTTCCAGAGAGGATTTTTCTCTTTTAATTAAATACTCTGTCTTTTTGTCTTCTTTAGATGCTCATTCTCTGGTGCAATTATCTAATTCTTTCTTCTCTACATTCCTAATGAAATAAAAACTTCTGTTCTACCCTGTAAGAACTTACTGCTCCTTCCTTGTACAACTTGCCCCAGAGATTTCTAATTCCCCTTTTCCATTATCTCTCACTTCCAGAATGGTGCCATTCCTGCCTCTGACAGAAAGGGCACTATCCTAAGAAAGGACTCTCCTCTTGAACATGTCCTTTATTATGTAGCGCCCATTGACCTATATCCTCCCCATTGGTTACCTTTCTCCATTGACTTCAAAATCTTTACCCTGGTTTCATATCCTCCCATTCTTTCCAGTTGTTAAGTTGTTCCTTAAGAGTTCCAACTCTCCCTCCTCACTCATCAAGGTATAAAGGTCTTTTCAATTTCTAAATCTCCCAGTGTCCAGCACAAAGTTTCCCTTTTCTTTCACAAAATGAAAGCAGGGTGAAGACAAGGAATTCCTTGTACCTGGAATTAACTACTCACTGACAATTGAGAGTAGCCTATCTTTATTGACTTTGCTGAATGAAACAGTATTAGCAACATATGACTAGAATAGCAGAAGTTGAGAAAAAATAAAACTAGCGTGCAAAGCAATGTAAAAACATATATTGGTATTGAGGACTTTATTTGGTCTTGGAAAATGCTAACTTATGTTCTGTGTGTATCTTGCATGTGAATCTTACTTTAAAAAATGTTTCATTTATTCCATTTCCTTCTGGCCCTGGCAACTAGGAAAATAATTTGGAACAGGTGGGTCTCATGTGTGGTAAGATACCAGTCGGCAATATTTGGGCTTTATAGCTAATCATATTCCAGTTATCTTCTTTGGATGACGATACCTAAAGGGATCATTACATTATTACTCAGTCTTGTGTTAAAAATCTGATAAAAATCTAACAAAATAAAAGGTGAAATTTATCTTGTAAAAGTTGTTTAATATTTAAATATGGGCATAGTGGTGTATATGTCTGTGTGTGTGTGTGTGTGTGTGTGTGAGAGAGAGAGAGAGAGAGAGAGAGAGAGAGAGAGAGAGAGAGAGAGAGAGAGAGAGAGAGAGAGAGAGAGAGAGAGAGAGAGAGAGATTTTGCAGAACAGCTTTACCTTGGGTGGAATTCTCTATTGAAGATTGGAGATGCTATGATAAACAAAGACTATTGAGACCAGATGTACTGTTTCTGCTATTTTGGATGACTAGATTTGCACACAAATGAAATCATGACAGATTCATTTATGTGAAATAGCCATTGCTGATTTTCTTGCCAGAAATGAGATTGGTTTTTTATTTAGGAGATTTTAGAGCAGTCCTTAGCTATTTTGGTTAGTGGCAAGATGGCAACTGGCTCTGATAATTTTGTCTAGGCCAAACTGCCTCTTTTCATCTGGATGGTATTGCCAATTTCTTGGAAAACAGCCTTTAAAATATCTGTAGGGTATTTTAAAACTCTTCCTCAAGTTTCTTAATTACTGGAAAGGATTGGCCAAGGAACACCTGCTTTTAGGCCAATAAAATAACTTGTATTAGCAATAATCTGTACTCAGAATTGAATGCATGACAAAAAGACATAATTTCATCATTGATTTCATTATTCTAATAGGTCATCTGCTAAGGGTATTTCATGTTTCAATTTCTGTTCATAAATATTTGATTACATTTAAGTGAACCAGCTGTATAAGGAAAATAAAAATAATAAAGTTAATACATTTGGATGTTTCTTCATAATAAATTAGGAGAAAATAGTATCTCAGTCAGGCTCCCTTAATAAGAGTACAGAATTATTCTTAGGCTTTGAGATTCAGAGCCAGTGTTTACTTCTCCTCCTTTCTAGCAATATACCTGCAGAAAAGAGGATACAGGAGCTAACAATAATACAATTTTAAGAAATTTTATCTTATTTAATAATCATTTTTGCATTTTGTTGATCATTAGACAGACTTTGGACAAGCAACTTCATTTTTAGTGACATAATTTCCTCAAATGAGAGAGAATAGATTCTATTCTCTCCCAAGTTAGTTACTTCCATAGTTTCTATGATTTCCTAAAGCTCTAATCCTGAGACTGGCTTTAATCTGAGCCAGTTAAGGGGCAACCTGATATGATGGAGCTTGCTCTACATCCTCAATCACAACCTAATCTATTTATTTCGAGATTAATTTCTATTCCATACATTTGATGTTTGCAAGTTCAGAAAAACACAGAAGGTCCACCCCATTTCCCAAATGGCAAATGGGTCCTTTAGGAGATATTAGAATATCAAAGGACTTTGCATTCCCAGCCAAAGATTCAGTAAGTGACTTCCCATGTGGTTTTTCTTCTTATGTATCAATATCTACACTTTCAATCAATCAATTAACCAGTAAACATATTGGACATATTCAGTATGTCCAATACAAAACATATTATGCTCCTTTCTCCTCTCATAGTACGAATCTTTTAATAACCATTTATTTTTCTTTTGAGGACATCATTATGTTTTTTGCTACCCAAGCTTGTACATTTGGTGCCATCCTTGACTTTTCATATTTTCTTACTCTACTTGTCCTATCAATTCTCAAATCTTGTTTCTACTTCTGTAATGTCTTTCACATTTGTTTCCTTTGTTTTATTCACATAGCACCCAATCTAATTCAGATTCTTATCTCTTTTCTCTGAACCATGTCTACTAATTGACTTGCCATCTAAAGTACCTTTCTACTCCAACTCAGATCCTGCATAATTGCCTAAGTGATTTTCCAAAAAGGAAGCTCTTGAAAAAGCATTCTAATTTCAGGGGATCCCTATTATATAGAGAACAAAATACAAATTCTTCTGTTTGGCATTTCAAGCCCAAGGTTTTTCTCTCTCTGAACCTCAATAGAAAACATGCAGTCTTGTCTCTGGAAATAGCACCACCTTTCCTGCATATAGCCTGGGACTTACAATTAATTTGGGGTATAGTGGACTCTTTTTATTGTTATGATGTTGGTTGCAATAGGATCTGAACTATTAACTTCAAGGAACACTTGCTCTATTTATTGCAGATTCATACCATACAAGGTCTTGTAAACCTCCCCTTTCTCACCCTTACCTAATGGATCTATGGACAGAAATTCTCTCTCACCTTCTTCCTGTTTTTTGCTTTTGTTCTTTTTTGCCTTGTTAGAAAAATGCAAAACAAAATTGGTGAAAAAATAAAAAAGGAAAAAAGCAGATCAATGTAATAGTACAGAAAAAAAAGAACTTAAATGGTTCTCTGTTGCTAAGAGGATAAAATATTGACTTCTGAGACTGTCATTGAATGGTTACTATAATTTATTTCCGACCTACCACATTTTCATACTTATTTCATAATACTTTCCTCATTATGACAATTGATTTTCATTGGCTAAACTTCTTGGGGAATTGTTTATAATATGTATTGATGCATCTTCATGCATTTCCCATTTTTCACTGTCAGGCATATGTCAGGTTATAGTTGCCTCAATTGCTTCGATATTCTCTTCTCATAATTATTATTTTTTTTCTAATTTTACATTGATTTTTTTCCTTTGCTCTAACAAGTCAATTATCTGATTGTATTCAGATATGTGATTTAGAAAATTATGCTTGCATCAGTAACCAGTTAGTCATTTAGATTATATGAATTTCATTTTTGTGCTATTGTATATCACATGAATCTCTTGAATATAATTTTTGTTTTACATGTTTTGTAAAAACATGTTTACATGTTTTGTATAGTTGAGTAATTCTTGATTTCTTGTATCATACTCCTGAATCGTGCTCTGGAAGCCTTAGCTACTGTGTGCGAGACTGATATAAATTGTATTAAGTTCAACACCAATATGGTGAATCCCTCAAGATAGGCCACTAGTCTCTTGAAAGAGAGGTAAACTATCCTAGGTCTTAAGTGAAATAAATCAAAGCCTCTTTGCTAACTGGCTCTGGGAGCTGACCCAAGAGCAGCTGGTGCACTTCTATTTAGGTGAAATAGAATGATCCAATCTCAAAAAAGAAAAAAAAATAATTTATTCTGATTTAATATAGCTGTCATCCATTTCAACATACAATCTCTCTACCTCCTTACCTTCTGCAACTGGTACTAGAGCATAAGGTATAATTATTGTCATGGTGACTTTTTTGTAGATGTTGTCATACAACTTGCAGCTACTGTGATGGAAAAATCACAACTTTTTTTTTTTTTTGCTGAAGTTGGCATATAATCTAAAATTAACATCATGGTGGTCTTTTTGAAAATGTTTATTACTAATAGTGAAAGACGACCAAATATCCCATAAAGTCATGTATCTTCATAAAGGAAACCAGTTATACAAACTGTTTTATTTACATCTCTAAGAGAATCTACACTATGATTCATCCTTCCATGTATCTATAATTTCCTATTAACTTTTTTCCTTTTAGAGCAAGAATGTTAAGAATGATATGAAATTCTTCTAATAGTATGTATGCTTGTGGCTAACTGGATGAGAATTTCACCTTTACAGTAATAACACTTAGTTTATGTGAGAGAAAAAGATCTAAAAGATTATCACCTTTTTTTATACAGTGAGTTTCTTCTTACTGAAGTTGGCCTGTCCTTGAAAAGCAGACATATAGTGTATTACTATGACTATATTGTCAAACATGATAAAACTTTCTAAAGATTTGGCCTGCTAGGATAATCTTCAAGAAACTGGGAGCCATATCTATACTAGCAGGAAATATAACTTTATAAAGAACTATCACCTTTAAAAAGGATCATTTGTATTGCAATTTTTAAGCATTTTATCTCCTTTAATGCCATATAGGGCTTTACACTTATATGTGCTTAGTTAATGAATATTTATTGAATGAATGAATAAATCAATTAAAACTAATACTCAGGATTGAAACTGCATTACTGCTTTTATCCAAGAGTGGAAACAACAGGCTCTCCAAGAGTAATCACTACATAAACTTAGCCAACAGTATGTTGACAAAGAAGCATTGAACAAATGGTAGTTTGAGGGAAAAGAAAAGCAATTTAGGACTAGGTCATTGTTATGAAAAATTATAGAAGTTATTTCTTTAAGGAATTTGGACTTAATATACATTGTAAATCATACATTAACAGCAATTGAGTGGTACAATAGACAGAATAATGGGCCTAAAGTTAGGAAGACCTGAATTCAAATCTGGCTTCAGACACCTTCTAGCTATCTGTCTTTGGAAAAATCATTTAGTGCATGTCTGCCTCAGTTTCATCAGCTTTAAAATAGGAATTGTGATGACATTAACTTCCCAGAATGGTTGTAAGGATCAAGTGAGATAATATTGTAAAGCAGTTAGCATAGATTCTGACATATAGTGGACCCTTAATAAACTGTCTCTCCCTCCCTCTCTCACTTCCTCCCTTTCTCCTTCCTTCCTTCATTCTTTCCTTTCTCCCTTCCCTTCCTTTCTCCTTCCCTCCTTTCTTTTCTACCTCATGTATAGCTAAAATTATATGGCATGAGACTACTATCTTTCATGGCCTGACAGATATGTTCCCATACCATGAATAGAAGACTCTATGATGGAGAACTCAACTAATAGTATTAAAACTTGATCCTTATCATAGACTTATCTATTTGCCACAATTATTTAGACAGAACATTGGTGTGTAAAAACTTCAAGAACAACCTTTTTATTAATGGATGTTATCATCTCAAATATCCATAATCTTCAAGTAATATGGAGCAAAAAGGCTTTCAGAGTATAGAAATGAAATTAAGGACATAAAATTCATGTGGGAACCTAATGAATTATATTCATCTCTTTCCTTTTGCCCTGCCTACTAGTTTTGTACCAAGAGCACTTTCGATGAAAGTACTGAAAATAAATAAGCATATACGGGGTTCAAATTTTGTCTCTTGACAGATATTGTCTACTTGAGTCTTGGCCATTAGTGACTCAGTGCTTTAGTTAATTCTGTTAGACCACAAGTTGTGGAGAAGATGCCTATCTTTATTTGTAGAAAAAAGTTGTTTTCTATATATTCTATATAACAATACAATTGCAAGCTCAGTCCTTATCACTGCCCTGCCAATGACATCATCATTTAAATTTTTTCAGATTTAAATGCACTAACAAAATATATGTGTTGATTGATAACTGATCTTCAAGCATTTTAGATGGAAATACCTAAATTATACACTTATTTCCTCCTTGTCCTATACTTTATTGTTTCAGAATCAGTTCAGGTTCTCCTTACCTTCCAATGTACCTTTTGTTTAGATAATTTAAAAAGTATGTAATACCAATGTACTTATGTGAAAAGGCTGATGGATATTTTACTAATTTTATAAATGACAATAATAATAATTGTGTTATCTAAAATACTAATTGAAATAGTATCATATTCAGGGTTTATATCTCTCAAAGTTTTGTGATTTCGTTATCAAATAGAATAACGCTAAATCAAATAATAATTGAATACATTTACCAGTCACCGTTTTTATCTGTGCAGTCCTCATGATCAAACAATTGAATTCTAATATAATGGAATAGAGCTGAGAGTGATTACAACTCAATTTATATCTACTTTTACTTTTACAGAACTCAAATTTAACCAAGTTCTATTTAATGGAATTATACCTATAAACAATTCAATTAAATCCATAAACATCAGCTATGTAGCTTAAACATATTATAAAGCACAAATAGGACTTGATAGTCTTCCATTTAGAAGTATAAATATGGTATTACATTGTCACATGACTATATTTTCTGAAAGACATTCTTTTACAGATATAACAGAATAAGAAAACTGAAATTTAGCTTACCTTGGAACAAGTTTTTTTTAATTTTAGTTTCACATCTTTCCTCTTTTTTTTACTAGATCTGTTCATCTCAGTTTTTTTCCCTTCTAGATAGCTCTTAGATATTCTGTGACAATATACCAGTTATATTACTATAACATATGAAACAGAGTCTAAGATATTTAGAAAGTGTTTGAACAAAAACTAGCTCCTCCTCCTAGGATAACGTTTCCCCATCCCCCTACTTTTGGATGAAAATGATAGCCACTTTTTCCTAATTTCTATATTCATTTGGCACTAGAGGAGTGTGATTTTTTCCTTAGTCAATGAGGCAGAACATTTTTAAGTGAAGTACAACAGGCACTAAGTTAAGTTGCAAGATACAAATAAAGGCAAATACATTGCCCTCAAAGAACTCCCATTACTATCTTCCATAGGCTGGATGAAAGAATAATGCTTTCTCCTTATCTATCAAGTCTCTTTTGCTAATGCCACTGTTTTGATTCATTTGTGCCCAAGGGGTTTTCTTTTTAATCTTTTTGGCTGTTTTCCTAGCCAGCTGAGAATTCTCAGTATCACAATAAACTTTTTTTTTTTTTTTTTTTTTTTTTTTTTTTTTTTTTTACCAACTTAAAAATAGTTTTTTCTTGAGAAGTTTATATAATAATAAAAAATCAGAATTAGTAATTCTTTCACTTTTATTAATACTTCCTCCTCCCCCTCCATGCATGGACATGGAGACACACACACACACACACACAAACACATTCAATCACTATCTGACTTCCTCATTTCACAAGTAAGGCCACTTTCTTGTGAACCTAACAGAAATAGTTAGGATTTATCTTTTATTTCAAAATGGTCATGGTACTGAGTAAAAATGGAATTAAACAATTATAATAAATAGAGATAAGCTTTAGATATGCCATCTGCAGCCTTTGGGCAATGAGAAGGATGTAGGAAGAATAAAGGAAAGAGAGAACACTTTGTTCTTTACAAGATCTTCTGGAGAAATGATTTTCATAAGCATTAGTCCACTATGGGTACAAAGGTCTTCAGAGTTTTCAGAGGTCAAGGAGTCAGCAACTAGCCAACTCTCCTTAATCTCTTGGCTCATATCATTAACTGAAAGGGAAAACTGAAAACTGAAAAGATCCATTTCATGTTCTGATATTCTCCTCCTTCCAAAACAAAGTCCTTTCACTACTACCTTTTTTTTTTTTCTTCCCCCCCCCCCCACTCATAACCTTGGAATGGCAAGCAATTAATTCCATCCTTGACCTACAGAACTTTCAACTGGGTCAGGGAGATTTCAATAGTTTTGTTGTTGTTGTTGTTGTTGTTTGTTTTTGTTTTTGTTTTTGTTTTGTCTGGCAGGTAATCTTATTACAGTCACATCACCTTTTAAAAAGTGCTGTACTAGCAATCTTCTAATCACCATTGTAGTAATGAAAGGGAGATTTATGACAGTAAAGGGAAGGTCTAAGGAATGGGGACAACCATCAGCTCATGCTACATTCTATCTCCCAACTCATGTCAACACTGAACTGCATGTCATTTCTATGCTCTAGAAGCCCCTTGAACTTCATTAAGATACTATCCTTGACATCAGATCTGTAACTAGGGTAGAATGATCTAGTTTTCTCCTGGGTGGTTAATTTGGAAAATGCTAACAGGATTTGCAGTTTCATCAGGAGAAAGAAATTAGCCCTTATTTAACAAGAATTAAATTTTAATTAATTAATTAAACTTAACAAGTAAAAATAGAAAGTTCTTAACATTTTTGTATGAATCATCCTTTTGACAATCTGGTAAAGCTTAAGTTCATAAGAATACCAAAAAACTACTATACTGATATATGGTTATTCGTTTTTTGTTTGTTTGTTTGTTTTAAAGTTCATGGACCCCAAGTAAATAATCTAACTTTTTCCTCCCACCAAGACATCAAGAGTTAAAACCAGAAGGGCTTCTAGATTCTCTTCTAAAATTCTAATTTTAAAGATAAGGAAACTGAGAATCCTAGAAGTTAAATAAAGTCATAGATAATAGATGAGAGGTATGATTTGAACTCAGTATTCCAATTGCATATTTCATACCTTTCTACTAGATAACTGACTGGGGTAAGCTCTTTCCTCTTCCAGTATCCTTCCCTTTATTTTCACCTTTATCTCCTCCCCCAGCAAAGGTCCCATGGAAATAGTCACATTTTACTTTTCAAAGTTAATATTGCAGCGGCATATATAGATAGAAGGCAGCTAGGATAAAGTGCTGGGCATGGAGTTAAGAAGACTCATTTTCTTGAGTTCAAATCTTGCCCCAGACATTTACTAGCTGTGTAACTTTGGGCAAGTCACTTAATCCTATTTGCCTCAGTTCCTTATCTGGAAAATGAGCTGAAGAAGGAAATGGCAAACCACGTGAGTATCTTTGCCCAAAAAAACCCAAAAATAGTTAGCACTGAAAATAACAACAACAATCCAATCATTGTGCTGGTTTTTAAATGTGCAACACTAACACCTTTTTTTATGATCCCTGGATTTTGTAAAAATCTTCTTTCCTAAAAATAAATTATTCCTACCCCATTCTCCAAAAAAAATCCCCCCAAAATACCATACACTGAAATAACCATAAATAATAATCCTCTAGCAATAACAGGCTGAAGTTTTGGTAAAATGCTAAAAAAATTAACTAATATTTTGGGCCAACTAGATGACATAATGGATAAAGTATCAGATTTGGAGTCAAAATATCTATTTACATTCTTTCTCAAACACTAGCTCTGTGACCTTGAACAAGTTACACAAAGTAAAAAAAAAAAAAAAAAAAAAAAATAGCTATAAAATCACAGCACCCCACAGAATTGTTGTGAGGATTAACTGAGATAATATATACTAAATGCTTTACTAACATTAAAGTACAATACAAATATGAACTATAATAAGGGGATTTATTTCATTCATTTCACAAATTGTCAGCAAGCTCTGTTCACAACAATGGTTTAGAAGCAAGGAAAACTATGTACACTAAAGACCATCTCTCTAAATGGGAAGATGTGAGAAATAGATTAATAATGAACTTTTAAATATTAAAAATCTCCAAACACTTATCTTAAATGCAACATATTAACCCAAGAGCCAACAGGAAAGACACAAACAGGGGGTCTTTTCCTAGTCCTGTTCCTTATTAAATGATGGTGACTACTGACAGTGTGCCCCTCCTTTGCCAATATGGGGAAACTAATAAACTCCCTATCATTCCAGCATCACCATCCTTCTCTTTGCCTATATTTGTGGTTTTTTAAAGATACAGTTTATAATCCTTATAATTAGAAAGAAGTATTAAAGTGATGACTTACTCTATACCACTTTTCTAAGGTTGCTATTGTTTGAAAATGCCTCTGAGGCTGTCAATTTGCTGTACAGCCTTATTTCCACACTGAGCTGTTGCTGCCTTTATCTTTGTCTTTCCATCTTTCAGATCTATTTCATGCTTCACCTTGAAGCAACTCAATTTCTTCCAACTTTAATCCCTTTCAAAAGCAGGAAGCCATTTGTTTATTTTTAATTAGATACATAGTATTCTAATCTTTTCACTTTCCTTTTTTTTTTTTTTTTTTAAATAAAGGAGCAGGCTTGCCAAATCAAAGTTAGCAAGTCATTTAGTTTGCAACATTCAAAGAAAGAATCATTCATTCCCTTTGTGGGTTTTGAGAGGATATAAGAACTTGTACCTAAAATTAGTAGCTTCTGGAATACTGACCCACTTTGACAATAGCTTATTATTTTGTTTCCTTAAACATGACATATTGTACAGCTTCATAAAGATTAAAATATTTCAAACTAACACTCTTTTTCTTTCATTGATGCACAGTTACTGTAGCTTGAGAGCAAACAATAAGTATAAATTGGATCAAGTTTAATATGGCCTTTGACTTTGATCCTCATGGAGCCATAATTATCAACAAGTATATTTAAAGGGGCTAAAGAATCATTTATTCACTTACAATGATTTAAATTCACATACAGTTATTACTGATTTAAGAGTTTTTAATAAGTTGGCCCTAGGACCCAATTAAATATCAGAAAGTAGTAAATGAAAAAAAAAAGAGAGAGATGTTCATCAAGATGAAAATCACAAAATGAAAGTCAGGGTTGATCAATAACTTTGAGGATAACATCAGAAGGGTTTGTTGTTTCAGTTGTGTCTAACTCTTTATGACCCCATTTGGGGTTTTCTTGGCAAAGATGTTGGATTGGTTTGCAATTTCTTTTTTCAGTTCATTTTACAAATGAGGAAATTTGTTAATTTAAGTTCAATGCTTATGATCATACACAGTTAATTAGTATCTGAGGTTGGATTTGATCCTGACTCCAAGTCCAAGACTCTAACCATATTTTTCAATCTTTTGTTGCCAGTATAATTTACACCAAATAAGTTCCCAGATCCTGTTGATTCTGATGCATTCATCCTCTTGTCTTTATTTAAGTTGTTAATTCCAACTGGTTACCTTATCTCTGTGATTTTCCCTGTTCCAAATCATATTGCTACACTGGTTCAATCACAACCCTTCCTTAAGAACAAAAACAAAACTAAAAGACACTTTAGGAGTGGTCTGTTGTTCCCATTAACAGATAATAATTCCTTAAAACTATTTGTCCAGCTTTATTTCAGGATACTTTGCTTCTCATAAATCTCCATGGCAGGGTGGGGGGAGGAAAGTACTACCAGATTGATCCACAATTTCATTCTACCAGTTCCCTGGCCTACATGAAGTTTGTCCAACAAACACTCATTTCCTCTGTGTGTGTGTGTGTGTGTGTGTGTGTGTGTGCATACACACATTTTGTCTTCTCTGGAATATATGCTCCTTGGGGCAAGGACTACCCCCCCCCTTTCTTAATATCTCCATTATTCCTAGCAAATGATAAATTAATGAAAAAAATGCATGTTGGCTGACTTTCATGATCCTCACAATTGTCAGTAATCTTCCTATAATTATACTAGTACAAAAGTCAAAACCAGAACCAATGGACAGAATTAGAATCAGAGAAATTTCAGTTAATTAATAAGAATTTTCTAATAATCAGAGCTGTCCAAAAAAGGGGGAAAAATCTATCTTGGGAGGTTAGTTAGTTAGTTAGTTTCCTTCATTCAGAGTGTTCAAGCAGAAGCTGAATAGTCAAAATGTTGAAGATAATAGTTTTACTTAAGTTGAACATTTTTAATATTATTTTAAGATGACATTCAATTCTGTGGTGCTTACATAAAAATCCAGAAGTCCTAAAACAAAATAACTGATATTATATATTTGAAAGCTAGCATAATAATAAGATTTGTTCTTATTTATGTCTGACTTTTTTTTAACCCATTTGGGGTTTTCTTGGCAAAAATACTAAAGTTTGTAATTTTCTTCTTCAATTCATTTTACAGATGAGGAACTGAGACAAATAGAATTAAATAATTTGCACAGGGTCACACAGTACATAAATGTTTGAGTTCAGATTTGAACTCTGAAAGATGAGTCTTCATGACTCAGCACTGTATTCACTCTTCCATCTAGTTCCCCCAATAATTAGATACACCAATGCAGTTAAATATTTCATAGGAATGAAGTAGAAAGTTTAAAAGAAGTAGAATTTTTCAAATTATACAAGAATAACCAAGAAACAATTTCCTAATGGTTTCATGTAGAGAAAAGCTTATTAATTGCATTGTAGTAATGAGTTATTCTCAATCTCTACTGAGAGTAGAACTCATGTAAAAGTTTAAATGATAATATGTGGGATTTACATGTGTGAAAAATTCCTTATCGTTCGTTACTGTTAAATATTACATTTGTTGCTATGGGAAATTTAAGAATTTCCTTCTACATCATAGGATCATAGATTTAGAGCTGAAATAGAACCGAGAATAGTGTCAAATTTAAATGGCTCTATAGGATCATAGATTTAGACTGAAATGGAAGTGAAGATGGTGTCAAACTTAAATGGACCTCTGTGCACATATATTTACTTTAAAAAAACCCACAAATTTTCATTATGTATGTTTTAATACATTTTTATGTATTTTGTTAAATATTTCTTGATTATATATTAATCTTGCTAGATCTATGTCCAGAAGCTTTGCTGGCTACATTTATCTGTAGACCAAATCTCTGATCTAATTCAATCTCTATATTTTGCAAGTGAGGAAATGGAAGGTTAGACAGGTGGAGTCATTTACTCAAGACCATGCAGGTAGTAAGCAGAAGAGCTGGTATTGCTCTAGTTTCAATACTGTACTTCTTCCACTGAACCAAGAGATAAATCCAATAAATAATGCCATAAACTCATGCCATTCTAAAGTGATTTGTGAATTTATTGTTGCTTGAAATTGAGACATTGAGCTATGTCAATCCCTTCTGGCTCCATGTTTAAAAAATTTTTTTGATAACATCAAAAATTGTGTTTTTGATTTAAATTTGCTCACATCATCAGAATTCAGGTGAGAAGGCATATGTTAGTTCTGTCCAATAGAAAACTAAAATTGCAGGGAATAGGTAAAATATTATGTGTGAGAATAATGACAGTACTTCTATTCCAAAAGAAGGCACAAATTGTTGAACAAATCATAGTTTAGAAAATTCAACTGTGGCTAACCCTTGGGAGTTTCTGAATTTCTCAGAAATATTGTTCCATTTTAGTTTAAAACCTTTAACAAATAATATATTATAGTAGAATGGCCCATTCATAAATTAGAACTGGATGGATTTAAATCATTGTGATTTGATAATTTGATTTAGAACTAGATCCTGGGAGAATAGCAGTCTGCTGTTTGGAGCATAGAAGGTAAAGCTAGAAGCTTGGCATTGCAATTTATGCTGCTACTTCCTGAATAACGTAAGACAGATTATGTAGGAGCTCACTTTCTTTGTAAAGTGGGAATTTCCCATTTGTGGATAGAAATTTGTTAATGGGAATGAAAATACTTTATAAAAATTTTCTGAGAACTGACAGATATTAATAAAATACTTCTAAATATATGGCCAAAGTATCTGTATAAATATGTGAAGACCCGGTAATATTTAAATGTTTGAGGAACATAATTTTGGCTTAATTAATGATTTTGTTAGTAATGCTAGCATTTTACTAATAAAAGGAATGACCATTTGACCATCTCTCTTAAACCAAAGATGACTCAGTGTATGTAGTGAGAACTTAGTTTACCCCTTGTAAGAATGGGTGTTCCTGAGGGTGGCAATTAATTTTGATTAACAATTAATGACAAGTAGACTTTACAAAGAGAAGTGAACCCACTCCAGTGAGGGGCTAGAAGAGACATCATGTCATTCTTAGACAAAAAGACTAACTCTTAGCCCTCACCACCCCCACCACCCTCACCTTGGACAATCTCCATAAATGTTTTACCTCCAGCCATACATACTTATTTGTGGAATAGAATGGTCAGGATTTCAACAAGACAAAATGATCTAGGTAGGATAAATTTTTGGCAGAGGTCAGTAATGTCCTTCAAAGGCTGGACCTTTGAATAAAAAATAAGGACTTTATTATTTTATTTTTAAAGCTTTTTATTTTAAAAACATATTCACAGATAATTCGTCAACATTGACCCTTGCATAGCTTTGTGTTTCAGATTTTCTCATCCTTCCCCACACCTCCTCCCCCAGAAGGCAACCAATCCAATGTATGTTAAACATGTTAAAATATATGCTAAATCCAATATGTGTAAACCTATTTATACAATTTGCTTGCTGCACAAGAAAAATCGGATCAAAAAGGAAAGAAAATTAGTGAGAAAACAAAATGCAAGTGAACAACAACAAAGAGTGAGAATGTTATGTTGCAATCTACATTCAGTTCCCACAGTCCTCTCTGGGTGTATATGGCTATCTTCATCAC
The DNA here is from genome assembly GCF_048593235.1 of Sminthopsis crassicaudata. Taxonomy (NCBI): domain Eukaryota; kingdom Metazoa; phylum Chordata; class Mammalia; order Dasyuromorphia; family Dasyuridae; genus Sminthopsis; species Sminthopsis crassicaudata. The sequence goes on from NC_133619.1 coordinate 149,326,504, forward strand.
AAAATCATTGGAACTGGAATCAGTTATCTCATTGTTGGAAAGAGTCACTTTCATCAGAATTGACCATTGTATAATCTTGTTGTTTCTGTGTACAACGATCTCCAGGTCCTGCCCATTTCACTTAGCATCAGTTGATGTAAGTCTCTTCAGTCCTTTCTAAAATCATCCTCCTGATCATTTCTTATAGAATAATAATATTCTATAACATTCATATACCATAATTTATTCAGCCATTCTCTATCTGATGGGCATCCATTCAATATCCAGTTTCTTGCCACTACGAAAAGGGTTGCCACAAACATTTTTGAACATGTGGGTCCCTTTCCCTGCTTTAAGATCTCTTTGGAATGTAAGCCCAGTAGTAACACTGCTGGATCAAAAGATATCCACAGTTTGATAACTTTTTGAGCATAGTTCCAAATCATTCTCCAGAATGGCTCGATCTGTTCACAGTTCCACCACCAATGTATTAGTATCCCAGTTTTCCCACATCCCCTCCAACATTCATCATTATCTTTTCCTGTCATTTTAGTCAATCTGAGAGATGTGTAATGGTATCTCAGAGTTGTCTTAATTTGCAGAAAATGAGCACTTTAGAATCTGGATCTCCCCAAATCATTGGTTATTAATAGTTATTTCTTTAAACTTTTTAGTAAGATTTTGTAGTTTTTTTGGTAAGATTATGAGTTTCATTTTTTCTTCTTCCCTCCCTTATCTCCCTTCTCCCCAAAACAGCCAGCAATCTGATATAGATTTTATGTGTAAACATTAAAAATATATTTCTATATTAGTCATATTATGAAAGAAAAATCAGACCAAAGGGGGAATACATGTCTTATAGCTCTTTGGGCATAGTTCTAAATTTTAGAGCTTCATTTTTGAAGCTCAAATGAGAGGTCAAATGGGAAACAAAAGGCTCAGTTGAGGCAGATTTGTATTTAAAGTATAATTTGAAATGGAGAACAAATATAAAGAAACGTTTATTGTGTTACTTCTCTCAGTTCAGGTTAAAAAGAATCCTCTAAATAATAAGCGATTTTTAATTCTTCTGATCTCTTTATTCTTTTCCTTAAAACCATCTTTGACTAAATTACTTTCTTAATAAGTGGATAAAGCTGTTGATCTGAATTATGGTTGTGCTCTACTACCTAATTGAGTCTCCTTATCAACTGAATTATTTGTTCTTCTTCCCTATCTCTAACATTCCTTTTGAGTTGAGGTTTCTTACAGAGCAGTGTTGTTATAATGAGGATGTCTATGAAGGAATTAATGGAGCTAGAAAATGAAAGTTTCAGAGCCCTGAATCAAGATGGAATAATCAACTACCATTCACTAAATATTCCTTAGGAAAAGGTCAGTAAACTCATCATGGTCATAGAACACTTAGGAATGTAAGAAGAAAGTAAAAGGACAAAATGAGGGAAGAGCTAAAATTGCTTATAATTGCATTTCTGATGCTAGCAATAATAATTTTATTTCTATGGTTCCTATGTAGGCTGATTTTCTAGGTGGGCCATAAGAAATTAAAACCAATAAAAATTTAAAAGACCCTTCATGATTCTGTGTAAAATGTGAGACATAAAAGACCTTGAAACTCCTTTTATAAGACATGAAATCATAAAATGATTAACATGATAATGTATCTCCCCATTTTTATAATTTAACTTGAAACATATCTATTAAAATATCAAAAAGCTAGAAGATTAAAATTGAATATTTGCCAGCACTTCAATCTCACTTAATAGATGAACAAACTATCTTTCAACGTTATTTATGTTTGACATCTAGGCAATGATTAAAGGTTAAAGTCTTGTTACTTAGAGAAAACAATCTATTAAATTCTGTTAACTATTCACTTTTCTGGGAGGGACAGAGGGGAAGTGGGAAGGGCAAAATATTGCTTCTTCTTTATAGTATAGATGAAGAAAACTGTTTAAGTTTGACTTCTTTCTGCATGGGCCATTCACAATAAAATCATGACAGGAACTTGAATCTTGAGCCTAAGCAGCTAGGTGGCACTGTGCACTCTGTGGTATCTGGTCTAGACACTTACTGACTAGCTAGAAAAGTCATTTAATTTGTTTTTACCTCAGTTTCTTCATCTGTTAATACATGGTTAAAAATACTTACTTTCCAGGGCTGCTATGAGAATAAAATGAAAGAATATTTGTAAAGTGCTTTGTGAACCTTAAGTTTCTATATAATGAATAGCAGTTATTGTTTTTGTTTTAATTGAGGGATTGGTGGTTTTTTGAAGGAGTCAATACCAATCTTGTCCCTCTACCCCTTAAAACTTATTCAAGAAAAGTGATTCCAGCTTCTGTGTCCCCTGGCCTGCGTATTATCTGACCATTAGCCACATAGGTGTCAGGAATGGCCTGGATCTCTACCCCTTGGACAGTTTCCATTCCAAGTCAGGTGGGAATGTTATACTCAGGCTTTTTTTCTATGAAGCATTGGAATAGGTTTTGCCTAAACAATTCAGAATCCAATTCATTCTTTGCCTGTTACTCAGACAGTTGTTCAAATCCTAATTTCTTTCTTGCTCCCTCAATGTAAAGACAGTGTGTATGATAAACAGATTTCTGAACTCAGAGACAGGAAGCCTCATATCAGATTCAGATTCTTATTCTTACTTTTTTTACACAGTGAGGACAATTAAACAAATAACTAAACTTTGATCCTCAGAGCAGCAGTGTTTGTAGAGAATGGTTTTGCTGCAGGTAGAATTTTCTTATCTGTAAAATGACAATGTCAGGCTTTCACCCATTTTCGTGAGGTTTTGTACATAATGTACCTACAGCCTGATCCCTCCCTCTCATTCCTCCTTTCCATCCCTCTTTTATTATCACCCTCCATTAGAAAATAGATTCATTTAGAGCTAGACTGTCTTGCTTTCTTGAATATGTAATTTCAAACTTTAAAAGTAGGCTTGGTACCTAGTAGGCACTCAATAAATAAATTATCTATCTATCTATCTATCTGTCTATTTGTCTGTCTGTCTATCCTGTCTTAAGTATAAGATTTAAGATAAAATGTATAAAGCTATTAGTATTTCAATATGCTTAATATCTTATCTTAAATCTTTTATCTTCAAAACTTTGGAACTGAGTTTCTGGCTTTTTGGTTTTTTTGGCCCAAGTCTGTCTTTTAGATTCATAAAAATTAATGTCTTTTTAATGCAAAAACTACAGAAAGAACATGAAGAAAAAAATCTATCAGATAGGGTAAATCAAAAAAGAAATCACAAATCTATGAATAAAGGGTTGTTGTTGTTTTTATAAAAGAATCCAGCTAGAGAAATTACAGAATTATTTTATGATGACAATATCATTTTTTTGATATAGCATTACATATAGGAATACTATAAAGTAACCTTTGTTCTCTAGTTTTCTAACCTAAATCCCTGATTTTTTGCCCCACTTCCCTTATTCTCCTAGTCTGAATCCCTAATCCTTGCTTTATAACTCATAGGTTATATTCCAGGTATGCCTGGACCGATAATTCCAGGATCTGATCCCAGGGCTGATCTTCTTAGCATTAACTTCTAGCTGACCCATCTTGGGATGCTGACTACCCTTCCAAGGGATATTTTAGCTTTGTTCTTCTTAAGCTTCTCTCTGCTGTCTGCCATCTCCTATCTCTGCCTAAACCCAAGTAATCCTATATCAAAAGAATGATATTGTCATCATAAAATAATCCTATGATTTCTTTAGCTGGATTCTTGACTGATATTTATAAAAACAACAACAACCCTTTATTCATAGATTTGTGATTTCTTTTTTGATTTAACATATGATAGACTTTCTTCTTCATGTTCTTTCTGTAGTTTTTGCACTAAAAATATATTAATTTTGATGGATGTAAAAATCCATTGTTGGGGGTACTTTTTTTTTGAGTTGATGCAGATCATAGCTTGTTTTTTTTTTAAATTTCTCTCTTTGATCATAATCCTTACACTTTTCTCCTATATGATACTTCCCTTCCACCCTTCCCAAGACATTCTTCTTTATTTTGCCAACAAGTTATAATAAGCCATGTAATTCCTAGTTTTATTTAGACCATGTTGCCTGTATTTTCTCCATTGTTTTATATTTTTAGAACTTTGGACTGTACTCTAGACCACTGCTGTACTTTTGCCATATATTTCTCAATGTCAGGCTTTCATACCATTTTCCTGACATTTCTACATAATGTACCTCCTGATCCCTCCTTCTCTTACTCCTCCTTTCCATCTCTCCTTTATTATCATCCTCCATTAGAATACAGATCCCTTAAAGGTAATGCAGAATGTTGGAGGGAATGTGGGAAAGCAGGGACACTGATACATTGTTGGTGGAATTGTGCATACATCCAGCCATTCTGGAGAGCTATTTGGAACTATGCTCAAAAAGTTATCAAACTGTGCATATCCTTTGACCCAGAAGTGTTGCTACTGGGTTTGTATCCCAAAGAGATCTTAAAGAAGGGAAAGGGACCTGTATGTGCAAGAATGTTTGTGGCAGCCCTCTTTGTAGAGGCCAGAAATGGAAACTGAGTGGCTGCCCATCAATTGAAGAATGGCTGAATAAATCGTGGCATATGAATATTATGGAATATTATTGTACTGCAAGAAATGACCAACAGGATGATTTCAGAAAGGCCTGGAGAGACTTACATGAACTGATGCTGAATGAAATGAGCAGGACCAGGAGATCATTATACACTTCAACAACAATACCATATGATGATCAATTCTGATGGACGTGGCCCTCTCCAACAATGAGATGAACCAAATCAGTTCCAATAGAGCAGTAATGAACTGAACCAGCTACACCCAGGGAGATGACTATGAACCAGTACATAGAATTCCCAATCCCTCTAATTTTGTCCGCCTGCATTTTGGATTTCCTTCACAGGCTAATTGTACACTATTTCAAAGTTGATTCTTTTTGTACAGCAAAACAACTATTTGTTCATGTACACATATATTGTATTTAATTTATACTCTTTAACTATTTAACTATTTAACATGTATTGGTCAACCTGCCATCTTGGGGGGGGAGGAGGGGAAAAATTAGAACAAAAGGTTTGGCAATTGTCAATGTTGTAAAATTACCCATGCATACATCTGGTAAATAAAAATTATTATAAAATGAAAAATAAATAGAATATAGATCCCTTTAGAACTAGACTGTCTTGCTTTCTTGAATATTTAAGTTCAAAATTTAAAACTAGACCTGGTACCTAGGAGGCACTCAATACATTTTCTATCATCTATCTATCTATCTATCTATCTATCTATCTATCTATCTATCTATCTATCTATCCTGTCTATTTTATCATGCATTTATTCTATTTTTTCATGTATCTATCTTTTCTGTTTTTCTATCTTCCTATCTTATCTATCTTGTCTGTCTGTCTGTCATGTATTATTCTACCTTTCTATTCTATTATGCATCTATCTTTTTGTCTTTCTATCATCTTATCTGTCTCTTCTGTCTATAATCTGTATATGTATTCTATCTGTTTTATTATCCATGTATACATCTATGTATGTAGGTTATCTTTGTGTATATATATAAACATATCCATGCATGCACATCTGTGTCTACATTTACATGAATCCATCTAGTATATATATGTGTGTGTGTGTGTGTGTGTGTATATATATATATATGAAATTTATGTTTTTTGAGTACTTAGGAGCAAAGATTATTAAGTCATTTTAATTATAAGGAAATTAGGGCCCAACAAGGTTATGTGATTTGCCCAGGTCACACAGGTAGTACATAGTGGAGTCAGTATTTGAATGCAGATATTATTATTCCAAATTTATTGCTTATTATATTGTATTAGGCCAATTCTTGTAAGCCTCAAATACAGTTCAACACTCTTGTAAACAAGACTTCCCCTAATCAATTGAGATAACATTAACATCTAAAATCTTATATATTTTTGTTTGATGAAAGAAATCATCGATACATGTGAGTTAATCAATAATCAAGGCCTTATTATTACTCCCTGGACCAATTTTGTTATATTTCAGTGCTTTTAGAAAGTTGTTTAGCTGTACTTGTATTGTTATATGTGTGTTCTCTTTATAATTTCTTATTAAATTTAATTTCTATGTGCATCACATATATTGTATCTAGGTTATATTGTAACACATGTAACACATTAATTTGGAAAAATGAATACAAGGGATTATAAAAAATTACTCATGATATATACTGTGAAAAAAATAACTTTTTTTTCTTTTTTTTTTCTTTTGTACTTCTAAAGTATCTGGAATGAGGCTTATTTGTTAACTGCTCACTAAATATTAAATCTTTATAGATAGAAATTTTATGCTTTTTCTTTCATCTGCAGTGGGACATAAAATAACAGTAATAATAATGGGTTGGTAAGAACTATAGTTATAGTATTTATTTTTAATTTTGGCTTCAGAAGGAAAGGATTTATTTCTTTTGAATACAAAAATAGAATTGTCACATATCCTCATAGCATTTCTTGTATCATATCATATCAATCATTGTTTTCTTTCAGATAACATCTGGTTTCTATGTGAAGTTATTACCTGATTGATTGGAATGAGCTGTAATTGATGGATCAATATACTTGATGAATTGGTTTAGAAATTATTTTAGGGAACTTTTGCTTTCTTAGTGGCCTTATTGGGCATCTAACACTTGTTCTAAAGCATGAGGATGTGTCTGTCTTGTAATTTTTCACTCTTGTTTGTGTAAATAAACAATAAATTCCTTTGACACATAGAAGCAGAAAAATGTCACTGAACATCTCCAACCTGTCTTTGATAGTAATAGCACTTTACAGTTTATTCACTTAGGGACTCTTTGTTACGATATCATGACTTTTTACTCTTTACAAATGTCAGTAACATTCATCTTTTAAGAGTTTCATTGCTCTAAAGGTATATTTCTCAACATTTGTTCATTCATTCAACATGTACCCTGACGAAACAAAGGATTGATGTTTATTTTCAATTTTACTTTGGTCTCTTTTGCTGTGAAACATGGGAGAATTTTATTCCTTGCATTCCCACCATCTGCCACTGCTTCCAGTTGGTTGTCAAAATGAAAGCAAATTATTAAAATTTATTATATAATCTGCATTTTGCCAGATTAAAAATTAGTTTCTGATTTTGTTTTCCCATTTTTCTATAGATTTTTCTGTAGAAACCATATTTTCAGCATCTTCAACACTACCAGGAAAGACACAGGAGGTATGACATTTGATGACATGTAGCTTTCCTAGTATACTTGACTATTGCCTCAGGAAATTCTCATTTTCATTTTTCTCTCTGTCTTTCTCTCCTCCTTATAAGTTTATGTGTGTGTGTGTATGTATATATATGTACATATATATACATATACAGACATATATATATATATATATATCACATATATATGTATGTGTATGTGCCCACTTACATAAGCTTGATCATCATATATACAGAATAAACATTCAAATCAATTTGGTCCAGATAAAGGTGATGAGGAGACATAGAGCTGCTCTAAAATCATGCAATTGGGAGATGGAACACATATATACATATACACATAAACTGTGAATCTTTAGAGTCATTTAACATATTTGGACTCCATTTTCTGATACCTTTAAGTATTGAAACTTTATAAATCTGTAAAATATATTCAAGTCTCTCCATAAACTGGCACTCTTTCCTTTTAACTATCGTTAATTTCTCTGCTTTTCCCAGATAAATTTTTCATTCTTGCATCTGTCCTTATAATGCCACTGGCAATACTTTTTTTTTGAATTCATCATTGACTTCCTTCTAGATTACTCCAAAGGTCTTTTTCACTTTTTATCCTTCCTGAAATAAGCTGCATTTGAAACTGATTCCCATAGTCTCCTTTGAAATATTCATATACTTCATTCTCATTTCCCCAGTCATAGAATCAGAGGATCTTAGAATCAAGGGACTTCTGAACACATTTAACCCCAAATAAATATCCTTTATATAAAGCATATTTGAAAAGTGAGCATCCAAACTTTCCTTAAGGACCTCTTGGGAAAAGAAACCCACTACTTTTAAAGACTGTCCTATATCACTTTGGATGAGTCATCTATATGTAGAACAGAAAGACAGAAGGGGAGGCTGGTAGGCTTATATTCATATAGCCAAATAAGGAAAGAAGGTAGTTACTGCCTTGTACCCTTCCCACTCACCCAAATATATGCTTCTTGGGCTATCTAGCTTTTCTGGGACTACTTTTAAACAGATTTAATCCATAGGAAAAAAAAAGGTCAGAAGGGGCTAGACAAGAAAAGAGAGGGTAATTTATCTTGAAACTCACTACTTTTTAGGAATAGTTCTGAATATATAGCAAATGAAATAGTGAGAGGGAACTCACATGTTTTCTTGGTGTAATAGTTGTAACTAACATTTAGTTACACAGCTAAATAGCTGAACAACTGTATAAATTTTGTACAATTGTACATATACAAAGCACAAAGTTATAGAATATAAGGTCAGAAGGGATCTTAGATATCACTTAGTTCAAGCCCTTCATTTTATAGTTGAAGAAATTGATGTCTAGAGAGAGATGGTAACTTAGTCAAAGAGGTACATCTAATATGTGCTAATTAGATCTGAATGCAAATCAATAAATATTTTTAAGCACCTACTATATATAAGGTATTGTGCTAAAGACAAATACAAAATATCTGTACACTAAAGTTTTACATTCTCTTGAGGATATAAAACTTAGGCAAACATAACTTATATATAAAATAATATTCTATAAATATTAAATTAAAGTCCCCTCATTCTAATTCCAGTATCTTTCATCCAATGTACAATGTTGTAACATTCGCATTTGCAAAGCACCTTTCATACATCATAAATTGTTTTATTTGAAACTCACAATGATACTTTGAGGTTGATAATTCAAAGTATTATTATCTTAATGCAAGAAATAAAAAGACATATTATAAAGGTAAACTGATTTCAAGTCAAAGGTCATACAATGAAGTCAATGCTAGAATTCAGTTCTTCTGAATTCAAATTCAATATATTTTCCACTATACTATGTTCACTAAATCTCTATGAAATGTCATATATATGTTAATCATTATTAATTCCTATTTACTGATATTCATTCTGGGAATTAATATTAATTCTGATTAGCAAAATAGTCAAAGTTTGACAAAATTTTCTCTATAATAAAGATAGACATTAACAAAGGCATTCATAGCCACATAAACATATACATTTTAAATGAAATAACATTTTATCAATGAGCTATGTATATTTTAATTATATGAAATACTTCAATAATTTGGTCTTAAAAGGAGCATTTTGCCTTGGTGAAATCTTGTAATGTTTTAAGTTCCTACTATGAAATTAAAAGGAGGGTAAGCTTGTTTCTCAGCATTATTCTTTTGTGCTTTTGGGGTTAGAATGAAACTTAAATGATAGATGTTTATTTGGGAGTATACATAGGTAGTACCCATAAGAGTATATAAGGAGTAAGAAAATTTGAGCATGACTATTTACAAAATTGTATGATGCACATAACTGATATTGTTCCTATACTATTTATATAAGTATAGGCTTTAAGGAGGATGATTCAAGACAAAAAGTTTTGCCTGGTAGTTTTTATAAATAACTTGAACACCTTTCTCTTAAACAGCACTTTTATATTGTGTTTCTATTTTTCTCACTTTCAAGCTGTATTTGAAACTCATAGATTCATAGAGAGTTAAAGTACAGTAAAAATAAATCTAAATAGTACTATAATTCAACAAAAAGGAATAGTTACTTACAAAAAGGGTGGGTGACTACTAAAGATTCTGAATGACCTCAGTGAGTAAAGGGGTCAGTTCACCCAATGAGTCAGAAATGAATTACCCTGCATTAATAATGTTTGATGGTATAATAGGTTGTGGAAATTGGAAAGAAATAGGTAAAAATAATAGGTCAAAACTATTACATTGGCCTTTCTTTGCTATAATTTTGTGCTGTGAAGCACTGAGCCAGAGATCACCTAGTATTTACAGAACAAAACACAGTGGCAAGTATATTATTTTTATGAAAGAAAAAAAATCATTTGGGTCAAAAAAGTATGTCAGTTGGATACTTCACAATCATTTTGTGTAAGCAGAATTCATATTTTATAACACTCTGGATAGCTACATTAGTTGCTTGTTTAGCACTTTTGTATTATTTTGAGTGCTGAACTTGGAGCCCTTCTAATGTCTCCTGTTGTATAGCCTCAGGTCCATGGTACATAAGAAGTTAGCTGTCTGTCTCAGTCTACAATTCACAAACTCCCAGTAACATGGAATCTCCTGACCAAGACAAATTATAACGTGTGATGTCATAGCAAAGCATTTAGATAAACAGATTTTTAAATGTTTTTTGAAGGAATTAAACCATTAAATAAGCACATTCACCACTCTCTGTTTAACACTATTGGATCATTTTCCCATGTGTTATAGAGACTATTAGTCTATTCTGTTTTCTCTTCCCCCATATCACAAACATGAAAGAAAGACAGAGACAGTTTTACCCATTAATGGGTATGGAATCATGTAGGTGGAATAATGGAACCTAGAATCAAGAAAACCTGAGTGCCATTCTATCCTCAAACACTTACTAGTTATGTGAGTCTAAACAAAACACTTCACCTCTGTTTGCCCCATTTCCTTCAGCTATAAAATAGGGATAATAATTGCACCTACTTTCAGGGTTTTTATCAGGAATAAATGAAATAAATTGTGTAAAGTACTAGTTATTAAAATAAATAAGTGCTAGTTATTAAAATAACAACAATAATATCAATAATAATTGGTGATAATGATGATGATAAAATTAACATGCACAAGGACTTTGAACAGACCCCTTGCAACTTATTTTTTCCATTTTGGATTCTCAGCAGAGCATTAATTAGTTCTAGGAAACAGAAAGGTTGTTCAGGACTTGCTAATTGAATTAATTGTAAAACCTCAGTTTTTGGAAGTTATGGCTTTTCAGCATAGGAACTTTGAAAAATCTGTGATTCAGAGCTCTGGTATGGGTACCATAGATTATTTTGGAAAATGCCATTGCTTCCTTTTAGAAACTGAAGAGGGACTTCTTTCAAAGAAGATTTAGCATTGCTGTCATTAGGATGTTGCTCTCATTTTCTTCTTTTCTTTCTACCATCCCACTGTTCCTCTTTTGACTCTCAAGATATTTATTAGGATTTTCTAACCAGGTATATTAAAAGTTCATCGATGCAATTAAAGGTCATTTGGAGATGCTATCTTGACCTGCTAGGCTCATACAGAGATTTAGGGGAATATGGTTCACAAAAAGAACTTGCACTTATTCCTTCTGTCCCACAGAACAAAATCTCTCTTCATGCTTTTTGTGAATTAGTCTGAAATTTTTATAAAAATTATGTAGACTTTTAAAAGTCTCAATATATTAGTACATGAACATTGTTAAATAAATAATTTTAATTAGATTTCTGAGTACTGGTCTTTCTCATATCACTTTTAAAGAAATGTAAACACTTTATTACCTGAAGTCATCTTCTAGCAAATCAGTGGAATGTGGTTTTCAATGGAACATATAGATTTGTCACTGGTCTAAATATTTAAGTCTTTCATTAAAAATAATCCCAAGGAAAGTCAATTATTTATTTGTTCATGCATTTGCATATTTATTACCTTATTTATTTATTTTGGGGATTGGGGTGCTGGGTGCTGAATGTAATCAGCATCATTTTGCTGTGCTTTCTGACTTATTCCTAAATAACCCTTTCAAATGTATATGTATTTCTGAAGCTTTTGCTGTTTAATAAAGGAAGCACTCTTCTTTTGTTTTGAGAGGTCTGCTGCAGCAATGTAAGTAGCAGTATTTCTTTCCTTTCATGAGAGTAAGAATAAATAAATGAGGAGTTCAGTAAGCATGTGGCCTCCTGCTTAGAAGATGATGTTTGATAGAATTGACAACCTTGAACTGAAGTTCAATTATTCTTTATGTGGTTCTATTCAGGGCATAAGTATTCAACAGCGGAAAAAATAAAACATATTGACAGACATAAAAAATATCTATGCTTTGGAGATCCTTTAGTCAAAAGGGAAAGGTTTTCAGCCTATTGTGATAGGGATAGTACTGTACTTGGCATTTGAAGCTCTTTATTTGAATTTTGAGACTGCTAGTTCTTCTCAGTGACAGTTTGGGCAAATTTATTCATTAGAACCTTGTATATAAAATGACCAAAACTGAATCTGCAATCTGTTGGAAAAGAGATATATTGGCATAGTTATTGACGATGGTGACTGACTTTAATTATATATTTGTATGGAAAAAGACAATTAGATTTATTCTTTATTCTGAAGTATAAAAGTAATACCAATGGGTAGAAATCATTGAATAGCACTTTTTGATTCAATATAGAGAAAAACTTGCAAATTAGAGGGTACCATAAGATAGAATGAATTACTTCACCAGGTAATAATATTCAAGTCCCAATATCTTCAAGTAGAAGATATATAACTACATGGAGAGATATTTTATTTTGTTTTGTTTTAAATTTTCAATAGTATTTTCTTTTCCAAATACATAAAAAGATAGTTTTCAACTTTCATTTTTGTAAGACTTTGTGTTTCATATTTTTCTTCCTTCCTCTTTACCCTTCCCTTCCCCAATATTTCAAACAATCTGATATAGGTTAAATCTGTGCAATTCTTTTAAATATATTTTCACACTGGTATGTTGTGCAAGAAAAATCAGACCAAAAGGGGAAAAAAACACAAGAACCAACCAAACAAACAAAAGGTGAAAATACTATGCTGCTATCCTCATTCTGTCTCCGTAGTTTTCTCTCTGTATGCGGATAACATTTTTCATTCTGAGTCTATTGGAATTGCCTTGAATTACTGTATTGTTGAGAAGAGTCAAGTGCATCATCACATAATTTTTTTTATTACTGTGTACAATGTTCTGCTCACTTCACTTTCTACTTACTTTACTAAGCAATGCGAATCATTCCAGGCTTTTCTGAAATCAGTTGTTCATCAATTCTTATAGAACAATAATATTCAATTGCATTCATATATTGCATTCAATAACTTATTCAGCCATTCCCCAACTTATGAGCATCCAACTTAATTTCCAGTTCCTTGGCATTATAAAAAGGGTTGCTACATACAAACCGTTTCGCACATGTGGGTCTTTTCCCCTCTTTTATCATATCTTTGGAATAGAGATCCAGTAGAGACACTATTGAATCAAAGGATATGCACAATTTGACAGCTTTTTGGGCATAGTTCCAAATTGCTTTCCAGAATGATTGGATCAGTTCACAATTCTATCACAATGCATTAGTGTCCCAGTTTTCCCACATCCCCTCCAACATTTATCATTGCTTTTCCTGTCATCTTTACCAATCTGAGAGGTGTGAAATAGTACCTTAGAGTTGTCTTCATTTTCAGTCTCTAATCAATAGTGATTTAGAGCATTTTTTCATATGATGAGAAATAGCTTTAATTTCTTGGTCTGAAAATTGTCTGTTCATGTCTTTTGACCATTTATCTATTGGGGAATGACTTGTATTTTTACAAATTTGAATCAGTTCTTTACATTTTAGAAATGAGGCCTTTATAAAAAACACTGGTAATAAAAATTTTCCCCAGCTTTCTGCTTCCCTTATAATCTTGGCTGCATTGGTTTTGTTTGTGCAAAACTCTTTAATTTAATATAATCACAATTACACAATTCAGTATTTCATGACATTCTCTAATTCTTCTGTGGCCATAATTCCTCCCTTCTTCAAAGACCTAACAGGTAGACTATCTCTTGCTTTCCTAATTTACTTATAGTATCACCTTTTTTATTTAAATCATGAACCCATTTCAACCTTATTTTGGTATAGGGTGTTAGATGTTGGTCAATGCCTAGTTCCTATTATAATATTTATGGAGTGATATTTTAGAGGTAATTAAAATTATTTAGCAAACACTTATCAAATAAGTGCTTACTGTGTGTCAAATATCAAGTTGAGCGATTGAGGTGAGTACCTGTGATACAAAGGAAGACAAAACAATCTAACCTCAATTGCCTCAGTTAAAAAAAAAAAAAAAAAAGAACATTATGTCTTTATAGATCTATAGGATCTCAGAATTGAAAGGTATTTTGATTTAATTGGTCAACCAATCAATGAATATTTGTATATCTGAATGTGATCGCTCATATTTATGTTCCTTGTGCCTGGTAATTTGAAGTTTAGTTTACTGGATCACTTTAGCTCAGGAGTTTTGAATTGTAGTAGGCTAAAATTGATACTGCTGCATTAAATCTAGCATTAATATAGTAAGTCCCCTGAAGTGAGAGGTGCCAAGATGTTGAACAGAATAGGTTAAAGTTTCTGTGCTGATAAGTAATGAGATTGGGCTGGAGATAAAAAGCCTCAATCCCCTCAAAGCAAAACTCATGCAATTGTTAATCACATATATATCAGGAATTTTCCTAAGTACATGCCAAAAAAAATGTATATATATAAATATATGTGTGTGTGTATACACACATATAGATATCACATTCATAGATAGATAGATATATACATATACGCATATACACATACACACACACACACACACATATATATATATATATATATATATATATATATATATATATATATATATATACACACATTTACATCTATACAGTTACATACACATGCACACACACAATAAAAATGATGAAGAGTTAGCATCTATATAATTCTCTATAATTTGTAAAGTGCTTTATATATGCCTATTCATTTAATCCTCACAGCAATTCTATGAGGTAGGTACTATTTATCCCCATTTTATAGATGAGAAAACTTAGGCACAGAGAGGTTAAATTGTTTGCCCAAGATCACACAGCTAGCAAATGTCAGAGGCAGGATTTTAACTCATGTTCCTGATTCCGAGTTCTTGTATTCTATCCACTATACCATCTATCTTCCATATGAGGATATGGAACTGATGGAATCAGGAAAGGTCTTATGTAGGTGGAAAAAAGTTATAAATCAGTGCTTTGCAAACCTTTATCTTCTTTTTTGTTCAGATTTTAGATAACATATTTCTATGGATTTCAATAATAAAATCCAATAATATCTTAACAATTTATGAATAGCTTTTATTTCTATCTTTGTCATAAGTTTCTGTCCTATGTTTCCCCTCATTGTTGCAATATATTATATCAATTTTGTGTGTAGTCTAAAGCCTTCTCAAACATATAGCTTGCTCAGCAGTTTCCTTTCTTCTTCTTTTTTTTTTTTTTGGAGGCTGGGGTTACGTGACTTGCCCAGGGTCACACAGCTAGGAAGTGTTAAGTATGTCTGAGACCAGATTTGAACTCAAGTCCTCCTGAATTCAAGGCTAGTGCTCTATCCACTGTGCCACCTAGCTGCCCCCTGCTCAGCAGTTTTCAGAGAAAAACATGTCTGTGTGTGTATATATATATATATATATATATATATATATATATATATATATATATTCCTTTTGATTTGGGTGCTTTTTTAAAAAAATAAATCATATCTTGAACAGAATCTTTTTAGCATGCTAATATTTTTAAAATTAGCTTTATTGTCTTATTCATGGACTATTACTCTTGTATTTTCCACTGGTATTTGCCACAGTAAATTTGTTTCATGGCCCATGATGTGTTTTAAAACTAAAAAAACAACCTATCGATCTTATGAATATTTTTCAGAATAGCTCATTTCTTTTACCTTCTTTATAGAATTATATTAAGACAATGTGTGATGTATGGGTTGTTCAAGGAAGACCAGCACCTCTGGTGAAAAGGACTTGTTGGGCCCTTTTCCAGACTTCTTATGTACCTTTAGTGTCTGCCTGTTACTCTACTCTCACTTGTGACCCCATTAAAACCATTTTTGGTAGATGGGCTAAAGGATAGTCAACAGGTCTACTCCAAGTTTGTGAAGATTTTTCCCAGTAGATGAATGGATGATTGCAACTAGTTTCAATGGTATGAATCCAGCTGAACAGCAGACACTGTGGAGCTATTAAACTTGGTCATACATCAAAAACTCCAAGACCATCCTGAGCCATTGCCAGTCATCCTGACTTTTTTTTTTTTTTTTTTTTTTATCTTGCCACTAAATTTGATGGCTTTGAAAAATAGCATGAGACTGACAACAAAACTATTCTGTCTCACTTGAATCCAACTCACTCAAGGGTCAAGATATTACCTATCATTTCATTGGTCTCTTTGAAAACAGATGAACAAAATTTTAGATCTAGTCATTTAAAAATAGCTAATAAAAGTGAGTAGGGAGGAGTCCTTAGAACAGTTTTGTTGAACAAAGAGACCCTTGTTAGTGCATCTCTATCATGTCAAGCTGGAATTTGAAGCACTATTGAATTTTTTCTCTAAGCTCTAAGGACCATCCTTCCAGTCCTTAGCCCAAATATTTACACACCCCCAAAAGAATCTGAGATTATTGTCTTGAGCATATATGATGCCCAAGAGGTTTCTGGTTAAGTCCTCAACTGAATTGCTGCTTATGTTTAATAAGTTATTTTGCTTTCAGAGCTGTGTTCCCTGCTGGGGAAAAGACTGAGGAGCCTTGTTCATTATGAAATTGACTTGGCCTGATTTTTATTCCTGTTCTTCAGAGTACAGCCTTTCCCAGAATATTTGGCACTTCAGTTAAAGAGGTGGAATTATGATGCCGGCAAAACAATCTGGGGTGGCTATGGAATGCACCCGTGTTAGACAAACAGGCTGGCTAAGTTCTTTGTGGTCAGAATGAGAGCTGCTTATGCCCTTGGCAAGAGATTCCCTGTAGAAAAGCACAGATGATTTTTGCCATGTCAGGAGGACAGCCAATTTTATGAACTCAGATTCAGTCTTTTTTGGCAACTGCCCTATCTCTCTTCTTCTTGGCTCTTGCTCATGATTTTTAGAGCGTGTGCTTCTCTAAAATAGTAAAAATTACCTTAAGCCTGATGGGATTCCTGGTGGATGCTGATAATCCCCTCTATATTTTTCTACCAGTGTGAAGGAAGCTGTCCCTGTTATCCTTATTTAATTAAAAAAATCATCTATTTTTATTTTGAACCTTTGAGATCTCCAAGGCTGGCTTTAATTTCTCTGGGGCTTGCTTTGCTTGAAAGAATACCTTTGTGTGGCTCTACTATCTAAGCATGAGGAGTCAGTCACTCTGAGTACAGAGCATCCTGTCTAAATAGTAGCATTAGATTACATCAGATGCTGTTCTGATCTGAGGTTGATGCTTGAATTCTTTGCTCAAGCGGCATTAGTAAGGTGAGCAGACACAAACACAACTTTGCTTTCTTTGCAGCATCCTGCCTGCAAAATGTTTCCTTGTCAACTGTTTTGTCCTTCTTGGCCATCTTCCTCAGATCCTGTCTGTAATTCAGAGGGCCTTTATGGCCTTTTGTGATGTATCACAGATAAACTTTTTGGAGTAAAATACATACATACATATACATATATATATATATATATATATATATATATATATATATATATATATATATATATATATATATATATATATATATATATATATATATATTGATAGATAGATATAGATATAGATATATGCATATACATAGTCCTAGAATTGAATACACAGGCAGTACTCTGTGTGTGTGTGTGTGTTTTAGTGTGTGTTATAGAGTGGTTGGATAAAATTTATTGAATAGAAATTTATGCCAGCAATTGGGTGTTCTTTGGGGGGGACATACTGTAAATTTCTAAGTGACTTTTTGACATGCTAAAACATTTTGACAGTTCATCATTTGTATAGAGCTTTTTATATAGTAGCCTCATTGACTTGTTTTTGTTTGGTCTGGTTTTTATGTGATCATTTCTATCTCTATTGAATTGGTGAAAAATAATTTAACATTTTTTAGAGGCTCTGGCTGGCAGAAGCAAACTGAATCCAGCCAGGGATTTTTCTATGGCCTAATTTTGAGAATAGCACTGAGCATAAAATTTGCATTTGATTTTATTCATTTATTTGCTCTCTTTTTTTCTGGTATTTATGCAATGCAAAATTGAATGTTGCAGAATGTTAATTAACCAAGAAGAACTATAACCATTGGCACAAACTACCTTGTAAACCTGCAAAATTTATGGACACTTGATTCTGATGGTAAATTGTTACTTTTTGGTGAATAGTGATGGCTGACCTTGTAGCAGGCAGAACGCTTTGTTGAAGTTCTAACCAAAATTGAAGGGAAATACCCTTCCTTTATACACACACACACACACACACACACACACACACACACACACACACACACACACACACATATATATATATTTGAGAGAAACATTGCTAAAAGAGATGTGCCATTAGGTTGGACAGAAATATGCCCAGTATTCCTCTCATCCAGCCCTTGGAAGTTTACCCTTATTGTGGGACCAGCAGGGATGGTCATTTACTTGACAAATTATCCCATCCTAAAGGATTGTTTTTGTATGTGATGTGGCTAGTTGTGGAATAGTTATGAAATGCTTTGAGGAGTCACAAGAATGACATAGAGAAGTTTGCCTCCACAATGCATTGTGCCTTCACTGTATTGCTGCTAGAACCTCTCTCTCTCTCTCTCCATATAATATATATCCATATATGTCCATATCTATCCATCTAGCTATCTTATCTATCTATATCTATCTATATATATATAATCTAAGTCAGAGAGATGGAGAGAGATACTTTAAAGGCTCCCAACTTGGTGATTTTTTTATTTCTCATTTGCTCTTAGGTTTCTTTGTAATTCTGCTTTGTTAAGAGTGGGAGTTTGATGTCTTCCTTAGGTGAGGTCATGGGAGCTTTATCTCTTTTTATGGGAAATTTATTTTGTTTTCTATTTATTGTTTCTCTTAAGCTGGAAATTATGACAAACCATTAAAAACCCAGCCATTGCTAATCTGAGTGTATTTATTGGAAATTCAGTACAGGAGAATGATTGAAAAACTACTTCTGGGGAGAGTAAGGGAAAAATAGATTTTTAATCTGTAGTATTTTTTTGCCAGGAATTTATTAGCCAAGGGCTCAGAACTAAAAAGAAATTTAGCTTCCCATGGGGTGGAAGGAGAGAAGGAAGGAGGAAGCAAGGGGAGAGAGAGAGGGAAAGAGGAAGAGAGAAAGAATATTATTGAAGGAGTATTCCTATAAGTCTGTAAGTTTTATATATAAGTATATGTAATATACTATAAGTAATGTGAGTTTTGTGACTTATTTAAATTTTTTAAAATTATATTTCATTATAATTGGCTTTCTTTATCATTCTATGTATATTATTTTATACTTTTAAAAACATTCTGAGAAGTGTCCATACCCTTCTACTGACAGAGGGATCTATCACACACAAAATGTTAATATCCTGGCTCTAGGCAATGAATGAGTCAGCAGTGCCTGGGAAAGGCTGTGTTAACTGAGCTTATATTGAGATATGGCCTCTGCCAGTCTTCCCTGGGCTTGGTTCAAGAGTAATTAAGGGAAGGTGATAATTACTCTGTGCTTTTCTTGATCAAACAATGTCTAAAAGTCCAATTTTGAAAGCAATTTTAAAAGGACACACATTGTCC
This sequence comes from Sminthopsis crassicaudata, assembly GCF_048593235.1. NCBI lineage: Eukaryota > Metazoa > Chordata > Mammalia > Dasyuromorphia > Dasyuridae > Sminthopsis > Sminthopsis crassicaudata. The sequence continues at coordinate 149,346,107 of NC_133619.1, forward strand.
ATATCTGAATTTTATCCAATAACTCCTATCAGTATGATTAGCGTATTCAAAACCTTATAAAAATGAAGTTCTTTTGAAAGAACTGCATGTTGTATGTTGCCCAGGAGAAAATGGCAGTTGCAGATGTCTTTGGCAATAGCTGGGAGAGGGGAGGAATGGGGGAAGGGAGGCAATAGGGTTCATAGTAGGATAAGAGGCAAGCAAGATTCAGATCTTATTTCAATTCATAGAAGCTACCTTTGGACTGTCCATATCCAAGCTATTGATATAGAAATGAAAACCAGTTGTAGGAATAAAGATTGAGTCCCACAAATTAATAGAGGATCAGAAAATAAGGTCTAAGTGTTTGGGGGGGGCTATTAGTCTCACCTAACTTGTTTTCTTAATGCTTTAGAACATTGATAGTGAGTGTTTTTATTCTCTATCCTTTACTTACATTCCAAGTTTGTCACACTTCCTTTAGAAATTCCTACCCCAATCAGACTATGTCTGTAGGCTCTGCAGATTGTTAATGAGGAATATAAAGATTTAGGGAGGATCTGATCAGTGCCTTTAAATATGTGAAATATTATCATGTGAAAAAAGACAGATTACTTCTTTGTCTAGAGAGAGTAGAACAGAACTAAGAACATTTGGAGGTGAATTTTTGTTCAATATTAAACAAAAATAATTTATTAAATATCTAATAAATATATTAAATAAATATTTATTCAGTCTTTATTAGCTCAAAATCTTATGTGGTAAACTAGCAAAAGTTGTCACTATAGTCCTGAATATCATTCTGACCCGAAGTCCTCTCTTAGATTTCCTGAAGACAATAAATAGTTAAAGGCTGGGTGAACAATACTTCTAGACTGGAGTTTGTTACTCTGGGCCAAATGGTCATTTGTGATCTCTTTGTTTTTGAAGCAGAGAATGATAGTAAACCAAATGCCCTTTCTCTGTGGGAGAACAGGCACATCTGCGCCTGGGATTAGAGGGATGCATGGTGTCCTCTGTTCTTCAGTTATTCTTCCTGGTGCTTTTGTGTTGTACAGATCTCCCTAGGGAGATTGTATGTTTAGGACTATACTATTAACTCAACAAAGTCATGGATACTGAAGGATTTGGATGCTGATGATCCTGCATCATTACGCCTTCTAACAGCTGTATCTTTGGCACTGACTTTTGAACCCTTTCCTGGTTTCCTTTGTCAAAAGTAATGGGACTTTGGTCCTCTGCCTTTTGAGGATGCTGACTATAACAATTATAGTTGTCTAACAATGAAATAGTTTACTTTGATAGTAGTGGTATTTCTGTCCTTGAAAGTGTTTAAACAGAGGGTGGATTTTGTAACAGGGTTTCATGCTTTAGTTAGATCTTGACTTAGGCAATAATTCTCATGTCCCTTATAGTTTAATCAATAAATATTTATTGAGCATCAAATACCCATGTATCCTTAAACTTTCCTGGACAACATGACCCTTTCAAAGATCTTGATATCTTCTTTGCTATTTGACAGCTGGTTTCATCTTTCAGGTCTAGGATCGACCCTTTTATACCTGTGACATAATTTTGAATTTTCTTCTGGGCTGTCTTTCTTTTAAGCCACACTGCTGAAAGAAACTTGGACCCCTTCCAATATTCTTCTTGTGATAGCCTTCCTTCCCCTTTTATAAGTAATCAATACAACCGTATAAGGACACTGACTATAACAATTATAATTGTCTAACAATGAATGGTCTACTTTGATGGTAGTGATATTTCTGTCCTTGAAAGTGTTCAAGCAGGCTGGATGATTTGGGGGAGGTGCTATAGAAGATTTTATATATTTTAATTAGGTCTTAACTTAGACAAAAAAGTCCTTTATAATTCAATCAATGAATATTTACTAAGTACTTTGCTATTTAACACTGGTTTCATCTTTCAGGTCTAGGACTTAATCTTTTATGCTTGTGACATAGTCCTGAATTTTCTTCTTCTGGGCTAGGTCTTTCTTCTAAGCCATACTGCTGAAATAAACTTGGATTCTTTCTAATATTCTTATGATAGATAGCCTTCCTTCCCCTTTTATAATTATTCAATACAACCTCATTTTTGTTCTCGTTTTCTTGTTCAATCACTTACACATATTTTGTACCTTGTATCTTATATTATTTTGCATAAAAACTCTTTCCAAATTGTGAAATGCAAGGGGAATATCCCTTGTTAAAGCATCTCTCTCTCTCTCTCTCTCTCTCTCTCTCTCTCTCTCTCTCTCTCACACACACACACACACACACACACACACACACACACACACACACACACACAGAATCAGCAGCCTAAATCTAAATTCCTCCCACTAAGCAAATCTATTATAGCTTTTGAGTACTTAGGAAGAGCAAAAGAAAAAAAAAAGTTCCCATGTCTCTCCCTTGGAAAAGGACCTGCTTTGTTTAGCTTTAAATAATACATATATCTTAGGCTACAACTGCTAGAAGATGATGTTAGCTCATTTCTCTAGCTCTTGGAAATCACAAATAAGTTCATATAGTACTATTCAGACTGAATTTGGCCATACTTTACATCACCTTTATCTTTCCTAGTTCTGGTATATGGTCTTTTGGTTCTTGATCAGCATGGACTGTGACCTTGAATTGAGAGAGATGCCATAGAGTTACAGGACTAATCACTGCTGGTTCTGCTACTGTACCACAATTCCCAATCTTAACTGGCCTCTGTCCCGATCTGAGCTCTCTACTCATCACCAAGTTCCTATATTTTTTTTTTAAATAAATTGTGTGTGTGTGTGTGTGTGTGTGTGTGTGTGTGTGTGTGTGTGTGTTATAAGCAATCTCTTAACTGCCCTGCCAAAGTGCCTGAACCATGAGGTTTCTCATGGTTCATTATTTCCCCCATAGCAGCTGAAATATCCAGTGAAAGTTTTTCTATCTTCATGACCAGCACCACCACCTCTGCTTGTCATTTAGACCTTGTTTTTCTTTCATTCTGACACAAAAGATTGGCTAGGAGTGGCAGGTGTTTTATGTTTTAGAAACATACTTATTAAGAATCTTTTGGGGACAAAAGAGCATAAAGGATGTGAAGTTCACCTTTGAATGGATTGATTCATCTATTCCACTCCATTTTTCTCTTCTTTGTCATCCTTTCTTCTCTATTTTTCTCTTTTGTGCTCAATCCTAAGTCTAAACACATTTTCTAGACTCTTCCCTTCCATTATCTCAATACTTTCATATATCAAAAAGCTCATTCTCACTATGTATTTTTTCTTTCTCGTTAGAGGTTTTCTCTAATGGTGAAATTATATTGACCTAGACCCCAACCCTTTCAACTTATACATTATATTAACTATTCTTCTATCTTGGTCTTGCCTCTTCTGTTATTTCCTGATTATTGGATAATTGAAGTCCTAGTTATGCATTTTAATGTCTACTTTTCCTGGTGGCAGATTGAAATCTTTAAAAGAGTAAAGGAGTCATATTTCCAGTTAGGTGATTATCCAAGAAACACATTCCTATTCAGTGTAAGTACTAAAATCTGGGATTTTTTGTATCTTCCTAGGTTTTTGGCTCAGCCTTTGTGGTCATCATCCAGGACCATCAACCAGACCCTATAGAAAAGGGGTCAGCAAAAGATTCTACCTAGAGAAGCAAAACTTTTTAAGGACAGATGTAACATGCCCTCCTAGCAGTTACTATTACCAGTCTGTCCTAGGCCCAAGAGAGTACCTTTGACCACTGACCTTTGCAGTGTCAACTCTACCCACCTTGCCTCCTCTGAGGCCTTCAAAGGTCTCTGGCCACGATTTCTTGAATCTATAGTTTAATAACCAGTAGTGCACTCAAGAACAGCCACGTGTAAACTTAAAAGCCTTTATTATATCTACTCATATAATGCCCTGATTTAATGCCCTGACTTGTTAATTCCCTAGTGTGCACCTGGTCTGAAGACCCATGTGTTCACTACCAAACTCCTTACCTCTTTGGGCTATCCATCAGCTTGGCTCAGCTACCCCAGGCTAGGGAGCCAGGTTAAAGAGAGCAATTGCTGTCTGCAGTGGGCTTATAAAGGGCCTGTGAGGTCACACACACAGCCAACCAGCGAGAGAGTCACCCATTATGAAGCTATCTCAATATGGCCAGAATACCACCCACAGGGCAGTCCTATATCCACAGAGATTACTTCTGGGCCACTCAATCTCCTGTTGCACTGTGGCTGCCCATTTAAAGGACCTTTACAATTCCCTTCTCTTGTTTGCGGGAACCACATCCTTACAGACAGAACAGAAAACAGCATGCACTAGGCAAGATAAACCATCACCACCATCTCAACCACCAATTCTTCTTAGACCCTAATGGAAATAGCTCAAGACCCTGATCCCCCAAAGTCCCAGGAATAACAGCATACCCTAGACTATGGAATAAGTATTCAACATATCCTTTTCTCCTTCAGTCCCTATACATATATACCTCAGCAGTCATTCAGGGAATCAATTTTTTTTTTTTGTAGATAAAACTAGAAAATTTTCTCAGAAATGGATATAGCATTTCTGATTTGCTTTGCTATTAAATCTAAAGACCATGGAGCCTTTCCATTGACTTGCAGATATAAGTTCCTTGAGAGAAAGAATTACCTTACAATATAACACAACACAAAACACACACATCTCACTTTTAAATTTAAAACATGCTTTGTATTTCTTTTTTTTCCAAAAAGGCTGGGGTTAAGTGACTTGCCCAAGGTCACACAGCTAGGAAGTGTTAAGTGTCTGAGATCAAATTTGAACCCAGATCCTCCTGAATTCAAGGCTGGTGCTCTATCCACTGCACCACCTAGCTGCCCCCTTTGTATTTCTTATAGCATCTCAATAAGATGAGTGGTACAAGTATCATTCTGATTTTACAGCTTAGAAAAGTGAGGAAATTTGGAGAAACTAAGTGCTGGCTATTCCATGTTTACTAAAACTTGCTTTTCTAACTGAGTCAAATGTTTAATCCAGTAAGACAAAGTGCCTCTATAGAAGATGTTTTATTGTAGAATATGCTTTATTAAGGATGTTACTTTGAAAAATGCAAAAAAGCTTATGTCATTCTTAACTTTTTCTCCTTTCAGAGGGGCCCATTTGCCCATAAGCCTTGATTTTCTAGGAGATTTTCCATTTAAGTGGCAAAATATTGCTTTTGAAAGTATGATTATTTAGTAGAAAAATAATTTCTAGTCCACTTTAGTTGACTTAGTATATATATGCTAATTTTAGGATGGGTCACTCTATAAAGTACTGATGGGCACAAATTCCATCACTAGGACGTTTTACTTATAATCTTGGGTGGGGACAAAGGGAATGAGGTGTCTAAGAATAACCTGATAGAAGGGAACTGAAAAAATTGACTTGAATAACTATGTACTTCTTTCACTTTTTGAATCAAATTTTAGCTAGAGACCATTTTAGAACATTTTCTTTATTGTAAACAGGCACCAACTGTATTAAATGTTTACCTATTTTCAGGCTGACTCAGATTTTTAGGTCAGTTTTAAAAACTCTTTACTCTGGAGTTTTGTAATGGAAACAGTTGCAAAGCCTGTTCATTTAAAGAACAGAAAGAGCTAGGTCAATGGGATTACTTCAGTGAAATGACTGAATCCATTTTTAAAACCTATCTTTGAAGCAAAGTCTCTTCAGTTGAATCCTCACCATCTTGCAATTGTTCCTTTGAGGATGAGTGAGTAGCATTATCCTCTGCAGAATGGTCACTTTTCTTGATTATCTTTGCATGGTATACATAGCTGAGTTTTACAGATTTAAGTGAAGTTATTAAAAACAGTTTATTATAGATAAATTGTTAAAAAGTAAAACTTATTTTTGTTTCTTTGTATCAAAGAGTGGATACTCAATAGAAACATGGATTTTTATTCAAAGTGTATTTTTCAAACTATTCCCCAGTACAAATTATTATTTTTCTAGTATTCTCTTTTTCTTTTAAAAGCAGATCAATATCATTCCAATTTTCAAGTGAGGAAAAGAGAATAAATGGCCTAAGTTATCCAGTATCTTCAAATTTGATCATTAGCAACCTTTCCACTCCAGCTCTGGCCCTACAAATGAACTTTCCTCTATTATATACAATATAAATGTTATCTATTTCATCTATTTATTTAAGGCTTTTATTAATTTAGTTGTCTTTCTCTACACAATGTCTACCTCCCATTTATCTTTGTCTTGAGTTGCAAAGTAACTCAAAGTAACTCAGAAAGTAAGCTCTTAGAATTGTGCTTCATCTCATTGAATGCTATTAAAAAGCTTGATGATGATGATGAATGTAACCGTTTGTAAGCTGAAGATTCTGGGAAAGCCTTTACAATCTCTATGTGCTTTTTACATATTTATATTATCTATTATATTTAAATTAAAAATAAATCCTTAAGAAATGATTTTTTCATTAGTCCTTAGTGAGTTGCAAATAATTAGGCTCTTGAAAATTTGAAGTAACTGCTTTTTATGAGAATATAAAACAGTAAGTAAATAATGTCCACATAAAATCTCAAGTGCTCTTGGTTATGTAAAGCACTACAAAAGATAATGAAATTATACTGGTTAGGTTTTTTTTTTTTAATTATTATTCTGCCATTATCCTGAAAATTATTTCAATAATAAAATCCTGATTTATCTCTTACCCAGTGTATATTTATTTGAATTAGCATGTAAACTCCTTTAGTTTGTGAAGATTTTCCCCCTCCTTTTTATTAGTTACCTCCAATACTTTTAACCTTGTTTCTGATACATAGTAGACAGTGTTTTTTGACACTGTCAATTGATTGATTGGTTGAATTAAAATTCAAAAAGATTTAGGCTAGAACAATGGGCTAAAATCAATAACAAGCAAGGGTTGGGGATCCAAAAATAAAAATAAAACAATTCTTATCCTCATGAAGCTTATTTTCAAATATTAGTCACCACTGCATGAATAACTAGATAAGGTAATATGCAACTTATGTAAGAAACAAAATATCTTACTAAGAACTCCATTACATGGAGTTTTCACTTCCTGATGAATGCAGAAAAAATTTATTTTACAGTTTCTTAAGAATGGATACCTAGATTAATAGACATACCTTTGGAATTGCAAAGGCAGTATTTTATTTCCTATCCTAAAGTGCAAGCCTCTCCCTTGATTCCTCATTAATGGGATGTAACCAAAGTTACGCAATGTGAATCTCCACTCATTACATAGCCAGTCCCTGTCCCCACAGAAGTTCCATTCTTAGAGAGGCAAAGTTCATAGAGTTCCTGTTCAATTTAAAACCTTTGTCTCTGATTACTCTTTGATGTATTTGTGGGTCCTAATTGTGGATTTATATTTTCTAATTTAAGTTTCATTTCTCTAATTTAATTTTCATAACTGTGAAAACCAAAATGCCCATGCATTTCTCACATTTATATAAAGAAGTTAATGAGAAAGAAGATACTACCAGCTGAGTCTTATCAGGAAAGAATTTATGTACAAGAAAGGAACAAGGGATTCCAAGAGGTGGTGAAGGAAGGAGAGAAGGACCATACAGGATCACAAAGGCAAGGGGTTAGAAGATGTTTTATCCCAAAAGGAGAAATTTAATAATGATCAATGTCTTTTATTTCAGTTTTTAAAAGACCAGCTGAACAAACACAGAGAGGAGCATTTGGTTAGATTGTAATTGATGTTGGAGGTTTTAGTGAGCTCCAAAATCAATATGAATCAAAAGCTTGAAGTGGTAATGTTCTAGAACTGTCATTCTAATTAGTAACAAATATCTTTTCCTTGTATCTTGTTGCATTCAGTATAACCTAATTCCCCTGAGAAAACAATGGCTAAGTCTTACAGAAGACCTTTTTCCTGATTCTTCCTCAGTTGTTAGTGATCTTTTCCTCTTACCAGAAATTAGCATTTTAAAAATATGCACTTTGTATTTTTTGTATTAATTTACCTAATTTTTTCTATTTTTCTATTTAAATCTATTATGTCTTTCATAATGTATAAGGTTTTATTTTATGTTTGTATCCCTTGTGTTTATTTAGCACATAGCTTAATGCATAGTAAGTAGGAACTAGGTGTTTCTCAAATTGATTTGAAAAAAACAAAATCTAAACACATACCTAAAAAGCCAATGTGATTCTTTAAGAAAAGAATAATGTCTAGTACTCTGCTAAGCTACAGCCAGATCTGGAGTATTATCTTCAATTTTTAGCATCACAAAGGATAATGATATTTAACTATCCAGACGACCACTGATGAAGACAATGGTGATCATTCAAAGGAATTTGGGATGTTTAATCTAGAAAACAGATTAAGATAGACAAGATTAAAAAAAAAATATTTGAAGGTCTGTCCTATAGAAATCTTGTTTGTTTTTTTCCAAAAGATAGAAGTAGGACCATAAGGAGGAAGGAAAATTTTATTTTGATTAATAAAAACTTGAATGATAAATAGATTCATCCAAAAGTAGAATGGGAAATCCTAAATGGTCTGGAATTTCTGTGCCCTGAAATTCCCATCCCTGGAGTTCTTTAAGCAGACTATAAAGAACAATTTGGAAGGGATGTTTTTGAGAGTTTCTTAGAGTCTATGAATATAATTCAAACTAATATTTATTAAATATGCAAAATACTATAATAAATAAACATTTTAGATAATTTTTTTTAAAAACTGCTCTTTCCAGGCATCACAGCATGTTCTGTAATCTCTACTACAGAGGAGGCTGAGACTGATAAACACTTGAACTGCAGTACATCTAAAACCAATTGATTATCTGCACTAAGTCCAGCACCATTTTTTTTTTTTTTTTTATTTTTTTGGTGAGGAAGGCAAAGTACAACTTATTCGCCCAAGGATAGGCAAATTGAGGGGATATAACATTTATTTAGATTTTTATGTAAAACTATGAACTGCTCTTGCCCTCTCAATGCTGGGCCCTTGTTCTTCCTTTTTTGCTCTCTCTATATTCCACTTTGGTTATGTATGCTCTAGACTCACATTCATGAGTTGGCTTCAGTCCAGGATAGACCTGCCTTCTGTTCAGAAGGATCAGACTTTTAAAATTCCATTTTCTAGCTCATTGTGCTTTCCTTCCCAACCCTGAGTCTCATGGAAAATTATTTGGTTTAGTTTGGGCTGATGTCTACCTGGTGATTTTGATGAGGGGAGCCCCAACACACACACACACACACACACACACACACACACACACTCTCTCTCTCTCTCTCTCTCTCTCTCTCTCTCTCTCTCTCTCTCTCTCTCTGATTTTGGGGAAAAAGCTTGGGAACTCCCTCAGAGAAGCTCTCCCCTGAGAGACCCATCCCAGGGAATAAAGATAAAGTCCTTCTGTCCTTCTCTTATCTAGGTGGGGCTAGAGTACGGAGCTGGAGATTCCAATCTATTGAACTGGAAAATTGGAAATTAGCCCAGAGATACTCATTCAATTCCAAGATTTTCTTTGATTCCAGCCCAGGCTATGCCCAGCCCCCTCAATTTCTTTTGTGCAAAAGGAACAATTTTTAAAAGGAAGCAATAACTTATTACTGTGACAATCTCCCAAGAGGCTGATACTTAAAATATCTAAATATGAAGTATTTTTCAGGACCAATAGTAAGTTCATATTTTGCTTCTTTCTTCTTTTTTTTCAAGGTCCATATCTTCTGGAAAGTTGGGCCACAGATTAAGTTTTTCTTAATTATTTTCTATAAGGAATTTCCTGATGTTCCATAGCACAGCTAGAGAGACCCAAGAACTTCCTACATCTTTAACTCACAGAATGCCAAAAAGACTGGAAATAACTATCTCAATGTTGTCATTAGATCACCTATGCTCAGAAAGGAAATATGAATGTAATGCAGTTGCTAGAGCTTGGTGATGTTTTCTCAATCTTACCTAGACTAGCATATCTAATGATTACCATGTGTGAAGCATTTGCAATTTTTGATGAAGTGGAAAAGAACAACTTTTCACTATCAAAATCCAGAAGCATACTTGAAGAGTACTAAATAGTTGAAAAAAAGGGACATATGCTTACTGAGAATAGGATTAATCCCTTTAAAAACTATTGAATTTATGGTCTTCATCATTTACTATTCATCTTTATCTGAAATTGATCAGTCTTTCTGTTGTCCTAAGAACCAATGGATTCTTCATCATCTCAGAGCACAAAGTCCTTTAACACTGAGTTAGCATAGATACCAAGGAGAAGCACTCAGGGAATAGGATGGTTTTCATAGATAGATAGATAGATAGATAGATAGATAGATAGATAGATTTTGGGAGTGGCTTGTTCAAATGCAAGGTAGTAGAAGATGGAATATTAGATTCATTAGATAGCTGAAAATTATTCACACCAGCTATTATTTATATCAGCTTTATTGGTGCTTTATTATTGGTACTAGCTTTATTTATTCTACCAACTAATACCAATTAAGATTGAATGTAAGAAACATAAAGGCTAAAAAAAACATTGAATAGATCTGAAAGTTTGTTTTGAACCATATTATAAAGGATCTTAAATATAATATTGAGAAGTTTATACTTTTTAGTGTAAACAATATGGAGCCACCGAAAGTTTTTAAGCATTGAGCATTGGAGTGACTTGGTTAGACCTGTGTTTTAAATAGGTTATTTTTAGCATTTATGTAGGAAGCACATTATAGATGAGAGAACAGATTGAGTTCATGAGGAGGAAGGGAGAAGCATTTATTAAGTTTCTGTTATATGCCAGCTACTCTCCTAAGTGAAACAGGATTGTGTTCTTGCTCCCATATTTTTAGCATGATATTGTCTGCAGTGTTCTCAAACACTTTCAACAAGGCCAAAAACAGCATCAAGGTCGGTGACCATGCATGTGGTCTGAAAAGGCCACAAGGAATGACCAAAATGAAGGGAGAATTGGTGCAAGATATTTTGTTCCTAGATGATTGTGCATTAAACAAAGCTTCTTAGGTTGAGGTGCTACAGAGTATAAATTGATTCTTTTCCACTTGTTCTGATTTTGGTTTGATAATAAAGACTAAGAAGCAGAAATCCACACCCGCCAGCACCATGTGTGTGTTTATGTGTATATATGTATGTGTATATGTATGCGTGTGTGTATGTGAATATTGTAGGTGGGTTCATTTATCTTGGGGCAGTATATTTTCCAGAGATGTTCCACATAGATGATGAGGTGTTTATGCATTGCTTTTTGGGTTGAAAGTGTAGCAGGGAAAAGGTATTACTGCCTACTAGGCTGAAGGTCTGTAGAGCTCCTTGGAGACCTAGAAAATCTAGCAGTATCATGCCAAAAAACTGAACAAGTTCTACTTAAATTACCACTGGAAGATTCTGAAGATCACTTGGTAAGATTTTGTACTAGACACTAACATCCTTTCTCAAATTAAATTGCCATACATTCAAATCTACTTCTGAGAGGTGGAATGGTATGAGTCCAAAGTTTGAAAGCCAAATAGGATAACCAAAAAGACTATTTTATGCAGAACTTGGACAAGGACAAATGCTCACAGGGTGATTAGAAGAAGCTATGCAAGGATTCTCTTAAGGTTTCTACTTTGGCATCAATTATGAGACATGAAAGATGCTGGCCCAGCATGATATGACTACCTCAATGAAAGTGTGGTATATTATAGGCAAAGCAGAATCTCGCTAGTACAAAATAAGGGTGAGCTTCACAAATCCAGACAAATCCCTAAATGTTCTAACACACTATTGTGTTAGTAAGTACCTGAGTGGGGATTTGAACTCAGTTCTTTCTAATTGCAAGTTCATTACTCCTTTCACTGAACTATTTATCTGCCTCCAACAATTTGAGGCCTGGTAATTGTTTGGGTCTGAATATCTCTTTGGATCTCTGAGAGACAGAGAGATAGAGAGAGGAGAGACAGAGACAGAGAAAGATAGACACCCAGAGAGAGACAGACAGACATACATGCAGAGAGAAACTTTAAAGACTTATATTAAAGTTGGCCATGAGGTTATGCATGTGATCAACTAGGATGTTGTTAATACAAAAATAAGAAAGTTTGGAAGAAAGGAAGGTGGAGGGAGGAATAGAGAAGAGAAGTTGGAGTGGAGATAATATTTCATTTTAGAAATATATGCATATAGGACATTCAGATGCCCAAATTTACAATAGATTTATCTTCAATACTCTCAGTATTCTATTTTTAAATATTTTTAGTTTGTAGCTTGTCTTCCACTTCTTTTGAACTTCAGAAATTTCTCATTCTCAAGTTGGGTCTCTTTTGGAGTGTTCCAAACTTCATTCAATGAATTACTGTCATATCTTACAGTAGAATGAGGAAATGCTTATTTTCTTGGTGTCAATATATGAATTATAGGAACATGATGCACAGAACAAACATAACCAATATTTCTGAAATGGACAACTGAGTCTCTCTTGATTATATTGTAGCTGCTAGACATTTTAATGGAATTACTTCTTAATTACAGACGTTGTATTTGATAGCTATAAGAAAAAATTGGATTGGACAGTATTGATTCCAAGCACTTCTGTTCCTCTTTAGGGATAGTCTGAGCTGACAAAACACACACCGATGGGAAGACAAGACTGCTTAGTTTGCCCTCTGCTAAATTTGATCAATAGGGGCCTATTTCCGTATCCAGAAGAAGTGACTGTTTTAATTTAGGCCAGGAAGTCTCATCATTAGGTACTATTGAATTAGAAGATACAAAATATTTTGTTAAAGATATCAGTGGAATGTCAACATTTTTACAAAGTTAAACTTTTTTTTCTTTCTTTCTAGATTCCAAATGTTTCCTTTAGAAGTAGTTGTTATATCCAAATAGTATCCACATAGCATAATAAAAATTTTTCAGTATCTGGCACATAAAGTCTGTATATCCATTCTATTGCTTTTTGGTAGTAATGTCAATTTATTTGTACTCTTAGATTTTTAGGGTGTAAGGCCAATGGTATTGAAGTCAGGAAGCACAAGAAAAAAACATGAGTCATTTTGGCAAGAAGTGTGTTTATGTATTGAATCTTTGGGGAAAAAGTATTGCTCTGAGATGTTGGTTTGTAGAGTTGTTGATTCTCTTACACACAAGAATACGGTATGCCTATATTCAGCTACTATTCCTTATTAAATGGACAACTGAAACTACTCAAAATTGTTCTTAGAAGTTTGTCTAGCTTTTTGTACTTTAAATCTAGCTCTATTCAAATGTTGATTTGCATTACCTTTTAACTTCCAACTCTCTATCTGGCTCATTAAGTTTAGGTGTTAATGTTATCCTTTCATTGATAAAAACATCATAATTGATTATGTATTTATTGACTTTATTCCTTGAATCAAATGCCTCTAATATATTGTCTTTTTTGAACTAGTTTAGAAACTACTCCCCCCACATACCATCAACTCACTTAAATAACCTATAAACTTATAAATTGGCCTTTCCAGTCAGCATCAATATCAGCTTATATTAAATATTGACTATTTAGCTAAGATTTAGCTAAGATTTGGCTATTATCTTCTGGCTTCTGTAGCAAGTTCAGACCAGGCGAAGTCATCACATACTGACACTTTCAAGCTAGACTATGATAAATGACACCTTTTAGAAGTAAAGAGGTGAAAAAAAAAAAAACATTGACGCATATTATGATCAATAACTTGAGTGTAAATGATGTCACCATCTTTCTAAGAAATATAATTCTGAAGAATCTGTTATATACCTTCTTTTATCTGAGCAGCATTTCTTGACACAAAGATAAACCACAGGGGATGAGTTAATCAAGAAGGAAGAAAGCCTTGAAAAGTGAGTGCATCTAATGTTCAAGCTGGAGTGGCTCTGATTTTCCTTTTTCCTTTAAATTTGGGACAGTTACTAAGAGAATCACTTCCCTAACCTGTTAGCAGCATCATGTTCTCAAGACAAAAATTGGTCTTTGAATTACAGTTGGAGACTTGAAGTTTCCTCATCATATTTCTATTTTTGATTATACATCTTTTAAGGGAAAAAGGTCATTATCATATAAACAGATAATTGGAGAGTGTGGTAGATACTGATAAAAATGAAGAGGTTTTTAAGAAACAGATGATGTGAACTAGAAGAATGTTCACAACTCGTGATTTGTCTTGATAGGACATAAATGAGAATCTGGAATATCTCCCAAGATTAAGATGCCAGGCTTATTTGACTTTTACTCATTCTGTTATAAAGGGGAAAACAATTAAATATCCCTTGGGAGAGAAAAATAAGTGAAGAAATATTAAGGTTTGCTTTGTTTTATTTTTCTAAAGCTCAGGAAGTCATGACCTCAACAATGGAATGCCTGAGTCATCATAGAGTTGCTTCTGCGGAAGCTAATATTGATCACTGCATTAGAAACAACAATGAAAGTCATCCTGACAGAGTCATATTGAGAAAGATTTGGTATATTGCTGACTTTACAGAAAGTGGATCTAAATAAGGCAGCATAGTTCTCCTGCATTAGTTTTACAGGTGTGAACTTTTATATGTGGTTGCTAATTCTCTATTGCTTGCTATGTTACTTTGTTAGAATGTCAACTTCTAAGAAAGAATAAACACATACACTATTAAATATATGTATGTGTAAATACACATATTCATAAAATGTTCAGTACATATATGTGTATATATAAATATACACATACACACAATGTATATCCATTTAAAATACAAAGGAGATTTTTGCTTCATTTTAACCTGTTCAGATCTATATAAGGATCTGAATAAGCTTACTTCTAATGTAAGGAAGACTTTATATTTTATTCTTATATTTCCATCATTCTCAAGCAAAACACTTCTCTCTCTTTTTTTAAGGATATTGATAGCCATAGGCAAAGCATAAGCCTTATATTCTTTTTAAAAACTTAGGTACCTTCTCTAATACAATCTAAACTGTTGACTCAATGTACATATTTTATTTTGCCAAGCTTAGGAAAATTTAAGAAATGATAAATGGGATAATTATTTTCTTATGTTAGGCATCAGTATCAGGAAAGACACAAGTTAACCTTAAGCGTGACTAAACTTTAATTTCCAAAACAGCAACAAAACTATTGTACAAAATGCATTGCAAACATATCCTTTGGGATACAAAAGAAACAAACTCAACAGAACTCAAAGGGAATAAAATATCATTGTTGTAACATAGCACTCATTAGCGTATGTATATGGTGCCTTTTCCCCCCTCAGCTAACATTATCTTTTAATCAGTTAGCGTATTTGCTTTGGTGAGGTTGTGTAGGCATTCTGCTTGTATGCATACACATATCCACATATCACTCTGTCTCAAGTGGTTGTGGTGAACAGAGAAGAATTATTGCTTTAAAAAATGTAGCTCTGGTAAGTGAAGACTTAAGAGGGGTACAGCTGAAAGATGGATCAATGTCAGATAACTCTAGAGGCAATACTTCTAATGGATCTGCTGTTGTCAAGGTGCTCTGAGAGGAATCCTTTCAGATTGGATCAGCATTATAGGGCCACAAAAGCTCCAACTTGGAAGCTTTTAGAACAGAATAATCAGAATTTCACTTCTAGTAATAGGAATCCACCTTGGTTCAGTCCAAAATTCCTAGTAAAGAATGACTTGTGATAAAGTTACAAAAATATAAGTACATGCTAAATGCCAGTTTGAGAAGTTTCAATACAATTATATGGGCATGGGAAACAACTGGATATACAATTAAAAGGGAGGGTATAGTATAGAATTTTGGGGGATAGCTCATAGCCAAATTTAACTGAAACATAAAATTAATAGAAGGTAGTAATATAAATTGAGTCTAGAAGGCAGGTTGGACTTTTGTGGTTAAACCTTGGAACCACTAAGGTGTCTTTTCAGGGGAATGATATGGTCAGAGCTTTAATTTAGGAAAATTAGTACCAAATAGATTGGAAACTGGAGAGATTAGGAAAAGCAGTTAGGAGGCTATTGAAACAGTACAGACAAGAAGGCCTAAAATATCTTGTTGGCATCAATAATAGAAATAAGAAAAAATATTAGAGATATGGTGGAATTAAAATGTACAGGACTTGGAGACCATATGTGAACTTTAATAGCAGAGGATTCTCTCAACCAAAATTATGAAGTAACAGAAAACAAACAAACAAACAAACTAGAGTTTGAGGAATATTAATACATTTGACCAGGCTGTTCTTTTATGAATGTTCTCCCAATTCAAGGATGCCTTTGGTATTGTGGGGAATAGAGAAGAGAAAAATAAAGAAAATAAAATAAAGAAAACTAATAGATCTGAAAGATTTCTGATCTCTGAACCATTCAAGTTAGAATCAAATACTTTTAGAGAACAAGCATGCTTGGAAACCAAGATTTTCATCTGATTAACAAGAAAATTGAGACCCAGTGAGATTATTTAACTTGTCTAAAGTCACACAAGTAGTGAATGGCAGAGCCAAATTTATAACTCATATCTCTAAACTTTCAGGCCAATATTCTTTACAATACAGTATGCTGCCCTAAAGGCAATTCAAATCATTCTTCAAAAACTTCTAGAGATAGTACATCATGGACTTATAGTTGCTTTTTAAAAACAACTTTTTTGGGGTTCACAACCTGTTGTGGGGTCTTACAGCTGAATGTGGGATAATGAAATTATGATTTATTTTCAATAAATGTTTGATTTGCCTACTTAGTTTATATACCTATATATCCAGGGTTACCTAAAATTTCTCAAAAGAAAAGGGATTGCAGATAGAAAAATTTTAAGAACTTCTAATCTACCCCACCTCTTGAAATGATCAGTATCAATTCTGTATCATTATTTTATTAATCCTGTTTACAAATGGTTGATTTTGACTTTGCTTAAGCCATGGTTCTTTGCCTCTGAACTTAATTCAAAATTCAGCTGGTCTTTAATAGGTTAAGTTTAAAAATCCATTTTTCTTGTTAATCACTGATCTGTTCTTGACTCAAAGAATTTAACTAATTTGGGGGGATTCTTGTAAGCCAAGAAAGGTAAGTATAATATCTCTATACCACCAAATTTATCTTTCAGGGATGGATGTCTGCTTTATTATTTTTACTGGAATCTCAGGAAGGAAGGAGGGGGCTATTGCTAGCCTCTATTATCTAACTTCCAACCAACCATATTGCTTCCTATGCCTCAGCTCTATAATTAATCATGTTGTCCCCAATCTCATTGTTACCATTTCTATAATCAGTGATATGATATTTGTTATCTTCTTTGTTCTGTGTTCATAAAAAAATATATTGAAGACTGTTTAAGGAGTCAAGACCTGCTTTATTGGTGACTAGCATCCCTACTAATAAAATTTGTTTCAAAAAAATAAAATAAAATTTGTTCAGAGAAGCCTGCCTTTATTTACCCTTTTGTTAAATTTCAAACATGACATTCCTAAGGTTTTTTTTTTTTTTTTTTTTACTTCAGATCTATGATTTATTTTATTTATGTAGGGAGCTCCCTGATTCCCCAACCCTTTAAACTCTTCCCCTTTCTTCCAATGCAGATTGACAATAGTTCTGCAATTTATATTTCTTAAAGAGTTACCTTTGGCCATGAAATGTTAAGGGGCTTCCCTATGGCTACATAGCCAATATTAAAGGCAAAATCAGAATCCAGATCATCTTGATTCTGAAACCAGATTTCTCTTTACATTATGTTGATTCTACAACAATTCCTTATTTTATGAGGCACCTGAAGTCAAGATGTTAGCTGTCTTCTTCAGATCATACAGATCGTAGCAGTTAGTGTCAAAACTAGGTTGCCTTTAACCTATGTCCACAATTTGCAAATCTAGTATTCTTAAGATAGTAATTAAAGCTAATTTTAATCAATATAATTGCTTTTTATGAGTTTCAGATTCAGAATTTTGTTTCATCAACATGAAAAAGGCAAATAGAAACAAGAGTGACTAACTCCATATATAAGGATTTCTGCAGTGGCATATTAACTCAATTTCAAAATGTAATGTTATGTGTCTTTTATTATATTTTTATTTATTTTGTTAAATATTTCCCAATTAAATTTTAATCTTCTTAGGACCTCATTCAGGAGGGTTGGGCATTTGATACCTGTTTTAACTTGATAATGCAGTTAAACTATAAGCTGTTTATGAGGAGGAATTGTCTCACCTTTTGTACTTCTGTCTCTAATACCTAGCACATAGCAGGTGGTTAATGAATTATTTGTTGACTGATTGATATGCTTGAGGTTTTATGTATGTCTTAAATAAGTACTGTAGAATCAATGTATTAAATACAATTATTCTCATTTTATATACACCTGCACTAAAATCTTACTCTGTTGCCTCATTATAGCAGAGTGGTGAACCTGGGTCCTTGCATTAGAAAGCAAAAGTGGGCATGGAGCCAATCAATTAATAGCCTACTGATGTCTGTTATTGTCCCGGGAACAATAATACATGTTTAGAAGAATTCACCATCAGATTGGCCACAAAATGATGATTTTTTTTTATAGTTATGGCAATGTTTGGAGACTATCTGCTACAGTGGACAAAATTTACAATCTATCTCAGTGGAGAGAACAGACATACCAAATGAAATTACAGGGTTTTTTTATAATTTTTTTCACAGTATATATGCATGAGTAATTTTTTTATAATATTATCCCTTGTATTCATTTTTCCAAATTATCCCCTCTCTCCCTCTACTCCCTCCCCTTGATGACAGGCAATCCCATACATTTTACATGTGTTACAATATAACCTAGATACAATATATGTGTGTATAAATCCAATTTTCTTGTTGCACATTAAGTATTAGATTCCGAAGGTATAAGTAACCTGGGTAGATAGACAGTAGTGCTAACAATTTACATTCACTTCCCAATGTTCCTTCTCTGGGTGTAGTTGTTTCTGTCCATCATTGATCAACTGGAAGTGAGTTGGATCTTCTTTATGTTGAAGATATCCACTTCCATCAGAATATATCTTCATACAATATTGTTGTTGAAGTGTACAGTGATCTTCTGGTTCTGCTCATTTCACTCAGCATCAGTTCATGTAAGTCTCTCCAAGCCTTTCTGTATTCCTCCTACTGGTCATTTCTTACAGAGCAATAATATTCCATAACCTTCATATACCACAATTTACCCAACCATTCTCCAATTGATGGACATCCATTCATCTTCCAGTTTCTAGCTACAACAAAAAGAGCTGCCACAAACATTTTGGCATATACAGATCCCTTTCCCCTTCTCAGTATTTCTTTGGGATATAAGCCCAATAGCAGCACTGCTGGATCAAAGGGTATGCAGTTTGATAACTTTTTGGGCATAGTTCCAAATTGCTCTCCAAAATGGCTGGATTCTTTCACAACTCCACCAGCATAAATTACAGGTTTTTGAAGTATTAAAAGTTAGCATAACATTTAGCTTAATAATTGTACACATAATAACTGCTTAATAACTGACTGGCTGGCTGGAAGCATGGTAAAGATTGATAACTATTGAATGTATATTATATATAGAAGTCTGACTGACTGGCTGGAGGTATGAATTCCTTGAATTGATAATTATTGAATGTATATTATACATAGAAGTCTGGCAAATCTTGGTAATTAAGCTCCCTGAGTTCTTTGCTCTAGAAGAGATTCTTAATCTTTTTATAAGTCATGCCAGCCTGATATTATTCCATTCATAATGAAAAGAAATGATAAATTCTGGTTAGAGGTTAGTGAAAATAAAAATATATATTATAGATATAAATACATGTGCATGTGTACATTTATGTACATGTATATATATATATATATATATATATATATATATATATACATATATATATCTGTATGTGTATGTATACACATGTATATCTACATTCATGTACTCCTTTGAAATCTATTCATAATTTCCCTTCCTCAGGTTAAGGATCTCTGCTCTAGAACCTTCTTATTGTGCTCCATCTCTCAGCATCTCTCAGGATGATGATGTGCTAGCTGATGATGTGATAGCTCAGATAAAGTACATTCAATTTCTGAGAATTGAGCGAGGCAAATAAAGACTGACTGTTAACAATGATAATTTAAATAAGTCCATGAGCTGTTGCATTAAGGGTTTAGAATGGAAATAATTTGGGGAGTCTGTCACAATTAAGTAATTATTTTTTGGCATGGTCTTGCAGAATTTAATTCAACTCAGTTCAGTTCAGTTCAATTGATTCAATTCAAGACACAGTACTTGCCTGCTATGTGCAGAGCCCTGTGCTAAATCCTGGAGATAAATAGAAAGATGAAACAGTCTTTTTTCAAGTGACCTTATCTTTTACTGTTAGGGAACAACATGTACAGAAATGAGTAAGTGCAAAATATATACAAAAACATGCAGAGTATTTCTTTTTTGGAATAGTAGTAACATTTGGGGAAAATCAAGAAAAGCCAATTGCATTTTTTAATAAGGTCTCTTAGTCACCGTATGCTGAAAAATATGTTCCTTTGGCAATCTAGCTTATATAATATAATTATTTGCTCCTTATGCTCTTTTCAGAATGGACCTTAAGTCACCTTAAAGAACCTCTATGTTCATATGAAGGTCGTCATGTGTTACCTTTATTGTGGCTAAGATAATATGGCAAAAAAATTCTAAACCACCATGATTTTCTCATTTAAAAAGATATCTGTTGTAGGCAGATGCCTCATCTAGATGTCTTCATAATTGAATTCACGAGGCAGTTTTTCTTCCTGGCCACC
Source organism: Sminthopsis crassicaudata (assembly GCF_048593235.1). Taxonomy (NCBI): domain Eukaryota; kingdom Metazoa; phylum Chordata; class Mammalia; order Dasyuromorphia; family Dasyuridae; genus Sminthopsis; species Sminthopsis crassicaudata. The sequence continues at coordinate 149,366,774 of NC_133619.1, forward strand.
CAGGATACATTCATCTAAAGGCCTTGGGACATATAACAAGTTGCATTCTTTTAGGCTATTTTCCCCTTCTTTCCCCCAGTTTCCTTATCTATATCAATCAATCAATCCATCAGCTAACATTTTAGGGCTGCTGTCTTTCACTGACTACTTCAGTTCTCCTCCTGGGGCCTCTCAAAATTCAGATATACCTAAAATAATTCTGACCATCTTCTTTTTTTAATAGCTTTTAAAAAAAAGATATATGCATGGATAATTTTTCAACATTGATAATTGCAAAACCTTTTGTTCCAACTTTTCCCCTCCTTTCCCCCACCCCCTTCCCCAGATGGCAGATTGACCAATACATGTTAAATATGTTACAGTATAAATCAAATACAACATATGTATACATGTCCAAATAGTTATTTTGCTGCACAAAAAGAGTCAAACTTTGAAATAGTGTACAATTAGCCTATGAAGGAAATCAAAAATGCAAGTGTACAAAAATAAAGGGATTGAGAAATCTATTTAGTGGTTCATAGTCAACTCCCAGAGTTCTTTCCCTGGGTGTAGCTGCTCAGTTCATTACTGCTCTATTGGAACTGATTTGGTTCATCTCATTGTTGAAGAGACCCACATCCATTAGAATTGATCATCATATAGTATTGTTGTTGAAGTGTATAATGATCTCCTGGTCTTGCTCATTTCACTCAGCTTCAGTTCATGTAAGTTACTCCAGTACTTTTCTGAAATCATCCTGCTGGTCATTTCTTACAGAACAATAATATTCCATAATATTCATATGCCACGATTTATTCAGCCATTCTCCAATTGATGGGCAGCCACTCATTTTCCAGTTTCTGGCCACTATAAAGAAGGCTGCCACAAACATTCTTGCACATACAGGTCCCTTTCCCTTCTTTAAAATCTCTTTGGGATATAATCCCAGTAGTAACACTATTGGATCAAAGAGTATGCACAGTTTGATAACTTTTTGAGCACAGTTCCAAATTGCTCTCCAGAATGGCTGGATGTATTCACAACTCCACCAACAATGTATCAGTGTCCCAGTTTTCCCATATCCCCTCCAACATTGCACATTATCTTTCACTCTCATTTTAGCCAATCTGATTATCAATCAATTGATATCTCAAAGTTGTCTTAATTTGCATTTCTCTGATTTATAATGACTTGGAGCATCTTTTCAAATGGCTAGAAATAGCTTCAATTTCTTCATCTGAGAATTGTCTGTTCATATTCTTTGACCATTTATCAATTGAAGAATGGTTTGATTTCTTATAAATTAGAGTCAATTCTCTATATATTTTGAAAATGAGGCTTCTCTATATATTTTGGAAATGAGGCCTTTATCAGAACCTTTAACTGTAAAAATGTTTTCCCAATTTATTGCTTCCCTTCTAATCTTGTTTGCATTAGTTTTGTTTGTGCAAAAGCTTTTCAATTTGATATAATCAAAATTTTCTATTTTGTGATTAATAATGATCTCTAGTTCTTCTTTGGTAATAAATCCCTTCCTCTTCCACAGGTCTGAGAGGTAAACTATCCTATGTTCTTCTAATTTATGTCTAGTCTCATTCTTTATGCCTAGGTCATGAACCCATTTTGACCTTATCTAAGGTGTACAGTATTAAGTATGGGTCAATGCCTAGTTTCTTCCATACTAATTTCCAATTTTCCTTGCAATTTTTGTCAAACAGTGAGTTTGTATCCTAAAAGCTGGGCTCTTTTGGTTTGTCAAAGACTAGATTATTAAAGTTATTGATTATTTTGTATTCTGACCATCTTCAAAGCATTCCTAGGGGTGACACCTTTTTGACTTAGGCCATTATGAATATTAAGTTTAGTTTGTTGAAGATGGGGCCACAGGAGCAGTTCATTGTGAGATTAATTTATATTATGGCATAGCAGTTTCAGAGCTTTTGGTGTTAAAATGGATGTCATAGCTCAAAAGTATAGATGGTCTTACCAAGATGTTGATTCTGGCAAGATCTGCTGTATAAAAATTAGTAGAACTGATTTTTAAAATAGCCTCTTAAATTATAAAATATCATATTAATCAGGTACACACTATGGATACAAATAAAGGCAAAAAACATTTCCTATTCTGGTAGGGTGCTCATAGTTTAATGGCAGAGACAATATGAAAACAAGTATTATAAACAAGATAAATTATAGATAAATTGGGAAAGGCTGGGATTGTAGAATGTGGGATTTGAAGGAAGTCAAGAAGCTAAGAGTTATGTTAAGTTAGGGAGGGAGAGAAATATGCAAAAGATATTTAAGTAAAAGGTAAGTCAAATTACTTATAAATAAACTTAAATATATATAGTTTATATAAGCATATATAGTATACTTAAACGTACATTCTAATGCTTCTTTTTAAAATATGATTTTTTAATGATCTATACACTATTTGAAAACTGACCTTAGAAAAATTTTGAAACTTAATTGCTTGGTTCTAGGTTGACAATAAATAAGAAAATTGTTTAACAAAATGGTCTTCATTTCCTCCTTTGTAAAATGGGAGTGATAATAGCATCTACCTCAAAGGACCGTTGTGAGTTTTAAAATAGATAGCATATGTAAATTGCTTTTGAATCCTAGATGTGATATAAAAATTCCATCATTGTTATTTTAATTTTAACAATATTTTAATCTAATACTTTAAAACCAATAATAATTCACAACTCACTACATTATCACAGTTACTAAAACAAATGTTTATCTTGGACACTTTTATTTTTTTTATTTTGGTGGAGCCAAGAATTTTCACATTATAGAACAAAGAAATGGAATCACTTTGGTGTAAAGGTATTATTTTCTCTTCCATTTAACCATTTATTTGCAGTTTGTGCAATGCAACCACTGTCCCAATCTTTGGGAAATAGAAAGCAAACCTGGCTATGAACAGATTAGTTGGGCTTCACTTTCCAAGACAGGAGGAATTTAAAAGATAAAAAGAGCTTACATAGTGGAAAGCAATTCACATTGTTTGGGATTTCTTCTGCTTTATAGCCAGCTAAGTAGTTGATAAAGAATTTTTTCTTTTTTTTTTTTTTAACAAAGAGAATCCAGTGACCAATTCTTCACCTGACAGTGCCTCTTTTATAATACTTGTATATTTTCACAAGATGCATCTAGTTTTCTCTAGTGTTACTGGTAAACCTCCATTAAGCTCCAGTCATCAGACAGCTTCTTGCTGTCTCCAGGCTTCACAGGCAGCTGGATCAACACAAGAATTGGCCTGTCCCTATAGCTCTGTCTTTCACCAGGTGCAGTCCTTTATTGCAATTCAATTTATTTACTGTAGGGAAATATATTTCCATCTATTTTGATTTTGCTATATTTTTTCCTTATCAACATCCTACATCTGCACCTTTATTTACCACAACAACAGTATCTATGTTTTTAAAAGTATAATCATAAAAAATATATTTATATGCAATATTCAATAAAAAAAAATAGGCTTAGCAGATTGTCTACTCTGCATGGTTTGGTTTGTGCATGAAATCTTTCCTGAAAACCTTCTATTTAAATGGTGCATTCCTGTTAATGCTGTCAAAAACTCTAACCTATTCCCAGATAATGCTCACAGTAGCAGGATATCCTCATTATAGAAGGGATACCTAGAGGATAGTATAAAAAAGGCATCATCAATGTTTTTGGAAAATTTCTGTAGGCTTTTATTTATATGAAATGTTCCTCAACAAAATGGGAGATGGGCTAATTAAAGACAGTAAATTAACTCCTGTGTAATATTTAACAATTTGTATCCTAGTTTTCTTGGACAGATACTAAGCATTGTTTTGAAAGGACATTAAATAGCTTTTTTGTTAAATATAAGTACACATCTACCCAAATAAATATGGGCACATATGTATGTACACATGTCAATATGTACATGTGTATGTATGATATATTTTTGTATATTTCAACATGGACTAGATAATGATAAAGGACTTAGCCACAGCAGCTATTTTCACAAAACACCATATGTGTGGATGCTGTGTTCATGTTGAGAAAAGCTTCAGAACCATGCTTTTTTGAGGGACCAACCACAGACACCCCTTATGTCTGTTCCTATAGCACAGAACTTCACAGGGAATACTATCTCTCATTCTCTTGAGGGAAGAGTTCTGGTTGATTCCTAGCAATGGGAGTCTTGGTACCACTATTCAGTGATGATGTGAATATTTGAGTTTCTATTGTAGCAAACCAAAATTCTGTCCTATCTCTAAACTATCAAAGGTCTCATTGAAAATTGTTGTTAAGAAGTTGGAGTTTTCTGATTCAACTCAGTACTTTAGTACAGAAGGTTTGGGGGTGTTTTTTTAACCATTTCTCATTCTCAAATGCAGTTGTATAAGAATCAGCATGATATAGTGAATAGAGAGCTGGCCTTGTAACCAGGGAGATCCAGGTGGAAAAACTCACCTCTGGCAGACACTGGTTGTATCAGCAATTCTATTCATCTCTCAGAATTCCACTCTATGACTATAAGTTATAAAAAAGGGCTGATCAAGATGGTGGAGAAAAAAGGCAGGAAGCTGCCTGACCTCAATTCCCAATTTCCCTCAAAACAACTTTAGATCAAGTCTCTCCAGTGACAGAATGTGCCCCTCTCCCCAAAAAACTTTGAGGTGAAACAATTTCCCAGCCCAAGATAACTTAGTAGGACTAAGGAAAGATCTGTCTCAAACTCCAAAACTCTCAGGTCAAGGAGAAAATATTGCAGGTGGCCAAACAGAAAAGAGGTTGAACTGTATTTATAGTTTTTTAAAACTGGGTGGTTCTCTATAACAATACAAACACAGGTGTAGAGTCTTATCTTCTTCAGTCTTCAACAGATCTCAGTTTGACCTTGGATTAAAAAATGCAAGGTCTCCCACTGCATCCAGGGCCATCTCCAGTCATCCTGCTCTATATCTGAACAATGGACCCAGATGGCTCTGGAGGGGAAAGTGAAGTCGGTGACTTTGCCCAGACGTTCTCACTTAAATCCAATTCACTTGCATATCATAGCATCCCTTCCCTGATGTCATAGTGCCCTTGAGAAAGAAGCACAAACAACAAACCTTTTAGTGAAAAGACTGTTAAACTTAAGGATGAATCTAGGTTCAAATTTTCTCTGTATCTCTTATAATGTATGTAATAGTAGGCAAGTGATGTAATCTTTTTAAACCTTATTATAGGCATCAAATGAGATTATATATTATTATTACTAATAAAATATATAATATATTATTGATGTGATATAATAATAATTTTAAAAACTATAAGTATATTATCTTTATATACCTATAGTTTTTTGAAATATTTAATGCTTTTAATAAATATTAGTTATTATTATTTGGAATATATATGAATAGAGCAATAATTTGTATAATCCCTAAGTTAAATGGTACATCTTTGGGTTTAGTGACTTTTCTTATATTTTAGGCTCTTTGTATTCTTGTTGATGTATTTTTAAAAATTGCCAGCATGCAAAGGCTGTACTTTTATGCTGTATATATATATATATGTATATATATATATATATATGTATATATATATATACACACAAAGGCTGTACAAATATACTGTATTAAGCACATGATACTTTATAGGGTTCATCACAGAATCACACATATACCAATGTTCCCAACTGTTCTGACTTGTCATTTTGAATGAAAACTGTAATAATCAATGCTTTTTATTTTGTTTTCTCTGTCTGACTTAATCTTCTGCTTCTCCTGTATCTGTTCCTTCTCAGCAGTTTCCCCAGTGATAATAATGATAATAACTATCACTACCATAATAGTAAGGCACATGATATTTATATGGATAATTGTTCTCTATTTAAAAGACCTATTTATTATATCATGGCAGCTAAGAAGCAGTGAATAGACTGCCAGGTCTGAAGTAGGAAGATTCATCTTCCTGAATTCAAATTTGGCTTCAGACACTTACCATCTGTGTGACCCTGGAAAAGTCATTCAACCCTATTTGCCTCATTGTAAAATGAGAAGAAAATGCCAAACTACTCTAATGTCTTTGCCAAAAAAATCCACGTGGGGCCACATAGAATTAGAAATGACTGAATGATAAAAATTTTATTAGATCCCAATTTTTTTATTCAGCTTCAAAAAGCAGTTACTGTATTTTGTCCATGTGTGCAATAGTATTAAAAAGCAGCCAAGTGGTATAATGAATAGAGTGATGGCGTAGAGTTTGAAAGAAATGAGTTTAAATCCATCCATAGACAATCATTAGTTTTTTGAACCTTATGCAAATCACTTAATCTCTTTGCCTCAGTTTTTTCAACTGAAAAATGGAGGTAATAAGAACATTTACTTCACAAAATTGTTGTGAGAATCAAATTAGATAATATTTGAAAAGCACTAAGCATAATGTCTGGCATACTGTGGGTATTATATAAACATGTATTTTCTTCCCCTTCCCTAGTCCATTGAATGCTGTATATTAAGAAGTAATTGCAGTGTCATAATTTATCCCAGGACTGATTCTGATTATGAACCTCTTTGAAAAATTGTGAATGAGATCAAAATAATAGGAAAATAGTGATAATAATAATTAATATTCTACCTTTAATGGCTCATTCATGAACAGAAATATACTAAAAAATATAACTAAGACTCATGAGGACACTAGGGTATTTGATCTGTTTTACTTAACTCACCTTCATCATCACAATAGCAATATTCACCTTCCTGGACACAATTTAAGTCTGCTATTTTATTATTATATTAAATATGTTTTTACTCATGAATAGAACTGAATGTGTTCAAGAGGGAGACACATAAAATATCGTAATTACAAGTTTACATGAATGAGATCAAGCTATTTACCTTCACTGAACAACAAACAGCTTTTTAAACTTTCTTCAGTGATATAACAATGTTATTTGGGTTCAATAGGCAAAAAACTCAATATTCACCAAGGAAAAACAATGATTAAAAGCTTTGAACTTGAAGCAGGGGCACAAGTTGAAAATGGACAAAGGGGATACTTAAAAATACCCCAGTCATCTTTAGGAAAGAGATGTCAAGCAGGAGACAATAGTAGCTGTGAATACTAAGAGACTCAGTGGCATTTTGAGATTGGTGAATAATGAAGAACAAGTTCAGAACAATTAACATTTTGTATACCAGTCTTAACACATACTTTTATATTAGTAAGATGAATAACAATTAATTACATATAATAAAACAAAATGCAGGGCCAATCACTCCAAGGTGGATATAGAAAGACTATTATGGCTTCATTAAAGAGGAGGAAAGGAACAGATGTTCTTAAATTTCATGACAAATAGATTTAATGTTTTCAGAAATATTTCATAAATATACTAATACACACAACCATTAGGAAAAAGCTGATAATAGATGTGCATCACTAGATTCATTGATTGAAATGATATCTTTCAGCACTTGATATAACCAATGAAATGTCTAAGATTCAAGAATGGAACAATATAATCCTAAACATTGTTTGTGTCTCTATTGTTAAATAACTTCTCAAAACTTATTCTTAAAGAGCTCAGACTTATTAATTTGTTGCTGTCCTTCATTCTCAAAATGACCAAAATGACATTACTATGTAAGAGTCAAGTTAAGAGTGCACAGGTTTAAAATGCTCTGCTACAGGTTGGACATAAATAGTCCTTATAAACATTTTGGGGGGAGCTTTTCTAACTGCCCATCTTGTGCTTATTTAGAGCTAATTCAGTTTTGCTTTGCTCATACAGCACAGCATCTTCTCTGAAGGCACACCATGCTCAGTAATCCTACACCAGTGTCTCTCATGTCATCCAATCAATTCTAAAGTCCTTAAGAGGGACCTTGAGAGTGTCCCTTTATTGCTTTTTCTGACCACCTCATGAGCACTTGTCCTGTGTAAGTGCTTCATAAAATAATCTTATTAATTGGTTGTTAATTAATTTAAACACTGCAAGAAAACAGTAGAAACTATGAGACATGTGAGTTTAAAAAAAAATTGTTGCCAATCAAATACTGAGATAGATATGATCTAATGTTCAGAAATATTTATTAGTGTTGAGGTTAGGAAGGGATCCCAAAAGTTTGGGGGGTCCGCAGAGAGGTGTGAGGTATCTCAAAAGAATTTGCACATTTGAACTCATTTCCAAGTTAAGGAGCAAAGTTTATTGTAATTGCAACACCAATTGAAGCAGTATAAATCCCAAGAGAATTTAGTAAAGAATCTGGAGCACAAACTTATCCAGTTCTTCATGTCATTGATATGTTAATTTTATGGCCTACAGGTAGAACTGGGGAGTACTCTCGGGAATTTGGTTATCTCTGACCAGCAGATCTAGACTATCTTAAAGCCAGAAGACTTTGATATCATTGACAGACAAGATTATTAGAACAATAGCTTCCTAAAGTTAGAGAGTCTCAGGATCACTAATTATATCTTCCCTAAAGTTTAAGGGAAGAAATATTATTATATTCCTAAGCCGAAGACTTTTACAATTGTTGATAGAACAGTTCTTAGATCAGAGGGCCTCAGGATCACAGATTCCAAAGCCAGAAGATTTAGAATCACTAACAAATTGTTAGAACAGAAGCCCCCTAAGGTCAGGGGATCTTAAAATTATTACTGTCTCCCCTAGAAGCTATATTACGTCATCAGTGGTTCACTATTCTTCATAAACTAGCCAATAAGAAACTTCCCAACTATAAACATAAACCCCCAAAGAATTTGACAAATTGGGCTGGAAGTAGGGCATTATCATAGGTGTAAACTATTGTACCTAACTTTCTAAGCACCATAAGGACCACCAAAATTTTAAGTACATTTTTAATAGATGTTGACATATTCAACTTGTTGTTTGCAAACTATATTACATGAAAAGTTCACAGAAAATATTAAGGACTAGCAAAAGAAATCAAAAGTATTCATCATTCCTGTCCCATTATTGTCCAATCTACTTCTGGGCTTGTATTGAATCTGCTTTTGAGGAAACTACAGATTAGCACATTTTCCCCATGTTTTCAGTCATTTAAAACATTCAAATTTTATTCACCTACAAAATATTTCATTGAATATTAAACATAAAAGAATAATAATATACTTGTCTCAGAACCATTTCTGCCTAAGTTTCATTGAGTATGACAATGAGAATGTCATAATAATAGCAAGAATAACAATGGACCTTTATATGGTACCTTAAGGATTGCAGAGGGCTTTACATGTATAATTTAATTTAAATTAAATACACAACAGTGTTATAAGGTAGATATAAATAAGAATTTAAGGATCAAAAAATACAGTGATCAACCAGGATACATATGCAAGTCTTTTTGTTCGTAATTCCATCTATTATATTGTGCTGGTTTTCACAATATTTTTACATCTTTTTCTCATTTTTAATACTCAATCTTTTCTTGTCTTTCTAAATTCAAATCATTGGGGAACTAAATAATTATAAATAACAATAATTTTAATTATTTAACAATGCTATTTTTCAATGTTATTAAAGTGCTTTACACATCTAATTCAATCCTTATAACCTTGTACAGTAGATGCTATTGTCTTTATTTTATTGATGAAGAAATTGAGGCTGAGAGATTAAGTGAGTTACCCAAAGACACACAGCTATTAAATACCTGAGAGAGAATTTAAATTCAGGTGTTTGTGACTATGTGCAACATTATCCGTAGCATAACCAATCACCTCTTAACTTTTTAGTAAATTTAAAAAATAGCAAAAGTTACATTCCACATGCATTTTTTTTCATTACATATTTTATTTTGCCATTTGGCTAACTTTCTTATCTATACATTTTTCCTATATTGATGGTATCGATCTCCTAGAAGATAGAAATTATCATTTTTAAATATATGCCTTCAAGTTCATAATAAATGACCTTTGATTTTAAGGATGAACTTATATAATGTATGGAAAATATATCATCCTGGTCACATTGAAATAGAAGATAAACATCTTCTATTGTCTGAGACAAAAAATATTGGAAGAATTAAAAGGAAAAAATATCATTGGTACAGGAGACCATTTGAAGCCATTTTACTTTTTTCAATTCTTTTCTTTTTCTCAATTTCTCAGCTGTATCCCTTCAATGTCTGAATTTAATGGGAGCTAGGACTACAAACACTTTGGATAGGATTTAGATTGCTTTTTCTTTCAATTTAGCAATGTATTCTGCCTACTATTTGAGTCTTGGTTAGGCAGAAAATGTTGAAGTTTGCAGAGATGCTTTGTAACTTGAAAGGTGTCTTAGAAGCTTTTCTATTGTTAATGAGTCTCTAGTACTAGCTTTGAATTAAGCTCAGTACATGTCCAGATTCTGTCCCTTTTAGTTGATTTTCAAGATCTCTTAGACTTCCCTTTATTAGAAAGTACATTACATTTCACATGGTCCATAACAACAATAACAGCACCTATAATCAGAACTGCAGTAATATATCACCTGTTTTGCTTAATATGGGTTCTATTCTATCTTTATAAGCTTGCCTCTATAAAAAAAAAAAAAAAAAGAAATTTAGACTTAAAGCAAGATCCTAGGTGAATTACCAAGTTATTCATCCATAATTGTATTTTGTCTCTTGAAATAATTGTTAATTTTTTTTGTTTTGTTGTGCTCAGTGCTGTATGTAACAATAAAAATGTAAAAATAATCTTTTCCCTTATGGAACTTATGTTTTAACAGAGTTGGCTAGTATTTATAGAGAACACAATATAAAATATACTTAAAAATATGTAGGATGGAATGGGAAACTTTTCTTGCAGAAGTTGGAGTTCATGATGATATTTGAAGAAAGCCACAGATTCAAAGCTATGAAGTTGAAGAAGGAAGTCATTCTGACACTGACTGCTTGTACAGGGACATGAAGATGGAAAATGGAACATCCTGTTTGAGGAAGAACAAATATACTGGAATGACTGAATTGTAGAACATGTAGATGGGAATGGGTTAGAAAAATAAAAAAGGGTGACATTATGAAGAAATTATGAAGAGTTTTAAATGCTAAAAAGAGGAATTTTTGTGTGTTGTGAAAATTAATTGGTAAGTTATTCATAGACAATTAGGTGGTACAATGGATAAACTACTGGGTGTAGAATTAGAAAAATTTGAGGTGAAATAAGTCTCTGATTTGTCCAGCTGTGTGATCCTGGGCAGGGCAAATCACTTAACCATGTCTGCCTCAGTTTCCTCATTTTAAAATGAGCTAGGGAAGTACTCCAGTATCTTTGCCAAAAAAAAAGGAAAAAAAAGGAACACAAAGTGTAAGATCTACTAAAAATGATTTAAAAACAGTAACAAAATTATTGATTATGAGGTCCATGATGTGGTTAGACTCATACTCTAGGAATATCATTTTGGCAGCAATGTGGAAGATGTATTGGACTTGAGAGAGACTAATGTTGCTGCTGCCAACCATAATTCCTATATTGTTCTAATATATTTCTGAAAACTCAAGGAATAAATTATACTGAAATTAGAGTAGAATCATAGACCAAACTGTTCCTTACAACCATGTAGATATAATCTTAAATAAATTGTAAAATCCTCTAAAACATTGTTATATTTAATCCCATAATTATATGGGATTTCTATATGGAATTAAAACATAAAATATTATAAATAATATTTAGGTCAAAAATAGTATATTAGAGTAATTGATATAAAGCCCAACCTTTTAAACTGTAATTTGCAACCCCATATGTGTTCTCATGATTAAATGTAGGGGTCATGAAATTATGATTTATTATCAGTAAATGTTTGATTTGTATACCTATTTTATATAACTATATATCAAAATCATGTTAAAATTTCTCAAGAGAAAAGGGGTCTTAAGTGGAAAAAGTTTAAGCAACCCTGATAAAGGAATAATGAGTAGATAATGAATTGTCTTGGGAATGTTTTTATCTGAATACTATAAAAGAGGAATGATGATGATAACATAATAATTAAACTCCATACTTTTCATTTTATCACTTAAAATAAATAAAATAGATTAAAGCAAAGGGGGAATTTAGGAGCACTTGATTTCCTTGTTGTCTTTTTAAAATGTACCACAACACAATAATATCAAAAACAATTGGTATACAAAGTTTTATTTTTCAAAAAAAAAATAGTTTAAGCCCATTCTGGTTATGCCTATCTTTAAAAACCATCATCTTTACTTCTAGATAAAACTAGACACAGCTTTCATTTTCAAGTGTGAGTTGTACCAGAATATCATCTTGATGTACATGGATAACATCAAATTATATGGCTCCACTAAAAAGGACATTAAATAGCTACTTCATATCATGAAACTTTCTTCACTGCTAGCAAAATGTCACATAGACCTGTTTAGCATAATATTTTTTAGGAGTGAAGATTGGATACTGAAGGCTTTGTGTATGAATTCAGAACACAAATTGAACTTCTTAATGAAAGCATTACCTTGAAATTGGTGCTTTCTCCAGTCAAGAGAAGGCTAACAGGGAGAAAATTATAAAGCTGGCTATGTATGTTGAGAAATTGACTGGCATCCTTCAGTCAAAAATTAATTGGAGAAATGATTTAATCAAATAATGCTTCCGCTATATGGGTTTTATTTTATACTTTGGTGGTGATAAAATGGATAACTAAAGATCGAGAAAGTTTCCAAACAAAAGTTTTTAAAAATTGATTCATGTTCCTAACGTTATTGTGAGACTATTAATGCTTCCTCATCAAAAAGGGGGGGAATAATCATGTCTGAAAATATGATAAAATTTATTTTAAATGTATGACTGTAATTTCATATAAAATAAACCACTTTGTAAAGCATTAAAAACAAGGATGACAATGGATATATGCTCCTGAATTTGTTGAGTAGAACTAAAAGCCATTTATCTGTGTATAAAGACTGAAATTATTGAGATCATAACTCCATGGTCAACATATGCATGAACGCAACCAATAATAAGTTAACAAAGATTTATCCAAAAAAAGTTATTATAGCATACAGATTTACTTATAAAAAGATGGATTTATGATAGCAATATAGAATAAGATTATGATAAGCAGGTATCATCAGAAAGTTACTCTGAAGAAGTCAGGATTTATTGATCAATGTAGATTGTATAACAGGATTGTAGTGTACATTATATAAGATGCCTTTCACCCTTTCTGCTGTTATAGTTTCTCTGAATTTGCTTCTCCAATTTGGAATAATTGCAAAAATTTTGAGATAAAAGTGGTAATTTATTCACTTGTTCAATAGTCCAAAGAATACAAATCATTTTTTTTCATAGGTTAGAGCAGGGATTCTTTTTTTATTTTTTATTTATAATTGTTTTTCACAGTATATATGCATGAGTAATTTTTTTTATAACATTATCCCTTGTAATCATTTTTCCAAATTATCCCCTCCCTCCCTCTACTCCCTCCCCCTGATGACAGGCAATCCCATACATTTTACATATGTTACAATATAACCTAGATACATTATATGTGTGTAAATACCATTTTCTTGTTGCACATTAAGTATTAGATTCCGAAGGTATAAGTAACCTGGGTATGATAGACAGTAGTGCTAACAATTTACATTCACTTCCCAGTGTTCCTTCTCTGGGTGTAGTTGTTTCTGTCCATCATTGATCAGCTGGAAGTGAGTTGGATCTTCTTTATGTTGAAGATTTCCACTTCCATCAGAATATATCTTCATACAGCATTGAAGTGTACAGCGATCTTCTGGTTCTATTCATTTCACTCAGCATCAGTTGATGTAAGTCTCTCCAAGCCTCTCTGTATTCATCCTCCTGGTCATTTCTTACAGAGCAATAATATTCCATAACCTTGATATACCATAATTTACCCAGCCATTCTCCAACTGATGGGCATCCATTCAACTTCCACTTTCTAGCTATAGCAAAAAGAGCTGCCACAAACATTTTGGCACATACAGGTCCCTTTCCCCTCTTTAGTATTTCTTTGGGATATAAGCCCAGTAGTAGTACGGCTGGGTCAAAGGGTATGCACAGTTTGATAACTTTTTGGGCATAGTTCCAAATTGCTCTCCAGAATGGCTGGATTCTTTCACAACTCCACCAGCAATGTATTAGTGTCCCAGTTTTCCCACATCCCCTCCAACATTCATCATTATTTGTTCCTGTCATCTTAGCCAATCTGACAGGTGTGTATGGTATCTCAGAGTTGTCTTAATTTGCATTTCTCTGATCAGTAGTGATTTGGAACACTCTTTCATATGAGTGGATATAGTTTCAATTTCATCATCTGAGAATTGTCTGTTCATATCCTTTGACCACAAAGAATACAAATCTTAAAAGAATGATAAAAAGAGTCTTGTTCTTGGATACTTTTTTTTTTTCAGAACCCCATTTAAAAGATGAGAAGAAAGATAAAAATAATGTTGATTATAAAACTAATGATATTGGAAGAAGTTTAGTCATTTGAGAGTTCCTTATATCAATAAAATAACAGCTTTATATTTAAGTAAAAATGTTAAAATGTCAGTAACAATAACATTTTAATAATAATAAGAAGAATGATGATGATAGCCAAAATAAAATTGAACTAGAAATTGTCTAAACAAAAATTCATACAATATTAGCAATATACCCTATGGAAAAGAAAGATTGATTAATGTTTTCAGAGAATATGATAAGACAGATTAATAACATACAAAAATAAGAAGACCCTTTCACAAAAAATTGAAAAGACTGATAATAACTATTTAAATATAGATATCTGTACAGATGAACACATACACAAATGCCCATCTTTGTTTGATAGAAGTCAGATAAAAATAGTCCAATACACAGAAATGAGCTAGTAAGTGTTTAACAACAGAAGTATAGAAAAATGTTAACTACACTAATTTGCATCATTAGCATTTCTTAATCAACAAAGCAATACTTCAAACTCTGATTTGTTTACTAATCTCTAAGGTATAAACACTCATCGCAGATTTAACAAATCATCCCTGGGGAGCTGGTTTAAACTAGTTTCAGCACATTTTTTAAAGCATATCACTATATTTGTCAACAGAAACTTAAAGTAGCTTAATCTCCCCATTCTTCTAAGAAATGGCTGACTCAAGAATCAAGTTTCTCTCTCCACTCCATTAAACAGGAGTGAGAATAATAGTATTCGTATCCAAATGGCCAGACATATCGTAGAACTCACTATTTTTTCGTAAATTAACAGATGAGGAATCCCCATATACATATGCAAAATCCTAAATAACCTTAAAAATTTAACAACTGATTGCTACTGAAAAGAGAGCATCATCACTCATAAAACTGTTGCCAGGATATTGCATTGATCCTTCAAAAATAATTAAAAACCATGTCTTAATAATACCATATTGACAATCATAAGATTATATGATGATCAATTCTGATGGACATGACTCTTTTCAACAATGAGATGATTCAGGCCAGTTCCAATGATCTTGTGCTGAAGAGAGCCATATACACCCAGTAAAAGGACTGTGAGAAATGAGTTTGGATCACAACATAGCATTTTTACTCTTTTTCTTGTTTATTTGCTTGCATTTTATTTTTTCTCATTTTTTTTTCCTTTTCGATTAGATTTTTTTGTGCAACAGGATAATTGTATAAAATGGTATTCATGTATTGGATTTAACATTTTTACCATGTTTACCATATATTGGACTACTTTCCATCTTGGGGAGGAGGTGGGGGCAAGGGGAAGAAATTGGAACACAATGTTTTGCAAGAGTTAATGTAGAAAGATTATCCATGCATATGTTTTGAAAATAAAAAGCTTTAATTTTTAAAAATGCCACGTGGAGCACTCATGACTCTCAACCTTAAAGCAATTAAAAGCTTTCAAAATATAAAGATCTAGTGAAGAAAAAAATGCAATTTAGGATCAAAGGGATTAAAGGGATCCCTGTCATTCTATCTTTTCCTGGAATTGTCCTAAATATGCTTATGCTCTATTATTATTATTCAATTAACAAATAGAAGAAAAATATTTTCTTCTACCAACTTAATGACATCATGTTAGGTTCTTACTAAGTGCTAAGTTGGTACTTAACAATTCTCTAGTTCACACCTTTGGTTTGGGCCTTTAAGGGGAGTTTTACACCTTTGAACTTCTGAGGAGGAATTTACATAAAGTAGATTACACCTTTAAAAGGAGTTCTGAAAAGGAGTTTACACAACCTTTAAAAGGAGCAAGTTCATTGGTTGAAGTGTTTCTCACAAGCCCTGTTGAGTTCTTACTACAATCTCTGCGAGGATAAAAGAAGACAACATTGGGCTGGGAGAAGTAGTCTACTCTGGGACAGAGTTGGGACGGCACTCTGGAGGAAGAAAAGTCTACCTGGGAGAGTGAGTTGAGACAGCACTCTTGTCCTTGGGGAGTGCCGTCTCAACTCACTCTCCAAGGACAACTTAGAGACGACCGGACCTTTACAACATCAGAACAAAACAATCCCCAAATTAGGAAGTTAAGATGAGAATGATAATACTGATGCTGACAATTGACATTTATATGGGACTTTAATGGTAAGCTAGAAGTAGAGCATGTGCTTTAAGTTACTCCCTCCAAATCAGTGAACCATTCTCCATTCTTCAACTTTGCTTGGTCCCAAGGATAACTAGCATGCACTTATAAGGGAGCTCAGTTAGAGATGCATGATGTAGCAGATTTCAAAATTAAATAGGGATTTTGAAAGCTATTTACAAAGTTTTTTCTTTAGAAAATGAAAACATACTATTTTGTTTAGAAATGTGCAATATTGAACTCTGCCATCGTGTCTATGATATTTATAGCATTATGCATAGTGAAAATGTCAAGGTGACTATAAAATTTAAGTGTGTGCTGAGGACAAAAAATTGGGTCTTCTAATATTTAAATAAATGTGACTAAGAACACAAAATTAAATTTGTATAACATTAATTTAGTCATTTGGACCTGTAGTGGGTCACAGACAGTGGGGAAACTCTGAGTGAGGTATAAGACTGTTCAGCCCAGAGAGAACCTGCTGACAATGTCTGCTTCGGCTCCCCATCTCCCCTAAGGGCTCTCGGCCTTCCTGAGAAGTCAGGGGCAGTGACAACCTGTGTTAATGATTGAAGTGGAATGATACCAGGTAGCAAACTACATATAATAGCAAGTTGTTTATGTGGTCCCCCGTGGGCAGTATATACTGGGTGCATGCCCAGTGATTCTGATACATAAGGATATGAGGTATAAAAAGGGGAAAGTCCTTAGAATAAGTGGACTCATTTTTCTACCCCCCCCCTTAGAAGTCCTGACTCATCACTTCTCCTGTAGGAAGGTATGTTTTAATCACCCCGGTGTGGGGGCTCTAGAAAGCAGGACACAGCAGGACCAATTTAGTTTTTAATATCCATTTAATAATATCGGTCAATTTAATAATAAAAAATGTAATCATCTGAATAATATACTGAAATATTTTTGTTTTCATGCTATTAATTACTGCCCCACTTACCTGAATGCAAAAAAAAAAAAAAAAAAAAAAAAAAGTTAAGGATATATCTGACTTATATAGGCTTTCCTGGAAATGCTTAGCTGGCTCACTCAAACATATTGAGACAGAGAAGTTATCCTCATATATGATAATATACTATACTTGCTATCTGCAAAGAGGCCAAGTTATGGTTGCTTTGGAAATAATAATTTGGGATATGCAGAATTGTATATATGTAAATCACTGATCTTGATAATATTTTTGTATCAAACATAAAATATTGCAGCTTCACTAGTTATGTATCTTTAGTAATCTCTTCTGTTTTGCTTTGTCTTAAAAAAAAAAAAAGACCATTTTCAATTACTTCTCTATATTGATCTCCTTCAAGGAAGCTACTAAATAATTTCAGCACCACTGTTTTTTCCTGTTTATTCATGTCTTTTACTAGACAGGAGAAATATTTGCTAATGGAAGAAACAAAACAAAATATTTACACCATGCTGTGTCTTTTTTTTTTCCTTTTTTTGACAAGGCCAGGATGCAGGAGAGAAGGCTTCTTTTCCTCCATAAAATTGTTTACATGAAACAGTAGGAGAATGCTAAAGAATAACAGTTTTCCTTTAGCAGCTGGAAATTGTCTGAATAGAGTCTTCAATTCCCATGCATGTTTTGTAATGCAGATTTCTTAGAAAATAGTCTTGCCAGTACACCTTAAATACATTTTAGAATTATTTTACCATGAAATTAGTTTTCTCCGTCATTGGCTTAGTTGAATCCTTCTTTTTGATCAATGTTGGGACATTAAAAATAAAACCCTGACTGCACTTGCTATTTTTGTAAGCTCCTATCAAAAATCCATTCTGTAGCAGCCCAGTGCCCATTGAGAGTTGAGGTTATTATTGTAGCATGGCTACTCTGAGGCCTGCTTCTTCACATCTCACTGTGAGGCTTAATTCCCTACTTTCTACTCCTGCCACTTGGACATATTTACTTACTTATTAACCAGAAGTAGGACCCAAGAGGAATTTCAGTTTCCAGAAGTCAAACAAACCCAGAATTATGTTAGAATTATATTAGCTCTGCCTTTAATCAAGAGTTAAATGAAACCCCAGTTTTGGGAATCAAATATTTTCTTTACCAAAGCCAAGATTTTTACTTTGAGTTTTAATGTTATGTTTTTTCCTCATTTTTTTCCCTCAGTTTTTCTTTGTTCTAGTTTGGTAGAGGTCAATAAAATATACTTTAAAAAACAACAATATGCAACAACAGCAACAGCACTGGTTTTGAGGTAAAAAAGAAACTTGAGTTCAGATCTCAATGCTTGACATTTATTAGCCTTGTGATCATGGATAAATCATTGAACTTTTCTACTCCTTAATTTTCTCATCTGTAAAAGAAAAGATTAGACTCAATTTTGTCCAAGGCCCATTCCAGTTCTAAACCAATGATCTTTTGATTTATAAGATTAGAGAGATTGCATTGTTGGTCTAAATCAGATATTTTTAATTTTTTTTTCATTTTGTGGACAACCCTGTGGCAGTTTGGCAAAGCCAATAAACTCTTCAGATTCTCTTAATACTTTTAAATGCATAAAATAAAATTCATAATGTTATAAAAGCAATCAATTCTATTGAAATGGTTATCAAAACATTTTTATAAATTAATAGAATCTCACAAAAATAATCTCTAAAGCTCTTTTTAACTTTAATTGCTAATTTTGAATAAGGGAAATGGGATAGGCATTCAAATTATGACACATATAGAAGAGTATTAAGAACAAGATCCAAATTCACTTTTGCAGTGATTTTATACATATATATTCTGATATCAGAAGTTGATAAAGAGGTCTATCACAGAAAGGGTAGGAGTTTTATTGAAAAAGCCCTTTCTCTAGCCCTCCTTAATTTTTACTTTACTCTTTATATATGTTAAGTTTTTGTAATATCTCTATTGAACATTGATTTTCCATTCTATATATTGTAATATGGGATTGTTTTAGAAAGATTACATTGGGGAGACTTTGAGGCTGAAAAATGTCATTAAAAAATTTGTCAAGCATTTAACTGTTTAGTTTTACTAAACATACAATTTGAATGTATAGCCTTTATTTTTTGACACAGTTTTATCCTCCTTTCCATTGCCACTTCTTTTTTACCCAAAGTTGACCACTTTAGAATCCTGATGAGTCTCTTGTCTTTCGTGTTGCATTTTACCACCAACTTAGTCCATATAGAAGAGGAATCTCACCCTTGAAGCGACTGAAATCAATGCTGTCTTCAACACAATATGTGGTAATCATACACTCTTCAGATTCATTTATTTGGTCCCAAGTCTTTCTATCCAGGGTTTGAACTAGTTTAATAGCTTCTTGATATAAATTCAGGTTTGAACAGAATTCTCTTTTCAAATGTTTTGGCCAAGGAGGTAAAGGGCTTCCCTTTACTTTCTCTTCTTTGTGTAGTTTCTTATTTATGTAGTATTCTTATTTATCGGGTTCTTTAGTACCCAAATGAGTTTGAATACATGGTGAAAAAGCATCTAATTTTGAGATTCTGACTCTTGAACTTCATAATATAGATTTATTTTCATTTGTAGCTCATTTTTGTATATTCCTAGTCCATGCCAGCCAAAAAAATATAATACATGACTCTTTGAACATTTCTTCAATTTCATATCAAAACTGAGTCCCATCAAAAACCAAGGTTGTTCTCTCCTTATAGTTAGGTGTGAACATGTCATGACTGTTCCTTTGCCAAACATTTCCTGGTAACAGCTTGTACATGAAGGGTTTTAATTACATTTGGAGCTCTCTTGTTCTGTCATTGACTGATGTATAGTTAAATGCTCAGCATGATGTACCCTTGCTGGAACTCTAATAAAGAAAATGGAGACTTAATTTGCATTAGTTGTTATTAGGTCATTTTCTTATTGGGAAAACAAATGGTGATTAATGTAATAAGTGCCAAACGACTCAATATTCTAGTCATGGATCCAATAGACATGTTTAATTTTATCATGGACCAGCCAGAGTTACCTCTGGCTTTCTCTGGGGTCTAAATAACTGCCATGGCACATCATGGTAAATAACTTTTTAAAATGTGTAGGCTGACATTTTTAGAATGCATATGCTGCTTAAAAACAGTCAGAGAGGTTGACAAACACCTGATTGCCTCTAGAGATGAAATCTGAAGTGTCTGACATTGTTGTCTCTGCTTGGGAGGAAGATTTTAGTCACCTCCCCTCTTGACTTCTGCCGTGACAGAATAGATAGATTTGGGTTTGTAGAACTGATATCTATTACTCAGAATTTCTGTTTCTACTCCTTGGCATTAGCTTAAAATTTCAACACTTTTTCGAATCTATGAGTTCATTGCTGTGATGATTCCTTCTAGTGGCTTAAGGTTGCAATCCCTGCAAGTCTTTTCATTCTGTTAATTTATTCTTAGACTATTGTCCATGTTTTTAAAAATCCTTCATGGGGTTTCACATAAAGTATAAAAGTCCTTTCACTAGATGTCTTGACACATGTGAGTACCGGTGCAAAATATGGACTATTCATCTGCTATCCCTCATTCTTTCTATTATACTGGCTTACTTCCTTTTTGATTATAGAAGTATAGCCTAATAAATGAATTATTTGACATTTATAACTGATGATGTGGACACATAGAGTACTTTCCTCATTTTCACTCACCACATGGAGAGGGAAATTTTTGATGATATCTTTTATGATGCTTTTTGTATGTAATCCATCACTGGTAATATGCTGCAGTCTATTTACACTTGCCATGCATCTCTCCATTGCCCTTCAGGTGACCTGCAATTTCAATTCCTCAGAGACTGTGACATTCTATGATTTGTAGCCATATAACATCCCTGGAAGAATATTCACATTAAAATGACTTTTTTTTTTTTTTTTTTGTTTCAGGCATGAGCTTAAACTTTTTGTGTATGCATTTGTGAAATACAGTCTGCCTAGAATAAGTGAAGTCTGTCCTGCAGTAGTACTGACTGAACTTCAGCTAAGAGAGTTGGAATAAATGTTTTCAAAGGTTCCTTATAGCCTTAACATTGTATAATCCATGATTTCTACAGGAAAAAAAGAAGTTTGAATATAATCACCTAAAGCTCTAGAAAGTATATGTTTAAGAAATTTTTAAACTAGAAAATATATAGGAAATCATCTAGTCCAAATGTCATATGAGGAAACTGAGGGTCAAAGAGGATACATTGTTAGGTTCTTACTAAGTGCTGCAGTTTCTGGACACAACAGAACATTACAATACATGACACATAAATAGCAAATGGTCCTCCTTAGTCCAGTGTTTTTTTTTACAATGCTTATCAGGGAGAGTAGCTATGCTCTTGTTTTTTACTTTTTAAATGTTTTATTTAACATTTTAATTTTATTTGATATTTTTAATGAATTAAATCTATTTTCTCTCTCTCTCTTATAATCCCCTTGTAACAAAAAGGATTAGTTTAAGCAAGCCAAATTCCCTCATTTTACCTTATCCAAAAAATGCCTCTTAATTTGTGCCATAAATCTATCACATCTCTATCAGAAGGTGTAAGTTTCATTATTTGTTTGAAATTATGTTTGGTTATTACACTGATCAGAGTTCTCAAATCTCTTAATGTACTTTTATCTTTTTAATACTCTTATTATTGTATAAGTTGGTCCATTGGATCTACTCATTTCACTTTTCATCAATTCATACAAGCCTTCCAAGGTTTCTCTGAAACTATTCAAGTTCCATTAATGGCAAATTGTTGTACCGTTTTCCCCATTAGAGCCCTCTGACATTTATAATTTTTCTCCTCCCCCAACATTGTCAACATAATGGCTGTGAAGCAAAACTTCAGAGTAACTTTAATTTTCATTTCTGTAATTATTAGTTATTCATGGTATTTTTTTTGGTATTAGTAAATTAGATTTTTTTTCCTCTGAAAGCTATTACATTAATGTTTTTAAAATGCATAAGACCAAAATGTCCTCATTTACTTTCAGAATTTTTCCTCCCTCCTTCTTTCCTTCCTTCCTTTCCTTCCTTCCTTCTTTCTCCTTTCCCTTTGTGTTATTTTCACTCCCTCTTTTCTTCTTCCCTCCTTCCTCCTTTATTTCCTTTCTTCCCTCCCTGCTTCCTTCCTTCTTTCCTTCCTTCCTTTTTCATTTAAAAATTTTTAATCTATTTTTATACACATTACTTTATGAATTATGTTGGGATAAAAAAAAATCAAACCAAAAGGAAAAAACCATGAGAGAGGAAAAAAAACAGAAAAAAAATAAACATAGCAGGCATTGATTTACATTCAATCTCCATAGTTCTTTTTCTGGATGCAGATGGCATTTTCTATCCAAAGTCTATTGGGATTTCCTTGGATCACTAAATAGCTGAGAAAAAACAAGTCTTTCATATTTGATCATGGAAAATCTTATTGTTCATGTAATTCTTTCCAGGCCTTTCTAAAATCAGTTTGTTCATAATTTTTATAGAACAATAATATTCCATTATTTTCATATACCATATTTATTCAGTCATTCCCCAATTGATAGGCATCTATTCATTTTCCAATTCTTTGCCAACACAAAAAGAGCTGCTATAAATATTTTTGCATATGTGGATCCTTTTACCTCCTTCATGATTTCCTTGAGATGCAGACCCAGTTATGACACTGCTAGGTCAAAGGATAAGCACAGTTTTATAACCCTTTGGTCATAGTTCTAAATTGCTCTCCAGAATGGTCAGATCATTCCACAACTCCACCGACAAGGCATTAGTGTTCTAGTTTTCCCACATCCTTTCCAACATTTATCATTAAGTTTTCCTGCCATTGTAGCCAATCTGACAGGTGAGAAGTGAAAAGTATTTAGATCTGACTTTGCATGAGAAGTGTTTTGTAACTGTTTTATATAGTTCCTGGGTTTGTCTTGGTAGGTAGACACCCAATTATTTTATTTTATCTACAGTTATTTTAAATGGAATTTCTCTTTCTGTCTCTTGCTGTTGGAATTTGTCAGTAATGTATGGTATAGCACCCCCTAATTCAAAATGAGTACTCAAAGATATCTCAAAGTGAAGGACAAAAGTTTTATTAGAATCTTGGGAGAAGTGAGCAGTCTGCTCACTGGAGTCTCAGACAGGAGAACTACTTATTACAGAATTAAAAGTGATTAAATAGTCATAGGAACCCATCATAGGAACCCACGATCACCCCCTCTCCTATCCTCCTCTGGTTAATTTTCACTGCCTGCTTAGATGGAAATAGCACAGGTTTGCTAAATTCTTGTCAAGCCAATATAGTTAATTTATTGCAGATGAGATGTGTTTGTAGCTGATCACAGTAAATTTAGGCAATGTTTGCAAATGCTTGCTGGAGCTCATATGAGCACTCCATTATAATGTTTATACAAAGAATTTCATTTTTCCAAACCCATCAGACCTTCATAAACTAATATGTAAATTATAGGTTCAATCTACCTTAGTTAATGATTTTATGAAAAACCACATAATCCCTCACAATAAGGAGATTTATTTAGAGGTAAGTGATCCATTAAGCCAGAGGGGTTAAAGGTTTCGAGGATAACTGAAGAGACTTAATTTACCTCAGGCTTCTTCAATCAACAAATAAAAATAGCTAGTTTGGAGATTTCTTGAATATCTCTACTCCATTAAATAATTAGTCATGTTTTTCTCTAAGCAGTTAAGTAGAGGTCAAGGGGGTTATCTCAGGCATTTCTGCCTGAAGTTCTTCCCAGAGCCTTAATAATTAACAGATCCTTGGTTATTTTGGGAAGTCCTTAGTTTCCTTTTTTGCTTAGTAATATATAGAAATGCTGATGATTTGTGTGGGTTTATTTTATATACTGTAACTTTGCTGATGCTGTTAATTGTTTTCTAAGATTCTCTAACTATATCATCATATCATCCAAATGAATAATTTTATTTCCTCATTGCCTATTCTAATTCCTTCATTTTTTTTTCTTATCACTAAAGTCAAAGTAATGGGCATCCTTGTTTCACTCCTGATCTTATTGGAATGCATACAGTTTCTCTCCATTACAAATAATGCTTGCTGTTGATTTTAGTTAGATGTTGTTTTTAAGGAAAACTCCCTTTTCCCTATGCTCTCTAGTGTTTAGTAGGAATAGTGCTATATTTTGTCAAAAGCTTTTTCTGGATCAATTGAAAGTCTCATATCATTTCTGTTGGTTTTATTATTGACATGGTTGAATATGATAATAGTTGTCCTGATATTGAACTATCCCTACATTGCTGGTATAAAATTCACTTGGTCATAGTATGTTATCCTGCTGATAAATTAATGTAATCTCTTTGCTAATATTTTATTTATTTATTTATTTCATTGATATTCATTAGGGAGTAAGGTCTGTAATTTTTTCCCTCAGTTTTGGCTTTTCCTGGTTTATGACCCATATTTGTGTCATAGAAAAAATTTTAGTAGGACTCCTTATTTTATCTATTTTTCCAAACAGTTTACATAGTATTGGAATTAATTATTCTTTAAATGTTTGATAAAATTCACTTATGATTCTATCTAGCTCTGGCAATTTTTTCTTAGGGAGTTCATTGATGGCTTGTTCAATTTCTTTTTCTAAAATGTAACTGTTTAAATAACTAATTTCCTTTTCTGTTAATCTGGCAATTTATATTTTTGTAAACATTCATCCATTTCTGTTTGTCAGATTTGCTGCCATGCAATCAGGCAAAATAGCTCCTAATTATTATTTTTATTTTTTTCATTTGTGGTAAGGTCACCCTTTTCATTTTTGATGCTGGTATCTTTTTTTTCTTTTCTTTGTTCTAATCAAATTAACCAAAAGTTTATTGATTTTGTTGATTTTTGCATAAAACCACCTTTTAATTGTATTAATTAATTCATTAGTTTTCTTAGTTTCAGTTTTATTAATCTCTCCTTTGACTTTAAAAATTTCTAATTTGTATTTAATTGGATGTTTTAAATTTGCTCTTTTTCTAGCTTTTTTAGTTGCATGCCCAATTTAATGATATCTTCTTTCTCTATTTTATTCATGTAGCTACTTAGAGATATGAAATTTCCCCCAAGAACTTCTTTGGATGTTTCCTACAGATTTTGATATGTTGTCTCATTATTATCATTCTTTTGGATAAGATTATTGATTGTTTCTGTGATTTGTTGTTTGACCTACTCATTCTTTAGAATTAGATTATTTAGTTTCCAATTGGTTTCTATCTTTTCTTGGACCTTGACTGAATATAATTTTTATTTCATGATGGTCTGAAAATGAAGCATTTACTATTTCTGTTTTTCTGCATTTGATTCAGAGGTTATTATTCCCTAATATATGGTCAATTGTGTGTGAGTACCATGTACTTCTGAGAAAAAGGTGTATTCCTTTCTATCTCTATTCAATTTTCTCCAGAAGTCTATCATATCTACATTTTCTAGGATGCTATTAACTTCTCTAGTTTCTTTTTTTTTTTTTTTTGTTTATTTTGTGGTTAGATTTGTTTGAGAGGAGAAGGTTGAGGTCCCTCGCTAATGTAATTTTCCTGTCTATTTCTTCCTGTAACTGGCTTAATATCTTCTCTAGGAATTTGTACGCTTTACCACTTGATGCATATACATTCAGGATGGATAGTACTTCATTGTTTACAGTACCGCTTATCAAGATGTACTTTCCTTCCTTATCTTTTTTAATTAGTTCTATTTTTACTCTTGCTTTATCTGACATCAGAATTGCTAGTCCTGTGTTTTTTTTTTTTTTTAATTTTAGCTGAGACATAATAAATTCTGTTCCAGTCTTTTACATTTACTCTGTATGTCTCTGTGTCAAATGTGTTTCTTGTAAACAACATATTGTAGGATTCTGTTTTTCAATCCACTTTGCTACTCACTTCTTTTCATCCCATTTACATTCACAGTTATTTTTACCAGCTCTGTATTTCCATCCATCATATTTTCTCTCCTAAATATATTTTTGTTCTCTCTTTCCATTCTGTCCTTAGTTGTGTTTTGGTCTTTTTGACCCACCCCACCCTTTACCTTTTCTTCTATTATCCCTCTCTCCTCTTGTCTTTTTTTCCCCCTTCTTTCTAGCCTCTTTCTTTTTTCCTCTTTCTTGTCCCCCTTCTTTATAGGGTTAGATCAATTTCTATACCCACCTGATGGATTTATTCCCTCTTTGAACCAAAATTGATGAGATCAAGCTTCAGATATTGCTCATCCCTCCTCCTTCTTTCCCTGAATTGTAATTGGTCTTTTGTGACTTTTCATGTGATCTAATTGTCCTATTATACCTTCCCTTTTCTCTTTTTTTAGTACAGAACTTTTCCCACCCCTTAATTTCTTTTTCTTTGATATCATCACTTCAGAGTCCATTCACAACCACACCCTCAGTCCATGTGATGCCTCTTCAGTGACAGATACAGTTCTCAAGAGTTACACATATCATTTTCCCATCTAGGGATATAAACAGATTAACCTTTAGATAATACATGGTTTGTTTTTTTTTACCTTTTTACCTTTCTATGGTTCTCTTGAGTCTTGTGTTTGTAGATTTTCTGTTTAGTTGTGTTTTTATTTTTCAATAGAAATGATTGAGTCTCTTACTTCATTGAAGTTCCATCTCTTCCCCTGAAAGAGGACACCGAGTCTCACTGAATAGTTAATTCTTGGTTGTAACCCCATATCTTTTGCCTTCCAGAATATGGTATTCCATGTGTTCTCTCCTTTGTTGTAGAAGCTACCAGATCCTGGGTAATCCTGACTATTGCTTCTTGGTATTGGAATTGTTTCTGTCTGGCAGTTTGCAGTATTTCTTTTCTTGAGATTGTAATTCTGAAGTTTTACAACGATGTTTCTTGGGGTTTTCCTGTGGGATCTCTTTACAGAGGTGATAGATAAATTTTTTCAATGACAATTCCCCCCTTCTGTTTTTAGAATGTCAGGGCAGTTTTCCTTGATGATATTTTGAAGTATGCTATCCAGGCACTTTGTTTTGGTCATGGCCTTCAGTAGGCCAATAATTTTAAAATTGGCTCTCCTGAATCTATTTTCCATGGCCGATTGTTTTTCCAATGAGGTATTTTACATTATCTTCCATTTTTTTCATCCTTTTTAGTTTGTTTGACTAATCTTGATGTCTTATGAACTCATTACCTTCCATTTGCCCCATTCTAGTTTTTAAGGTATGATTTTATTCAGTTATCTTTTGTATTTCTTTTTCCATTTGGTTAATTCTACTTTTGAAGGTATTGTTTTCTTTGGCCAATTGTAATTTTTAAGGAATTGCTTTCCTTTTCCAAGCTGTTGACTCTCTCTTGCATACTTCTCATTTCTTTTCTCGTTTTTTTCTTCTACCTTTCTTATTTGCCTTTCCTCAAATTTCATGAGCACTTCCAAGAAGCCTTTTATGGGCTTAAGGCCATTTCATAGCACTCTTTGAGATTTCTTCTTTAGACATTTGTTGTCATCTGAGTTGGTGTTTTGGTATTCCCTGTCATCATAGTAGTTTTCTATGGTCAAGGTTCTTTTCTGTTTCTTGTTTATCTTCTTTCCTTTTCTTTTGGTATTCCCCCCCCCTTTTTTATTTTTTATTTTTATGATAAAGCAAAACTCTTTCTCCCTTTCCTCCCTTGCCTCCCTTGCCTCCCTTGCCTCCCTTGCCTCCCTTGCCTCCCTTGCCTCCCTTGCCTCCCTTGCCTCCCTTGCCTCCCTTGCCTCCCTTGCCTCCCTTGCCTCCCTTGCCTCCCTTTCCTTCCTTCCTTCCCCTCTCTCTCCTGAAGCCCTTTTCCATATCTTAATGCAAACCCTGCAGATAAGTGAGGGCTAAATAAATTTTGTTGCAATTCCTGTTGGTTGTTTTGGACTTTTCTAGGAACTATAAACATGGACTAAAAAGGAGAAGAAACTACCTTCAATGAGCAGTCAGGAATAAGGAAAAAATGACTTATTTTCACTTTATTGATTTTTGCTGTTTTATGAATCTTGTTCATTTTGTCTTTTCCCTTTAAAATATCTTTGAATCTTTTTAATGTCACTGCTTGCTTTGCATTCAGCGCAGCTGACACACATACTTCCTTTTTTCATGTGTTAGGCATCAGTGTCAGATTGGAAGAGCATGTCTTATAATCAAAATATTGCTTTGGCAAGATGCTTCTAGCTTTTGGATGTGGATTTGATTGTTGTATAGGAGGCTAGAGGGAGATTAACAGAGGGATTGTAATGTCAGTTTAGTCTTTTGGTATTTAAAACCTTTACTAACAATTGTTTTATTTTATACTTGTGTAAAAAAATACAACAAACACAAGCACCCACTCACACTCAGATACTAGACCTTAAAATAGAAATATATACTAGAAAGATTTCTAGCTTGAGAACCCAGTACTATGGGTGGGTCCCTGGCTGACATTTAATTGAATTTAAGCATTGGCTTTCTTATTTTAAAAATAAGTATAATAATTGTACTTATATATGACTTAAATAGGATTATACAGGTAATAAATGGCACAATTTATAATCAAATATTTTAACTCCTAATTTAGCAAAATGCAATGGATAGGTAGGTACATTGTAAAATGCAATACATATGTATGTCATGTCTCTTTTCTTTCCCTTTTTAAGGTACTCATTAGCAAAGCCTTTCTCTATATCATCATACACTGTCCAAAATTACTGCCTTTTTAAAAGACTAAAGTTCAAAACTAGTCTGGTTCTCTTAGTGAAAGTCATAATATTTGCTATTTTTACTTTATTTACTTGGATCACTGTTTTTGTATCAATAACATCACATAAAATTAAATGAATGATAATAATATGATAAAATATTTCATTTTTATCTTTTTAAGATTTATAAAATACTCAAACACAACATTGTAAGATGAGTAGAGTATTTTTACTAATTAATCCATGATTTGTTAGCAAATAGGACAGCATGTATATATGTAATCCTATTTTAGCATCCAAATATTAAAGAGTTTACATAAGCTATTTAAACAAATTAACAAATCATAAAATAATGACTAAAGAGATATATATGAAACATTTTCTATGTGCCAAGTGGTATGGACATAAATCAAAAAGCAAAATAGCTCTACCCACAAGGAGTTTATATTCTAATGATGGACAACAAGAAACAACAACATAATGTGAAGCAGTGATAGCAAAGTAGGGTTGTTTAAGCCATATAGAAGATAAGTAGAGCTATAAGGAGCTGATTGACATGTCTTCCAGTGACTAAGGCATTAGAGATTTGTTTACTATTCTAGTGCTGGAAGGCACTGTGATAGTAGGGGTTTGGGAGAAAAGATCTACTGTTTAGTCACAAGACAATTTGACAAGGATGTTGACCCCAATACACTTTTTTAAAAATAGCTTTCTCTTTTTCCAAAAACATATAAAGATAGTTTTCAGCATCCACCTTTGCAAAACCTTGTGTTCCAAATTTTTCTTCCTCGCTCTCTCCCCCCTCTCCTAGACAGCAAATTATCCAACATAGGTTAAATGTGCAATTCTTCTAAGTATATTTCCACATTGACCAAGTCAGATCATAAGGGGAAAAAATGGGAAAGTAAAAAACAATTAAGCAAACAGATAAACAAGAATAACAAAAGTGAAAATACTATGTCCTGATCCACATTCAGTCTCCGTAGTCTACTCTCTGGATGTGGATGGCTTTCTATCACAAGGCTTCCAATAAAGCCTATGAATGTTTCAGTGCAAGAGCAATAGAATAATTCTGTGGATAAGGAGATTAGTAAGAATAGACTGAAATAATTAGATGTTAATTGTTTAGCCTACCTATGTAGGCTAAGCCAATATAATTAAAAAGACAGGATTAGTTTTTAGCATCATTGAAATCAAACTATCAAAGGATTACTTTAAAGATCTAGAAAAAATAATGAAATTAAGGGAATAAAAGATCAAGATTTCAAGGAAAATATTGTGATTGTTTTGGATCACTGAACCACTGAGAAGTACCAAACCTTTCATAGTTGCACCTTACACAGTCTTGTTGTTATTGTGTGTCCAGTGTATTCCTTGTTATGCTTGTTTTGCTCAGTATCGCTTTGGGTAAATCTTTCCAGGCTTTTCTACAATCAGTTTGTTCATCCTTTTTTTATAGAACAATAATATTCCCTTATCCTCATCTACCACAACTTGTTCCGTCTGATGGACATCCACTCATTTTCCAATTGTTTGCTACCACAAAAAGAGCTGCTATAAGTATTTTTGCACATGTGTGTCCTTTTCCTCTCTTCTTTTTTTTTTTTTTTTTTTTGTGATTTTTATGATTTCCTCTCAATTTCCTCTCAAGACCCAGTAATGGTACTGCTGGATCAAAGGATATGCAAAGTTTTATAGCCCTTTGGGCATAATTCCAGAATTTTTGGATCATTTCACTACCATCAATGCATTAGTGTTCCAGTTTGCCCACATCCCCTTCAACATTTATCATTATCTTTTCTAATCATAGCCAATCTGAGAGGTGTGAGATGGCACCTCAGAGTTGTTTCAATTTACACTTCTTAAATTAAATAATGATTTAGAGCAGTTTTTCATATGATTAAAGATAATTTTAATTTTGTCATCTAAAAATTATCTGTTCATATCCTTTGATCACTTAGCAATTGGGAAATGACTTCTTATAAATTTGATAGTTTTTTAAAAATATATTTTAAAAATGAATCCTTTATCAGAAATATTAACTGTAAAGATTTCCCTCCAGATTTGTACTTCTCTTTTAATCTTGTTTCTATTGGTTTTATTTGTGCAAAACCTTTTTTAATTTAATGTAACAAAGTTGTCCATTTTGCCTTTTATAATGCTTTCTAGTTCTTTGGTCATAAATTCCTCCCTTCTCCAAAGATTTGATGGATAAATTATCTTGTTCTCCTAATTTGTTTATGGTATCATCCTTTATGCCCAAATCATATAACAATTTTGACCTTATTTTGGCATGAGGTAGGAAATGTATATTGTGTTTCTGACATATTATTTTCCAGTTTTCCCAGCAATTTTTTTTCAAATAGTGAGTTCTCATTCCAGAAGCTGGTATTTGGCGGTTTATCACATACTAGGTTGCTATAGACTTTGATTATTGTGTCATGTGTATCTAATCTATTCCACTGATTCAGTATTTTATTTCTTAGCCAGTACCAAATGGTTTAATGACTGCTGCTTTATAATATAGTTTTTGGTTTGGTACTGGTAAGCCACCATCTTTTGTATTTTTCCCCATTAATTCCCTTGATGTTCTTGATCTTGTGTTCTTACAGATGAATTTTGTTATTTTTTCTAGTTCTATAAAATAATGTTTTGGTGGTTTGGTTTTTATGGCACTGAAAAAGTAGACCAATTTAGGTAATTGTAATTTTATTATTTATTTATTATTTATATTTATTTATTATTATATTAGCTAGTCCTAGCAATGAACTATTCATATTTTTCCAATTGATTAGTTCTGACTTTATTTGTGTAAGTAGTGTTTTGTAATCATGTTCATATAGTTCTTGGGATTTTTTTGGCAAACAAATCCCCAAGTATATTATTTTGTCTACAGTAACTTAAACTTACAATATGAATTTCTCTTTCTGTCTCTTGCTGATGAACTTTGTCAAAAATATATAGAAATATAGAAATGCTAATCCATTTCTTTGGTTTTATTTTGTATCTGCAACTTTGCTAAAGCTGGATGATTTCTAGAATTCTCTAAGTATATCATCATATCATCTGCAAAGAGTGATGGTTTTATTTTCTCATTGTCTATTCTAATTCCTTTAATTTCTTTTTCTTTTTATATTGCTAAAGCCAACATGACTAGTACAATGTTGAATAACAGTGGTGTTAATGGGCATCCTTATTTCACTCCTGATCTTATTGGGAATGTATCGAGCTTCTTTCAATTACAAATAATGATTTGTTGTTGGTTTTGGATAGATAGTACTTATTTTAAGGAAAGCTACCTTTATTCCTAGGCTCTCTAGTGTTTAGTAGGAATAAGTGCTGTATCTTGTCAAAAGCTTTTTCTGCATCAATTGAGAGTATCATATGATTTATGTTGGTTTTGTTATTGATATGGTTGAATATGGTAATGGTTTTTCTGATATTGAACCATCCCTGAAGGCTAGTATAAATTCCACTTTATTATCATATATAATCCTGTTTTTAGTTGCTGTAATTTCTTTGATGCAAATTTTAAAAATAAAATATTAGCAATGTTAATTAGGGAAAATGGTCTGTAATTTTCTTTCTCTGTTTTAGCTCTTCCAGGTTTAGGTATCAGTGCCATATTTGTATCATAGAAGGAAGTTGGCAGTACTCCTTCTTTACTTATTTTTTCCAAATAGTTTACATAGTATTAGAATTAATTGTTCTTTAAATGTTTGATAGAATTCACTTGTGAATCCATCTGGCCCTGGAAACTTTTTCTCAGGAAGTTCATTAAGGATGTGTTCAATTTCTTTTTCTAAAATGAAACTACCTTTCTTGAAGTTTTTCCAGTGTATCTGGTAGTTTCATTCTGTCAGACTCTGTTCAGAGGCTTGGTTTATGTAGTTTTTGAGGAAAACTGGGAAAGGCAGAACAGCTTCCTGACTTTTATTCTGCCATCGTAGTTCCACCCTGAAAGTCTGTGAAACATCTTATAAGAAAAACAACAAATTTCAAGAACAGATCAAAAAGAGAAAATAAAAGAATAATTGGACTGCTTGAAAATTTTGATTAAAAAAAAAAGGACTTTGGCATAATAATGCAAGAGATAGTCCAAGAAAATTGTCCTAGAGTGATAGAACATGAGGGGAAAGTAGAAATAAAAAAAAAAAATCCACTGATCAACACCTCAATGTGATCCTTTGTGCAAAACACATAGGAACATTATTGACAGATTTTTGAAACCTGCAAATCAAAGAGAACATTTTGCAAGAAACAAGAAAAACATTCAAATATACTGGAGCTATAATTAGAATGTACAACAAAGAATAAAAGAACAATTTACAAGGAAGTAAAGAAAACATAGACACTCGTGAATATAATTTCTCTACTAATGATGAGAATTAGGTAAGGGGTAATCCCTTTTGGTTCGGTGCAAGGATACATAGTTAAATGCAATCTAGTGACGGTGCAGAGTCCCCCCTGTAAAGGAATTTATAGGCCCGAAAACCTAGATTGATAAAAAAAGTTTATTGTAAGGGTTTGGAAGTAAGGGTAAAGGTAAAAAGACACCAGGGCCAGAGCTGGTCACCAGGCAGATAGGAACCCTTGACGTGGCTGATGTAAGAATACCATGTTTGGGCTCCAGCATAGAGTGGGCTCCAGGGTTCCCCTTTTTACAATCTTGAAGGTGGGTGGAGTCCCAGGCTCCTGGCTGGTTTCAGCCAGGGTTAGCATTGAATAGAATTCAATGGGTCTTTAGATAAGGAAGAAGCTGTTTGTGGAGGTTGGGGAAACCTGAGCAGATAATGGGGAGCTGGGAAAGCCCAAGTTAGCTCAGATCAGGTAGGGGCTGGGAAAGTCCGGATATCATTGGAATTCAAAAAAGTGCTTTTGACCAGGATTTGTGAATCAAAAGTGCTATCTTCTTCAAGGGGGGGGAAGGGGGGGTTGGCAATCAGAAAGGAATCTTAAAGGCACCTCAACCCACATCACTAAGATATGCTTTATTGAACAGGTTTTTGTTGTTATATATTTTGAATGTCCCTATGGTCTGTTGGGCACATGACACTGTTCCCTTTTGTTTCATTTAGTTTTATACTCCTTTTCTGTTTTTCTTTTTTCTTATTCTGTTTATTTAAATAAAAAAATTTTTATTATACCTTTTTTATATACAAAGCATATGCATGGGTAATTTTTCAACATTGACCCTTGCAAAAACTTCTGTTTCAACTTTTCCCTTTCTTCCCTCTACCCCTTCCCCTAGATGGCAGGTAGTCCCATTCATGTTAAATATGAATAACAAATTAAAAAAAAAAAGTAAAAACAGAAAAAAATAAAAATAACATGGTTGAAAAATTTTAAAAATAATTAAAATGGGAAAAAGAAATCTTGGAAGATTTATTTGAACTGATTCAGATAGATGTGAGAACCTGAATAATTTGTATAGCAACATCCACAATATTGTGGAACAAGTTTAAAATTCTTAAGAACTCTGAGTAAATCAATAACTAAATTTATTATAAAACAAAATAAAAAAATCCCAGTTGGCTTCAGTAAGGACAAAGAGATGGGGGATATATAAATACATCTTGACAAAGTTAGATTTTGAAATGAGGATTAGAAAATATGGAAGGGATATCAAGCAATTGATAACAAATACAGAATTTCAAGATCCTGAGATAAAATCCTATTATAAATCAAGGCTTGCCATAAACACTAAAGTTGATAGTGGTAGGAGGCAAAAGAGAGATTAAAGAAAGAATACAAATACTATTTATAATGGATGATGAGATAGTAAAACAAAAAAAAGTAGTACAACTTGCCTCATATTTGTGTCTTTCGATCCAGAGAAACAGAACAAAAATAATTGGTGGAGATTGTTACTCAATATAAGCAAAGTGTAGGTAAGGAAATTCCTAGTTCTTATTTTCTTTTTGACAGCATTGCTTGACCTTATCAAGGAATTTAATGGGAACTTTCATTTTGTAGTATTGTGTTTCAACAACTCAGCATTCCTTTTCTGAGAATTTTGACTTTTATACATTCTTTTCCCATAATAACCCTGAGGTCAGCAATGCAAATAGTATTATTGCCATTTTTACAGAATAGGCTATTGAAAATGAGAGAGATTAAATGACTTTATTATAGTCAAACAGTGAAAACAACTATAACTGATTTCTTTATTTAACTTGATAAGCTTAGGAAATAGCCAGAACAAGGGAAAAATTTTTTAAAGCCTGGTTTAGGCTTTCTGGTGAGAGAATTAGATGGATTAATTCAAATATACTAAAGAATTTCCATGAGTGAGAAAAGGTTTTGTAATTGCTTTAACCTCCTGACACTTCTCAGAAGCTTTATGATGGCTGAACCATAATAAACTCAGATTTTAAGCTTGGGAGGGAGTTTGAGATTATCTGGCACAATCACCTTATTTTACAGAAGAGAAAACTAAGTGCCAAGAGATTGACTTAGCTAAAGTCATGATGTAAATGGTAAAGGCAAGATGTGAACCCAAGCCTTCTGCCTATATATAAATGCTTTTCCCACTGTCTTATGCTGTGTCTCTAGGAGAAACAAAAGCATCCTTAAATTGAAAACATCATTCGGCTTTCTCATCCCTTCTGTTCAGTCTGTTTAAAGAGGAACAAAATGTCCTGCTGAGATGCAGATTCCACATATCAAAGTGCTGGAAACCTTGGCAAATGGTAGATTTCCATTTAGAAAATAACAAGCACCATGCACAACACAACAAAACAAAACAAAAAAGCTTTCTTGTTAGAAATTTACACAATACACCTTTTAACTGCTGTCATCTCTTCATTTCAGGGAACCAATCTGAGATGGACACAGTAAAATCAGGTACATCTTCATCTCCCCAGGAGATTCTCAACTTTCCATGCACAAAAATAATTAGGTTAATTTCCCTAGACAGTGACAGTGTATCCCTGGAGTAATTGGAGAGAGGGGGGTGTTAAAGAGGATACAATCTAAGGCTTTAATCCATCCTTCAGACAATTTACTTCCTTATGGTAACAGTGGAGCTTGTGAATTTGCTAAGTGTTGCTCACTTGGATGTGATGTATCTGAGTTTTAGCATCTTGAATCACAAAACCAGGACTGGGAAACATCTTAGTGGTATTAATGGGGAGGAAACAGATCCCCTGGGGAAATGCTGATATCAAAGGCAAGTGCAGTGCAGCTCATAATAATAACACCTTGAATTGATAGTGTCCTTGAGTTTCTCTAAATAATTCAAAGTGTTTCACACGTTTGAAGGATGTAAAGTTAGTTGTAAGGAAACATTTCCTGACAGTCAGAACTGTTAAATATCAGATTAGGTCACTGAGAGAGGCTAGAGTCTTATCTCCTGGAGGCCTTAAAATGAGGTAAAGTTCTCATGAATTAACCTCATAGAATCATAGATTTGGAGCTTTTTAGATTCAAGGAATTGTTTTATTCAACTTATTCAACAGGGTTTGACAGATAGCAAGGCTTCACTTAATAAATGCTTTTTGACTTCTTGACTCCCTCTTTATACAGACAAAGAAATGGATACATGGAGAAAATAGGTGACTTGGTACAAAATGTTTAACAAAGTGTCAAAAGGGTGGCAGAAAAGACACTAGCAAATGTTTTCTAATTCTAAATCCAGACAAATGCTCAAATGGCAAATCTGGACAGCATACTAAAAAGCAGAGATGTCACCTTCCTCACAAAGGTTTGTTTAATCAAATCTATAGTATTTATAGTAGTAGTATATAGATATGAGAGTTGGGTCATAAGGAAGTTGAGCATTGCAGAGTCAATGTTTTCTAATTGAAGTCCTGGAGAGGACTTTTCAGAGTTCTTGGATGGCAAGGAGATTACATGTAAAGTTCTGTCATCTCTCAGTTGTAATCCTTCTCTGGGAGGAAGTTTCTCATCTGTAAAATCTTTTCTTCTGTAAGCAGGTTTCTTGGGAGGCTTCTGGAGCCTCCAACCAGAACGAAGGTAGAATCTTAAATCTTCTTCTTCCTGAATCCTGGCCCTGAATCTCCTTGAGCTTCCCTGAAGTTCTCCTGGGAAGTCTTGTTCTTATCCCAATCTAGACTGCTTTCCAAACTCAAGAAACCTGCTTACAGAGGAAAAGATTTTACAGAAAAGAAACCTCCTCCCAGAGAAAGATTACAACTGAGAGACACAGAACTTTACTTTTTGGTGCCCAGACGTGGGGCAAGGACTTATTCTGAGCCCTTCAGAGGAGCTAGCATGGACCTTTACAATTAAATCATTCAATATATAAAGATATTAATTCAATACTGAAGTTGGAGCTTAAATACTTTGAGTTTGGCCATATAATGAAAAGACAGGACTCACTGGAAAAGATCCTGATGTTGAGAAAGATTAAAGGCAAAAGGAGAAGGAGATGTCAGAGAAGAAATAGTTAAGTTGTGTCATGGAAGTAATAAACATGGACTTAGACAGACTTTGGGGACATAGTGGAAGCTAGAATGAATGGTCCAGCATACTATGGTTCCTGGGATCATGAAAAGTTGGACATAACCAAATGAATAAAGAACTCCTTTTGATTTTAGACAGCTGCTGTTTATCATTTTAAGAAAAGCTCTTTTGAATCCTGATTTCTAGTGTTTTGAATAGAAATGTGTTGTGTTTTGTTAAAAAAATTTACATTTGTTGAGATAATTATATGTTTTTTATTGATATGATCAATTATAGTTTTCCTAACACTAAATCAATGGTAAATTACTGATATGAATCCCATCTGGTCTCTGTGATATATTTGTTATCTCCATGCTACTACTTTATTTGAAATTTTTGCATCAATATTGTTTAAAGAAATTGGCCTCTGTAGTTTTGCTTTTCTGGGCTGGTTAGAAAAACCATATTTGTGTCACAGGAGGAATTTAGTAGGACTCACTTTTTAAACTTATTTTTTCAAATAAGTTTTATAATATGAGAATTAGTTTACTTTAAATGCTTGGTAGAATTTACTTGTAAATCCATCTGGTCCTAGAAAAATTTTTCTTAGGTGCTTCATATATGGCCTTTTCGATTTTTTTCTAAAATAAGGTTATTTAAATATTCATTTCCTCTTCTGTTAATCTGGGCATTTTATATTTTTATAATATTCATCCATTTCATTTAAATTGTCAGTTTTACTGCCATAAAATTGGGCAAAGTAACTTATTAATTTCTTTAATTTCATCTTCATTGGAACCGGATTTATCCTTTTCACTTTTGAAATTGTCAATTTGATCCTCTTTCTTTTTTAAATCAAATAAATCAGTGGTTTACTTTATGTTAATTTTTTTCATAAAACCAGCTCCTAATTTTATTTTTATTTATTAGTTAATTTTTTTAGTTTCACTTTTATGAATCTCTCATTTGATTTTCAGAATTTCCATTTTGGTGTTTAATTATGGATTTTCAATTTATTCTTTTTCTGTTTTTTTAGTTGTATGCCCCCCTTTTCATTGGTCAGCCCCCCATTTTATTTATATATAAATGCAGAGTTATAAAATTTCCCTATTACTGCTTTGGGTAAACTCCACAAATTTTGATATATTGTCTCATTATTTTTCTCTTTAATGAATTTTTTTTATGTTTTGTTCTTTGACCCATTCATTTTTAAAAATTGTTATATAGTTTTCAATTAATTTTAACCTATGCTTCCATTGCTCTTTTTAAAATATAATTTTAACACATTCTGGCTTGAAAAATGATACATTTAATATTTTTGCTTTTCTACATTTGTTTGTAAGGTTTTTCTGTCCTGATACGTGGTCAACTCTTTTGAAGGTCACAAGTCTGGACTCTACCCCCAAAGTAAAAGTTATAATTAAGTTAAAATAAATTATCTGAATTCAAAGAAAATTTGAACTAAATTATCCCCAAAATATTAAAGGGACAAGTATATAGAGTGTGTTCACTTTTTTAATGGCCAAATTTTGTTGATTAAAAACAAGTATGTGTTGATCAATCTATTTTTTGTTTAAGTAGAAGCTGAGCAATAGGCATTGCAGAGACAAAGATATATGTGGACCCTAACCAGATTTGAAAATTCTATCTTTGCTCATGGGAAAAATTGTACTTCCTGCATAGTGATGTAATTTTTGAACCTTCCCTGGAATGAATGTAATCTGATTGATATTCGAAATAAAATCCTTGTACCATAGAAAGTATAATTTTATTGTACTATTGAATAATATATATAGACATGTACATATAGATATATAATACATATATATATATGTGAAGGTAGCTGTACATGTATATATACATGTACATATATACATATATTTGTTTATATATGTATGTGTACACTGTGTGGGACAGGTTGGGTGCAAGACCCCCTTCCCAATTAACTAATCAGAGACATCATCAGGTACAAAGAGAAAGCATTTATTTAATCCCTGCAAGGAGAGACCCAGACACACACCTGGGTGCCATCCCAACTCTGCCATGCTCCTGGAACCTGGTCAGCTTCTGGCTTGTCCAGGGTTTAAAAGCAAAAGACTCGTTTTCTCACTGGATAGACTAAAAGGACATAACCATCCTTGACCATTGCCTCCCATCACTTCATGCAACTTCCTGTATCTCAGGGTTCAAAGTTCATCCTTTCAGAGATCAAATGACCTCTTCAGGGTCCCAGTTCTGGGAACAGGGATCATGTGACTCAATACTGAGAAATACTTCATCCAATCGGTCCCATTTAACACACACACACACACACACACGCACATATACTATGTATTTCATGTATGTATCTCAAATTAAACCTTAGTGTACTTGACTTTGGCCCTGAAAGTAGTTTAGCTTTCTGTCTCTAATCCTATTTTTGGAGATCAATAGGGAAGTGAGAGAAATAACACTTAAAGAAATGCTATTGCCCCCATCCTAAATCAATATTACATTTGTTGACAAAAACAAAGGGGCAATAATAGTCATCTGTATTCTTGCCAAATATTGGCCATTATTATTAACTGTTAGATGAAATGCTTTAACTGATCTTTGTATCAGCTTTGTTTTATTTTTATTTTCTTCTAAAATAGGTTTCTTCCTCTTTACTTCTCTAGCTTAATTAAAAGGAAACTGGATTTTTTGGATCCTGATTCTTTTTGAAACTCAGGTTCTTAATCTGCACAATGATGATAATGATGTTTGTTCTTTTTGCCTTAGAAGATTGTTTTGCAAATCAAATAAGATAAGATACATGGAACATTTTAAAGCATCATATAAATATAAGGTAGAATAAATGATACAAGGAAAAGAATACTGAATCTTTTAAAAACTGGATTTTTATCCTCACTTGATCTCTCTAAATCCTGATTTCTTCCACTAAGAAATGCTAGAATTAGACTAGATAATATCTAAAGTGTCTGATACAGTAGTCTTATTTTCCCTTTTCTCCTCTTTCTATTTCCTTCCTCTTACTTCACTTATCTGGATACAGAGTGAATAGCTAAAGAGAAGTAGTGATTCTCTTTTAGATCGTCTCCACCTCAAATAAGTAGTTCCTTGCTCTGCAATTTGAGTTCTGAATTTCTCAACTGTCAATGCCATTGACCCTGACCCTCAGGAAAATGGGCTTCATTATTTTAAATCTGTGGGATGGAATAATGAAAAGTGAAAAAAATGCATGAGTAACCAACTTGCATACTAAAAACA
This sequence comes from Sminthopsis crassicaudata, assembly GCF_048593235.1. Lineage (NCBI taxonomy): Eukaryota > Metazoa > Chordata > Mammalia > Dasyuromorphia > Dasyuridae > Sminthopsis > Sminthopsis crassicaudata. The sequence continues at coordinate 149,407,540 of NC_133619.1, forward strand.
TTATCTTCCAAACCAATTGGTCCATTTTGTATCCAAGTTTTAATTGTTTTCCCCCTCCCCGTTTGAAAGCGTTATTGACATATATATCAATGAAATCTCTGGCCCCACTGGAATGCTCACTTTTCTAAAACCAAAAACAAAACACATTATCTTTTGTTAATTAATATCACTTTTCAAGAACTCATCTCTCTCTAAGTAGATAATAAAGAAATATTCTTTAAAAAGTGCTATTCCTGACAATGCATGTGTACAGCTCCATGCCTTAATTTCCACCTTTGCACATTTTTATTACTATTACACTGAAGTAATGATTAGTCATTACACTGATTATTTTATAATCATCATCATCGATATCATTATAGCATTTATATAATACTTTAAGACTTGCAAAACAGTTTTGTATATATTATCTTGTTTGATCCTTACAACAGATCTTTAGGGTAAATGCTATTATTGTCTCCATTTGACTTTCCTAGGATCACATAGACAATAAATGTCTGAGGCAGGCTCTAAATTCAATTGTTCTAGACTTAACTCTAGCATTCACTCCATTGAGTGACTTAGTTGCCTATATTGTTTTCCTTTACATTGCTGTACTCATCACATAAATTGTGTCCTGGTTCTATTTATTTCACATGCATTAATTCATATAAATCTTTTTTGAGTTTCTCACATTTTTTGCACATTCTTCATGTCTTCTTCTTATTCCATTTCATTCCTATACCAAAATTTATTTAGCTATTTATAAGTCAAATATTATCTACTTTCTTTTCAATTATTTGCTTCTTCAAAGTGGATGTAGATATATACCTCTCTGTCTCTGCTTCTGTCTCTGTCTCTGTCTCTCTGTCTGTCTCTCTGTCTCTGTCTCTGTCTCTCTCTGTCTCTCTGTCTCTCTCTCTCTCTATATATATATATATACATATATATATATATAGCATACATATATATACATACATATATATATATACATATACATATATATACACACACACACACATATATAGTGAAGAGATAGAGATGAAACATAGCTATAGAGGAGCTTTACTTCTATCTTTGATTTCCTTAATGTTTAAAACAAACACTGGTATTATAGGGTTGAAAGGTAAATACAATTTATTCAATTTTCTGGTTTAAGAAATTGTTTTGGAATATAGTTAGAACACTGTAATGATGATTGAATGTGAAAGACTTAATTACTCTGATCAAGAAAATGATTCAAGTCAGTCCTGACTGATGATGAAAAATACTATCCATCTCCAGAGAGAAAACTAATGAACTCTGAGTGCAAACTGAAGCACTTTTTTTTGTTTTCTTTATATTTCTTGCTTTTTTTTTTTTTTTTTTTTGCTTTCCCCCCAACATAGCTAATGTGGAAATGTTTTGCATGATTTTAAGTGTGTAATTGATATCATATTGCTTTCCTTCTCAATGAGTGGGAGAAGTACAGAAAGGAGATTTAGAACTCAAATCTTTTTAAATGAATATTAAAAAAAGAAAACAATAAATAGCAAAAATGAACTTTACCAGTCACATAGCAATGTTAAACATATAAATATGTAGCAAAGGGATAGAAGAAGAGGAAGGGGAAAATGTGGGGAGGGGGAGAGAGACAGAGAGAATGAGAATAAATATAATTCATCCTAATCACTGAAGAAAATGAATTGTGTTTTATTATGGTACCTTAATGATCACTGTGCCTTTCCATGAGACAAAGTTGAAGACGATTATATGTATTATCTAGCCCTATAAGCACATGGATTCTTTGAGAGCAGAGACTGTCTTATTTCTCTATTTGTATTCTCAGTGCTTAAGTACAATGCTTTGCAAATTGTTAAGACCTTAATAAATGTTTTTTCATTCATTTTATTTAATCAAAATTATACATTGCAATTAATCTTAGTTCAGTTGCTTTTCAGTATAGTTTTCTTTTAAGCCATTGTAGCCATTCCTTTTATATGCTCTGTATCACTCTGACAAGATCCACAATTTTCTGAATTCCTCATTGTCACTATTTCTTTTGGTGTATAATTTCCTATTACATTCATATACCATATTTTGCTTAGCTGTTTCTCCATGGATACAACACCACTTTGTTTCTGGCGGTTTGGTACCAAAAAGAATTATCCAATGAATATTTCATTATATGCAGGATTTTTCTTTCAGTCATTGACTATTTTGGGATAGTCAAATAGAAGTATCTCTAGGTCATGAGGTAAGAATAAGAAATGTATTAGCAAATGATAACATCTTTTAGATCAAGTTTTTTTTTTTTTACTTTTCATTTATAATTCTATATTGTTTTCAGATTATGTGAGCCTTTTCAAAGTTCCATTAGTAATATATTAGGGCATCATCCTCTGTATTTAAGTTGAAAATGGACTTTTTGTACTATCTTTGCTCAATCTTCTCTCTTTGACATTTTCTCTAGCCTGTTCATTTCTTCCTTTTTCCTTTTACATATCAGTCAATACTAATTTTTTCTATTCCTTAATCTTTAATGTTCTTTCTAGGTGATTTATTACTAATTTTGTATATGTATTTACAGTAATATCTCTTTGGATACTAATTATTCAATGTGTGTATACTACTCACAAGTAAAATATTTCAATTTAACAGGAATCTGCTACAAATGCTTTCATAGGAATTTCAATTTCTATGGAAAGATGGGTTGGCAGATATTTAGAGATTCTTCAAATTAGGCCCCATGGGTAATCTCTTATTCTACTTATAGATCTGCTTCTCTACCTGCTAAATGAGTGTCCCACCTATTTAGAATGTTAGACCTTGAGGAGGCAAAGATGCTGTTATATTTATATGCTATGATCAACTTCTACATTTCAATATTATGTGTTATGAACATTTATGCACATCATGCATAAATGCAATTGGTTCAATGTTCACATTCAGTCTAGTTAGGATCAGGTTTACTCCCTTCTTTCAAAATAATTTTCACTGTGGTGGGCAATTTCCTGTTCTAGGAATTTTTTGAATTTATTCGTTTTGATAATATTCTATGGATTCTCTGTTCCTTTCCCCCTTGATGTTGAATTTTATTCAAGACATCATGCTAGATATATATCACTTTACTACCAAGGGGAAAAATGTAGCAATGACTCCCTGCCACCTTGAAGTATCTGTTATGAGTGATGAACCACAGTACAAGCAAATTAACTCAAACCTATGGGCAGAAGTCAGAATTTAATTGAATGAATAAAGTTGTAAGAAATAGAATGTTCTCTAAAACCTGAAGCTTTCTGTAAAAAGGGGAAATGCATTTAAGCAATGACTTTCTTTGGTAAATGATTCATTTAAAGCTTTCCCTGTTCTTTACCTTTCATTTTAAAAAATGATTTTGTTCCTTTTTGTCTCCTTTATTCTGCTGCTTCCTGCCACTGGCTGTGTGTGTGTGTGCTCCTCTGAACAATGACTTTTCACATATGACAGGTAAGAAGGAAGATTTTTGCTGACTCTTATTTTCTTCATTGCTCTGGTTATATGGGTCTCTGAGCTTGGCACTGTAAATCACTTTAGATATTTTCTAGAAGTTTGCTTCATGCACTAAGAAGAATATATGGTTTTAAAACATGGAAATTGATACTCTTTGAATGGCCCCATTACAAACTCTTTAAATAATTGCCAAAGTACATTGTTATTTAGATCACAAGCCTTATTTGTATATACAACCTTTTCAGGAAAATAGTTTTGTCTTGCATTATACATTGAATGAGTTTCTGAAAAGTTCACTGCAAATCCAATCACTTCTGTAAAGATTTAAATTATAATTTTAGGAGATGTTTTCTCTTCACTTCTGATTGATTTTCCTGTGGCAGTATTCTGTACATTTTGGAAAAGCAAAGTTCCTGTTTCCTTATCTCTTCATCTAAATATTCTTGATTTAATGCAAACAGAGGGACCAGGAGCCCTGCTCTAATTTGTGTGTGTGTGTGTGTGTGTGTGTGTGTGTGTGTGTGTGTGTGTGTGTGTGTGTGTGTGTGTGTGAAATAAGATTCTTATGAGAATAGAAACATTCTCTCCCTATCCTATTTTATATGTGGATTCTGAATTGTTTTGTTTTCATGGGGTGAAGGGCAGGGTGGGTCATACGTATTTAACAGATCTAGTCTTTCATTTAGTTTGCATCCTTATATCCAGATCTTATATATACATACTTATGTTCCAAATTACCATCTACATTTTTTCATTCATTAAGAGAAAAAAATATATTTCTGGGGAAAATTACAACAATTAAGAAAAATGGGGAGAGAGCATGGCAAGCCACATTTGAGAGTGTACAACATAAGGCAATGTTGTCCAGCAGATAGAAGATTGGAGAAATAATTGAATGAAAACACTGCTTATAAATGTTTTTTCAGCTTCTAATAATTTAGTAGAACTTAGCTCACAAATTTTACCTCTTGTATAACATTCATACTATAACTTCTTCCATAACCAAATTTCCCTATTCTCATGACTATTATTGTTATTATTATCATTATGATTATTGCTGCTGATGTTGTTGTTATATAAGAAACAAAATAAAGAATCAAAGCAATACCACCTTTTCCTTTTGTTTATCAGGAGAATACAAAATAGAAAATTTGATGTTCTAAAAAAGTCAATAGCCAACAATGACTCTCACATTTATAATGTACTGAAGATTTTCAAAGCTTTATAGATACAGTAATTTGATCTTCCAAATAACCATGTAAAATAAACATGTTTAAAAAAACCAAGTATCATTACCCCAATTTTTTAACAGTTTAAGAAACTAAACCTCATGAAGGTTGGGATCCATGGTTACATAGCTAGCGTCTGGACATTTAACTCTAACTCTGTCATGACTCTAAACATATATTATATGCAATGTGCTATATACTAGGCAGTAGAGAATAGATACAAAAACTACATCTCTTAAAAACAAAACCAAAAAAAAACAAAAAACTACATCGCTTTCCCTCAAGAAGTATATGTATTTATTTATATATGCATGTGTTTATGTGGTGTACATAGATACAGATATCAATATACCTCAAAAATTAATGAAACAATTAGTAACTAAAATGAACTCATAGTATTGTTTGAGATACAATATTTGAATAGATCTCAGCATGTATATTTTAGCCCTTTTAGAAAGCATTGATTGGTTAAACCAAAATGAGCATTAATATATAACCTATGTTCTTCTTGGGCCATAGTGAATGTGAATTAAATACATTAGTAATGAATAAATTTGTATACCTGACAGCCACAAACTGATTTAGCCCAGTTAAAACAACAACAAAACAAGGCATTGTCTTTTTTTTTTTTTTGCCTGCAGTGCCACAGAAGAATTATATTTCATAGAGACCTCATATGAAGCTTGCACTGTAACATCACTCTATGAAATAGAACTTCTCTCCACAGTACATGTGTCACACAGAATGCTGAGCCATTAACTATAGTTCTCTTTACTGCCTTTATAGAACAGAAGGTAGCTCTATTAATGACTTAAAATCAGGCATCTCTGTCACCATAGCTATCTGTGGGACTCTAAACCATTAGTATGGTTTGCCACTGGCTATCATATGACTAGTTTGATTTTAGCACATCTGGAAAGCTTGAGTGGACAAGCTATGATAACTTGTGCTGAAGGCTACTCCCATCCTTAGTTCATTTCTTTTGAACATATAAACATGGTTGGGTGATAGTTTTTGAGTTATATTTGAAGTTATATTTGAGGTATATTTGTCTTCATGGGTGACCATTTTTATAGGTAAAGCAATTTTATAATGGGGTTCTTTTGGGATATGGTCTAAGATACAGTGTAAAATGAAATTCTAGATTATTAGGTTATTCATTTGAATTTAAGGATTTTCCAAATTGTCTTTCACTAAGTAAATTTTTGAAGGGAAAAAAAAAACACCACTAGACATTGTTTCTGAGCCATATGAATTCCATCTGCTGTCTTTTGTACATATGCTACGGATAATGTCCTAGAATTAGTGAAGCATAGTTTAAAGAGATCAAGGACAAAGTACCATATTTCAGCTAAAAGAAAGTTGATGAGAAAGGAGAAAGAATCCTTGCCATTCTATAAGGAAGGGCATTTTTATGATAATAGCTTGATTTAAAAAAAAATTAATATAAATGTTATCCCTAGTTTTTATAGTTACATAGATTTAGAGCCAGAGGAGACCTCAGAGGTCATTTAGTTCGACTCTTTTCTTTTACATAAAAGGGAACTGTGGCCAGAAAAATTATGTAAAATCACTTGCCTTCAGGCATGTTGAAACCAGCAGATAAAGGAACTAAACCGCCTCTATACTGACGGTTTGGGATCCACATTGCAGTTAAGATAGTTGAAGCACATGGTATCTGTTTCATCAACTTCAAAAAATATTCATTAAATATGCCATTGTAGAGTGAGAGAGGGAAGGAGGGAAGAAGAAAGAAAGGGAGGGAGAAAGGAAAGCCTTATAATTTTTATTTTAAAAAAATTGTGAAAACTATTGCCCACTTTTGTTCTCACTTCATTTTCTCTCCCCTTTTCCTTACCATTTGGTACCAGACCTATTTAAGTTGGATTTCTCTCTCCACCTCTTTGCCAGTTTGGCTTAGCCCCCTCCATCTGTTTTTTATGTAACCTTTCAGAATCAACTTATTTATTAATAAGGATTTTTGTTTTAAAAAAGTTGTCATTTGTAATTATTTTTGCCTCATTTGAATCTGGCAAGTCAAAATAATCAGCCTCCTGAAACCATTGATCTTCTTTAAGGACAAAGGATAAACACGAACAACAATCTACCCCCAAGGGATGAGAGTCTCAATTACTTATAAGTTTAAATGCTTTTTCATTAAGAAAAATGAGAGAAAATATCTAGAGTATATTTTTTAAAATTCTTAGCTGGAAGGAGATGAGGGGAAATCACAGGAGAATGACAGGAGAAAGTTGTTGTTTTGATGACTCTTTCCTTTGCTGAATTCTTTAATCTCAAGTAAGTAGTGGCAAAAGGTCAGCTAAAATTACTGACAGCATGATGCCATCATAGTGCTTTTTGGGTTATATAGTAGCTTAATGAAAATCCCAATCTCATTCCAACAAGGGAGAGGTGAGGGGAAATGGGAATAGAGCAGTGTAATTGATGTGGTTTCATAAAGCTCTGCATCTATGGGGTCATGAGATGATTGCATTTTTGTTATTTCTGAAACTTCATTTCTGTCCCTCCTTCCCTGATTTGTGATTAGGGCAGGGGCTTTGGGAAGTTGAATGTTGTGATTCCAGGAATACTAAACCATTGCCCTCAGAGAGTCAAAGGTAAACTCATATCTCATATAGGAATATGATGCGTTTTTCACAGCATGAACCAACATGTTGTTTTTGTATTTAAGAGAAATAAAGTCAAAGACTACTGAAGAGGTATGCTGTTTGTGAACATTAGAATGCATACTTCTTGAGGACAAGAGCTCTTTTTGCCTTTCTTTATATCCTAGCACTTAGTTTTATTCCTGGCACATAATAAATATTTAATGAATGCTTGCTGACTGATTGTGCAGCATAGAAATAGTCATGTTGCTCAGCACAGAGACATTCATATATTTACAAACTTTGGTTTTCCTTTAGTTATATTGAAGACTTGCTGAGTATGCATGTATGTCGTGATGGGGAAAAGCTGGGTGAATAATGTAGAGGAAGGTCTGGCACACAGGGAGAAACTAAATTTCTTTGCATAGGCATATTTATTCATTGAATATAAACACACACACATGAACAGTTAATGACTACCCAGCATCAGTCACTAAATACAAATATACATATGATCAGTTAATGATTATCAAGAATCAGAAGGCCATAGATTATGCCAAAGTTGACAATTCTGTTTTTAATTTATTGTATTTAATTTATTAATTATTTTAATTTATTTGCTTAGTTAAAGGTTATTATCTTCATTAAAGTCCTCAACATATCAAAATAATTATATGTCCTTTAAAAATACGATATACTTAAATTTCAGTGCATAGGTTATCTATTCCATTCAGTTTAGGGTTGGGAGGAAGAACCAATTTTTATATTGGAGAAAGTCAGAATAGGCAATTTCTGATATCCTATAGACTCGTGTTACCTGGTACAGGCCTCCCTAACTCTTTCTGTCCTTCATTCTTGTATCCCTTCCTCCTACCTCCTTTCTTCCTTCTTCTCTCTCTCCCTCTCTCCTTTTCCTTCTTCCTTCCTTCCTTCCTTCCTTCCTTCCTTCCTTCCTTCCTTCCTTCCTTCCTTCCTTCCTTCCTTCCTTCCTTCCTTCCGTCTTATCAATAGAAATGTTTTAAAATCAGAAATAAGTTTCCAAAGACATATATGTAGCTGATAAAATATATAGAAAGTATTCAAGGATGAAAACTTAGGAGAAAAACCAATGTAGTTTTTCAAAGTGAAAAAGATTGCTATCAAACATTACAAGTTAAATTCAATCAAGTCTCCTGGCTGACAATTATTGTTTAGGAAATAGTTTTCCATTAACCTCGCCCCCTTAGAGAAAATCTCATAAAACAACCCTTTGATTCACTGTCCCCAAATCTAAATATTAATATTTGCTATACTTTTCTTTGAAGGTGTAAATCACAGCCTATCCTAACATGATGGAAACCATCCCAAAACTTTCTAAATGCTCTCCCAAGTGACTGAAAATATCTTTAATGTGTAACACATTTATCTTTTGTAACTGCCATGTTACATCCTATGTAATTACATGGGACAATTCCCAGAAGTTTAGCAGTCTGCAATTTAAATTCATCAAAAGCATGAAAAATGTGAATAAGAAAGCTCTTGGAAAAAGAGCATTATTAAGGAGAACAAGTGCATTTTATAAGTGAAACTTCAAAAGAATTATTAGGCACAAATATATACACACGTGTGCAAACACATATACACAGTACCATCTGTAATGCTTTTTAAAATAATGTTTCTTAGTTTGATTAACAGTATCTGAGAATTCCCAGTAGTCTATCCCATATCAACTACCACTGAATTTAGTGAAGAAGGTGACTTGGGGTTGAATTGTATATATCATGATGTCTGTATAATAACGTTTGTATTGTTAAGGTTAATTGCATGACCCTTAAGATCAGGATGCCAGTCTCAGAACTTTCTACACTTCCCCAGTCTTACATCCTGTCATAAAACCTAAGATAGTGCTAGGTACACAGTGTTTTTAAAGCTTAGGACTTGTTTATATAAACACTTGTTTAATTAAGTTCAATTTAATTAATCTGCATTTTTTCTTCCTCCTTTAGGAAGTGATTTCTTTTGGTATTGATTGTACTTAGTCATTTTAAAACTAAAGACATATCAATAAAATATATCTTTTATTAATCCACTTTAAACATTTTTAAACCAATATTTTGATGCCCTTTTTTGGGCAATGTCCTTATAATTCCATGTAAATACTTAAATATATCAATAGATTTGTGATGTTGAAGTGATTACTCAATTCAATTATTCTCATATTTTCTTATTCTGTGTAATTTTTCTGAATGTCTTCCCATAATTCTTCCATTCTTCCCATTGTAAGGAGGTTTCTTTCTATGTCATTTAATGTTCCACAGGTACCAGTACTGATTGTACCCAAGTTCAGTACTATTGCTCTAGGTACATTATTAGCCCACTTTTTAGTTTTCTTTACTTGCTCTTCTACTGTGGGATTTTGGCTGAATTTCTTATTTTCTTCGAGTCTCCATTTACCTCCCCATAATAAAGAGCTAAGTTATGTAGTAATTTTAGAAGCTGCATCTAAATGACACAGTGGATAGTGTGTGTTGGTCCTGATGTCAAGAAGATCTGTTCATTTCCTTCCTTCCTTTTATGACATTTGAATAACAGATGTTTGAAAATACTTCAAGATTTGTAATTTCAAACCATTTTTAGTTGATAATAACAATGACCATAGAAACTCACACTTGTAATAGAATTTTCTTCCTCAAAGTAAGGAGCACTTTGATATTTATTCTTTCCTTTTTCCTCACAAACCCTTGAGTAAGTAAAAAGATGAAAACATCAATATCTTTATTTTTCAGTGACTGGGCACTATCTCTTTTCCAGATGTTAGAAAGGACAAGGAAAAATCTCGGAAGTCAAAAATGGGACTTCTGAGACCAGTCTGGGGTTGGTTCTCAACAATAATCTATAAAAAATCACACAAACTCATTCAGAAGTCTCAGTTTTGAGCAGGACATGATTTACATCAAAATGATAGGACAGTGGATACAATGACCTCCATACTATAGGAAAATAATCCATGTTCTGCAGTAACATTCTAGCAGGCTAGAAAAAGGTAATTAAATATTTGGGGTAATGTGGTAGAGAAAGAACAGATCACAAGCATTAGTAAATTCTCTAATATTAGTTAAAAATAGCCTTATGTTAACTATAGACAGAGACACAAAATGATATCCTGCTGCTCTACACCAGTTTTACTGAGAGTAACTGAGTGGTTATCTTGATTTAAGCTGAACATATGCTCTCTATATTTCACTGTGGGCCTTTGCTGTAGAATCTTGTGGGACTTACCTGTTGTCAGCTCTGAAGAATTATAGCTGCTTAGTAGCAGAAAGATAAATGAAGCACAAAGAAGAAGACATCTTGATTTTAGAAATATTTTTTCTGATTTTAAAATTACATTAAAAAGTCTTAGTGATTAATAAATGTTATAAGACTCACATTCATCCTTGCCCTATTCTGAAGATCATCCTACTCTCAACATTTTCTTCCAAAATCTGAGTAGCGTAGTTCAGTAAACACTTTGTTTCAGATGAGTGGTATGTAGCTTGCTCTGAAAATAGCTTCTCATCACTATTCTTCCATGATATGTTTAGGCTATATAAGGAAAGACTTAGATTCCAGATTTTTTGTACAGCCCTTTGAATCAGGAGCTGGAGCATAGACTGACATCATGCTTGCCTTTTCACTTATTCTGTCTTATACCCTTTAATAAATCCTTCCCATTGATACTCTTACTAAAGTTACTATTTTTTGTCTCTCTCTCTCTCTTCTCTCTCTTTATCTGTCTCTGTCTTTGTCTCTGTCTCTAGCAATAACCATCTCATGAAATGCCAAACACCCAACAGAAATATTCTTAGTTACCTAAATATTTGAAGTTTACGCTTATCTCACTCATCTGAAACAAAGTGTTTACTGAACTACGCTACTCAAATTTTGGAAGAAAATGTTGAGAGGAGGATGATCTTCAGAATAGGGCAAGGATGAATGGGAGTCTTATAACATTTATTAATCACTAAGACTTTTTAATGTAATTTTAAAATCAGAAAAAATATTTCTAAAATCAAGATGTCTTCTCCTTTTACCAAATCAAGGTCAATTTTCAGCCACCCAACAATGAACTGAAGCTATCCCTCGCATCCTTAAATGGATCCAAAGTGGAAGCTCTGTGTCACGTAATCTTGGTCACAGAGCTTTCTATCTTATATCCATTGGCTCCATGATTGCTTCCATCTTTCTATAATCTTGGAAAAGCTGTATATAGAAATTGTGTGTATCATTATTTCCTTTTAGGAATCTGGAACGAGACGTCCTTTTTTAGTTTGTTATTTATTCTATCACTGAGATCAGTTCTTCCTTTTAGATGATGATTCTTGTTTTGAATGAAATCAGTGAACACAGATGTCCATGTAGTTTTTATCCCTCTGTATAACTCATTGATTAAACTGTCATAGTCTCCCAGGTTTGTAACAGTTGTGAGGTAGATACAGATGTCCTTATGCTAATCTACCACTTCTCCATATGCTAGTTTTATGCCTTTCAGATGACTTCCACCTGTGGCACTGTGTAGCTGAAAACCAATCACTTGTCTCCTGAGAGTATAACAACTTGTGCTGCTGAAATGGAAATTGACAGGTGGTGTTAACTGTAGCTGCACCTGATTGTCTAAATTATTTTGTGTAATTGTTAAAATCTCACTAACACCTAATGGAATGAACATATTATTCCCTATACCGATGGGCCTAGGAAGTCAGAATAAATATTGTGTGCCAGGATTTAAAGATGTTTAAAGCTGTCAGTTCTTTGACAATGGGAAAAATTAATTTGAATTGCTGATAAGGGAAAAATATACAGTCCAAATTAAATTTAATAGATGGAAGAGTACATAGAGATATATATTTGCACTTAACATTTCCATGGGGGAATATGTCAGACCTCATTTAACTCAAATAACCAAAGATATCAAGAACTACTGGATTGTGGCTTTTGCCTGAGAATTGTTGGATGTGTCAAGTTGGCGCATAAGTCATGTGCAATATTTGGGCTAACCTTACACTTTAATGTAAAAGATAATGATGTGTGTCACAAGCAGAATATAGAGTGGATGTCAATGATATATGGCACGTTTTCCATTTACTATTCCTTACAAATCTGCCACTATTCTCATGGTTGATAAAATAGTGACTGACCTTAACAAGGTCTTTTTGTCTTTCAGTAGGACCAAATATTTTTATTTAATGGCTAGGAAAAACAAAAGACAAGAGTATTCCAGTAAAACTTTGTTCTTTTGGATACTAGTCAGAGTAACATTTCAAACTAACCTTAATTTATATAACAATGCTGAGAAGCAAGACTTCTAGATATAATTTCAAAACACTTTCCGTATATGTACTATGCAATTTTAATATACAAATGATCAAATTGAGTTATATATTTACATATAATATATTTTCACATTTATATAATTCACAAATATAGAAAATCTATATATATATATAAATTATATGAATGTTTTTATATTTTTCTCAGTTGTACAGGATAAATACTTATATTCATATTGGTTTAAGAAGATTTTGAGAGATTAAAATGTCTAGCTGAATCTAATAAGAGAGAATCTAACTGAGATAATTTAAAACTTTTATTATCTTGGTTAAAAAAAGGAACTTTACAAATTTAGGATCTGAGATATGAGGATAGACAGCAGTTTGCCTACGAAAATCTATGGTTTTAGTAAAGGTGAAGATTGATGTGAGTCAGCACTGTAGTATGACAGTCTGAAAATTAATAGATGCTTGTACTACATTGCAAGAGGCATAATGTCCAGAACAAGATAGGTTATAGTCTTGTATTATTTTTCTATGTTAAGGTCATATCTAGAGTGTTGTGGTAAGTTCATGACATTACATTTTAGGAAATACATGGACAAAGATTAAAAGAATCCACAGAGAGATCAAACTTGTGAACCATTCTGTAGTCCCAAATCAGATTGTCTGGATTAGATTAAAATAAAATTGAGAAATGTTTAATAAAATAAATAATATGCAGTATGACATAGATATTGTTAATTTATGATTTTCTGAGTTATTATTTGGCAGCTGAGATTCTATTGAACTCCCAAGATGGTGAAAGGTATTGAGATTTTTACATCTGAGGATTCTCTGGATATATTTAACCTGGAGAAGAAAATATATTGGGTAGAGAGCATATATCTAATTTAGGAAATATTTCACAGACTTACCTATAGTTTTGAAATCCTTTCCTTCCCCTTTACCTTATTGGGGAAACTTACTTCATCCATCGGCTTTCCTTCCTCATGTACTTTTAGCCACTTCAACTTTATGAAAAAATCTCCTCCATTAAATATATGTTCATGCCTCCATTAGCCTACAAAATGTTTTCCCTGAAGTTTACCTTTCCTCTAGAAATGATGATCAGGTTTCGTTCTTTCCTTGCTGCCAAACTTATAGGAAAAGTAGTCTACAATCCTTATCTCCAATTCTTAATCACTTACACCTTTACATTTTTTTTTACCTGACTCTTCTCCTAACCATTCTAATGAAATTACTCTCTTCATGCTAGCTGATGACCTTATCACCACCACATTCTTTATTACCTCCAAAGCATTTAATATGGTTAATCATATATTTTTAACACTTTTGATGGCTTATGTGACATCAGACCCTATAAGTTTTCTTCCTACCTTTCCAACTGCCAATCCCCTTTTTTCGTTTGCAAATTCATTATTCTCCTTTTGAACCTCACATTTGTATTTGCTCACGGTTTTATCCATGATTCTTTCATAGTTCTCTTGTATAGTGTCTCTATTTATGAGCTCATTAATTTGCATGTATTCAAATATCAATTCTTGTGTAGATGGTTCCCAAATGTAATAATTTATCCCACATTCTCTCTCCATTCTCACATATTCAGCTATCTCCTGCATAACTCCAATTTAACATGTTGGGTTGTAAATTGTGAATCTTACTAGAATAGTACAGGGGAAGGAAAATCACTGAATTTTGAGTTAGAAAACCAAATATGGAAATTCAACTCTGGCACAGAAAATGTGACATTATTTATTTAAATTTCTTAGTCTTAGATTTATAATTTATAAAAATAATGATTATGCTACTTACTTTATAATTTGTGCAGAAAGTTCTTTATATATTTTAAGTATTCATAGAGACCTGGGAAGTTATCTGTTTGGGAATTCCCCCCCCAATAAGTTATATCTCCCAATTCTGTGTGATTCTTTTCTGTGATGTGCTATAAATTTGCCACAGAAAGTTCATTCAATGAACCAAAGGAAGCTTCCTTGCTTTCTCTTGATATCACAAAGCTACCTGTGGAATTCTGGCTGTTTACTGGTTATCTCTTTATTTAGTGCCATTTGATTAATATAATTCATTTAGAACATCTTTTATTTTTGTTCTTCTATGATATTTCCTGTTGCTCATAAGTCACAACCTGCTCATATCCACTGTGTGCCTTTATATTGTCTTATGTATGAAAATAGTTTTCAGAAGTTATAGCATTCTATATCTTGCACCAATATAATTGTACTGGGAAATATATTACTAACTTTAAAATGGGTCTTTCCTTTCATGGAAAGCTTAAGGTCAATAAAAGTGTTTTACAGTAACCCTAAAGCAATTCTTCATGCTCTCTTCCTTTTTAACTCAGGGCTCAATTAATTGCTTTTAAATGCAAAAGTATAATAGAAAAAAATCACCAAAATACCCAACTCTTGATATACAATTTTATATACACATATATGTACACATATACAAATTCAGATTCCAAGTAAAGAACCTATACTTTATGGTGTATTTATCCAAAAGAGTGTTAAAATCCAGGATATAATCTTATGTCATCCACTTAGTTTCTCTTGCATAGATGAACAACACAAAATATTTTAGTGACTCACAGTTCATCCATGAAGCCAAGTATTGTTCTTGGTATTGACACTATCAGTAAAATATCATCTGCAAATAAGTACAGTTGGAGAACTTTATGAGAAAACCCATATTTGATTTGGATTTTGCTCTGAATTCCTCTTTTATGGTGGCAAATGTCTTTGGCAAGACTAAATCTTGTTTTCCATCTTGCCTGAGACATATTAAATTTTCTTGTCTCTGAGATAAGCATCTCTAGTTTCTTCAAATAATCTATATATGACATGAATTCCAAGCCATTCAATATCCTGGTTATCTTTTCTGGGAAGTCTCCAATTTTTTTTTTTTTATTCTTCATAAACTGTGGTGTTCATAAATTAAATCTATAGATGTTGTCTGAGAAAAGCAGAGCAGAACTGTCACCTCTTTATTCTTAGCACTGACTTTCTTAGCTACATTATCATATTATTACTGAGTTTGAATTCCATTAAAACTTCTAAATTTTTTTTTTAGAAAAACTCATATCTAGCGAAGCCTTCCTCATCTTGGACCTGTGAAAGTATTTTTTTTAAACTTGAGATTTTAAAACTTTAAATTTATCCATATTATGTAAATTGTTAGATTTGTCCCATATTCTAATCCTATCAAGACCTTTTGTGATTTTGAATATAACCAGTTGTTAGCTTTCCTTATAGCTTTATAGGATTTTTTGTTGTTGTTCTGCAATTTGAGCATTCTACTTATACCTTTTTTTTTTTTATTAAGTCATTGACAAAAAAAAACAAAAACAAAAACAAAAAAAACATTAACAATATAAGCTTAAAGATAGATCCTTAGATACTCCCTTGGGAGTGCCTCCTTCCAAGCTGAAATTGCAATATTAATAACTGCTCTTTGGTTCTATTCATTTAGCTAGTTGAAAATCTACTTAAGTATGGTGTTATTTAGCGAATATATTCCTTTCTTTTCCACAAGAATAACACAAAACTTTAGCAAAACCTTTGCTAAAATCTCAATATCAACATTTACTCTCCTCCTCTAAAATTTTGCTTTCAACAGCTACTCTACTCCCTTGCTCTTCCAGTTCAGATAATCCTATCAAAGTAAGAAAGTAGATTAGTCTAGATTACCTGTTGCAAACGTTAGCTCTTTTTGATTATTGCATCTTTTTCTATATGCTTACTAATCTTCCATTTGATAATACATTTTAGAAAATTCTAGGAATAAAAGTCAAGTTCATGAATTCTATGCTTTCAGAAACCATTTTATTCCTCTTCCTTCCTCTCCGAACAAAACAAAACAAAATTTGGGATACTGTGCCTCTACCATCATATGCTATCGTTTTTATTCTCTGTGATTGTTTTAATATTGTTGATAATAACACAAGAATCACATTTGCCATTTTTTCCGTATCTTAGGATTTAGTTCACCAGGCCAGACAACCTCAATTCATCTATACAAATAGTTGGTCTTTTACATTTACTTGCATATTTTCTGTGTCAGTTCCCAATGTCCACTTTTCTTCTGTTCTTTCAATTACAAATATTGTCCTCCTTGGCAGAGAAAACAGAGGCAAAATAAAAGTTGGCAACCCTGAAAACTTCAGGGCATCAGCATCATTCCATGTGCCCTGTGAACCATTCTTATCAGTAAATAAATAGGTATTAAGTGCCTACACATTGTGTCCCAGGGATTTTGATAAGTATTTACAAAAGTGAGACTTTACTGTTCTCAAGATGCTTATTTTGTATTGAGGAAATGTCTTTGCAGAGATGTAAATATGAGATATGTACAAAATAATCTCTTCTATGATCCTTTTCCTTTTCTAATTTAAACAAACCTCTTTGAAAAAATTCTCTCTCTCTCTCTCTCTCTGTATATATATATATATATATATCTCTCCAATTCCTGCCAATTATACCTCTGAAATATTCCTAGCCATAATCTTTTAATTTTCATAACTCCCTGAAATCTTCAAGTCCTCATCACTTGTCCTTGAGATCTTCTTGATCTTCCCAAGGCTAAGTGGCCTTTAAGAGTCCAATCTATTCCCCCTGCTAATTTGTCCTTCTTTTAATGATTTAGTATCTGCAAAAGATTTCCGCATCTCCTTTTATTCTTACTGTATCCTCTCTAAGTAAGCCTCAATTATATTATATTCTTTTCATTATTTTATTATAGTGAAACTGAGATTCATCAAATGTAAATGACTTGCTTGAAGTTCCATTGCTAGTAAATGGCACTATGTTGCTATACTGTCTTTTATTTGAATAGAATCCCATCTCGGAGTTGGAAAGAATTGAGTTCAAGTCTTTTCTGTGATATATGCTGACTTTGTTATTCTTAGCAAGTTATTTGGCAAGTTACTTAACCTTGTAGTGCCCCCAAACCTCTTCAAGACAATACTTGGCAAAGCAGGTAACAATACAATACATATAAAGAATTTCTTCGCTGAGGGTTCTTATGCTGATGACTTCATGGTATCATAGGCATCATAGGTATAATATAATAATAAGATTAACTACAGCAACAGAAGCAGCAATAGCAATCAACAAAAAATCATAATTGGAGTAGGATAATCCTCTACTAATAAATATCATGGATTTTTCTCTATGATCTTTTATATCAGCTGCCATTATCCCAGACTTATAGAGTGTGAGAAATGGAGAGTGATTTGGCTTTTTAGTCCCTAAGTTTCCTGGACAGAAGGCTATTTCCTGGACTCTGAAGAAGCTAGTATATCCTGATGGCTTGCTGTAATGATTACTATGGGACTGGCCTTTTGACCCTTCCAGAGCAAAAAGGATGCTTCTAACTACATTAACACCAATAAATCATAACTTAGCCCCTGCCCTTTGGACAGGATCAAGGACAGCAATAATTGCATGGGACTGTTCAAGACTTAATTTAGGTATAGTGAACTAAAATTCACTTCAACAAGAATCCAGCTAAAACTGAGACATTCTTACTACACTCCCATCTTAACCTCTGGGGTGTATAATGACATTATAATAACTACTTGAGAAATAATCACGATTAGCACAGTATATTTTTAAGGCAATGCAGGAGCCACTGGACAGGATGTCTTTAAAGAGAAGGAAGGACATAATCTTTTTATTTCTCACTACCATGCCACAGTTGGACATTAGCTCAAGGCTGTCTCTATATGTTCTGATGTAAAATAGTATAAGTGCTTTGTGCCTCAGTTTTCTACCTTGTGGGATGGAGAAAAATTACATGTTTAAATTATGTATATTTGGAGAGGCAACATAAATGTCAGAGGAAAGCATTTTTGAGAACCAATTAACTCTTAATTAGTCATTAAATGGAGATTACTTTTCCCTTAATGGAAGAAGAATGAAGTTTGAGTGAGGGAAAATCTGGAATAGTGTTCAACTGTGGGGCTTTGTTCAGTAGACCTGTGTTTGAATCCTACCCAAACTCCTTACTATGTGGTCTTTGTCAAATTGCTAAGTCTCTCTTATACTCTTTGTAATGAGATGATTGGATTTGGAGACATGTAGACATGCATTTCTAACTCTATATACTATGCTCCTGTGACAGAGCACCGTGGCTAGTTAAAAAATCTTTTGCTACTTGTGTAAATAGCAGTCACGTAAACTCATTCTCTCTGATTTTCTCTCTGTATGTTTCTCTCTTAGTCTGTGTCTCTATGTCTCTGTCTCTTTCTGTCTGTCTCTTTCCATCTCTCTAAATCTGTCTCCTTCTGTGTGTCTCTATCTCTTTGTCACTCTTTCCTCCCTCCTCTTCCTCTCCTTTCCTTAGTTTTCATTTATGATTAGGATATGCATTTATGTGAAAAAAGACACTATTGAGTCCTGGATCTGAGTTCTTATTCTATCTTTAAATAACTGTATGACTTTGAGAAATCATATAACCTCTCTGGGCTTTTTTTTTTTTTTAAATAGGGTTTTGGATGAAGTTCATTCAACAGTTAGTATGCATATTTTTGTATACCTGGTACATAGTGAATTAAATATAACAAGCCCACTGCCCATGGGTTTAAAATCTATTCGAGAGAGAAATAAAATGATAAAAATTAAATGAATGCAAAATAAAATAGTAAAAACAAACAAAAATGCAATAATGTAATAAAAATAATAAAATAGTAGAACATGTTGAAAGCCTAAGAGAAATATAAATAATCAAATAATAGAAAAATCACTTCTAACAGAAGGAGGGATCAAGAGAGATTTTATGAAGACTGTGTCTTTTGAGGTAGATTAGAGAAAGGGCGAGATATTAAAAAATGGAAATGGGAAAATGAATATTCCAGTTCTCTCAGGGTTGTTGTAAGAATCCAATGAGATAATTATAACTGGTTGAGCACAGTATCTAGCACATAGTAGATGCTATATAAAAGTTATTATTGTTTTTAATAGAGTATAGTGTGAACAAAAGTATAGAATTGTTAAAACTTAGGTGCTCATGAAGCTAGAATAGTGGGTGGAGTGTATATGTGTGTGTGTGTGTGTGTGTGTGTGTGTGTGTGTGTGTGTGTGTGTAAAGGAGGGCAGGAAGGAGAAGTATGACGTATGTCTGAAAAAATACATTGAACCAAACTATGGAGGATCTGCCTTGAATACTAGAGTAAGCAGTTTGATTTGTATTTGAAAGGCAATGAGAAAATACTGAAAGGTTTTGAGCAGCAAATAGGGTCAGTCCTCTTCATCAGTTCATTGTGTAGAATTTATTGTGTAGAATTTATCCTGTCTGTGTCTTGTTTGTACATAATTATTGGCATATTGGCTCCTCCTTTAGTTTGTGAGGTCTTCAAGAACAGGACTAGTTTTTTCTTTCTTTGTATCCCTTGTGGTTAGTTAGCACAGTGCCTGACACATAATAGGTATTTATAAATATTTTTTGACTTGATTTGCCTTGACTTGAAGAAGGACTGAGGAAGGTCTGAAGCTAGGAGCCTTATTAGGAAGCTATTAACTCTCTCTTTCTCAGATGCTCAAATGGATCCATGAGCTCATTGATTCAAGAATGCCCTCTAATGAAGAAGGTCATGGTGCATTCATATCTACCCATCCTTTGTAACTCTTGATTGTGTCTTTCTGTAAAGTTGTTATTTCTCACATTATAATGCTATGGGAAGAGTATTATGATAGTAGTGTCAAATAGCCATGTAAACACCGTGTTCTTTGTATCATACAATTCCTTAATTATGTCTTTTATTATTGTTTTTCAGAGTTCCTTTTTGATTATATGTTGGCACCTATTTATGCCTACCATGTGTCTCTCCATTGCCCTTTTGGTGAGCCTAATTTTTTTATCCTTTAGGAATAGTTGCCTTCTGTTTCTTATATTCATATAGCAACATCAGTTGAATGACACTATAAAGAAAATGGGCTTTTTCTTCTTCAGGAAGCTTGGCAAAAGAAGTTTGTAATTCTCCAAATATAAGCCAGTCTATTCCCTTATTCCTCAATTCTGAGTTCAACTGATTGTCCATCCCTGCTGTGTATTACCAATATGTTTTATACGGTGTCCATTTAAATACATGTTGAAATCTGGTCTATTTTTCATCAACTTGAATAGAATTCTAAGTATTTAGAATAAAGTTCTCTAAGGATTCTCAAGCTTAAAAATGTCATGATCTGTTTTTCTCCTACTGAGTTCTATGTTATTTCTTATGATTTTACATGCCCTCTGTTTCTGACTGTTGGTATTTTGGGTAGCTTGCTTAGGGAATGCTATCTAGGGTACTACAGATAATCTAAAGATTAGTTAATTCTTTACGAATAATTGTAAGTGAATTTTATTATTGCTGAGTAATAGAGAATGATAATTTCAGTAAAATATTAATAATTTCTACTCGTCCATCCTATCACTAGAACCATCCTGGATTCTACTAGGAGATCTTTCACCTTGCCTAGAATGAAGTATCCACTTTGCTTCCAGGACATCAGCTGCCAAACACATGCTACTAATTTAATCCCTATATAATAATATTTGCTGGGAGTATGTGTGAAGTACAAAAGAACAACAACATAGTGAAATGCAAGCCAAGGTAATGTTCTGAGAAGTCCTGGCAAGGACCCGGAACACCAGCAAGTTAACCTCTAATGAAATCAGTGTCCTACTCAGTGAGATATATGCTATTGAATCAAAGAAAGAGATTGGGATGGCATAGAGTTGTAGGCTGGTCTTAACCCAAAGCTGTGTGATGATCTGCTTGACAGAGTAAATGGTCCCTCTTTGAACTCTGGAACAAGAAGAAAAAATGTGTCAGAATAAAACATAAAATGCCATTATCCCACCTTTTGGATAGGTTTTAGATCAGATGATAATAATTATTAAAGTAGGTAATCCAAGTGTGTGATTGGGCAGAGTGACATTAATATGGACTGGAGAGGTTAATAATTTTATTATAGTACAATCCTTTCTCAGAACAAAACTGGAAACAGATCTTTTCAATTATAGGAGATGCTTTATTTCAACAATGCCCTTCACTCCATTGCAGGGCAATTTAAAAAAAAAAAAAAAAACTAAAAAGGAAGTAGATAAGGTGAAATCAGAAATGACATTGGGGAGCTACTAAATTCTGAAGAAAGAAAAGTTGAAGCTCAGGTCACTGAAACTTTTCACTTAATGAAAACTTTAGAAATTCTACCTAATAATGCAACAAATGAAAAAATAGCACCTAAGTCATGAAGGATTTTTAAAACTTAGATAGCCTAATGCTCCATTTCCTTCATCACCATTCTCATGACCTCAGCTATATATGGAAATGGTCACAACCTTGAACTTGCAATCATTTGCAAGTGTTCCACTTCTGTGTTCATGAACTCTACAAATTCTTTATTTAATCATAACATTTTATCATTTCACTTTCCTCTAAGCCTTTTGATCTCTAACCTTGTTCTTCATTATTCATCATGGCCTTCCCTTGCACTCCTCAGTTCTTTCCCACATAATCACCCCTAGGCTGGTAATATTTTCTCCCCTTTTGTATTTCAACTCCTTAGTGAATCAACTCAATTTTAAATGATCCTCCACTTTTGATTTCCTTGACTAAGCTATAGTTAGTACCTATCATATCTTATCAAGTGTCAACTCTGTTTACTCTCCCCATCTATTTTCTTTACTCTTCTCTTTCACTTTGTTTTTAAATGAGAGGAAATAGTAATGGTCTGGGAAACAAAAGTCAAAAAGTCATATTAAATGAATAGGTTTATCATTAGAATCTTTCATTCTATCAATGTAATACTATGAAAGATGGGTCCAGCAACACTAATTTACATTTTATGGTCTTTCTCAATTTAGTAATCCTAACCTAACCTAGTAATCCTAACACAAAATGATTCCATATGTTTTATTATGTTATACTGTGCTGTGCTAGGATATGTTGTGTTATATTATTATATTATCCTCTAATCAATTTGATGAGCTCAATCAACCTGATGAGATTACAGATTATAGAAGAAAGGGTTCTTTACTTGGGGTCATTAACTTAAAAAAAAAAAGAAGTACTTTAATAATGACTATTTCAATGTAATTGGCTTCCTTTGTTGTTATAAATATTTTATTTCATGCTTTACTTTATTTTGAGAAGTGATCCACAGATTTTCCCGTTGACAAAGGGATCTTACACATATACACACATATACACATTTATGTATGTGTTCTTGCATGCACATACACACACACAGAGGTTGGTGTGGATATGGGTGGGCTGAAGATAGCCATTCTGTTATGATTGTGAGTTGGTCATACATCATAACTTCAAGATAAATGTAAGTGTTTTTAGCAGTCTTTATCTTCCAGGGAGAGTCTAATGAATTATTTGAGAACTTTATGTTTCTCTATTTGTAGACTTCTATGAATCCTTTGCATCTTATTTTCTGTGGTGGATAAAATAAAGACTACCCAGTATTCATATTAACCAAATTTTCTTACTCATGAAGGAGTTAGAGACTGTTTTCTACATTTGGAAAATTTGGACATAAGTCAAACTTAAGCTTTATTTGAATATTCTCTTCCCCTGCCCCACCAGGAACATGGACTCTATCACTAGAACTATCCTGGATTCTACTAAGAGATCTTTCACCTTGCCTAGAATGAAGTATCCACTTTGTTTCCAGGTCATCAGCCGCCAAACATATGCTACTAATTTAATCCCTATCAAATAATCTTCCCCTTTTTAGAAGTTTAGAAGGTAAACTTCCTGAGGGCAAGGATTATTTGGCTTGCTTGTACTTATACTCTCAACCCTTAACAAAGTTCCTGGAACATCATAGGTTCTCTCTCTTTCTGTCTCTGTCTGTCTGTTTTTCTGTCTCTCTTTCTATCTGTGTGTGTGTGTGTGTGTGTGTGTGTGTGTGTGTATGTCCTTAAAGATTTCTAGTTGGGACAAGAAAAAATTTGACACTTTGAATCAAACTTGATTTATCTGAGCCTGGAGTCCCTCAGGAGGCCATGGATGAGAAAGGATAGTTACTGTTATCCTTATTTTATAGATGAGGAAATTAAAGGTCAGGCACTCAAGGACCAATGGCCAATAAGCAGCAAGCAGAATCAGGATTCAAATGTCTGCTTTAGGTTTAGGTTTCTTCCTACCATCTTTCCACATTATAATAACTTCCTAAAAGGATCATAAATTCAAAGAATTAGATTACTTAGAACAATAAAGGGTCATAGATATTATCTAGCCCAAATTCTTTATGTGATAGTTGAGAGAATTGAAGCTGAGAGATTGTTATTAGCAAATAATAATACAGACATACACACACACATATATATTTATATTTATACATATATATATATATTAGGAATATATATCCTAAAATGTATTATACTTAAACATATATATACATATATGTTTGTATATATATATATATATGTACATATACACATATCCATATCCACATGGCTATCTACTTGAGCTCTCTACTAACCCTTTTAATTAAGATACTAAGGACTCCTTTTACTAATGAAATAACAGGTCTAATAATAAATATAATTTAATAATGAAGCTCCTTTTACTAATAAAGTAACAAGTCTAGTAATGAATATAATCTATGAATGAAATTCTGTGTCTTCTCCAGAAATTATAATCTGAGACATTGTTATAACTTAGCAAAAGTGGTCCCTAGCATTTGTCAAAGAATAGTATAAGAATATAACATAACATAGAACAGCTCAGCACAATACGTCTTTCTAACTCTTAGATCACATTTTCATTTATTTTATTATACATGTATATATGCATATGTATATGTATACACAGATATGTAGGCCTTTCAGGCTTGGTGCTTCATGCATACATGCAGCATATGAATATGAAACTCAAATAGAAATGGGTGCCACTTATCCATACATAATGACATCTGTGGGCCATGTATTGATTTAGTTTTTAAAATGTAATGTGGTTTATGTTTTGTTGTATTTTTATTTTTATTAGCTATTTCTCAATTACATTTTAATCTGGTTCAGGACTTACTTGGGAGTTTTGTGGGCTTCATGCAGCTCCTGGGAAGCATCTTTGACACGGACCTAGATCTCTTTAGATATCTTTAAATCTTTAGATATATATCTACATAGAGATAGAGATAGGGATAACATGTAAATATGTATTTATGAAGCATGATGACATAATGGAATAACCTCAGAGTTAGGGAAATTGAGATTGAAGTTCTGCCTTTAACATTTACTGGCTGTGACTTTGGACAACCAAAGATGATAATTTGTGGAGAAAGTGAAGATCTCAATAACAAAGGGAGTCTCATTATTTGATCTGTGATTTCATTGGTTTGGGGAGTATCTGGTACCATAACCACATCTAGAGACTTTTATTATGTAAAGGTGGAAACATTACATGCATAGAAGCAAAAATGTATGTATCTATGCATGAAATTTATTAACCAAACAGGCCATTAAAAGAGATGATATCTTCTTATTGAAACATCCAGATGGAAACAGGTCCTTAGAATAAATTTGCATTTGAAGGATGTCTGTGACTCCCAACTATTAGGCTAAATATATAAAAACTTGATTTGCTTATTACTGCCCAAAAGTAAAAATTGTGAGCAATAGCGGGAATTTGCTTTTGTCAAGGGTAGCTGTAATTAGTTGTTCAATGCATAGAAATTTAATCTACTACGGCCAAATCTCTCTGAAAATCACCCTGCCTCTTTTTTAAGGTGCATGGAAATTTCAGAACTCCCTGGCAGAACTTCCCTAGAGAACATGTCTTTCTACATCCCTTTCCTGTAGTAGAAAGTGCAAAGCAGACAGCAAGTAAAGCATCTGGTAACAAAGTGATATCGTAGGATAGAGTACAAGTTCTAAGCCCTGGGTTTGAATACTAGAAGAGGCTTTTTCCTTGTTCCAAGTACCAGCCATACAAAGTTATTGCCCAGAAATCCTAGGAAGGATCAAATTCATTATGTGATGACAAAAAAAATATGAAGCTCTAAGTAATGTTGGACATTTTACACAACTTGCTATAAGAAATCAAAATGATACTTCAGTTTTTGGCTCATAAACCCCTTATGTATTCAGAAAGGCACTTTTCAACCCAAATGAGAAAATAAGTGTGTCCTAAAATCCTGGACATCTGGACGAAGGAAAATAATGTTCCAGAACATGCAACCTTGTCCTCTTTAGAATAGAGCAAACTGATTTAATCATGCATGTTACTTTATGCAACAACCTAAGAATGATGAGATGACTTTGAATGAAGGATAATTGCTATAAAAGTATACTACCATAGCAAATAAAACTTCAGAAATGCTCTTAGACATTTCTATCACACATGATTGTTTCTTTCAATAAGAATACAATATCAATGAATGCATTCTTAATCTATGAGTGGCTCAACTCAACCAGTCTTAGTTTTAAAACTAAAATAGCCAGTTGCCCACTTATTGAGGTTGAGTAGTAACTTCTACCAGGCAAGTAAGAATGCTGATGTAATATATTGTATTGTTCTACTAAGTGTCTTGAAACAGCAAGAAGAGATGTGGGTTGTGGAGGAGGGATGCTAACAGCTGTGGTTAATAACCTTGAGAAGTACACTGACCTCTCTTATTTTAGGGCTGGTAGTAGCCAGCACATAAAAGCAGGGATGAACTGTCCTCTCACTGTTATCTGAGAATAACCCTTGTAAAGCTGAATGCACAGAACTATAATGTTGGAGAGGTCAGAAAAGAGAGATGAATTATTTAATACACTTGCACTCATAGGATTTGGTGGTTTCTAGCTCTCTCTCTCTCTCTCTCTGTCTCTCTCTGTCTCTCTCTCTCTCTCTCTCTCTCTCTCTCTCTCTCTCTCTCTCTCTCTCTCTCTCTCTCTCTCCCCTCTCTTTCTCTCTCTGTCTCTCTTTCTCTCTCTCTGTCTCTCTTTCTCTCTCTCTCTCTCTCTCTCTCTCTCTCTCTCTCTCTCTCTCTCTCTCTCTCTCTCTCTCTCTCTCTCTCTCTCTCTCTCTCTCTCTCTCTCTCTCTCTCCAGCTCTGTCTCTCTCTTTCTGTCTCTTTGTCATTCTGTCTGTCTCTATTTCTCTCTCTGATTGTCCATGGTATTGTCCCTATTCTGTTGTGTGATTTCTAGAGGTAAGCTGCTGGGTAAGACCCAATCAACGGAATTAATGAATATTTGTCAAAAAACAACTATCGCTTTGTTAGTATCTTTTGTTCCATTTAATCTTCTCTGGCCATATCGCTGTAAGAAAGGTCAGATTACTCTCATAGCAGTCAGAAGTTAAAGAGCTCTAATATAACAGAGGGAGATAAGATGATTAAAATATCTTATTAATTTTTAGCATTTAAATGTATTACTTTCAAAGCTGATATTTTACCCATATGATGTATTATGGAGATTAAACTTTTGACTTTGGATTCATTAGTACAGCATATGTTTCAAACCAAGGGAGGCTTCAAGGGAGAGAAAATACTCAATACCATACTATAATCAATTAGGATTCCCTGAAGACACTAGACCCAGAATATAAGCACTAGCTCACATGCCATTACTTAATTAAATTTATATTGAAATAACACCAGACTCTGACCTTCAAATTCAACAGATATTTGCTAAATATTAACTAAATATTTCCCAAATTCTATATTTATATATGTATGTATACATACATATATATTTACTCTATACAAGGAATTGTATTCAAAAACTGAATGCAAAAATGAAGAAATACCCTCTTTGTTGAGGAACTTAGTAGTCTTCATACAACATTAGAATAGGTAGAGTTTGATAAAACTAAAGAACAGATAGAGACAGTAGTCTAGGAAATTTTAGGTAGGAGAAAATAAATTCAATTGGGAGGGGATTAAGAAGTACTTCATAGAAGAGGTTTCACTTTAGCATAGTAAAAAATAAGTATCTTGATAAGCAGAAAGGAGGCAGAGTATATGGTAGACATGAAAGATAGCCTATATAAATGCATATAAGTAAATAATTGTATATGGATATAATCCATGATTTGGAACTCCTAATCTGGTTCCACTTTTGAGACTGACTTTGAAAAGATCACTCTCAGACTTGTATAAGGTAATGATTTAAACCTTTAAAAAATGATTATTGGAAGGGACAGAAAAAAAAATCATTTGGTTGAAAAATAATGAGAAAATCAGTCTCTCAGAGAAAAGTGCTTGTCCAGAAACAGTCACTTGAATAAAGGCAAAGATGGAGTGCTTTGTTTCCCAGTAGCTAATTTACATAGGACACTTTAAAAAACTTTGGAGCTGATGACTAGAAAACCATGAATCAAAACACTGTTTGGTGATTGTGGAACAATTGTTTATTTCTCATCTTTGATGTTGCTGATTAAAAAAAAAGTTAATCTGGGTTTTTTTATCATAAGTTAAAAATGAGTCATGATGCATGAATAATAAGCCCTGCTGTTAAGCAGGAAAGGAACAAGAACACAAGCAGATGACAAACATGGAGAAAAATAGAACCTTATGAAGCATCCAGAGAAGCAGAGGAGAATCAGTATTGAAATTGACCCTTATTGCGTAAAAGGACCCAAGCCCAGCTAAATCCAGCTGGCTGGAAAATCTTCATATATAGATTCACAGCTAGATTTCTCTAAGTTTGTACTCACTCTCCCCAGGAAATACTGAATTCACTGATATGAAACTGTTATCCCAATTTTTTGATAAACTATTATGGTTATTTTTGCTTTTGCCTTCTGATTTAGAAGATGTTCTATGATTAAAAGTTAATGGTGCCATCTTGGTTGATTTGCTTAAATGGAAAGCAGACTGATTGAGGGGTCATGAGCTATAATTATCAATTGAACAGCTATAGTTCCTCTGTACCAAAGTTATCCCTAGCATCTTGACATTCAGTTGTGATAATCTGACTCTCTGTCCAGGGACCCACACGAATCTACCAGTACATGAGCAAAATATAATTTAAAATATTTTTTAGGTTCCTCTCTTACCTAGGTTACTCTCTTACTTTTTTTTTTTAGGTTACTCTCTTACTAGTCAACCACTAGAATAGAGTTCATTAACCATATAGTTAATCAGTTTCTATACTTGAATTCTGGGATTAATCATTTATTGGTACTAAAATATTAGGTGTTTGAAGGAGAATAATATAGGAGAAAAGGTTGGAAAGGTAAGTTGTAGTCTTATTATAGAGAGTCTTACCAGCTAAATAAAAAGATTAACATTTTATATTTGAATAAGTAAGGAACCAATCAAGATTTTTTTAACAAAAGTTTAAGTAAGTAGGACATTGAGTAGAAGACTTGTGCCTTAGAAATAATATTTTGACATCTGTATGAATATGTGTAGATTATAACAGAGAAAGTAGCGATCATCAGTTAGGTTATTATTGCAACAATCTAAAAGAGAAGTGATAACAGTCGGAATGAAAGTAATAAGAAGAATAATATGGGTCAAGGAGATGTTGTGGAATTTGGATAGATGGAACTGGGAATCTGATTGGATGTGGGGATTGAAAGGAAGGAGTAAAAGATAAATCCTAGGACCAAGAAATCCAATCTTTCCTGGAAGGATTATGGTACTATCAATATTAGAAAAGCAATATGGACCTTCCAATTTGGTTTTATTTGTTTTGTTTTTATATGAAATTTGCATTTGGTAAAATAGAAAAAAAGAATAAATGCTATAGATACATATATATACTTTCAGTTTAATAGAATCACAGAATCTCAGTTATGATTGTTATTTTAAATAGCTTATAAAGAGTGTGTGTGTGTGTGTGTGTGTGTGTGTGTGTGTGTGTGTGTGTGTGTGTATACTGATCAAGGAAGCATCAGTACAAAATAAGGAAAAGAAGCACGGAAGAACCCAGAAAAAGTTTCTTTTTCACTGGAGAAATCAGATACAGTAGATCTAATGGATAGTACCATATCCAGGTTTTAACATGGAGCTGGACAGCTCATATTAAAATTAAAGATATCTGAGAATAGAAAGCAGAAGGAAAGGCAAAGTGGGGTGGGATTGAATAGGGATCTTGAAGAAAAAAATGTTCTGGGGTTAAAGGAGCAGAACATTTTCAAAGAATATTCCAGAAGTCCAGGTCATCAACAAAAAGTAATACTAAAGGAAATAAAGGTGTGACAGGGAATCCCCTCCTTCCAAGTTCAGCTTCCTGGATATTATGACTGTCTTATCCTTCCTAAGCACAAAATGCCTGTTTTTTCATGAGGTAGGAGAAATACAGTTATGTCTAGGTGGATGTTTAAAAGCTTGAACATCAGATGTACTCTTAATGTGATTTTCTGCTTCATTTTCTTTTAAAGATAATCCAGGGAGCCAAAGTGTCAGTGTTTTGTAGCTCCAGTCTCGGTTGTAATTGGATGATGATGTTTGCATTTGAAATGTGTGTCAAGTGAACTGAAACTAAAAACATCTTAAACAATGCTTTTTATTGTTCAAGGATGTAGGGGTATACAGACTGATGAGTTATTTGGACATTAGTGAGAAAAGCCTCAGACAGAGCCAAGCTTTCCATGTTTATTTACTTAAAAACAATATTCCCATTTTTCAGAGTTTCAAAAATGATCTCCTGAGTTATTGACAAATAATAATTTAATGGACAGCTTGATTAGATAGGTACAATGAATTAGCTATTGGTCTGACAGCCATGTAAGCATTATGCTCTGTATCTGTTTACTCAGCACTAGGTGAAATGCAGAAGTCTATTGAAAATCAGATTTCCATGCTGCTTTGTCAAAGCAAATTTAATCACAGCCAGAACATGTGGCATCCATCATTTCCACTTCAAAAGGCATCAACGGGTGCAGATCAGCAACACGGAGCACGGCTGCCATGGCTGTCCTCCACTCCCACGAAAATTAAATTTAACTCTAGATCCTTGATAAATGAAGCAGGCTAGACCATCAAGCACGATGACTAAATACTCAATATTAAAGCAATCCCCAGCGGCTTCCTAGCTAGAAGCACAGCCTCATTCAGTCTGGCCTTGAGGTCTTTTATACACACACCTGAACTGTAGATGGTCAAGTATCTGTTCAAGACCTTTGCTCTGGTAATTCAGAATTTCTTTTCTCTCTTCTGTGAATTTTTACTAAGTTCTTTCAATCCTAACTTTTCCCTCTCCAGAAGTTCAGTTAACAATTATCTAGCTAGGTACCAACCCCAAATAATCTCATTTTTATGCATTTATACATACATATGTATATGTGTGTGTATAACATTGCTCTTTAAATCAAGAAAAGATGGGGCTCAAAAACTATAACACTTTACACCCATGAACAACTTACCTACATTTTCTATCTTCAGTTTCTTTATATGTAAAATGGGTATAATTTTATGTCATAAGGCTTTTTTAAAGTATTGAATACAATTATATATATATATGTGTGTATGTATATATACATATATATGCACGTGTGTGTGTATATATATGTGTGTGTGTATATATATGTGTGTATATATATATATATATATATATATATATATATATATATATATATAAAACAGCTTATAAACCTTAACATCCTAGCTAAATTCCATTGTGATTAAGGCTATATGTTGTATTGAATAAATTGTCAGCTTCAGAGCCAGGAAAATTTGTACCTGAATTCACCCATTGACACCTACTGTTTGTGTGACCCTGGGCTGGGCAAGTCAATTAATCTTTTATTACTCTCTGCAACTCTCAGAACCAGCTCACATTGGCAAACCAACCTACATTGGCAAAATGAGTTTTCTCATCTAAGAATTCCCTTCAACAGTGAATCTCCTATAAATAGTATTGATAATAATGATGACGACAGAAATGTTATCCTCCTTCTCCTCCTGTTCCATCTCCTCTTCCTTTTCCTCCTCTTCCTCTCCTCCTCTTTTCCTATCTCAGGATTCAATATTAGAAATAACTTTTGGATTTAATTTGTATATTAAAAGAGTATGCTAGAGAAGTATTGGACCTGGAACAAGAAAGACTTGAGTTCAAATTCCACTCCTGAAACTTGATCTCATTATATGACTGTGAGCTAGAGACATAATATTTTTAAGCTTTAGTTTTTTTTCATCAGTAAAATGGTAATAATGATGTCTGAAGCATCCTCTTCACACAAGGCTCTTGTGAGATTCAAATGGGGTAGCATATGTAAAGGGCTTTGCAAAATTTAACATGCTAAATAAATAAATTAATGTCAGCTATCTTTCTTCCTACTTAATTTCACACTATTCTTAGGCAATGGGGAGGGAGAAGTAACTTTAGTATTTCATATAATCTTAGTTGTATTTGATTCTTTTGGAAAGTAGGGCCCCATAGTCTGAGCATGGAATTGAGACCCATGTACTTGTAATCCAGACTCTCACAGGGAGTACCTTATTAAAGAATTCTTTATGACATAATTAATTGAGATACTAAAATAAAGACTCTATTAGCACTTACTGGTTATATTATAGAGAAATTCATGCTTTATATCAGACTTGGATTACAAGGCTGTATTATAGTAGGAAAAAAAAGGATTAAATTTAAAATCAAGTGACCTGGGGTCCAACCAAAGCTTTGCTACTGTGAATTTAATAATAATAAAATAATACCAAAAATGACATAAATAATTTTAATAGTATTTTATTTTCCTGAATACATGGGAAGATAGTTTTCAACATTTGCCTTTACAAAACCTTGTGTTCTATATTTTTTCCTTCCTCCTTCCCAAGACAGCTAGGAATCTGATATACATTAAGCATGCACAATTCTTCTAAATATTTACATACTTGCCAGGCTGTGCAAGAAAAATCAGATCAAAAGGGGGAAAAAAGGCATGAGAAAGAAAAAAAAAAACAAGCAAGCAAACAATAATCCTCAAAAAAGTGAAAATATTATGCTTGATCCACATTCAGTCTCCCTAGTTCTCTTTCTCTGGATGTTCACTTTCCATCCAAAGTCTATTGGAATTTCCTTGAATTGCCTCATTGTTGAAAAGAGCTACATCGCATAATCTTATTGTGCACAATGTTGTCTAGGTTCTGCTCACTTCACTCAATATTAGTTCATGTAAGTCTTTCAAATCTTTTCTAAAATCAGCCTGCTCATCATTTCTTCTAGAACAATAATATTTTATTCATATAGTATAACATGATCAGTCATCCACTCAATTTTCAGTTCCTTGGCACTACAAAAAGAGCTTCTACAAACATTTTCACACATGTAGTTCCTTTTCCCTCTTTTATGATCTTTTTTGGATACAGACAGACCCAGGAGAGATACTGCTTTATTAAAGGGAATGCATAGTTTTATAATAGCTAGCATTTATATAGTGCTTTATGATTTGCAAATAACTTTGCTTTTATTCTCACAACAACCCTGGGAAGTAGGTGGTTGTTATTACTTCCATTTTGCAGATGAGCAAACTGAGGTTTAGAAATGTTCATACATGTAGTAAATATCTAATATATTTACTGAGATTTTAATTCAGGCCTTCTTCACTGAAACTCCAGTGCTCTATGCACTGTGCTACAATTTAACTTTCCTAGGTCACAGTTCCCTCATCTGTTAAATGAACAGGTTGGATCTGCTACTCTCAAATAGAAATCAATTCACAAGTCAATCAGTAAGCATTTACTTAGCACTGTGTGTGAGATATAAGGCTAGCTATACAGATACAAAAAAAATAAATAAAAAGGAATTGCTGTTCTCAAGAAGCTTACATTATTTCAAGGGATTCAAAAATATCTATGTAAGGTAACATATTAAAGATATAAAGAATAAGTAAAAATACTAGATAGTTAAATGGAAGGTAGTTAGGTGAGGAGGGCAATCACAATTAAGCCTTCCTTTCTTGTTCTAAAATCTGGAACCATTTGACTTTAAATTCCTTTTCAGCTCATATTCTATGACTTGCTGTGGGGCAAGGCCATAAATTTCAGAAATAATTATATTTATTTAAGTTACTGAGATTTTTCTCTTGGTTAATGAGACCTTCAATGACTTTTTAACAACTGAGATATTTTTCAGAATTTATTATTTTTAAGTATATTAATAAGCTGCTTTAAAAGAAATGCAATAGATTTATAAGAGTTGTTTTGTTAAAATAAAATAAAATAACACAAAAGCAACAAAATAACCCAAAAGCAGATAATTAACCCTGTTCTTCATGAATGTATGAAATGATAAAAGAGTACCCTTCTAGCCATTCTTGATCCCTGAAACTAAGAAGTCTTCCTAGAAGGCAGCTAGGGAAAGGAGAAGAGTAGGTGAGACAATAATAAAAATAATAACACACCATTTATACAGTACTTTAAAATTTGTAAAGTGCTTTACGTTATCTTATTTGAATTTCACAATAATTTTGGAAGGCAGATATTTCATCTTTTTACTTAAAGTAGATCTGTGATTTCTATCTTTGGGGGGGAGGACTCCCTCCACCCTTCCAGTGAGGAGCTTCCTCTTATTCCAATGGTTAATTTATGGTGTTCCATCAAAATTAATTATCAAGAAAATTTTCCCTCTTTCCAAAAGTCACCTTTTTGGGGAAGTGCAGAGCAATTTAAATTTTTAGAAAGTGGTCACTAGCTAGTTAAGTGATTTTCTGTGGGTCACATAGTTGCTATATGTCAGAAATAATTCTTGAACCCAAATCTTCATTCTGAATACAGTTTTCTATCTACTTTGTCTCTAGCTATGAATATCATTATCTCCATTTTGCAGATGAGGAAACTTGAAGGTCAGAGAAGTGTAGTAAGTTAGCCCATGTTTACATAGCATAAATGCTGAATGTTGAATTAACCTAACCTTAACCTAAATGAATGTTAAATTAACCTAAGACTTCCCAACTTTATATCCAGCACTCTTTTTAAAAAAATCATTTTAAAACCATTACTGCCTCTGTATATACAAGTGAAAGAGTATATACAAGTGTAGGCCTAATGAACCAGTGTGGATCTATCATTTGAGGACTGATCTACCCAAATTAGAATTAGTTGCAGTGTCAAAAAATTTTTTTCTGCCATAACAATTCTTAAAACTTATCTACTAAGTGGTAGAAGGATAACAATCTGTTTTGTTGAGAAGTACCCACACTGATGAAAACATAGATCCTTGAAGTACTGAAGATTCCATTATATTAGGCAAGGTTTGGTCTGGTAATATAGCTAAAGAACATTCTTGTAGTTGGGATAGCCTGGTTAAACAAAGAGTGCCTACAGGACCTAGACTTTATTTTTATGTGGGGAAGGGGAATTATTTTGATTATACAATTAGTAGGTTCTAGTACTAGCATTCCTTTGGTTAATTTAATGTGGTCCATCAAAGTTAATCATCAAGGATTTTTGTTGTTCTTTTTTTTTCCTTTCTTTCCATTGACTTTTACCATTTGTCAAATAAGTATTTTTTTTAATTCATTTTTCCAAATTATCCCCTCCCTTCCTCCACTCCCTCCCCCCGATGGCAGGTAATCCCATACATTTTACATGTGTTACAATATAACTTAGATACAATATATGTGTGTAAATACCATTTTCTTGTTGCACATTAATCACCAGCTTCCGAAGGTCTAAGTAACCTGGGTAGATAGACAATAGTGCTAACAATCTACATTCGCTTCCCAGTGTTCCTTCTCTGGGTGTAGTTATTTCTGTCCATCATTGATCAACTGGAAGTGAGTTGGATCTTCTTTATGTTGAAGATTTCCACTTCCATCAGAATACATCCTCATACAGTATTGTTGTTGAAGTGTATAGTGATCTTCTGGTTCTGCTCCAAATAAGTATTTCTTTAGTGCTTATTATGCAACCTAAGAATTCTGGAAACTGGAAAGAGAAGTGATTTCGTGATTTATCCAAGACAGTATAAATTAAGTGCTAAATTATGTGATATTTATGCTAAATATATCCTGGATTGAGTGAAAGGTGATTGTGATATGGACTTGGGAGGACTTAATGGGAGGCTGAATCTTACCTTTCTTTTAAATAAGGATGTAGAGTAAAATGAGAACTATCCTTACTACAGTAAAGAAATGTGTCTCAAATCTTTGAAAGGTATGTTAAAGAAGGGTAGAATTAGAAGAGAAAGTTACTGTTTAGCTCACCTTTCACCCAAATGATTGACTGCGTTGAATAATTGTAGTCTTTAGTAATTGAGAATATATCCACAGTATGTGTTCACATCTCACACTGAGTTATATTTATAGCTCTCTTTTCTTAACTTCATCAAATGCCAATTTTTAATCTCACAGTCAATAATCATGCACATTTAACTCCTCTGAAGAATGATTATACACACTTGTGCTGTGCCTGAGCTTATATTTTTCAACATGATGCCTTCAAAGGGAGTTCAGCCTAAGTGATATACCGAATATCATCTCAGCAGATTTGTATTTTTTTGAGTTGTGAATAAGTTATTAAGACATTTTCTTGGTATCTCCAGGAAACACTTGAAAGGTCTGGCAGGAAGAGTCATTTTTGGTCTAATCACATATTACCAAAGGCAGTTTGCAAACATGTTATTTTGTTATTTACTAATTATATTTATTTGATGCACCAATCACTTAATAGCCTCTGGCTGCATTTACAAATAGCATTGAAAAAGCTCCTGCTGTTACACTTATAATTTATAATAGCATAAAAAGATGCTGTCTCTTTATACACATAACATACACAGAGATGATGATGTATAAAGATCAATTCAATACACTAGACTGTAAGAATTATCAAGTATGAAGGGCATCCGTAGCTAATGCCATCAATGTCTTTACCACTTGCTTCTTGGTCTAAGACTGAGAGAAAGTGATGACTCTCTAGGGAGCTACCTTCAGTTGCTTTGGGATTCAGACTAAGTAGATGTTATATGAATCATGTGAAAAAGCTTGATAACTCTGAAAAAGCAGGAGAGAAGGCTAGCAGAGCAAATGTCCTAATTGCACTCAGCTGAAGATCTGAAGATTAGTCCTGTATTTTATATTGATTTTTCTTATTTTTTTGATAGAGATTTATACCTTCTGATTACTGTATATATTACTGAGTGCAAATACTGTATATTTGTGACTCAATAGAGGGCATTTAGAAAAGGACCACACTGCATGGGTGAGGGAAATCTGAGGATGTTAGTGAAGAGGCAGTGGCAACAATCTGAAGCCAGGTAAAACTCTATTATTCAGGCTAAAATAAGGGGAGCATTGGAGGCCAGAACTTCACAAAAGGGTATCGACATCATAGCTGGAAAAGAAAGTTATGTTCAGTATTTTTTTTTCTTAATTGTAAGTATATATTACAAAGAAGGGATCTGTTAGTAGAGGATAGTTTCATTTAGAAGGAAATACATGATAATAAAATACCACTAAAACATTAATAAACGAAAAAAAATTAATTCATTGAGTTTCTTACTACATGTATTGCCTTGAATTATCACCTAATATTTGGAATTTTGATAGTCTTGTTCATACACATTGAGGGAGTTGGACTAGATGATCTCTATAATCCTTCCAAAATAGAAGAGGAAAGTGAATCTCCCTCAACTCAGTTAAAATATTTAAAGTATAGTTAGAGTTCATGTTGTTTTACATATGTAAAAACAAATGGATCAAATCAGGTAGAGTCCTTATTAAGTATGAACCTACTTAATTTGGTCAAGAAGTAAGCAACTGATTGACTAACCATTTCCTTGGAGGTCTTAATTAGCTGATGATTCACTACAAGGCACCATCTTAATGGCTCTCTCTCTGTTTCTCTGCCTCTTCTTCTCTTTATCTCTGTGTTTCTCTATTTGTCTCTGTCTCTCTGTTTTGCTGTCTCTTTTTCTCTCCCCCTCTTTCCCTCCCCTCCCTCTCTATCTTTTCTCTTTACCCTCTATTTCCCCTTTTCTCTCTTTCTTTTCCCATTCTTCTCTTCCTCTCCCTTTCTTTCCCCTTCTTTTTCAATTTTCCCCAAATCAAGTCTGAACTGCAATGGCCTGAAGCAACTGAATTAGCCACAGTAGATATTTGATTAGTAATTGTTAAACTAAGCAGAGTTTAATGGATAAAACTTTGAAGAAGCTATTCTCAATTTATCTAGAATATTGTTTCTCACAAGATACCCATAAATAACCATCTTCATGCACACACATTATGAAATAGAAGCAACTGATACATAACCTAGTTACATTGAATGTATATGAATGAAAATCCATCCTTTACTCAAATGTCCCATCCCATCCCATCCCATTCCATCCTCTCCTATCCTATCTTCTCCTCTTCTCTCCTCTCCTCTCCTCTCTTCTCCTCTCCTCTCCTCTCCTTTTCTCTGCTTTCCTTTCCATTCCTATCCTAACTGTTCCTATCCTAGATTTTTACTTCCTTTCACTAAAATAATGTTTTTGAGATAAACTTTGGGAGTTCCTTTATAAATAAAATTTTCTTACATGAGAGGATAAAAACTGGATTTTTAACTGTCTATTGCCATTTTTTGTATTTTACTTCAAGGGCTAGATCAGTGTCCATCTCTCCCAAGAAGTCTTTCTGTATTCCCTTGGAGAAACCATCCTTTTCTACCTCAAATCTTAGAGTAGTTGCCTGGATCCTTCCTTTGTACATGTCTTATCAGCTTGATAGTTCAGTTGATAAAACTATCCAAGTTGGAATCAGGAAAACCTGTGTTTAAATATGGCCTGAAATACTTATTAGCCATTCAATCTTGGGCAACTTAATAAGTACTGCTTGCCTCAGTTTCCTTAAGTGTAAAATGAGAATAATAACTCCTACCTCTCATAAGAGTGGTAAGGATCAGATAAGAAAATATTTATAAAATGAATAGAATGGTGGCCGACATAGAATAGGTGTTAAATAAATGCTTGCGCCTTCCCTTTCTTCCTAGTTAGAAAGTAATTTCTTTGATAGGATTGCATTCTTA
Source organism: Sminthopsis crassicaudata (assembly GCF_048593235.1). Lineage (NCBI taxonomy): Eukaryota > Metazoa > Chordata > Mammalia > Dasyuromorphia > Dasyuridae > Sminthopsis > Sminthopsis crassicaudata. The sequence goes on from NC_133619.1 coordinate 149,446,007, forward strand.
TAATCTGGTATAATGTGTTGATTAGTGAAAACATTAAATAATTGTTGAATTTACTTGACTTGAACATTCAAGATGACACAATGAATAGAGTATCAGGCCTGGAGTCAATAGGATATAAGTTCAAATACAGCCTTAGATCTTATTAGCTATATGACTTTGAGCAAGTTAGTTAACTGTGTTTACTTCAGTTTCATTATATATAATGAGTCAGTGAAAAAAAAGGCAAACAGGTAGCTTTGCCAAGAAAATCTCAATTCAGTCACAACTGAAATGACTCAACAACAACAAAAAAAACCCCAACAAAACATAGGAAACAGAAACTTGAAGAAGTGGGAGATGAGATAAGCAAATATAGATGAGAATTAGAGTCAAGAAGTCTGGACTATAGGAAATTAACCCAAGGAATATAGGAATCTATAATATATTATACTATGTAAATATATAATGTGTAAGTATATAAGTTACTTAAATAACAACAATAATAATAAATGTAGTAAACTTTAAAATATATCATGAATAATTTGTTTTTATCAGAGGGTAAGTTGCTATACATTATCAGCACATCTCTGAATATTCTCATTTATAGAAAAGGAAACTTAAAACCCAAAGAAGTTTTCTTTGTTTTTGTAGCATCTTATTCTATCTTTCTTAGAGAGTCTAATGGGGATACAGCAATTGAGAAAGTTTCAACTCCAATAAAAAAGAGGAAATATCATGATATATTTAATGTACTCTGTCCATTATAGTAGGAAGAAAATCATGAATCAAGAAATTTCAGATATTTAAAAAATATATTGCACCTGATTTCTGTCTCAAGTTATTTCTACCTATTATTTCTAAATGTAGTAGTAATAAAAAGAAATATGACAAAGAAATTTATCAAAAAGTCTAAAAAGGCAGAGTGATTCAGACAAACATCTTCCACTTTACAGTTTTGCTTAGGGCATGCTCTGCCTAAAAGACTCTGCTAGATACGTGATAGGCTGCAAAAAAAAGTAGATAAGATTGCATGTTGGAAGATTCTTCACTAAGAAAGAAAACGAACCCCAATAAAGCTTGCTATAACTTGTCCCATGGTATCAGAAATTAAAAAGAACTTCTCATTAAACAATTCTATCAGAATACAACTTTAGATAAGTGATTTGATTTATGTAGAAGGAGATACTCTGTTTTATTATTTGTGGAGACTATATGAATAATTCATACAGTCGTTCAAATGATGCTTTGAAAAAATATAATATATCCATTCTTCTTTTGCTTTATGTATTAATTGTGGTGATCTTTTGCTTTATAAACATATTAATATGCTGAGAATAGAAAGAATAGTTTATTTTTTAATGTTATGAAATTTCCCAGGTAAGTTATTTGAGTAGGTTAATTGAGCAGAAATTGATTTAAGTAATATGTAGGTGATATAGAAAATTTAGGACTTAGATTGAAATAACTTTTAATCTTTACTTTGTAACTATATTTGTTTATTTTACCTCTAGTTTTACTTAGAGATAGATCAGAAGAAAGGATTATAATGAATAAACTAATCTTTCCCCAACTAGATTACAAACTTTGTATGGGTAGGGACTGAATTATACTTATTTTTATTGCTAATACCCTATCCAAAATGGTACATGGGGAGAAACTACTTCAAAGTGGGAACTGGTATGATTTAAGAAAAAAATTAATGGATCATTAAAGTAGAATCATTCTCTAATTGGTAAATGGTCAAAGAATGACAACAGACAGTGTTCAGATGAAGAAGAAAAAAATGTTCTAAATCACTATTGGTTAGAGAAATGCACATTGAAACAATTTTGAGGTACCACTTTATACCTCTCAGACTGGCTAAAATGGCAAGAAAACATAATGATAAATATTGGAAGTGATGTGGGAAGACTTGGGATACTAAGACATTATTGGTGGAGTTGTGAACTAATTCAACTCTTCTGGAGAGCAGTTCGGAACTATGTCCAAACCACTATCAAACTTTGCATACCCTTTGACCCAGCAGCGTGTCTACTGGGTTTGTATCCCAAAGATATCATAAAGGAGGGAAAGGGGCACATTTTTGCAAAAGTGTTTGTAGCAGCCCTTTTTGTAAAGATGAGAAACTGAAAACTGAGTAGATGCCCATCAGTTGGAGAACTAGCTGAATAAGTTATGGTATATGAATATTATGGAGTATTATTGTTCTATAAGAAATGATCAGGGGGATGATTTCAGAAAGTTCTACAGAGACTTACTTGAACTGATGCTAAGTGAAGTGAGTAGAATCAAGAGACCATTGTACAAGAGAAGAATCAAGAGACCATTGTTCAAGAGAAGAGTTATGTGATGAACAACTGTGATGAACTTGGCTTTCTTTTTCAAGAATGAAATGATTCAGGCAAGTCCAATAGACTTGTGTTGGAAAGTGTCATCTTCATCCAGAGAGAAAACTATGGAGACTAAATGTGGATCACAACATAGTATTTTCATTTTTAATGTTGTTGTTTGCTTGCTTGTTATTTTCTTTTTCATTTTTTTCTTTGTGATCTGATTTTTCTTGTGTAGTATGATAAATGTGGAAATATGTTTAAAATAACTGCACATGTTTAATCTGTGTTGCATTGCTTGTTATCTGGGGGAGGAAGGAAGGAGAAAATTTTGGAACACAAAGTTTTGCAGGAGTGAATGTTGAAAACTATCTTTGCATGCAATTTGAAATATAAAAAGCCATTATTATATTAAAAAGTTCATGGCTCCTAAATTCAAAGTCTTTTTCTAATCTATTAAATAGTTTATTGTTTCTCTCTATAGTTTTTCAACTTCGAGGGGACTATTGTTGACAAAGTTCTTGACTTTTATTTATTTAATTTTAGTAACACCACAAAGAGTTATTTTCTCTAACATTGAAGATGCCATCAAGTTCTCTCTGGCACTCAAGCTGGCAACCTCTCTCTCTTTACTCTACTACTTTTGGTAGAATATAAAAAAATGTAAGAAATAGAAGCTTGTACTTCTTGTACATGACTCATGTAGGGTCATGCTGTCAAAATCTGCTACATACATGTTTCTTATGAATATGTCTTTTAATTGAATTCTCTGTCCAGTTCTTTTTTTCTATTATCCCCATTTATATACCTTAATCTTACCAAGTCTGATTATTCTCATTTCAGATCTCTTCCCTCTTGCTCTTACACTTGCTCTGCCCTGCCCATAATTCTGTCTTCATTACTAAGTTCTTTGCTAGTTACCTCTTTTCTTTATTTTATTTTATTTTTTATTAATTTTTATAATTATAACATTTTCTTTGACAGTACATATGCATAGGTAAAATTTTTTTCCAACGTTATCCCTTGTACTCCCTTCTGTTCCAAGTTTTTCCCCTCCTTCCCTCCACCCCCTCCCCTAGATGGCAGGCATTCCCATACATATTAAATATCTTATAGTATATCCTAGGTACAATATATATGTGCAGAACCGAATTTTGTTGTTGTTGTTGCAAAGGAAGAATTGTATTCAGAAGGTAAAAATAATCTGGGAAGAAAAACAAAAAAGAAAAAAAAATGCTCACAGTTTACACTCATTTCCCAGTGTTCCTTTTCTGGATGTAGCTGATTCTGTCCATCATTGATCAATTGGAATTGGATTAGCTCTTCTCTATGTTGAAGATATCTACTTCCATCAGAATACATCCTCATACAGTATTATTGTTGAAGTGTATAATGATCCCCTAGTTCTGCTCGTTTCACTCAGCATCAGTTGATATAAGTCTCTCCAAGCCTCTCTGTATTCCTCCTGTTGGTCATTTCTTACAGAAAAATAATATTCCATAACATTCTTATACCATAATTTACCCAACCATTCTCCAATTGATGGACATCCATTCATTTTCCAGTTTCTAGCCACTGTGAAAAGGGCTGCCACAAACATTTTGGCACATACAGGTCCCTTTCCCTTCTTAAGTATTTCCTTGGGATATAATCCCAGTAGTAGTATGGCTGGGTCAAAGGGTATGCACATTTTGATAACTTTTTGGGCATAATTCCAGATTGCTCTCCAGAATGGTTGGATTCTTTCACAACTCCACCAACAATGCATCAGTGTCCCAGTTTTCCCACAGTCCCTCCAACATTCATCGTTGTTCCTGTCATCTTAGCCAATCTGACAGGTGTGTAATGATATCTCAGAGTTGTCTTAATTTGCATTTCTCTGATCAATAGTGATTTGGAACACTCTTTCATATGAGTGGAAATAGTTTTAATTTCATCATCTGAAAATTGTCTGTTCATATCCTTTGACCATTTATCAATTGGAGAATGGCTTGATTTCTTATAAATTAAAGTCAATTCTCTGTATATTTTGGAGATGGGGCCTTTATCAGAACCTTTAACTGTAAAAATGTTTTCCCAATTTGTTACTTCCCTTCTAATCTTGTTTGCATTAGTTTTGTTTGTGCAGAAACTTTTTAATTTGCTGTAACCAAAATTTTCTATTTTGTGATCAATAATGGTCTCTAGTTCTCCCTTGGACACAAACTCCTTCCTCCTCCACAAGTCCTCCAACTTATTTATGATTTCGTTCTTTATGCCTAAATCTTGGATCCATTTTGATCTTATCGTAGTATGTGGTGTTAAATGTGGGTCCATGTCTAGTTTCTGCCATACTAATTTCCAGTTTTCCCAGCAGTTTTTGTCAAATAATGAATTCTTATCCCAAAAGTGGGGATCTTTGGGTTTGTCAAACACTAGATTGCTATTTTTATTCACTATCTTGCCCTGTGAACCTACCCTATTCCACTAATCAACTAGTCTATTTCTTAGCCAATACCAAATGGTTTTGGTGACTGTTGCTTTATAATATAGTTCTAGATCAGGTAAAGCTAGACCACGTTCATTTAATTTTTTTTTCATTACTTCCCTTGAAATTTTGTTGTTCCATATGAATTCTGTTGTTATTTTTCCTAGGTCATTAAAATAGTTTCTTGGGAGTCTGATTGGTATAGCACTAAATAAATAGATTAGTTTAGGAAATATTGTCATCTTAATTGTATTCATTTGGCCTATCCAAGAGCACTCAATGTCTTTCCAATTATTTAAATCTGACTTTATTTTTGTGGCAAGTGTTTCATAATTTTGCTCATATAATTCCTGACTCTCCTTTGGTAGATATATTCCCAAATATTTTATACTATCAACCATTATTTTGAATGGAATTTCTCTTTGTATCTCTTGCTGTTGGATTGTGTTGGTAAAGTATAAAAATGCTGAGGATTTATGTGGATTTATTTTGTATCCTGCAACTTTGCTAAAATTCTGAATTATTTCTAATAGCTTTTTAGCAGAGTCTTTGGGGTTCTCTAAGTATAACATCATGTCATCTGCAAAGAGTGATAATTTGATTTCCTCATTTCTTACTCTAATTCCTTGATTCTCTTTCTCAGCTCTTATTGCCGAGGCTAGAGTTTCTAGTACTATATTGAATAGTAATGGTGATAGTGGGCAACCTTGTTTCACTCCTGATCTTACAGGGAAAGGTTCTAGCTTATCGCCATTAGATATGATGACTACTGAAGGTTTTAAATATATGCTCATTATTATTTTAAGGAATAGTCCATTTATTGCTATACTCTCAGGAGTTTTTAGTAGGAATGAATGTTGGATTTTATCAATTGCTTTTTCTGCATCTATTGAGATGATCATATGGTTTTTATTGATTTGATTATTAATATGGTCAATTATACTAATAGTTTTCCTAATATTAAACCAGCCCTGCATTTCTGGTATAAATCCCACTTGGTCATAGTGTATTATCCTGGGGATGATTTTCTGAAGTCTTTTTGCTAATATCTTATTTAAGATTTTAGCATCAATGTTCATTAAGGAAATTGGTCTATAGTTTTCTTTCTCAGTTTTCGATCTACCTGGTTTAGGTATCAGTACCATGTCTGTGTCATAAAAGGAATTTGGTAGGATTCCTTCAATCCCTATTTTTTCAAATAGTTTATATAACATTGGAGTTAGTTGTTCTTTAAATGTTTGGTAGAATTCACATGTAAATCTATCTGGTCCTGGGGATTTTTTCTTAGTAAGTTGGTTAATAGCTTGTTCTATTTCTTTTTCTGAGATGGGACTATTTAGGCTACTTACTTCTTCCTCTGTTAATCTGGGCAAGCTATATTTTTGAAGGTATTCTTCCATTTCATTTAAGTTATCGAATTGATTGGCATAAAGTTGAGCAAAGTAGCTCCTAACTATTGTTCTAATTTCTTCTTCATTAGTGGTGAGTTCTCCCTTTTCATTTACAAGACTAACAATTTGCTTTTTCTCTTTCCTTTTTTTAATCAGGTTTACTAAGGGTTTGTCTATTTTGTTGGTTTTTTCATAGAACCAACTCTTAGTTTTATTAATTAATTCAATAGTTTTTTTTACTTTCAATTTTATTAATCTCACCTTTTATTTTTTGAATTTCAAGTTTTGTGTTTGTCTGGGGGTTTTTAATTTGTTCCTTTTCTAGTAATTTTAGTTGTAAGCCCAATTTGTTGGCCCTCTCTTTCTCTATTTTATGCAAGTAGGCCTGTAGAGATATAAAACTCCCCCTTATTACTGCTTTGGCTGTATCTCACACATTTTGGTATGATGTCTCATTATTATCATTTTCTTGGGTGAAGTTATTAATTATGTCTATGATTTGCTGTTTTACCCAATCATTCTTTAGTATAAGATTATTTAGTTTCCAATTATTTTTTGGTCTATTTTCCCCTGGCTTTTTGTTAAATGTAATTTTGATTGCATTGTGGTCTGAAAAGGATGCATTTACTATTTCTGCCTTACTGCATTTGATTTTGAGGTTTTTATGCCCTAGTATATGATCAATTTTTGTGTAGGTTCTATGAACTGCTGAGAAGAAAGTATACTCCTTTCTGTCTCCATTTAGCTTTCGCCAAAGATCTATCATATCAAACTTTTCTAGTATTCTGTTTACCTCTTTGACTTCTTTCTTATTTATTTTGTGGTTTGATTTATCCAATTCTGAGAGTGCAAGGTTGAGATCTCCCACTATTATAGTTTTGCTGTCTATTTCTTCTTGCAGCTCTCTTAATTTCTCTTTTAAGAATTTAGATGCTGCACCACTTGGTGCATATATGTTTAATATTGATACTGCTTCATTATTGATGCTACCCTTTAGCTGGATATAATGCCCTTCCTTATCTCTTTTAATTATATCAATTTTTGTTTTTGCTTGATCTGAGATGAGGATGGCTACCCCTGCTTTTTTGGCTTTGCCTGAAGCATAGTAGATTCTGCTCCACCCTTTTACTTTTAGTTTGAATGTATCACCCTGTTTCAGGTATGTTTCCTGTAAACAACATATAGTAGGATTCTGGCTTTTAATCCAGTCTGCTAACCTCTTCCTCTTTATGAGGCAGTTTGCCCCATTCACATTTATGGCTAAAATGACTAATTCTATATTGCTTGCCATCCTATTAACCCCTGCTTATGCTTTTCCCCTTGCCTTCCCTCTTACCCCCCTACCCAGTATTAAACTTGTGAATACCACTTGCTTTTCACAGCCCTCCCTTTTTAGTATCCCTCCCCCACCTTAAAGTTCCTCCCCTTATTTTACTCCTTTTCCTCACAATTTCTGTATTCCCTTCCCCTTAGCTTACTCCTTTCCTCTCACTTTTCAATGAAGTGGAAGAAGTTTCACCATAAATCGAATATGTCTATTGATACACACTATGTCCATCTCCCTCCTTTCTTCTCTCAGATATAATAGGTTACCTTTGCCTCTTCATGAGATGTAGTACCACCCCTTTACACTTTTTTATGATATAATTTCCTTTCCACCTCTAGTTTCTGGGACAAATTATACATATGTTCTTTACATATTTTTATGGCAGAAATATAGTTCTCAACATTTCTTTTTACCTTTTTAGAAATCTTTTGAGTTCTGTATTTGAAGATCAAACATTTTATGTAGGTCTGGTTTTTTCATCAAGAATAGATGGAATTCATTTATTTCGTTTAATGTCCATCTTCTTCCCTGGAAAACGATGCTCATTTTTGCTTGGTAAGTTATTCTTGGCTGCATACCAAGTTCCTTAGCCTTTCGGAATATCATGTTCCAGGGCCTTCGTTCTTTTAATGTGGATGCTGCTAGATTCTGGGTTGTCCTTATTGTGGATCCTCCATATCTGAATTGCTTTTTTCTAGCAGCTTCCAATATCTTTTCCTTTGTCTGATGGTTCTTGAACTTGGCTACTATATTTCTTGGCGTTTTGATTTTAGGGTCCCTTTTAGTAGGTGATCGATGAATTTTTTCAATGTCTATTTTACCCTCTGTTTTCAAAACATCTGAGCAGTTCTCTTTGATAATTTCCTCGAAAATAGTGTCCAAGCTCTTTTTTTCCTCACATTTTTCAGGGAGTCTGATTATTCTCAAATTGTCTCTCCTGCATATGTTTTCCAGGTCTGTTGTCTTTCTAATAAGGTACTTGACATTCTTTTCAATTGTTTCATTTCTCTGGTTTTGCTTGACTACTTCTTGGTTTCTCCTTGAGTCATGCATTTCTACTTGTTCGAGTCTAATTTTCAATGATGTATTTTCTTCATTCACTTTTTTAATATCTTTTTGTAATTGTCCAATTGTGGTTTTAAGTGAGTTTTTTTCTTCTATGGAATTTTTTTCCATTTTATCCATTTTATTTTTTAGAGAGCTGATTTCTTTATCCAGCTCACTAATCCTGTTTTCCTTGGAGTTGTTTACCTTTTCCAATTCACTAATTTTGTTTTTCAATGATTTGATCTCTTTATCCACTCTGGATAACTTCTTCAGGCTCTTTTTCCAAGCTTTCCTTTCCTTTTCCAGTTTCTCTTCTACTTCTCTTGTGAGAGCCTTTTTGATTTCCTCTATGAGAGTCTTGTGTACTGAGGAGCAGATCATATCCCCCTTAGGGGATTCCTCTGGGGACAGTCTGTTTTTAGTTTCCTCAGTATTTGAAGTCTGCTCTCTCTCCATACAGAAGCTGTCAATGGTTAGAGCCCTTTTGAATTTTTTATTCATTTTGTCAAGAGCAGAATCGAAGAAAACAAATTGACAAGAGAAACAACTGGTCTGTTTTTGGGGGGATGGGGCTGGATGGTGTTAATGGGCTTCCTCTACAGACTGGGGGTAGGGCAGCAGAGAGCCACTAACAGGACCTCGATGGCTGCGCTGAGTCTGCCCTCTGAAGCTCTGAGAACATCGAAGTCACTCCAGGTGGGGGTTGAGGGTGGCCGGTTCTGAGAGAAGCTAGCTTTCAGGGGTTTTAATTTTCACCTCAGGTGTTTACACCCTCTCTGCTGCTGCTGGCTTGCTGCCAAGATGGAATATCCACACCAGGGTAAAAGTCTTTTTGCAGAAATGGCAGAGATCGTACCCCTCCCCCCTCTGGTCTGAGCTGTGTGAGCTGTCTGTCTCGCTCTGGCTTGCCTGCCCTCAATCTGCACCCAGTCTCTTCGACCCTCCCCCAAGCAAACACAGACCTTCTCTGGCGAATTTCATGGATGTCTTCTGTTGGTGATTATTTGTGGGTTTCTTTTCTGATCAACCATTAATTCCGAGGCTTATCATGAAGTAAGTCCTGAGAGAAAACATGGAGCTCAAGCAGCTGTCTGCCTCCACGCTGCCATCTTGGCTGGAAGTCTAATTACCTACTTTTCAATAGGGATGATGATTCCAGGTACTTAATCTGGACATAGTCAAATTTGATAGCAGTTTTTTTTTTTTTTTAAGTTTTCAAACATACCATTTTTGTCCTCTATTAGCACCAGTAAAACCTGTGAGCTCTTAGCTCTTCAACTCCACTACTTTGAATTGTGTTATATTTTGGTTTGACTTAGAGATACAAAGCAAAGCATAAATTCTCTCTGTCTCTCTCACTTTTTGTATATGGATGTGTGTGTATATATATATATATATATACACACACATCCATATACAAAAAGTGAGTATATATATATATATATATATATATATATATATATATATATACAGAACTGCTTACCTCTAATACTGATAGAAAACAAAATCAACATAACTCATTAGAAATAGTATTATTTGTCCTGCTTTTCAAAAAAAAACAAAAACAAAACCCCAAATAAATTTTATTAAATATAAGCCCATAAGGAATTCATTCCCAGAAGAAAGTGTAGAAATTGCCAGCCTATTTGTTCATGGGTGTATATTTGTTTAGAGAGTTTTGGGTGAGGAAATTTCTTTAACAATGTAAATAATCACCTTCTTTTGAATTTAAAAGTTGCCTGGGGTACTGATATATTAAATTGTATTAAATCATGTATCAAGAATGAAGTAGAGATGGAACTTGAACTCATATTTTCCTGAATCTGAAGAATAATACTCTATCCATTATTCCAGGCTACCAAATTAAAAGTTTTAATAGTACATTTAGTAATATTCTGAACCAACCTAGAAACTATGTTCAGGATTCTTGTACATCTTCTAGACTAGTGATGCCAAATTTTAATAGAAATGAACTTATGCAGACTACATAGGAAATCACAAGTGAGCATTATGTTTTATTGTATTTTTGCTATTTTTCAACATTTTTCGTTTATGTTTTAATAGGGATGGGACACTTGGAAAGTCAGTAGCTATCTATATGACACCTATGCTGTAGAATAGAGGATGCTAGATCTAAAGAAAGGTGAGAGCTTACCTGAACAAATAATCAGAATATCTTTATATAGTAAACATCCATATTGTGACAGCTTTTAAATATTGAAAACAATAATCATATCCTCCTTAACCTTCTCTTTTCTAGGCTACACATCCCAAGTTTTTTCAGCCTTCAATTCAGAATATCATGGGGTCTAAATTACTATTTTTTTTATTCTCTTCTTATTCAAAACATGTTTTATGAAGTTCTTATGCTAGGTTCTTGTCTAGAGGTCTCTATATTTAATTCACTGATATGCCTATGATGATATAGGTATACATTGTTCTCAATCAACAATACCTAGTTTTCTTTTACTCCACAAACTTTTTTAAGTTTCAGATCCTGTGTCATGTCACACATATTTCTCATTTGGAATGTCTTTCTAGATTACATTTTTACAAAGATCAAATCAAAGTTTAAAAAAAAAAGGTATTTAAACTTAAAGCAGATAATGGTAAACATAATCCTTTCCATCCTGAAAATCTGTCAAACTGAATCTAGGAATTTGTGTCATTAGAAATATTTTCTAGGGACAGCTAGGTGGATTACCAGCCCCGGAATCAGGAAGACTTGAGTTCAAATGTGACCTCAGATATCTACTAGCTCTATGAACCCTGATTTCCCCCAGGAAAGAAGAAAAGAAAGAAGGAAAAAAGAAGGAAAGAAAGAAAAGGAATGAAAAAAGGGAAAAAAAGAAGAAAGAAAAGAAGGGAAAAAAGAAGGGAGGGAAGAGGGGAAGGGGAAAAGGAGGTAAGGAGGGAGAGAAGGAAGAAAATAGAAAAGTTTTCATTTGAAGTTTAACTTTTTAAATAGTGGATTTTTTAGTTGAAAAACCAAAAGAGGAACACTATCCTACATGGATATGTTTTCCTTTTTCGGGAAATAGCAATATTTACTTTGATAACTGCTCACCAAAGAAAATATATTTTCTGCATCTCCTCTGATTCTGGAACAATCAGTCTCCCCTCTTGGGTAAAGCACTATGAGTTTTCTCTGCATATAGTGACACTAACACAGTTTTGGAAATATTTAGCTGAATTCTAAGAATTATATTCAAGCAGAGATTCTGATGAAACATTGTACAGGCTAGAATCATTGCTTTCATATTTATTACTGACTCTCATGGCCTATATGTAGCAACAATTTCCTAGCCAACATTTTTATTGCTGTCATAGAAACATGACCTTCAAGTTAATACTTTGACTTTCCCTTGCTTTTTCCCTCCCTGAACAATAAGTATATTGAACCAAAAGTGTAGGTACCAAAAATTATACTTTATTTTTTTGTATCACTGATCCCTGGGCTTTGGACAATATATGCACTAGGTTATAGAGTCTCAACTGGTAAAGTGGATTATTGTTATAGCAAAGTGAGCAGTTCTATATGAGTGAGTATTATTTTCCAAAGGTCTAGGTTTTTTATGATGGAATAGTTTGCTTACTGGGAACAGAATAATTTATTATCAGAGATCCAACGATTCAAAGAAGGGTTATTTCACTGTGGGATAAGGAAGGTTGACAAAGGGCAACAAGGAACTGCATACTTAAGTAGAAATGATTTCTGCAGGAAGGAAGCATGTTTAGCCTCTTGAAGGTGCTATTCAGCAGTGGTTAGAATAGTAGATTTGCAGTCAATAAGGACTTAAGTAAAATCTGGTATTAGACACTTTTAGTTGTGTAATCCTAGACAAGTCGCTTAATGTCTGTCTGCCTCAGTTTCTTCAACTATAAAAATGGGGATTATAATAGTACTTATTCTACAAGGTTTGGGGGATGATCAAATGAAATATTTGCATAATATTTAACATATGACTTGGAACATAGTAGGTGTTTAATAAATGCTTATTCTTTCCTTCCTTCCTTTCTTCTTTCTTTCCTCCCCTCCTTCCTTCCTTCTTTTCTCTCCTTCTCCCATCTTCCCAGTCAATCCTTGCTAGTTATAATTATATTACTTTTATTTTACACATTGTTGAGAATTTGCTAATATATCATCATTATAAGAACACTCATTTTCAGTAGCAACTTAAAATGCTAGCAAAATCATTTGAAAAAATTATATTTGTATTCTGAAGTTAAAAGAGTAATTATGTAGTTTAGATTTTATTAATTTAATTAATGAATGAATATATATTCTAAATCTGTTATAGATTTGAGTTGTGAGAAAATATCCATATATCACTATTCCACTAACATTATTGATCAGTCATTATGAATGAATAATAAATAGTAGGTACAGTATAGCTAAAATTGTTTGGTTTTAATCTCAAATCTCTATTTGATCACATTTTGCCACTTAGCTCTGGCCTCTTCCCCAACAGTGAGAGTGGAATAACAGTATTCATCTAAAATAAAATGAAATCAATATAAACAATTAAATGATTAGAATATTATTTTTCAAAACCAAAATATTATTTCAAAAATAACCTTGAATCATTTTCTCCCCTAAACTACTATTCTTGAAAAATTTTTAATTGTTTACAATTGGATTAAAGTGGATTTAAATTTCTCCATAATAGAATAAATATAACAATTATATATTATTGAGGAAGGCTCTGAGTTTTAATGAAATTACCAAATATAGAGACATGGAGATGATGAGTAGTTTTGAATTTGCTGAAACTTTCATTATTATTCTTTTTTTTTTTCATCTTATTAATGTCACATTAGGTGTTTGGCTCTCTAGTATGAGAAAATATTTATTTACTTTTCAGTAAATGAATTTTGTGGTTCTGGAAATGATACTTAATTATTCTCAAAAGTCTATTAAATACTATGTTCTGATATTCTTAACAACTGCAAAAATGTATCTTGTTAGTCTCCATATTTTAAAGATATATTAGAAAGATATTTCTTTTTCAATTGAAAACCTTTTAAAGTATTATTATATACATAATTCATATCCATAATATGTGTGACTTCATTCATAGTATAAAGATAAGCTTAAATACATAAAAACTGAAACCCTGAGTAGGTTAGGAAGAGAAATATATATATATATATAGTATAGTATAGTATAGCAGTATATATAGTAATTCCTCATGCTTAAGTTATGTTGAATATTTATATCACTAGAGATATGTCAGTGTTAAATATAACGACTAGCATTTCTATATTGCCAAAGCTATTTCACTTGATCCTAGTGATACTCTTATAAAGAAAGTGTTATTAAATCCTCATTTTACAGATAAGAACTTGATAAGTAAGATAACTTGCCAAGGGTCCCATGACTAGTGAGTTTTTAAGGCACTAATATGAACTTAGGTAATTTTGACTCTAAAAGCAGGACTCCATCTACATTGTCACCAAGATGCCTATCTATACAAAAATCTATGATTTCATCCTTAAAACAAACTCCTATTATCGACCTCTTTTCTCCTGACATCAATATGATCTCTCCATAACTTAGGGAATAACATGACTCCACAGAAATGAAATGAATTGTCCAGAGTCCCAAAGATGTCAAAACCTAGATTCTTCCTGACTTTAGAGTAAACATATGATTCCTTAAGCCCCACTATCCCCTTGTAATAACACTAGACTGCTCAGTCTAGACCTGGATTTCACCAGTGTGGAAAATCTTGATGTGGAAATTTAGATCTACAGCTTCACATTGACCATTCCTCTGAACCTTATAGCCTGGGGCCATTGATATGTTTAATGCCTTGTGCATGGTTAAAACAGCTAGTATTTTACAGAAACAGCATTTAAACTTTGCCATTCCTGATTTCAAGGTCATGTAGCCTTCCTTAACACTGACTTTGCAGCTACTCAACAGGGCTGTGTTCTAATGAATATGGAACCTCATCCTTGCCTGACCATTCTATTTAACTCTTCTCCAGGTACCCCCTATATGTTCATCACAAAGTATCAAACATTTGTGGGAACCTTATTCACTTTCTGTTACTATTAAAGTTTATTAGTGCATGGCAATAGTTATCCTTATCAAGGAAGCCCACATTCAATTTTGATCATGTATTTCTTTGATGACATTCTTTACTCTAGTTCCTCATAGACCCTTATTTATTACATGTTATATATAACCATACCTATCATGTACTTATCCATTGATTTCTGAGAGACACACATTACTAGATATGGTAAATAAAGTTAATGGCAAGAAGATTTAGTACAGACATCATTATTAGCAAGGCAAATCAGGAAGGTGGGAAAAACAACTTTAAAGCTTGGGATCCAAGCTTGCTTCCCACATTGTTTAAGAACCTGAATCTCAGCTTCACTGACATTCATTCTATTCAAATAAGTCAATTTTTTTTAATAAGTAGAAATCTACCCTCATATTATAGGGGTTAAATGCAGATCCCTTTTCTTTTTGTGAACAGAAAGAACAAAATATTTGATAAGATTGAGTAAATATCAGAAGGTAGGTGGAAAATCAGCTCATACTACAAATCATTTTGCAATTAATTATGCTCTGACCTGTTTTTATGTGTACTCTTCTTTATAAATGAGATGGAATAGCTTTACAATGTACATAACATCGTTTTTAAATGCCACATAAATTCAGTCATGTTTTTATATGCAGTTGAAGATTTTGAGCAGGGAAAGAATTTGGCTAGTTGGAAAAATTTACATAAAAACATCATTTGGGTGAGCTAAAAATTACTCTTCTTTCATTTAATGTAAGTGTGCAAGACAGGTTGGAGAATGGATTTCATTCTTATAATGCCCCCAGGTGATTCTCACATATGCATTTTATGAATTTAATTTAAATGAATACCTAAGTTAAAATGTATTTTTTACTTGTGAATACACAAAACATGAATCAGGAATCATGTAAGGATAAACCCAAGCTAGTTAATATCAATGTCTATAGTGGCCCCTATACTTAATATTTTGGGGGGATATGGGTCATGGACTCCTCTGGCAGCCTAAACTCCTTTTCATAATACATTTTTGAATGCTTAAAATGAAATACAGAGGATTATAATGGGAAATTAATCATGTTGGAATGAGAACAATAATGGTAATACTAGCATATAAATATTTATATATTGTATAAGTATATACATGTATATATATGTATACACATATTCATCTAGAATCTAGATTTTCCTCACTTTTATGATTTTCTTTAGACAGGTAATTAATAAATATCACGAAAAAAACTGCTCAGGCAACTTACTCATTTTTTACTTAACAATGTAGAATAAGCAGCAGAAAGGGCAATGTCAAGTATTAGATATCTTTTCATAGATATCTGTACTTTTATTTCTCTGAATTTCTTATACTAAAATTTGAAGTCTTAGGAATGACAATTCTACTCACCAGCAGCTGGAAACCACAAGGCAAACTTATAAATGCATCATTTGCTATAGGAAGAAGACAAAGTATATCAAATTCCATATAGCCCATTTATGTCTAGTTTTTGGTCACTGCTGCTGCTCTATTGATGGTATGAGATGTGGAAAAGAGGGACTTTCAGAAAAAAATCTAAAAATGGGGATTCTTTAAGATTTGACCTATAAATGCCCTTAAAGACAAATAAGTAGAGGATTAGACATGAAGTCATGAAGGCATGAGTTCAAATGCCTTCTACGATATTTACCTACTATGTGAACCTGGCCATTGGCTTCTCATCCTCTCATCCTTAAATTACAGATAATCTCTGTAATAGTAATTACTTCAAAGGGTAGCTGTGATGTATAGCTTATGTATGTGAAATAAATGTATGCAAATTTACATGTAATATATGTAAATTTAATGTGTATATATAAATATACAATCTATGTAATGATAATATATGTAAAGATAATATATTAAAACATTTTTCAAACTCCTACTACTACTGCTCTAAAAAAATCAAATAAAAAATGTAATGTTCTCTTTTGGGTTTTCTTGGGGTCTCTTGGAGCAACCTTTGTTTCAGTTCAGAGTAATCACCACACAAACAGCCAGGTATTAAAGTCCAAATCCTTTATTTGGATTTTATAAACTTGCTGTTATGATCAACT
Organism: Sminthopsis crassicaudata; assembly: GCF_048593235.1. NCBI lineage: Eukaryota > Metazoa > Chordata > Mammalia > Dasyuromorphia > Dasyuridae > Sminthopsis > Sminthopsis crassicaudata. The sequence goes on from NC_133619.1 coordinate 149,462,674, forward strand.
ATGATAGACAACTCTTCTAAGCAATACAGTGATCCAAGACAATTCCATTAAGCTTGGGATAGAAAATGCCATATGTATCCAGAGAAAGAATTATGTGGAATCAAATGTGTATCAAAACATATTAATTTCACTTTTTTTTCTTATGGTTTTCTCCTTTCTTTTACAACATGATTAATATGGAAATATGTTTAAAATGATTGTGCATGCATAACCTATATCAAATTGCTTGCTTTCTTGGGAAGGCTGGGTAAGATAGGGAGGAGGAAAAATATGGAACTCAAAATCTTACAAAGATAAATGTTAAAAACTATCTTTATATGTAATTGGGAAAAATATTATTAAATAAAAAAGTCAAAAGAGCCAACATTTGTTGTCATTTCCTAATCAATGGGTTTCTACCCCTAATATTTTGTTACCATAGAATGCTACTACAAATACTTTGTTATATCTGGTACCTTTATTTTTTATTGCTTACTTCATTAGACTTTGTCTAGTAGGGCATTCACTATATTAAATGGTATAAAGTTTGATGATTTTTCTCAAGTAGTTCTTTTTTTTTTTTTTGTAACAATAAGTGGAGCAATTCAGGGATATACCAAAAGTGTTGTATTATGTCTAATTCTTCATTGGTGCTTCAGTATTTTATTTCATCTTAGCCAATTTTATGTATGAAGTGAGATATCAAATTTGTTTTAATTGAATTTTTCTTATTAATTATAATATGGAACTATAATTTTGCCTATCACAATTAAAACTTCATATTTCTTCCTTTGAAATTTAATGTTCTTACACATTGGAGAATAGCTATTGGATATATAGACATCATTTTTAATGGCAAATATTTATTTGAGATACTTGATATGAAGTTTTTAACTCCTTCAAATGTGTTTCTCCTTATGCTATATATATATTGATTTTGTTAATATAAAAGTTTCAAAATTTCATGCATAGAATAATAAGTTAATAGAGAATTTTAGAGTCTTGCTATTAAATATTTAACTTATTGTACTATGTGCCAAATCTTGTGAAAACTTAATAGAATTAGTAGTTTATTTACATGAATAGTAATGATTTTGTGGACTTGTATCTTTCAGCATAATTGAAACTAATAATTATTTTCAAGATTTTTTCCTCTGCTTTCTATGGTGGGCTCTGAATATACCTATTTACTTTCAATAAAGATTCTATCAAGTCCTTTTTAAATGCTCATTCTGCTAATTTGTTTTTTGTATCTTAGTGCTAAGAATTATGCCAAAAATCAGTGATGATAGTGGTTATCTTTTCTTTTCTCCTGATCTTCTGAAGAAAGCTCTACAGACTTGATTTTAGGTACTTTGATTGAATTACTAAAAAGTCCTTTTATTCTGATATTTTAAAAGCATTTTAATATAAATTAGTGACACATTATTGTAATTTTTCTTCTATTGACATAATAGTGTATATAAATTCAAATGGTTATACAAAATTGTCATAAAATGGAACCATTATTGCATTCCTGATATAAATCCAACTGGATAAAAAGTTTCTATATTTTTTGCTAACATTTTCTTTAATATTTCAAATCCATATTTTATAGCATTTGTAGTTCTTATCCTCTGTTTTTATCCTTCCTTGGTTAGTGCTTTTTACATACTTGACAAACTAGTCCTAGAGTCCTCTCTTTCCTCATTTAGCTTATTTGGTTTACTGTTTTATTGGTTTTGTAGTTAATATGTTTAAAGAAGTGTTTCTAATTCATTTAAATTTTCTATTTTGCACCACATAAAATTTGCTGTAGTTGTTTTCTGAGAAAATTTCTTTATTTCTTTCCCCTTTGGGGGAAGGGATTATCCTTTAAAAAAATCTTGGCAATTTAATTGATCTCTCCTGTTTGGTTATCTAATTAGTTTTATTAATTTATTTTTTAAAACATTCAATTTTATTATCTTGCTTTATATCTTCAAAATCTCTTTGGTGCTTTTTATTAATTTTTTTATACTGCAAGATTAAGTCAGTTATTAGTTGAATGTTATTTTGTTAATATGCATTTAGGAAAAATATTTTCTTATGAGAATTTCTTTAGGTTCATCTTATAAATTATGACAGTGCCTCTCTTTTTATACATATGTTGAATTTTAAAATGATACTTAATATTTTATTTTTCCCAATTACATGTATAACAATTTTTTACATTTGTTTTTAAAACTTTGAGTTTTAGATTCTCTCCCTTCCTCCTTATACTCCTCCATTAAGAAGTAACAAAATATTTCCATAAAAGTCATACTGTGAAGGAAAACATAGATCTCTCCCCTTCAAAAAAAACTCAAGAAAAATGTTTTTTGTAAAAAGAATACACTTCAATTTGTATTCAGCCACAATTAGTTCTTTCTCTGAGTATGAATAGCATTTTTCATCATAAATCCTTCATAGTAGTTGTGGATCATTGCATTGCTGAGAATAGCAGTCATTCACAACTTATCATCCAATAACAGTTCTATTACCTTGTATGTACTATATTTTATTTTGCTTGAATTCATAGAGTTCATAGAAAGTCCTCGAAGAGGACTTTCCAGATTTTTCTGCCAGCATATTGCTCATTATTTCCTATAAAACACTATTTCATCATGTATATTGAATTTTATGATTTATTCTTTAATCCCTTCACTGATTAGTTTTTTTAATCCCATTTATGTATAGATGTTTCTAATTGTGAATGTGTTTATAGTTACAATTCATTAAAAATGTTTTAAGATTTAGTTTTTTTCTTTGTTTATTTCTACCATAGTACATGATCAATCATTCTTCCTAATCTAATCTCAGAAAGAAAAATAAAGGAAAAAAAAAAAAAAAGCCCATGTGCAGACAGAGAACCAAAATTCCAGGAAAGAATGACTTACAAATGAATTCTAAACAATACTGAAACTGTAGCTAATCCCTAATCTACATTGCCAAAATTTTATTATGCTTTTGCTGATTGTTTGATTTGTATGTCAAAGCCATTATCCAGCTCCAAATTTTGGAGGAAAAGGAATTACTTGGGAACATAATTTGATTTTCCTTTCTTTTTTCTTATAATCTCTTCCAATTTTCTTTTCTAATTTCTTTTGGCAACATCTTACATTATGTGAACTCCTACTCTCTGCTAAGCTATCTTTTTTCCAAACTACTTAAAAGATTTTTTATTTGTATCTGAATCCCTGAAACTTTGTGGCAACATTTCTGTGTTAGTTAAATGTAGAGTTCTTCTCTTTTGGAGTCTTTTGGCATTTATAAATTTGGAAACTTCCAACTATTTCAAATACAGATAATTTCTTTTATTATTTACTGGAATAAGATGTTTAAACTCTTTATTTCTTTCAGTTTTCTTGGTAGACTGGTGATTATCAAACTCTTTAAGACAAGTTTTACACTTTCTGTTGTTCTGATTTGTAGAGATCTGAGACCTTCTTTCATCTTTAGCTTGAAAAAAACTCTCATTATTTCTAATTAAAATAGTACATTCTCTATTCTGCCTCACATACACAATAGAGATAGCACTACTTTATTAAAATTTTTTCAGTAACTTTTCTGTTGTTGATTCTCATATTCATTTTCTTGCATTTCATGATTGCAACATAATTTTCTGTTTATATTGTTTTATATTGTTACTGATGATTTCTACCTTTTTTTTTTTTTTTGCTGAGGCAATTGGGGTTAAGTGACTTACTCAGGTTCACACAGCTAAGTATTAAGTGAGGTGAGATTTGAACTCAAGTCCTCCTGACTTCAGGGCTGATGCTCTATCCACTGTACCATCTAGCTGCCCTGTTTCTCCCAATTTTTATTTAAATGAAATTAATTAATGAAAAACCTCTTATTAAATGTTTACTGTAAGCCAGGTGCTAGGCAAGCTTTGTGAATAAAAATGCAGGGAAGCTATATGGTCTCTACCCTCAAGAATTGCCCTCAACAGTTGACACAGAAGAATGATAACCATGGAGGAGTATTTTGGACAAGAAAGTCAGGGCAGTTGGTTGCTATTATCCTTTTCAAGAATGATAGTGATGATTTGGTTAATCTTCTCAGAGAAAGAGTTGTAAAATTGAGGTTGAATGCCCCTGTAGTGACAAGGCATGGGTGCAGCAATAAGTACATGATAGAAATATTTTCAGGGATTAATGGGCTTTTTAAAAACTTTCTCATTTTTGACTTCCATGTTTTTTTTAACTTAATAAAATTATTTTTTAAAATTACATGTAAAAAATTTTAGTTTTCAATATTCATTATTGTAAGATTTTGAGTTTCAAAATTTTCTCCCTCCTTTCTTTCTTTCTCTCCTCTCCTGATTTAGGTTATACATGTACAATCATGTTAAATACGTTTCCGAGTCATGTTGTGAAAGAAGAATCAGAAAAAAGGGGTAAACCAATAGAAAAAAAAATTAAGTTAAGGTAATATGCTTCAATATTCATTCAATATCTGCAGTTCTTTCTCTGGGTATGGATGGCATTTTCTATCACAAGTCTTTTGAAATTGTTTGGATTCATGTCAGGCTTTTATTTTTTACAAGATTCTCATCCCTCTATGAATATATCTTATTTCTTCTTTTGAAGATATTTTGATTTCATCTTATTTGCTATTTTCAGATGACATTGAAAAACTCTTTCATTAAGAATTACTCACTCAGGCTTCTTCATGGACCATCTCTTTCTCCTCCTTTTTTTGTTAGTTCTTTTAAAACCATATTCTTTATATACAGGGTGAGCAAATCATCTGTAATGTTATTTATTCATATCCACAATATAAATTATATAAATTGAGATATCAGCACACAATAAGAACCCCCCCAAAGGAACATTTTTATATGTACATGTTTATGAATTGGATTGAGGAAATTTGTTCAAGTATGGGAGAAAATGCTGATATAACATTTTAGAGCTTTTCAAAAGCAGATGGTTGTTGGATCAGAGTTCAGGAGATTAGAATATTAAATGCTGATTATATCAAAGAACAGCTGTGGTTCTGACTGTCATTCTAAGTTTATGTATAAATTGGATTTATTCTGGGAGCAATCAAAAATACTAATATTTGATAAGAAAATTATTAGTTAAGACTTATAAGGTGCACAGTGAGAGGTCCAGTGACCTTTATTTAATACAATTTAAGAGACCCAAAATTAAACTACCTAATGATGACTCTGACTAAGATTATTCTCAGGAAACTCACTATTGCCTGCATAGATATTCATAATACTGTAGAGACACTTCAGAGAGCCAGGAGAATAGCTGTTTTCTTAAACAGTTTTGAAAATTTCCTCCTTGATATTCTGAATTTTAAACTCTTTGAAGACAAGGGCTACTTTTTTATATTTCACTATAATTAGTTTTTAATGCTTTCTTACAATGCTCAATGTAGTGGTTCTCATTCTTCGTGTATAGCAACCTATAATGAAAAATGTGATTGAAGGAATCAATATTAGGCAAAATAATGAAATTACATTGTAGAGTCAGTATCACAATTGAAATACAAGATTGTATTTGAGTATCCTGAGAATTCACAATATTTCAAAATTTAAGGCTCTTTTTGACCATAAATTGCTTGGATCAGGTTTGAGTTCAATTTTTATGTAGTGAATTCATAAGAACCTACATGTTGGAATTTGCTTAGTGAATTATATAATAGAGTATATTATTGATATACTTAGTATTCATATACCTCATTATAAAGAGTTTCATAGAGTCTTGGAAAGTAAGTTGGCATGATTAATCTCATGATTATCAATAAAGAGACAGTTCTATTCTGATGTCTGTTAGATTCAAGGAGAACTGAAAAAATGACTAGAAAGCATTTTTTTATTGTTCAGCTCTGTATTTTTGAGTTTTCATAAATGCAAAAAATTACTTTTCTTCCAAGTTGGCTTCATTTTTCCTTTTCTATTTGAGGACTGTAGTCCTGCCAGTTTTGAAGTTTCTTGACCTAGTTATTTTCAAGTTATAGGAATGAGTTGTAGTACTTTTCAAAGTGAGAAAGGCTATAATTTATAACCTAATGGAAACTCTATGTGAATGTACCTTAAAAATAAGCATTTAAAGGGTCATTCAAAATATGTTGTGGACATACCACATAGGCTACACAGAATAGTTTGGTAAGGAATCAACACATCTAAGTTCTTATATTCACTAAATAACTTTAAGTAAATCGTTTCATCTTTTTGAACCTCATTTTTCTCATTTGTAAATGTATGATATTTATTTAGTTTATAGGTTGATTGCTAATATTTGATATATGAATCTAAAATTATGTAATTGTTCCTTTGAAATTATTTTTATTTCTTTTATATTTTTTAAACTTTATTCTAGAATGTCCCATAGATTTTGCCAGATTCCTTAACACTAGACTCAGACACACAAACGCATACATAAACACACACACACACACACACACACACACACACACACACACAAATCAAGAACAAACAAAAAAACTAAGCTATCTTCCCTTATACTGTGATTCTACAACCTATCAAAGTATCCTTTGTCTTGATTTCTGTGATACATGTAGTATTAGGTTAGCTTTGACTTAGCTAATTTTTAATAATTTTTGTTTAAATAATATTTGGGACTATTGTTCCAACTACCACTTACACTAGTAGACTGTATATCCAGAGCAAGGCTGCTATTTCTACTCAAAATAGACAAGGTAGACTTGAGGTGTGGGGAGGTAGTCTAATGCTTTAATGATTAAAAAAAAATTAATGAGTCTTTACTTATGTTCTCACCCCAATCTATACTTATTAATGTTAAATTAGCCAGCCAGAATTAATAAGATTTTAGAAATATCTAGGTACTAAATTAGTATAAGTGAACCTATTTACTAAATTGGTAAAATTGGCAAAAAAAATTTCCAATTTGTGACAAATTTATACTAGCACTTGTTCAATCAGGTGGAAAAATGCATTTATAATTCCAGAAATCCTTTTTGTTGTAACTCTTAAATTATGATATAGCTTTTCTGCTGGGCCTTTATAGAGTTTTGAATTTGCTTTTTCTCATCCTGACCACTCTATATTTGGTCCTTTTGCAGACATTGTCATAAATTATTTCTAGGAGCATTGCTAGGATATAGGTGGGTAATCCCAAACTCTTTAGACCCTTAGAACATTAGAAGTCTTCTACTCAATGCAGACGAAGAATATAAAGATTAAGGCCAAGGCTGGCTCATGATCTTTTCTCCTCTATATGAGTTATTCTTACTTAGGAGTTTAGTAGTCTAGCCTTTACTTAGCTTTCTAACCACTTAAATTTTGGGGTTCTGAACTGCTATACAATTTTATACAAGACTTGCAGGATATGAGTGAGCCTCCCTACAAAACCAACATATTTCCTATGTGATATCATCCCAATGCATCCAATAAACTTTATTCCAGCTCACCATTCAAATTTTATTGATTAGGTTCCTACTATGGTCAAGATTTTATGATACTCATCCTTCAAAGTCCATTTTAAAAACTTCTGTATCCATGAATTATTACTTGATTATCCCATTTATTATTTATTTTTGTTTCCATAAGTTCCACAAAATTCTTTGTACCTATGTTATGGCATAATTTAATTTATTGTAGTCATGGGACCAATATTGTATATTGTCGTATGTTTGTGTTGTCATATAATTTGTGTTGTCATATAACCCTTCAAGATTTAAATTTCCATGAAATGAGGATCTTTATTTGTCTCCTAATTAATGAATGGTGGAAGGAAGGAAGGAAGGAATAAATTGTCTATTCTCTTTCCTCAAGGAGTTTACAATCAAGAAAGGGGAATGAGATGCACATAAATTTTATTAATATGAAACAGTGGAAAGGATTTTGGATCCTAATCAGAATCAACTATGAATCTTGTTCAACTCATTCATGTGACATAAAATTCTTTCCAATTAAAAGTCCTAGTTTGTGCATCTGACCTCAGTAGTCTTTCCACTTTATAATTCTAGAGACATATCATGGGCAGCATCTTCAGTAGTTCCCATAGTTAAGATGAGGGCTTAATTTAAAAAGTAATGATCTTGATTAAGGACTTATGGAGCTAAAATGGCAGAGTAAGCAGTAAATTGCCACAACTTTCCCATAATAACCTACAAAAAACAAAACAAACAAACAAACAAAAAAACCAATAAAATAGCCTAAAATAAATCTAGGCACAGCAAAAAGAGAGGATGAAACAAGCTTTTAAAAAGTCCAAAAAAATTGGAAGATTGGCAGGAAATGTTTTTCTCTGGTAAAAAGGCAACATAATCCAGCATGGGAAGAATCCCAGCAAGTCAGCAGCAAGCCCCATCTCAGCAAACCAGTAGTAGATCCTGAGCTATATGATGGTAAAGCAGGTCAGCACCAAAATCAGGACTCTGCACATGCCTCAGCATAGATAGGTGAAATGGAAGACTCAAGCTCTGAAAGCTGTCATATGTTTCAGGATGGCTATGGGGAAAATAGGAAACCTTTAGAGATAAGATCTCCAATCTGCTTCAATATATTCCTGGGGAAATGCAGAAATACTACAATGGCCTCAGCCTACATCATATATCATCACTAGGACATCAACTTAACTACATAAGATACCACACTCCTAAGACCTCCAGCAGCACATGTGTATAAACATGAAAGTTCCACATAGGTTTCAAGGCAACATCAGTACAGCACTAGGTAAACAACCGTGTCCTGAAGTCCCTGGCAAAAAACCTGAGACTACCTATTCCACCTTGAAAACAGAATTCAAATTTAAAATAAAGGAAAAGACCAAGAAAAGATTAGCAAAACAAAACAAAACAAAACAAAACAAAACAAAACAAAACAAAACAAAAAAAAAGGAACCTGGCCATAAAAATGTTATTGTGGTAACAGAGAATATCAAAACACAAACTCAGAAGACAAGAAGATCAAAACACCTTTGGGCAAAACCTTAAAGAAAAAAATGGAAGTATTCTTGAACCCAGAAAGAATTCATAGAAGAGCCCCCCCAAATAGCTTTAAAATCATGTAAGAAAGACAGAAGGAAAATTGGGAAAAGACATGAGAGTGATACAAGAGAACTATGAAAAAAGTGTCAACAGCTTGGGAAAAAATAATTGCTTAAAAAGTAGAAATGATCAAATGTAAAAGGAGATATAAAAATCCACTGAAGCAAAGAACTCCTTAAAAACACAATTGGGCAAATGAAAAAAATACAAATACTAATTGAGGAAAATAACTCCTTAAAATTTAGAATTGTTTAAATAGAGGCTAATGATTCTAGGAGACATCAAAAATTAATCAAGAAAATTAAAAAGAAAGAAAAAATAAGAGAAAATGTAAAATATCTCATGGGGAAAAAACAACTGACCTGCAAGATATTCTAAGTTAGGTTCTAAAAGATCACACCCCTAATAATATAGCTAGAAGGAATATACATCAGCAAGGATGCAAATATAAGGGAATTCGGAGAAATGATAAAATAATAAGATGAAAAAGAATAGGATATTGGGTACAGAAGGAAGGGAAAGATAGAATAGTATAAATTATTTCAATGAAGAAATATAAAAAGCTTATTATGTAAAAGGGATGATGGGAAGGTAGGTGATAAACCTTACTTGAACCTTATTCTTATCAGTATTGGCTCAAAGAAGGAATAATTTACACAATTAATTGAATATAAAAATCTATCTTAACCAATAGGAAGAGAAGACATTAAATAAAGCAGGGTAAGATGAACCTGAATAAAGGAGGGGCAAATCAGGGGAGATAGACAGAAGCAAAACACTGATGAGGAGGGAAAGGGTGAAATGAGAAAGGGCAAATAGGAGGAAAAATAGGATGGAAGGAAATATGCAGGTGGTAATCATGACTGTGAATGTGAATGGACTGAATTATCCCCTAAAACAGAAATGAATAGCAGAGTGGATAAAAAAACAAAACAAAAAACAAACAAACAAACAAACAAAAAAACAGAATCCTCCAATATATTGTCTATGTGAAACACACTTAAAGCAGTGAGAGATAGAGTAAAGATTAGTAGCTGGAGTAGAATCTATTATGTTTTAGCTGAAATTTAAATAAAAGCAGGTATAGCAATTTTATTCTCAGACAAAGGAAAAGCAAAAATAGGCCTAATTAAATGAAATAAGGAAGGAAAATACAACTTATGAAAAGATACCATAGACAATGAAAAAATGTCAGTACTAACAATATAATGCATTCAAATTCTTAAAGGAGAAGTTAATGAATTGCAGGAAGAAATAGACAACAAAATTATACTAGTAGGGAACCTCAACTATCACCTCTCAGAATGCAATATATGGAGCTCAAAAAATAAACAAGAAATAAATTATGGAGCTAAATAAAATATTAGCAAAGTTAAATCATATAGAACTTTGAAGAAAACTTAACAGGAACAGAAAGAAATATATAGTTTTCTTTCTAGCACATGGCAGCTACACAAAAATTGTCCAAGTATTGGGGAATAAAAATTTTAAAACTAAATGTATGAAGGCAAAAATTATTATTTTTAGATCATAATACAATAAAAATCACATTCAAATAAAGGGAGTGGAGATATAGATTAAAATTAATTATAAATCAAATAAGCTATTACTAAATTATAAATGCATCAGAGAGCAAATCATAGAAACATTCAGGAATTTCATTACTGAAATGAAACAACATCTCAGAATTTATGGGATGTAGCTAAAGCAAGATTTAGGTGAAAACTTCTTTCTTTTTTAAAATTTTTAAAATAGTTTTTATTTACCAGATATATGTGTGGGTAATTTTACAACATTGACAATTGCCAAACCTTTTGTTCTAATTTTTCCCCTACTCCCTCCCTCAGATGGCAGGTTGACCAATATGTAGTAAATATGTTAAAGTATAAATTAAATACAATATATATATATATATATATATATATATGTATATATATACATGTCCAAAAAATTGGAAAACTTATTTCTTTAAATTCTTACATCAACAAAACGAAAAAAAGAACAGATCAGTGAATTGGTGTACAACAACAACAACAACCAGAGCAAACTTGAAAAAGAATAAATCAAAAATCCCCAAATAACCAACAAATTGGAAATACTGAAAATCAAAGATGAGATTAATAAGATTGAATGTAAAAGAAACAAAAACTATTGAACTAATAAATAAATCTAGGAAATGGTTTTATGAAAAAAACATTAATATTGATAAGCCATTGGTTAACTTGATTAAAAAAAAGAAAGAAAAAAAAAACCCCAAATATCCAGTATCGATAGTGAAAAGTTTAGAATCACCACCAACAAAGAAGAAATTAAAGCAATCGTAGGAAATATTTTGCCCAATTATATTCCAATAAATCTGACAACCTGATCAGTTCAATGAATATTTATGAAAATATAAATTACCTAGACTAAAATTTCAGGAAATAGAATGCCTAAATAACCCTATCTTAGAAAAAGAAATGGAATAAGCCATTAATCAACTCCCTAAGGAAAAATATCCACAGGGCTAGATTAGTTTGCAAGTGAATTCCACCAAAGAAAAATTAATTTTAATACTATATATAATATTTTAAAAAATCAGTAAAGAGTCCTAGCAAATTCTTTTTATGACACAAATATGATCCCATTACCTAAACCAGGAATAATTAAACAGAGAAAATCATGGACCATTTATTCCTAGCATATATTGATGTAAAACAATCTGAACAAAATACTAGCAAGGTTATTACAGCAAAATATCACAAAGATTTTATACTATGACTAGGTAGGAGTGCAGGGATGTTTTAGTATTAGTGAAATTATCAGCATAATAGAATATATCAATTAAAAAATAAACAGAAATTAAATGATTATCTCAAAAGATGTTAGAAAAAGATTTTTTGAAAAAATAAGAGTATCTAATTCTATCAAAAACAATAGAGAACATGGGGATGAAAGATGTTATCCAGCCTCTACATAAAACCACCAGCAAGCATTATTTGTAAAGGGGAAAAGCTATAACTCTTCCCCAAAAACAGGGCTAAAGCAAGGATATCCATTATTAGTACTATTATTCAATATTATGAGAAATGTTAACTTTAGCAATAAAAGAAAGAAAAGATAAATCAAAGGAATTAAAATAGGCAATGAGAAAACAAAACCACATTACAGATGATATGATGGTATACTTAGAGAACCTAGATAATCAATTAAACAAATAAGTTGAAATAATTAAAAACTTTTGCAAAGTTGTAGGATATAAGAAAAACCCACATAAATCATAAACATTACTTTATATGATCAACTATATAAACACAATTACAAAATATACAAATAATGTATTCAAACAAATGAAAAAAATTCTACTGGGTGGGCCAAGCTAATATGTTAAAAACAATAATTTATCTATTACATACCATACCAATAAAACTATCAAAAATTCTTTGACAGAGCTAGAAAAAAGTAACAAAATTCTTTTGGAAGAAAAATAAAGATCAATATAATCAAGGGAATTAATGAAAAAATACAAAGGAAGGTAGTTAAGCAATACCACATCTCAAACTGTATTATAAAGCAATAATTATCAAAACTATCTGTTACTAGCTGAAAAATAAGTGGATCAGTCAATAATAGATCATATAAAAAAGGCACAATAGTCCATAACCATAATCACTTAGTGTTTGATAAACCAAAAGACCCCAGCCTTTGGAATAAAAACTCTCTATTTGACAAAAACTTCTGGGAAAACTGGAAAACAATATGACAGAAAGTAGGTATATATAGACCAACATCTTTTACCACATACCAAAATAATGTCAAAATGGGCACATGATTTAGACATCAAGGGTGATCATAAGCAATTTAGAAAAGCGAGAAATACCCTATGTCAGACTTGTGGGGAAGAGAAAAATTCGTGACAAAACAAGAGATTCTATAGCAGAATGATTTCAAAAAGGCCTAAAGAGACTTCATAAACTGATGCTAAGTGAAGTAAGCAGAACCAGGAAATCATTGTACATAACAGGATTATACAATGATCAATTCTGATCTCTTCTCAACAATGAAATGATTCAGGCCAGTTCCAATGGTCTTATGATGAAGAGAGCCATCTGCACCCAGAGAGAGGACTATGAGAACTGAGTGTGGATTAAAGCATAGTACTTTCACTCTTATTGCTGTAAGCTTGCATTTTGTTTTCTTTCTTGTTTTTTTTTTCTGTTTTGATCTTATTTTTCATGTGCAGCATGATAATTGTGGAAATATGTATAGAATTGCAAGTATTTAACATATGTTGGATTACTTGCTATCTAGGGGAGGAGTGGGGGATGGATGGAGGGGGGGAAATTGGAATACAAGATTTTGCAAGGATGAATGTTGAAAATTATCCATACATATGTTTTGAAAATAAAAAGCTTTAACTTCCTAGCTGTGTGACCAACTCACCCCCAATTGCCTCAGCAATAAAATAAATAATGAAAAAGCTTTAATTAAAAAAAAGAGAGAGAGAGATCTAGGGCATTGTGAAATATTAAAAAAAATAATTTTGATTGTATTAAAATAAAAAGCTCTTGTACAAACAAAACCAATGCAACCAAGATTAGATGGAAAGCATAAAGTTGAAAAAAATCTTTATAGTAAGTGTCTCTGAGAGAACTGTCAAAGTTATAAGAATATAAGCCATTCCCCAATTAAAAAATTATCAATAGATATGACTAGGCAGTTTTCAGAAATATAAATTAAAGCTATCTATAGGCATCTGAAGAAGTCTTTAAATAACTTCCAGCTAATTTTGGAGAGCAATTTGGAACTATGTTCAAAAAGTTATCAAACTGTGCATACCCTTTGATCCAACAGTGTTAATACTGGGCTTATATCCCAAAAAGATCTTAAAGAAGGGAAAAATGTTTGTAGCAGCCCTCTTTGTAGTGGACAGGAACTGGAAACTGAGTGGATGCCCATCAATTGGAGAATGGGTGAATAAATTATGGTATATGAATGTTATGAAATATTATTGTTCTGTAAGAAATGACCAACAGGATGATTTCAGAAAGGCCTGGAGAGACTGACATGAATTGATGCTGAGTGAAATGAGCAGGACCAGGAATCATTATACACTTCAACAACAATACTGTATGATGATCAATCCTGATGGATGTGGCCCTCTTCAACAATGAGATGAACCAAATCAGTTCCAATTGTTCAGCAATGAATAGAACAAGCTACACCCAGGGAAAGAACTCTGGGAAATGAGTGTGAACCACTACATAGCATTCCCAATCCCTCTATTTTTGTCCGCCTACATTTTTGATTTCCTTCACAAGTTAATTGAACATTATTTTAAAGTCTGATTCTTCTCGTGGAGCAAAATAACTGCATGTATATGTATATATATATATATTATATTTAACATATACTTTAATATATTTAATATGTATCAGTCTACCTGCTATCTTGGGGAGGGGGCGGGGGAAAGGAGGGGAAAAATTGGAACAAAAGGTTTTTCAATTGTCAGTACTGAAAAATTACCCATGCATATATCTTGTAAATAAAAAGCTATAATAATAATAAATAAATAAAATAAATTTTGGCTAGAGAAACTTATGAGATAGTACCTCACACCAATCAGATTGACCAATATGACAAAAAAGGAAAACAAAAAATGTTGGAGAATATGTGAGGAAATTAGGACACCAGTCCACTATTGATGGACTACTTTACAGCATTTCAGAATTATGCCAAAAGGCTATAAAACTGAGCATTGTCTTTGATACAATAATATCACTACTAGGTCTGTAACCTAAAAAGATCATAAAAAGGGGAAAACAACTTATGTATGCAAAATTATATATAGCAATCCTTTTCATGATAGCATAATATTAGAAATTGAGCAGGTGCCTATCAATTGAGGAATGGCTGAACAAGTGTGGTATATGACTGTAATGAAATACTATTGTGCAATAAGAGTTAATGATCAGGCACATTTTAGAAAAATACTGGAAAGACTTGTATGAACTGATAAAAAGTGAAATGAGGAGAACCAGGAAAACATTGTGTGATGACCAACTAGGAATAAATCAGTTCTTTTCAGCTACACAAAGATCAAAGAAAAAGTATAAAGCATTGTACTTTTTAAGGAAAATTGCTATTAAGGAAAATGCTATCCATAACCACGTAAATAATCTATGAATAGACTATGAATACAAATTAAAGCATGTTTTTCACTTACTTTACTCTTTTTTCATGTTTTTTTTTCCTTTTGATGTTTCTTCTTTCACAACTGTGACTAATATGGAAATATCTTTTACACAATAGCACACATATAACTTATATCAAGTTGCCTACCATTTTCAGAAGAGGGGAGGAGATGGAGGGGAAAATTGGAAATAAAAATTGTCTTGACATGTAATTGGGAAAATATTATCAAAAAGCATAACAAAAAAGTAATGAACTATGCAGGGAACTATACTAGAAAGATAACAAATATAGTATCATTGGAGTCAAGAAGGGAAAAAATGATTTTTTAAAAAAAGTTTAAAGAATATAAGAACTGAAAAAAAAGATTAGATATCACTTATGATCTTGAGCAAACTGTCACTGGACCATTTTTATAATAGAAGCCTGATTATAGAAACTTAAGTAATATGTGAACAGTAAGAAAAGGAATAAACTATACTCTTTCTTGAAATTTGCTACTAACAGGAAGGAAACAAGGTAATAAAAGTGTAGCAAGATCAAATTAAGTTTCATCTTTTAAAGTCAAGTAGTTCTGAGAACCCTTTTAGGCACAGGGGAAATGGAAGAGAAAGTATAAGGCTAATTGATAAAATAAAATCCAAGAGTTGGGGAAAGAATAAGAGATCAAGAGTACAGGGAATCTTGGGAAGGAAAGAACTTCTTATTGTTTGAAACAGTAGACAAGAAAGAGATAGAAGAACAAACAAATTTGAAGGTAGAGAAATAAAGAAGTAGAAGGAGGTTAGACCAGATGATATCGGTATTCTTAATAAAACATTGATAGATTATTTGCTGATGGTTAGAGTAAGAAGGGGGGGGGGTGTTTTATTTTAATTGTTTTTTTTTTTCCTGCAATTAACAAACTTTAAATAAGACAGGCATTTCCACATATGTAGTTGAACAGAAAAAGGACATTGTATATGAAGCTACTGATCTCTTTTTTAAATATCTAAGAAATTCAATATGTAAATTTCATTTTGTCTACTCATACTTGTCTATTATTCTTTCTAATCTTCATTCTGTTCTCTTTACATTAAACGTTTCCAAAACACTTTTTTCATTCTCCTTCTTTTCTCCCTCCCTCTTTCCTACTTTCTCATTTGTCTCCCTTTTTCTTCCTTAATTCCTTTCTTTTTTCTTCTTCCTACATGTCCCCATTTTAAAAGAAAAAAGTAATCATTTTTAAACAAATATACAGTCAAAGAAAAGAGATCAAAACATGGTTAAAATACATCATAATCCATCCTCTGTAAATATGGTTGGTCATTGCCTTGAGTAGATATGACTAAAAAATCTTTGGTTTCCTGGCTCTGCTTGTATGTGTGTGTGTGTTTGTGTGTGTACCAGGTAATACAAATCTAATTTTGGGGAATGTATTTCTCTCATTGTTTCTTATAGTATAAAAATATTCTATTAGTTAAGTGGTGCAGTGGGTAGAATGCCAGCCCTAGAGTCAGAAGGATCTGAGTTCAAATCTAGCCCTGTAAAATGAGCTAGAGAAGGAGGTCCCAGAGAGATGGACACAGCTAAAATAATTTTACAACAATAAAATAATATAATTCATTTTGTCATTTCCCACTTACTTACTGGGCATACCTTTGTTTTTCATTTTTTTTGCTATTACAGTATACAAACTTATATTGACTTACAAACCTACATATAACCTCTGGAGAATGAGGGCAGCACTTTGAGATGAGTATTTCTGTGAAGTATATTAAATATATTTTTAAATTATTTAATCTTTTTTAATAATTTCTTTTTTCTTACTTACCTTAGTTTCAACATCAACAAAATAAGAGGGTCTGACTAGATGATGGTTGACTTCCTGAATATATGATCTCTTAACAACTTCAAAGTTATACATTTCCCAATAAGTAAAATTCTGAGGTTCTTTGGGCAGGCCATTTTGCATTTTGCAAATCCTTTTTTTAAGTCATTTATATTCCTGAACTAATTTATCATCCATCCCCATGCCATTCTAACTGACTGTCTTAGATCTTGATACTCTGAATAGAGAGTACTCAGTTTCCTGTGGTAATTTTCCAAATTGACTAAAATACCTTATATCTAGATTCCCTTTTTCCCTGATTGTTTTTTAAATTCCAGTTTATATAATCTCTGGAGAATGAGGGTAGCACTTTGAGATGAGTATTTCTGTGAAATATATTAAATATAATTTTTAAAATTATTTAATCTTTTTAAATAATTTTTTTTCTCAAAATACAAAAATAGTTTTCAACATCCACCCTCGAAAAATCTTGTGTTCGAATATTTTCCTCCTCCCTTATCCCCTTCCCCTAGACATCAATTAATCCAATATAGGTTAAATATGTTCTTCTATGTTGCACAAGAAAAGATCATAAAGGGGGACAATGAGAAAGAAAGAAAAAAAAAAAACAAGCTAACAACAAAAAGGTAAAAATACTATGTTGTGATCCACATTTAGTCCCCATAGTCTTCTCTCTGGATGTAGATGAATCTTTCCATCACAAGACCACTGAAACTGGCCTGTATCACCTCATTGTTGAAAAGAGCCAAGTCCATCAGAGTTGATCATAATATAATGTTATTGCTGTGTACAATGTTCTCTTGGCATTTCTGAAATCTTCCTGCTGATCATTTCTTATAGATCAATAATATTTCATAACTTCTAATTATAATTCTTATTTTTATTTGTTATTAAAGTCAGTAAAACGATTATTAAAGGATTGATGATCTGCCTTTAATCCTAGAAGACAGCCTTGTTTATTTTTTTTCAACAAATATTCCATGTTATATATAAATTTATATATATATATATATACATATACATATATATATATATATATATATAGAGAGAGAGAGAGAGACAGATATAAAATATGTCAAAAATTGACATATATAAGAATTGACATATGAGAGGTGGAATGGAGATGGGGGTGGGGGTAGAAGGCTTAGGAGATCATTTATAAGCCTGACTATAGCATCTTATTAGGACATAAAAGCTAGAATAATACTGATGGACTGGACGGAATGTTCAAATGGTACAATTAAATAGAAAAAACACTAAATTTGGAGTGAAAGAAATTAAAGCTCCAGCTCTGCCATTAATTCTCTGTGTAATTTAGGATCAGTTACTAAGATTTTCTGGGATTAATTTTCTATATCTTCAAAATAAAAATGATGACACTTCTCAAATTGGCTAAGATGACAGCAAAAGATAATGACGAATGTTGGAGGGGATGAGAAAAAGTGGGACACTAATACATTGTTTGTGGAACTGTGAACAGATCCAACCATTCTAGAGAGCAATTTGGAACTATGCTCAAAAAGTTATCAAACTATGCATATCTTTTGATCCAGCAGCATTACTACTGGGCTTATATCCCAAAGAGATCTTAAAGGAGGGAAAGGGACCCACATGTGCAAAAATGTTTATGGCAGCCCTTTTGTTAGTGTCTAGAAACTGGAAACTGAATGGATGTCTATCAGTTGGAGAATGGCTGAATAAATTACAGTATATGAATGTTATGGAATATTTTTGTTCTGTAAGAAATGACCACCAGGATGATTTCAGAGAGGCCTGAAGAGGTTTACATGAACTGATGCTAAGTGAAATGAGCTGAACCAGGAGATCATTATACAAGGCAACAACAAAATTATGCAATGATCAGTTCTAATGGACATAGCTCTCTTCAACAATGAGATATTTCAAACCAGTTCCAATTGTTCAGTGATGAAGAGAGCCATCTACAGCCAGAGTGAAGATTGTGGGAACTGAGTGTGGTTCACAATATAGCATTTTCATTCTTTTTGTTGTTATTTGCTTGCATTTTATTTCGCTTCTCTTTTTTTCTTGTGCAGCATGATAATTGCATAAATATGTATGCATATGTAACATATTTCTACCATGTTTAACATATATTGGATTACTTGCCATTTAAGGGGAAGCCATGGGGGAAAAGAGGGAAGATTGGAACACAAGGTTTTGCAAGGACTACTGTTGAAGAATTGTCCATGCATATGTTTTGAAAAATAAAAAGCTTTAAGAAAAAAAAAAAAAAAGAAAAAACAGATACTCTGTAAAAAGTTAGAAACCAATGAAAGCCTGCATCTTTCTCAATTATGCATATGGAAAAATTTAATTCTTTAATTATTAAAATAAGTATTTTTGCACATGCAACTAAGGTCTCTAATAAAATATAACTTTCAAAAATGTCATTGAGAAAAAATTAATAGATGGGTGGACAACACATATGTATAGTTTTAAAATAAAAAAATTCAATCTATAACCACAAAAAAAAATAAAGTGTTGGCATAGATGACATCTTACGTCCTTCACCACTGTGGATTTTATGATTGTTCTTATCCAAGAGCAGAGATTTTTAACCATCAGAAAAACACTAAGTAATCTTGTCATTCATGTGCTTTGATGAGGGGTCAGAGCACATATTCTCTTCCTGTAGAACCAAAATATATTAAAATATACCTGACTAGCTCATGAGAAGTGCTCCAATAGATTCCATCCCCACTATATGCTAAAATAAGCAGGTTGAATTTCATGGCATCTAACTTCCATTTCTGTTCTAAAGCTATTATCCTGGGGATGAAGAAATACATGAATGGTCTGTGGTTGGGAAATGGAAGCATCAAGCTTAAAATCTTAGTGGTATAATTATGCTTGTGACCATAAACATTTCTAGGATCATGTTATTAAAAGTGCTATAATAAAAAAAAAACCCTTAATAAAATATTCCTTCTGAAGAAATGCTTTTTCTTTTCTGCTCTGTCAAAATTTTTTTTAATTTTATAAGAGAAATCATTTCTTTTTAGGCCTCAGTTTCCCCTCAAGTGAAATGAAATATTGCTAGATAATTTTAATGTCCCTCACATATCTAATGGGTTATGAAAGCAAAGAAGGAAGTCCAAGTTGTATATGATAAACAAAAATGGATGGCTCTGTCTGAGAAAAGTTTATCATTAATTTTATAAAAATATGGAGCCACCTATTTCTGATTCTTACAAGTAGTAAAACTTTAGACTGACACATGGTCTTTCCTTGTACAGGCCTTGGGAAGATTCATCATTGACCAAATTCAATGAACCCAAACAAAATAATTTGGGAACTCTTGAAAAGTATACAGAAGAAAAAAAAATACAAAGAGAAATGGAAGCAAAAATATTATTTTGTTAATATCTTACAAAAATGAATATGTAATTTTAGACATAATGTAAATTATGAAAACTTATATCTTTATTCATGATTTTTATTCTTTTCATATTTGTATATTAGTTTTTATGTTCAAAATTTGAGTAATTGATAAGCATAATTTTTATTCACATATAATTACATAATATAACCAAATATATGCCTATATATTTGCATATTCACAAACATGTATTTATACATATATATGTGATTGCATTAATGTCATATATGTATTTTTGCATACATAAAACATTCTTATATACACATTATACTTCTCCTGGGGCAGAATGCCTCCATCCCAACAAAAAAGCCTTGATTTCCTCTCCAACTTTCCTAGTTCTGTCAATTGTATCACAATTCTTCTTGTTTCCTAGGTTGAGATAATAAAACAAAAAACTCAACTGAGGTGAATGAACATAACATAGAACATAATGCATATACATTGTAGCTTCATTGTTTAAAGCATACTACTTATATTAAATCTGCTATTATACAAGACTTTCTCCTAATTGAGATAAACACTAATCATCTTTGTTTTCACTAAAGGTCATTTACTCAAATATAATGTCTCTTTACCTTCTTAGCTGCTTTTCCTACCTCTGATATCTGAAATTTCCATTGAATTACTATTTCAATCACCACTGAAACTCTCCTGCTTCCTATGTCCTTGTCCTCTCTTTGTTCATTCACCTCTGACTGCTGCCCTTTTTCTTTCCCTTGAATGATTCCTGTTTCTTTTCTTATTTGCTTACTCTGAAAGTTTTCCAAATTCTTGACCCTTTGTTGTTCTCCATCTGTAGTTATTGTCTCTCAGAATTTTATTTATTCCAATGATTTAAATTCTTATCTGTATATTGATAGTTTCTTCCTTCCATTTCATGCACCAAATTGACTGATTTAGCATTATCACTGGAATTTCTGTCCTGTAGACATTTACATGTATTGCTGACAATTCAGTGTGTCAAAAGCAAAACTTCTCACCTTTAATTCCAGATCCACTTCTCAAAATGAGAAAAAAGCAAAAACAGGAACAAAAACAGAACAAAAACCATAAAAAACTCACAATCCCTTATCAAAGCAAAAAAAACAGAATGTTCTTTCCATTTTTCCTCACATTTCTTTCATTAATAATCCTTTACTTTCTATTGAATTGTTATATTGAATTTCTCCCTCTTTTTCACAGATTGCCTCCATCCAGAGAGTAATTAAGTCCTTTTCTGATCTTCTTTTCTCTAGAATGTATCCCTTCTTGTTAATTTCTATTCTCCTCCTCTGATTCAGTTCTTCATAACTTGTATTTTGTTTATTTTAGGAGCCCTCTTGAAATAATTTCCCTCAAAATAAGTCTTCTCATCATGTTCTATACTAATTAATAGGACCACATTAATCTTTCTAAACACTGATTTTGTTATGTCCTTATTCAAGAATCTAAATGGTTAATTTAAGTCTAATCTAAGTCCTTAGTTTTGTCTCAAAGCTTTCTATAAAAAGGTCACACCAAATTTATTATTCCTTTCTCCCCAGTCTTATTTCTTTTCTTTTGACTCTTCCTTAATTGGCATTTTCTTCTGATAGATGCTTTCACTATTGACCACTCAATAAAATCCAAACTCCAAGCTTAGCTTTCAAGAACCTCTACATTTTAGGTCCAACCTTTCTAGCCCTATATCATAACTTTTGTACTTTAAACTAGTCTTTCACTCTCATATCCTATTTAATTTTTTATTTATAGGTATACAAGTCTATTTTTCAGCCTACTATAATATGAACTCCTTGAAAGTGAGGATTATGAAGATCCTACTGTTTTATCTTCTTCAGTAATGAATACAGTACATGTACTGAGTACACTCAGTAAATATTAAGTCAAAATGAATATAGATCCCATTTTTACCTTTACTCATATTTTTATCTCAAATGAAATATGTTTCCTCCCTTATGCCAACATAAATATTATATATCTTTCAAAACCCAAATGAAGATTAACCTCCCTAAACCTTTCCTATCTTTATTCCATATTACTCCTTTTCTCTTTTTGCTATTTTATATCTTCAAACTTTGGCTAATGCTCCATGATTAGCATTCTCTCTTTCTCCCTCTTCACTTTTGAGTATCTACCCATCCTTTAAAATAGCAGTTTTCAAACTTCTTTGTCTTATGATTCTTTTATACTTTTCACAACTGTTGAAGATTCAAAATAACTTTTGTCTGTTGTTGTTATATTCATCAATATTTGCCATGTTAGAAATTAAAACGAATACATTTAAGCATATAAATTATCCATTTAAATGACAATAAATCCAGTGCATATTAACATGAAACATTTTACGGAAAAACAAAACTATTTTCAAAAAAAAAAAAAAAAAAGAAAAATTAGTGGGATAAATGACATTTTTTTATACATCATAGCAAATCTACTTTGATGTTGAGCTTTGTAGGAGGTGGTTAGTAAGATTGGAAATTAGTAAGTGTTGGAAGCCAGGTTTGAATTTAGGAAGATGAATCTTCCTGACTTAAGCCCAATACTCTAGCCACTGTACCTCCTGTCCATAATAGAAGATAGCTGAATTCCAGTATCAGTTTCTATAATCAGTATACCACAGTATGATTGTTTTCTGGTTAAAATATATCAAGGAAATCTGACTTCACACAGATATACACCTGGAAAAGGGAGGAGTACGTTAATAGGTAATATCTCAGTAATTTCACTTGACTAGGAAAATCAACTGTGGCTCTCCAAAGGTATTTAAATGACACTTTGTCAAATGCTGTTTTAAACCAAATTCAGATGTAGCTTTCTCCATTAAGCATTCCCTGATTCAGGTGAAGATGACTTTATGCTTTAAACCTTACATTCCTCTTATTTTATCCATTATGCACTTGAAGTGCTTAGAGGTGGGACCTGAAATCAGCTAAACATGAATTCAAATTGTGCCCTTGCACAAGTTATTTAATTTCTGATTACTTCAGTTTCCTCACCTGTAAAATGGTGATTGTAAGAGTGCCTATCACCTAGGATTACTATGATAAAATGAGATCATATTTTTAAAACTCTTTACACATCTTAGAGTATTACATGAATGCCAAATAATTATTATTATTATTACTATATGATATTGGGTATTGATTTTCTCAAAATGTGTTTCATCTTGATAATTAACTCAAATATTCCTTGAGAACAGAGACTATATTTAATCTAATTTTATATCCACCCCCATCCCCAACTAGGGCCTGAAACAGTGCTCTGCATTCAGCTGTTTATTAATAAATGTTTGGTAAATGTTGTTAAATTAAGTCATTTCAGAGTACACTATGTAATTTGCAGTTATGATAGAAGATAAATCCTGAAGTCTAGAGGGACAAATATGAAAATTATTATGTAAATCTGTGGATACAAATAGTTCACTACTAATCTTATTTAAGAACCAAGAAATTGTGCATACTTCCTCTTCTACCATTCCTCTAAAAAGCTATACTCTTTAGGGTTTAAAGGGAAAGAAACCATTTCTGAAAGAATTTTATTTTTCTGTACTTCATTGCTTTTCTCAACTGATGTTTATTAGCCCTGCATTTTTTATCTTCTTATTTAACTTGAGAATGAACTAAAAAAAGGCATTCTTTGTTTTTACTAACCTCCTTTATTCTACTCACTGCAAATGCATTTTGGTGTGTAACTCCAATGCCTGCACAAAATCAGCCAGAACTATAGAAACAAAGACTTAAGTCAGCCACATTACCTTCTGGGATCTCAAAGTTCCCATTTTCACAAAGCATTTGCAGATGCATTTATGAAAAATATTACACTTCTGTAGGACTGTGAAGATAAGAAATATATGATGAAAAGAGTAGAAAAGTAGAGAAGCATTTACTTCCTTGGAGATGGATAATCTCTGTTTTAAACTATAGTTCAGATGAGTGAATTCCTTTAAAGGAAAGCTTGTACCCTGGTTGAATTAATACAACTTGGCTACTGCTAAGTAGACTCATTCTAAATATTTAGTTCCCTTTGAACCAAGATTAGAAAGCAAAGAATAGTGGGACCTGGTTTTTGTTTTAATGTTGATTGGGTTTTTTTTTTTAATTCCTATTTCTTAATTCTCTGACATCAGATAGAAGAGTTTAGGTATTAATTAGGTTTATGTCTCAGAATCTTTCAGTGTTGTGAGACAGACAGAGATAGAGAGAGACAGACTCAGGGACAGAGACAAAGAAAGTCAGATGAGAGGAGGAGAGAGTTGACATTTGGAAAGAAGATTCATTTTGCTTCTGGCTTGATACTAAAAAGGTAGGACTAGAAGAAATGATTGGAAGTAGAGGAAGGTATAATTCAACTTTTCAACTTGATATAGAGACAAACTTCCTGAGAATTATAAGTATACAAAAATGGTCTAGACTTAGGTTCCTCCTCATTAAACATAATCAAATGGATTTTTTGTTACATTTCTCCCAATTTACTTTAATTTATTACAGCAAATAATCATTATGTAGAAAGACACCATTTTAAAAGATACAAAAATGAAAGATGACATAGCCATTGTCTTTAAAGACTGACAATCAACTAACTTGGTGTGGGTGGGATACAAAGATAAGGTGGGATGTCATAAGGATCTACAAACTAACACAGCTAGGTATAGATATGTATGAATGATGAAACCAATGAAGTGATCATATATGCTCTTTTAAAAAATTTATTTTCAATTTATGGAACAAAACAACCATTTTCATAACCGTGCAATAAAAAAGATTGCACATTAAACTGTAAATCTATTATGTAAAACTTGCTATTTCCTCCTAATATAGAACAGTTACTAAATTTCTTTCTTTTCTTTTTTCCTTTGCCTCCTTTTTCCCCTTTCATCTTAGAAATGGCTATTATACATAAATATGTATATACATATGTGTGTATATACATATACATATATACAAAATTATTCTCCATATATTTATATTTATCTGTTCTTTCTCAGGATATAATGTCTTTATTGATATGTTCTTTAATTTGTGTATTTATGGTAATCAAAATGATTTAATAGCTCAAAGTCATTCTTAAAGCAATATTGCTATTACTGGATACAATGTTCTGGTTCTGCCCACTTCGTTCTTTATGATTTCGTGCAAGTCTTTCTATGCCCTTCCAAGATCATTGAGTTCATCATCAGTTATAACACAATAGAATCCTATCACAACTAAATATCATACCTTGTTCAAACATTCCCCAATTGATGTGGATCACTGTGATTTTGCTACCACAAAAAGAACTGTTATATAAACATCTCATTCATATTCAAATTTATAATTATTATTTGTGAATTTCCCTTCATCTCATTTTTACTATTTTCTCCTACCTCTTTTTACTTTGTGCCTATTACCCTCCCCCATCCCTCCAGTAGTCCCCCCAATATTCTCTTCTCATCCTCCCAAATCCCAATTAACATGTCTCTTTAAAAGTTCTTCCCCACTCTGCCTCACAGTTTTCTTATCTCTCTACATATTCAGAAGACTAGATACTCTTTCAGATGTTCACCTAGTTTCCTCTTTAATCCAGATGAGAGTAAGGTTCCAACTTTACCAGCTCTCCCTCTCAACCTGCTTCCTCTTTATTAGTTCTGTCTTTTACACTCTATTTTTATAATATAATTTCTCCCTTTTACCTTTTCCTACCCAGTTTTCTTTCTTAGAATCATCCCCATCATATGTAACTTAGACTCAATCTTTCTTTCAAGCTATCATAATAATGACAGTTTAAAGAATAATAACATTTTCATATATATGTGTGTATATGTTATATACACATATATACATATCTTATATGATGTATATTTATGTATGTATGTAAATACATATATCTATAACATCTTTATACATATATAGGTATACACACATACATATGTATCTATATAGATATAGATATATAAAAATTTGACCTTAAGTATTTTGTGTGACTATTTATTACGTGTTATAGAAGTAATTCCTGCTGATAGATTGAATTAGATAGCTGATGTCAGTTCTGAGATCCTTTGATGCTGTGATATATGTGAATATACAAAGGTAATACTGTGGGAAAAGGTAGTGCAAAGACTCCAGATTTTGTGGAATGAAGAAAATAAAGTTTGTTGATGTAATATCTAATTTATTTTGGAGGTTCCTTCTTTAGTATGATTTACAGCAGAAAGAATTATATGGATGTAGCATCTCTCTTCCCTTCATTTAAACTGGCTAGGAGAACACTCATTGTTGACTCTTTGATCAGCAGGTACTGATTGTCTTAATGACAACACTATTTTAGAAAACATTTTAAACACATTACACAGCAGATTATTCTATTTTTCTAATGAACCTGTCCTTGAAGAGCCATTATGCCATTCCTTTCAAATGTTTAATAAAGAACAGTATTATAATGATCATGTTTGAGAATAGTTTTTTTATGGCTGGTAATTACTATGTTGTAATCTTCCATTAAACCATGAGGATGTTAAAATATATATTTTTAAGGAAGAGATGAGGACTTCATTACATTAGTCTAATCAGTATTTCCTTTGAGGCTACATAGAAATATATATTTTAAAGAAGTGACCTTCCTCCTCATCATCATTAAAAAGTTCATATTATTCACCTTAGCTTAGAACTATAGCAAGCAAACTGAATATTAGTCTAGTCACTAGTGTTTATGAGCTTCCATTCTTAAGCAGACAGCATGGTTACAAATGCTCCCTATGAAGTTATAATGGAACCCAGGGAGCAGTGGGAACAAATTTAATAAAGTGCTGACATTGTCTATACTAAGGCTAACAACAGCAGAAAACATTCAGGTAGCAAATTTGAACTCAGAATTTTGCTTTTAAATATATAAAAGTAGACAAATTTCTCAGTATGTAGACAAGAATTATCACTACCATCTGAAATCACAGAAGAATTTAAAGCCAGGGTCTCTGAATGAGAGTTATGTAGCAGATTTGGAGCCTGAAGGAATTAGATTCAGATTCTCATTGAGACACTTCTTAACTATGTGATCCTAGCTAAGTCACTTCAACTATTATGTGTATGTTTATGTGTGAATATATTGTGGGGATGCCCATCAGCTAGGGAATGGCTGACCAAGTTGTGGTATATGAGTGTGATGAAATAATATTTTGCTATAAGAAATAATGACAAGTATATTTCAGAAAAACCTGGAAAGTCTTATCCTTATTGGATGCTGAATGAAATGAGCAGAACCAGGAGAATATTAAACACAATAAGAGCAAAATGATAAACTATGAACAAATTTTTCTTTCCCAGCAATATAGTGATCAAAGACAATTCCAAAAGAATCATAAGGAAAAATTCTACCTGAATCCCGAAAAACAAAAACAAAACAAAACTGTGGTGTCTGAATGCAACTCAAAGCATATTATTTTCACTGTTTTACATTTTTTTTCTTTCTTGTGGTTTTCCCTCTTTTGTCCTTATTCTTCTTTCACAACATGACTAATATAGAAATATGCTTAACATGATACTTCATGTATAATCTCACTGAAATTGCTTGCTGATTGGGTAGGCAGGAGGAATAGGATGGAAGGAGAGAAATCTGAAACAAAATTTCTTGCAATAAATGTTAAAACTATCTTTACATGAAATTGGAAAAAAAATAAATTTAATGTAATAGAAATTCACAGTTTCTTAAACAACAGTCTTTCTTATTATTATTTGTACAATAAAGTAAAGAATCTACCAGATCTAGGTAGTGCAATGAATACTACGGGGACAGTCATTGGAAAGATACAGGGATGAAAAATAGAAGATCATGTAAAGACCATACTGAGCAGACCATAGAGTGGATGAAAGAAAATACTATGTAATGAAGTTGTATAAGTAGTTTGGGGTAAGAGTGTGAATGGCTTTGAATTTCAACTGAGAAGTTTTTATTCACTTTTAGAGTCAATAGAGCCATTACTGAGTGTCACATCCAAACCTTTTTGTTATGCATATCAATACAGAATAAGTTGGAGTGAAGAGAAACTTGAGGCAGGAAAGCCAATTAGGACATTGTTACAGTAGTTTAGGCAAGAAATGATGAAAACCTGACTATGAGAGAGGAGATGGATGTAAAAAATGTGAAGATGACAAATTTGGCAAATGAATATGTGGGATGAGAGAGTGTGTGCAGTAGAGGATGATACAAATTGCAATCCAATTTGGGAAATAGGTTTGAGGGGGATACAGATTATGAATTCTATTTTGAACATGTTGAGTTTCAAATGCCTATGGGATATCTGAGTGAAAATATCAAGTAGTTTGTTGGTGATATTAGAAGCTCAGGAGAGAAACAAAGATTAGATTTATATATCTGGGCATCAATCTCAGAGATGTTAATTAAATCCATAAGAGTGGATACAAACTAGAAGTAGTTTTCCAGTCTTCTGGCATAGAATTGAGATTCACAAACAACAATTTGGTCAACTAGATGGTGCAGTGGATACAGTGTCAGGCTTTAATTCAAGAAGGCACATCTTCCTAACTACTTCCCGTGTGACCCTGAGCAAGTCACTTAATCCAGTTTACCTTATTTGATTTTTATAACTATTCTCGGAGGGAGGTGCTTATTGATGCTGTTATTATCCCCATTTTACAGACAAAGATGTTAAAACATAAGTTAAAATGGCTTGTCCATACACATGACTTTTAAGTGTCAAAAGTATTCAAATTCAGATTTTTTTTGATTGTGTGGACCATTCTATTTACTATGATGCCACCTAATTCCTTGATGATAATGATGATGTCAATAAGCTAATAAAGTTTACAAAATTATTTCATGCAAGCACACTGCAGACTTGGTTGTACTGGTATACCCTATGTCTCAGAGGTAGCAGCATTTAGTAAAAAGGCAGAAATTTCTAACATACAGTAAATAACCAGCTCTAATCCTGTAAAGGATATATACTATTTTCCCATCAATTGGGGAATGACTGAACAAGTTATGGTATATGAAGGTAAGGGAATAGTATTGTTCTATAAAAAATGATAAACAAATTGACTTTAAGAAGGCCTGGAAAGATTTACCCAAACTGATGCTGAGTGAAACAAGCAGAACTAGAAATTAAATTGTATATAATAATATCAAGAATATGTGATGATCAACTATAAAACTTATTTCTTCTCAGTACTTTAGTGATCTAAAGCAATCACAATAATAGACTTGGACAGAAAATGACATCTGTATCCAGAAAAAGAACTAAAGAGACTAATGTAAATCAATACATGCTATATTCACTTCTTTTTTCTGTTATTTTTTTTTAATCTCTCCCATGGTTTTTCCATTTTGATCTGATTTTTCTCTCCCAACATGATTCATAAAGCAATGTGTTAAAAATATTTTTAAAAAGATGTATTGTTGAATATCCCCATCTTTGATTTTATCATAAGTATGTGACATGCTCCAAGAGAAGCATTATAAAAGAAATCCTATGTTTGTTTTGAAAATGTGTTGACGTATTTTTTTCAGGAGGAGTGTTCATAAAGGGCCAGTGATTTTGTAAAAAATGGGGATGAAGAGATCAGGCAAAGAAGCATGGAATCTTTATTTTAGATTATCACAAGAATTCTGAATTGTGGCTTGGACTAATCTTTAAGTTCTTTAGAATGCCTGAAGGTTTGGGGGGTAACTGTGGACTTTATGAAAAAGCTGACTGAATCATACATATTTTACTCCATGAGTGATCTCTTTTGTGAAAGTAGAAAGAGCATGGAATTGTATAGTGAAAAAGTACTTGTTTTTGTTGCTAACTTTGATATGGGACAAATTATAGAATCTAAGGAAGCTACAAAGTCACCTTCTTAGTCTTCTCTCTTCTATCTAGTCCATACATTACCAATTTCTTCAACAGTTCTTATGTATCTTGGGTTCTAGTATAGTCTAGACTTTTTTATTTATGTCTCTCAGAGTCCATAGTTTCAAAGATGAGTCAAGCATTAGCTTTTCCATGAAATCTTTAATTATTCCTCTAGCTAATATCTTCTTTCCAAAATCACCTTATATCTATGTTGATTATAACATATATATGCATTTCTACACAAGTGTAGATATATGCACATATATACTCATACATACACACACATGTATATGTGTGTACATATATATATATATATATATATATATATATATGTACACACACATATATATATATACACGTATATATGTGTGTGCCTATGTATGTGTGATCTATACTGGATATGTCTACATAAATGTATGTCTCCCCGGCTAGATTACATTATAAAATCCATTAGGGTATGGGCTATTTTTGCTATTATCTTTGTATCATTAGTATTAAGCACAATGTGTAGCATATAGAAGTTGTTTAATAAACACTTTAATGATTGATTGGTATATTCCAGATTGTTTTTGATAAAATGTGGCATCCGGAATTGAGCTCAGGTGTGATTTGACTAGAACTAATATCATCTTCTATGATCTAGAAACTTTGTTTCATTAAATGGAATTTGATTGCAAAATTTGTTTAGATATCACCTCATACTGCCAAATTGTAGTTCACCAGCTCATCAGGTCTTTTTTCATATAAACTGTTTTCCAGACAATGGTCTTCTTCATTCTAAACTTATGAAATTGATTTTTTAAACCCAAGTTTAGTATTTTATATTTATATTTATATTATTATTAAATTTTATTTTTTAAAGCCTCAACTCATATTCTATCCAGGATCTGTTTTAGAATTCATAAAACATTTTAATTTCTTCATCTAACAAACTAAGGGACTGGAGTAAGTGACCTCTAAAATTTGTTCCTTTTCTCACCTTTTGTGTTTCAATGGTATTGATTAAATAAAGGATCCTTAATTCACTCATTCAACAATTACTAAATACATTAAGGTGTCTAGCCTATGACTAGTTTGTCAGTGTTATTTTTCCCTTTCCTCTAACCCACTTTCTTTGCCTTAGAATTTTCAAAAGGCTGCAGCTCTAGGAGCCTGGGCTTTTTTAGGAGTACAGGGATGTGCAGTCCTCTTGCCTGTTCTTCTGCCTTTATCAAGTCTCACAGCTAACACAGGAAATAATATTATTGGCCATGGCCTCTTCAAATAGGAACAATAATGATACATATCTGGTTCATGACCTTATTCGTTTTTCATCTCAGAGAAAAAAGAAACTACCTTGTTGTTCATTGTGATTGAAAACGAGCTAACAAGTTCAGCCAGTTGTGTATGTGTGCTGCATTCTAAAAGTTTCTGTCTAGTCTGAGTAATTGGACAATTTAGCCCAACACTTTTGGCTGATGCATTTTTTGTGGAGTGTTTTTCTCTACCTAACTTGGGAGCTCCTTGCTTATGAAAAACCCATATTGCATGACATTTTTTGTTTTTAAGGGAAGATAGCACATACTTGTTGTTACTATGACTTACAAAATTTCTCAAGTGTTATCCTTCACTTAGGAGCCCTGTCATTTGTCTTCAAAAGTCCTTTGAAATCCCAGAGATGAAACCCAATTTCCTTCACAGATCAGTGGTTACTTTGTCTTAGCACCTTGCATAATGAAGATCTCATACTGCTTAAGAATTACTTAGTTACCCTGATGGCAGAAACAGCTTTTCTGAGGGGCAGAGAGGCTTCATAGAACTGTAGACATTAACCTGCAAAGAAAAAAAAAAGAGGAAGAAAAGGAGGTCATATTGAAAGATGGCATCCGCCTACAAAATAGGTGAGCAAATTCTACTCAAGTAGAGTTTCCAGGGTGGCAAACTGCCATGTTAGCCTGGACAAGCATGTTATCCCAACAAGACAAAACAGACTATTGTATTTTAATATCAGAGGACCTACATTTGAATTCCAGTTTGATCACTAATTACCTTTTTAATCTTAGGTAAGTCAACCCAATTTTTAGTACATAGTACTAAATGTACATAGTAAATGTGATAAATGTTTATTGAATTGAGTTGAACCTTCCTGGATCTTATTTCCTTTATCTGTAAAATAAAAGAATTGGAATCTGCTGTCTCTTTCACTGTTCATCCTATGATATATTGAACTTATTATTTATCTATTTTTTATTTTTTAAAACTTTAAAGAATCATTTCTAATCTCCTAGGAAATATCACCTTTGAGTCATTCATTATTAATTCATTCTTTAGTACCTGCTATATAGCTCCTCCGCCAGATATTGGACATACAAAGAAAAAATGAATTGGTCTTGGTCTGTAAGAATTTCTTTTGGGAGAATTGGTAGTGGTGGTGGCTGGGGCTGGAGGTAAATGGCACAGTATGTACACAGATTAATACCAATATATAGTCATTAAAAGGAAAAAAAAAATGGAGGAGGGAGAGTATTAACAACCAGATGCATCAAGAAATGCTTCTTCTAAGAGGAGGCACTTGAGCTGAGCCTTGAAGGTAGAATTTAGTCTAGGTATGGGGGATAGTGAGTATGAAAGCAGAGAAGTAGAAGGTCAGTTTGCTTTGGACAAAAGGAGCATGAAGGAAAGTTCTTTCTCACCTTTCAGAATTGAAATTGGTAGTAGGAAATACAAAGTCAGAAGCTCTGATCACCAAAGGATAATCAGATATATAAGACCATAGACTAAATATTAAAAGGAATCTTACATTTCAGTTCTATCATTTGACACAAAAAAATCGATACCCAAAAAAGTTGATTTGTAATTAGTATCAGAGCCAGAATTCAAAACCACCCCAGGCATAGCGGTGGCAAGAGTAAACAAACCAAAGATGATACATTCATGGTTCAGGAGAATGGGATAAATACTGTCTTAAGTAAACAGTTTATACTCATACTTTCTCTCCATGCACAGCACTACTTCATACCTGCATTGCCTTTCACCTGAACCATGTTAACATCCTCCACATCAGTCATCCTCCATTGATGTATTCCCCCCCCCCTGCTTCACATATTTGCCAAAATAATTATTCTATCTTGAACTACATCATTTTTATACTTCAAGATCTTCCCTTTTGCCTCTAGAATAAAATACAAGTTCTTTAAGCACAGTGGGAGTGGAAAGCACAGTGATAAGGATTTAACTCTGGAATTTTTTCAGCATATATTGGATTGACCAAGGGTTAATGAAAGATAGGGAACTAATTTAGGATTTCTTATATTTCTTTGAGTCCTAATTTCCCTGTCAGCTTAAATTTATTTGTGACATAAACTGTGGTCATAGTAAAGTTTGGAAGTAAGGGAGATCTTACTGATCATCTACCCCAATTCTTTCATCTTATGCATAAGATATAGCTTCAAAAAAGTGAAATCACGTGGTTTTACAGTTTGTTGAAGAAACAAGATTAAGACCCAAATGATCTCATTCCAAATCAACTGCTCATTCTATTACACCTTAGCTCCTTTTTCTTGTTGTTCAATCTTGTCCTCCTCTCCCTTGACCCCTTGAACAATAGCATGTCAATACTATCCATAGGGCAAAAATACTGGAATGGCTTGCCATTTCCCTCTCCAGTGAATGAAGGCAAACAGAGATTAAATGACTTGTCCAGGGTCATACAGCTAATATGTTTTTGTGGTTATATTTGAACTAAGGTTTCCTTGAGTCCAGGCCCAGTGCTTTATCCACTAAGCCACCTCGTTGCCTCCTCTCTATCTCCCATTCCTCACCCTGGATAGTGAAAGAAGTACAGTCCTGACCTCTGCTGTGTTTGGAACTCTTGAAATGTTCATGTTGATGGAATCTTTAATATGGATTTGAAGACTGGTTCAAGTTGCAGAAACTCCAAGCATTTAAAAGGAAGCAATAAGTTTAGAGCAACTTTGCAAATAGGTACAGCGAATTTACTAGTCAAATAAAGATATTTAACCATCTATCCTTTCCCTTAGGAGGTACATAGGCTTTAAAATAAATGAAATCAGCATTTTTTATGACATGTCTAGCATAAATCATTATACTTTCTGTGCAAGTACCTATTTGCAAGTGGCATTTATAGCACATTAAATCAAAATCAACAGGGAAAAGAGGAATAAAATCTATTGCATCTCATACTCCAAAAAGCATAGAAAATTTTCTAAATTTAACTAGGTTAATTTTAGTCTAGAAAAACAAATCTCAAGCCAGAAAGTTATTTTTGCTTGGGCAAGAGAACATTTTTTTATATCTGCTATGGGATATCTAGGCAAAATTGGAAACTGAGGGCCCAGAGTTCCAGATTCCAAACTGAGACACATCTAGATAGTAAGTACCAAGTCTATTATTTGTCTGATAATAGGGATATGTAGCTTTAGGTATTAGGACTATCCAATATGAAGTCTGGGTATCTTAAAGACATTGGGTTTTGAGCGTTGGAGGAAAACATTTTGAGAGTAAGCTCATTTTTATCTTTATCATAATATCATAGTAATTTGCATTTTTATTTGAATTTGCCCCCATTCTTGCCTATGTACCAAGGTTCCTGCACATGGTTATTACCTAGTATTATGTTTGAAAATAATATTTTAAAATATTTTATTTGGAAGACAATATGGTATATAGAGTGGAAAGAATACTGGACATAGACGCAGTAGACCTGTGTTCAAATTCTGCCTGTCACTTATTAACTGTGTGATTACAAACCAGGCAAATTACTTCTCAAAAAAGCCCCTTCATTTCTTCACCTGGCATTGTAAAGAAAATATTTTTTGCTTATACATGTGAGTATTTTTTATAAGTATGATGGGTTATAACTGATGAAAAGAAGGAGTCTTTTGGGGGACAGTTAGATGACATAATGGGTAGTAGTGCTGAGAGTTAGGAAAACCTGAATTCAAATCCTATCTTACATGCTACCTGTTTGATTCTTGGCAAGTCACATAACCTTGCTCAACCTCAGTTTCCTCATTTTAAAAATTGGATTTTAAAGATTCTATTCCATTATTTTATTTTTCCTTCTTGTACTGAAACTTTTAATTCCCATGATAAGAAACAATTGATTATATCAGAAGCCAGCATATTTGAAGTCAACAATAAAATGTCCACATGGAAAAAATGACTAAAATGTCCAAATCTTTTTTGACCTAGTGATTCCATCACTAGGCACATACTCATTAATGTCATACTCAACATACTCATCAAGAGATTAATGAGAGAAAAGAAGATTTTTATATATGTTTGTGTGTGTGTTTTGTTTCCAGATTGTTTTATACACACATATATATGTATAGATATACAGATATATGTATAACAAAATATTTATACTAGAACATTTTATAGGAACAAAATAGCTATAGTATGGAAAAAATTAGTTTCCTACAGATTGGGAAATGACTAAACAAGTTATCTCACATTAATATAATAGGATATTATCCTTCTGTAATAAACATTATGTTGAATACATGAGAAGACGAATGTGAACTGATGAAAACTGAAATAAGTGAAGAATCAGGAAAACAATATACATAATTGCTGTAGTAATGTAAATGAAAGCCAAATACTACGAAATTAAAGTGAACAAACTTTGTGCCAAAGAAGAGATATAAGGAAGTATTTCCCATTAGATTTTTGCAAAGATGCCAGACTGGGTATATAGAATTGCAGATTTTTTAAATGTCAGTTAATTTTTTTCAAATTCTCCTCCTCCAATTCCATTTAAAGTTCTTTGCTATAACGAATTGCTCACTGGGATGGGAATGGGAAATGGATACATTGGGAAATGTAAATCACATGAAAGTCCAACTTACTAGTTTAAATTTATGATTTGCTTTGAATATGGTGTCATGTTAGGTTCTTACTAAGTGCTAATGAGATATTAGGTTCTTAATAAGTGCTAAGTCAGTACGTAACAATTCTCTAGTTCTAGTCTTCACTAGGAGTTTAACCCCTTTGAACTCCTGGGGAGGAGCTTGCATACTTAGGAGGAGTAAGTTCATTGGTTGAAGTAATTTTTCCCAGAAGCCCTTGCATAATACCATGCCCATTCTCTGGGAGGATAAAAGAGGGCTGCACTCAGGAGATAGAGAGTCTTGTTTGGGCCAGACTTGAGGTGGCTCTCTGGAGGAAGAAGAGTCTCTGTTCTAGGCCAGAGTTAATGGCAACTGTCTGGATTCAAGGGTTCTCTACAGGAAGAAGAATCTGTTCGAGAGATTTGAGTTGACACAGCAGATCTCCTCCCAGAAAGCAATCGGCAGTTTCTAGAGACAATAGCACATTACAGTGTCAGAATTTTGTCATAGAATAATAGATTCAGAACTAGGAAATAATTCAGTAGTCATCTAATCCTGATTGTGGATTCTCTTTGATGATGGGACTAGATGACTATTTTTGTGGATAATATAGTTGTTCATTTTTCAGTTTTGTCTGATTCTTTGTGACCCCATTTGAGTTTTCTTGGCAAAGGTACTGGATATTTTTTCCACTTCATTTTTATCATCATCATCATCATCATCATTATCATCCAATATTTCTTTTTCCAGCTCATTTTACAGATGAAGTGTTGAGATAAACTGGCTTAAGTACTTGCTCAGGTTCATACAACTACTAAACGTCTGAGGCCATATTTGAACTCAGAAGGATGTTATAGAGGGAACTTCTAATTACATCTGACTAGATATCTTTTGAGAAATCTTCCAATTTTGAAAATTGAATATACCTGAATGCTAGAAGGAAACCTTCCCTCCCCTCTACCAAAAATTGCTAATAACTGTTTTGGGACAGATTGGCTCTTGATGGGGAGGGT
Organism: Sminthopsis crassicaudata; assembly: GCF_048593235.1. Taxonomy (NCBI): domain Eukaryota; kingdom Metazoa; phylum Chordata; class Mammalia; order Dasyuromorphia; family Dasyuridae; genus Sminthopsis; species Sminthopsis crassicaudata. The sequence goes on from NC_133619.1 coordinate 149,499,698, forward strand.
AAAGAGATAATTTTTTTCCTTAATATCAAAACTACTTTTAGCTTTTCCTTAATATCAAAACTAACCTTTCACACAATAAAAGAAAGTGAAAAAAATCCCATCTACAATGATGGTGTCTCAATTTTTTCCTCTCTCAATGTCTGTTCCAATCAATGAATCTTGGGGGTAATTCAATGCACTGAAAATAAATCAGAGGATATTCTATTCTTTCTTCAAGGTATTAATGGGAATGTCCACAATTTTCATAGTGAGACACTCTCACAAATCCCCCCAAAAAAAGACTCAGTTTCCTAAAGGCTTAACAAGTTGATTAGAAATTATTATCCATTTTTTGCTTCTATCCTAGATGTATGCAACCTCTGTATATGACAATATCATTTTGTTTCTTTCCAATAATTCTCACCAAAATGCTCACTGCCATGATTCTCCTCTGGCTCAGATTAATTTATAGGAATTTATCTTCTTGATATACAATTCAGTTCCATTGTATTTAATCTATTTTTTAAAAATTATTTCTTTTAGTTGTTATATCCTAATTGTGAGTTATCTTCTACCAAATATTGTTATCACTATGAAGTCAAATTTAACTTGTATCATGTTCTCTAGACCACTGACTTTAACTATGTTTTAAGCATTTATGAATTCTGAAGCCATAAGTCTTACTCCATCTATATCATGGTAGAGCCCTATCCCACTTCCTTTTTTTAAAAATACTTGTCTATGGATCCATCTAATAAATTCAAGAAGCTCCAAGTGTGAAATAATGTATAAAAACTCTGAATTAACATTAATTAACTTGTTTGCTATATCTACATGACATGCATTGTTTGGAGCTAGTTAAAGAGAGTTAACAATTACATCATGAATTTAGGTAGTAGACACACTTACTGAAACTTCTTATCTGTTTTCCTTCCTTTTCTATATGTGAACTATGAAATTCAAGTGAGAGAAATTAAGCCCTTATTTTGGGTAAATATGAGTTTTTAGCTTTTATTTACTATCAATTTCATATAGCATGATGCCAAACAAATAGGAATTTTTTTTTTTTTTTGAATGAGCACTTACCACATGTCAGGCTTTAGAGATACCAAAACAATCAAAAGAAAAAAAAATCAAAACAGTTTATGCCCTTGAGGAATTTACATTCAAGTTTGAAATTATAACTGTGCAAATATTAGCAAATATGATATTTACATATTTACTAATAATATATAAAACAAATTTTTTTGCTATATATACAAATAATACATATGAATACAAAATATGGGGCAGGGTATAGCCAGGGTAAAGGAAGAGTTGAGGGCTACTCTAAAGATGTGAATCTAAGTGAATGAAAGTATGGTAGTAGGAAATGAGCTGAATTCCGTATTGGACCTTTTGAATTTGAGTCCCTTATGGGACTTGTCCTCAATAGAAGAGATGTAGTGGGGATAGAATCAAGAATATATTAATAATTTTCCTATTATGGTTATCCTGTGGTCTTCAACCAAATGGTAAACAAGTTAAAGGACATCACCCTAGTTGGGGGGAGAGGGCAGGGCATAAGAGGATTAGTTAATACTTGCCAACTTGGCTTGAATATTTTTTGAGAAATCCATTACATGATATAAATTTAGAGATGAAATATAATTCTTCTGTGAGTAGATAGAGTGTGTTTGTGTGTGTGTGTGTGTGTGTGTGTATTCCTTTCCACATTCCCATGCTCTCCAAATCTACTTGGGAAAAGGAAGTCCGATAGAGAAACAAAATAGTAAAATGGAATCTTCCTCATCTTTTCACCATTAATGAATAAATTGCTATAGCCAGGTCTTAGCTGTCCCTATTCATAAATGAAAAGCATATGTGTAGCATAAGCGATCATGACAGCAAGGAAATATTGTACAGGGATTGAATCAGAAAGGTAATAGAGATAAGCATTTGAAGACTTAGAAAAATTCAGGAAAGAAATATGGTGTCTTCTTCCCTTCTTATTATCTATTTTTTTCCCTGACAAAAAATAAAGAGGAAAAAATATGTCCTAAATGTTTCATCGTTTCTTTTACATTTCTAAAGATGACATATATAACAAAATAAATTGTACAAATTATATTTTAATGTTTCTCAACTGAAAACAGATTGGCTATCTAGATCTGTTAAAAGGATATTAAAATTAGAATATCTATATTTCCTTAAGTGTATTATTACTGGAAGATGAAGGGATTTTAGGAGGGATGACTTTCCTCTCCTCTACTATCCCAATTTTTTCTAATTATAATCTTTAACATTTCCAAAATTTTATTTTTCCATATCTCTAATGGCATTTTTCAAAATAAGAAATGTTATAGTCTCTACAAAATCTCAGTCAGAAGGAACTTTAGAGACCATCCAATCACTTCTTTATAGAAATATTCTCCATAGTAAATCAGACACCACTTGCTAGCATTTACTAAGGTGTTAGACACTGTGCTAAACCCTGGGAATGTAAAGAAAGACAAAATTATGTTCCTGCTTTCAAAGAGCTTGTTTTCCATAACATTCATATATCATAATTTACCCAACCATTCTCCAATTGATAGACATCCATTCATTTTCCAGTTTCTAGCCACTACAAATAGGGCTACCACAAATATTTTGGCACATATAGGTCCCTTTCCCTTCTTTAGTATTTCCTTGGGATATAAGCCCAGTAGTAGCACTGCTGGGTCAAAGGGTATGCACATTTTGATAACTTTTTGGGCATAATTCCAGATTGCTCTCCAGAATGGTTGGATTCTTTCACAACTCCACCCACAATGCATCAGTGTCCCAGTTTTCCCACAGCCCCTCCAACATTCATCATTATTTGTTCCTGTCATCTTAGCCAATCTGACAGGTATGTAGCGGCATCTCAGAGTTGTCTTAATTTGCATTTCTCTGATCAATAGTGATTTGGAACACTTTCATATGAGTGGAAATAGTTTTAATTTTATCATCTGAAAATTGTCTGTTCATATCCTTTGACCATTTATCAATTGGAGAATGGCTTGATTTCTTATAAATTAAAGCCAATTCTCTGTATATTTTGGAGATGAAGCCTTTACTTCCCTTCTAATCTTGTTTGCATTAGTTTTGTTTGTGCAAAAACTTTTTAATTTGATGTAATCAAAATTTTCTATTTTGTGATCAATAATGATCTCTAGTTCTCCTTTGGACACAAATTCCTTCCTCCTCCACAAGTCTGAGAGGTAAACTATTCTATGTTCCTCTAATTTATTTATGATCTCGTTCTTTATGCCTAAATCTTGGACCCATTTTGATCTTATCTTAGTATGTGATGTTAAATGTAGTTTCTGCCATACTAATTTCCAGTTTTCCCAGCAGTTTTTGTCAAATAATGAATTCTTATCCCAAAAGTTGGGATCTTTGGGTTTGTCAAACACTAGGTTGCTATTTTTATTCACTATCTTGCCCTGTGAACCTAACCTATTCCACTGATCAACTAGTCTATTTCTTAGCCAATACCAAATGCTTTTGGTGACTGTTGCTTTATAATATACTTCTAGATCAGGTACATCTAGACCACGTTCATTTACTTTTTTTTTTCATTACTTCCCTTGAAATTCTCAAACTTTTGTTGTTCCATATGAATTCTGTTGTTATTTTTTCTAGGTCATTAAAATAGTTTCTTGGGAGCCTGATTGGTATAGCACTAAATAAATAGATTAGTTTAGGGAGTATTATCATCTTAATTCTATTCACTCGGCCTATCCAAGAGCACTCAATGTCTTTCTAATTATTTAAATCTGACTTTATTTTTGTGGCAAGTGTTTCATAATTTTGCTCATATAATTCCTGACTTTCATTTGGTAGATATATTCCCAAATATTTTATACTATCGACAGTTATTTTTAATGGAATTTCTCTTTGTATCTCTAGCTGTTGGATTTTGTTGGTAATGTATAAAAATGCTGAGGATTTATGTGGATTTATTTTGTATCCTGCAACTTTGCTAAAGTTCTGATTTCTAATAGCTTTTTAGCAGAGTCTTTGGGGTTCTCTAAGTATAGCATCATGTCATCTACAAAGAGTGATAGTTTGATTTCCTTAATTCCTACTCTAATTCCTTGAATCTCTTTGTAGGCTCTTATTGCTGAGGCTAGCGTTTCTAGTACTATATTGAATAGTAATGGTGATAGTGGGCAACCTTGTTTCACTCCTGATCTTACAGGGAAAGGTTCCAGTTTATCACCATTACATATGATGTTTACTGACAGTTTTAAATATATGCTCCTTATTATTTTAAGGAATAGTCCATTTATTCCTAGACTCTCAAGCATTTTTAGTAGGAATGGATGTTGGATTTTATCAAATGCTTTTTCTGCATCTATTGAGATGATCATATGGTTTTTACTAATTTGATTATTAATATGGTCAATTATATTAATAGTTTTCCTAATATTAAACCAGCCCTCTATTCCTGGTATAAATTCTACTTGATCATAGTGTATTATCCTGAGGATGATTTTCTGAAGTCTTTTTGCTAATATTTAAGATTTTAGCATCAAGGGAGCTTATTTTCTAATGAGAAAGATAATATGCAAATTGCTGTTATTATTGTAGTCATTTTGTTGTTATTGTTTGCCATTTGTTCTCCAAGAGGACCATGACCTCAGGGAGATGATGCCATGACATGCAAGTGAATTGGAATGAAGTGTTGTAGAAAGGAAGATTTGTGTTGATTCTTGAAGAAGTCAAAGAAAGCCAAGAATTGGAAGGAGAGTATTCTAGCCATAGCACATCTGGTAAAAAAAAAAAAAAAAAAAGAATTGAGGGTTAGATTGTCTTTTGGGACAAGCAAGAAGCAGGCAATAGAACTAGAATCTAGGCTATGTGGGAATAAATTATAAGAGTTCTAAAAAGGTAGGAAGGGGCTAAGTATGAAGGGCTTTACATACTGTGAAAAGCTTTTGAAAGGCATAGCATCCTAAATGAGTTAATCATCTAGCCTATATTCAAAGAATTTCAATGAGAGCCATCCCATTACTTCCTAAAGCAGCCCAGTCCACTTAGGGACATTTCAAACCTGCCTCCTTTTGATTTTCACCATGGCTTTTATTCCACCCCTTTAGGGACAAACAGAACAGATGTAATCTTTTTTTCCATTTACCATCTTTTTATATACTTGAACAAAGCTATTTCATATCCTATAAGTTATACTTATTATCACTCAGGCAACACAATCACCTTGAGTCTTTCATCTGATACTGGAAAGGGATATTTTAACACAATGAGCCACACTATCCATCTCCATCCAGGCGTGTTTCAAGTTGCTTCCAGTATTCAGAATGTCCCTGGTTAGCAGCAGCTGAGTCATAACACCAAACTAGGGTACAAGGTATTCTTGTTGGGTCCTTGGTCTGATCGATTACTTTAAAAGAGAGATGTCACTTTGCCAGGAATGAAAGTATACTCCATTTTCATTTACCACTTCCCTCTTCTGACCTCCTCAGTTCTATAGAAGTGTTACATACTTTAGAAAAGGACCTGCAAATAATTTGTGATAATGGAAACTTTTCTATCCCAGGAGGTACTTGGCAGCCATCAGTGACAACTCTTCCTTTCAGCAATTTTTGCTGCTCATTTGCAGACTCTGGGATTTCTTGCTAAAATGGACTTAACCTAAATGAAGAAGAGTCTTATAAAACTAACAAAAACATATCCTTTACTGGTCTATCCAGAAGGTTAGGGAGCACAACATCCTGAAATGAATAAGTGAGTGACATAAGGCAGAAAAAGAAATATTTGAAGAAAGAATATAAGAGAACTCAAATTCTACATCAACTATCAATTGTTATGCTCTTACTAAGTGCTAATGAGATAATGAGATGTTAGGTTCTTACTAAGTGCTAAGTCTGTACTTAACAATTCTCTAGTTCACACCTTTTGGTTCCTGCCTTTAAGGGGAGTTTACCCCTTTGAACTTCTGGGGAGGAGTTTACATGTTTGAGAAGAGCAAGTTCATTGGTTGAAGTATTTTTCCCACAAGCCCCTGACTTATCCCATGCCCATTCTCTGGGAGGATAAAAAGAAGCAACATTGGGCCTGGAGAAGGAGTCTACTCTAGGCCAGAGTTGGGACGGCTCTCTACAGGAAGAAGAATCTGGCTGAGAGATTGAGTTGAGACAGCAGATCTCCTCCCAGAGAGCAATGGATCAACAGTTTCTAGAGACAACAGAACTTTATAATCAATCACTTCCCCATACCCCAAAACCCAAAGGGCAGGAATCCTTGGGGGAAATGTACTCTAACCATCTTCTTATTTTTTTTTTTTTTTTGGCTTTCTTTAAACAAACCCAGAATCAAAACCTGACCTCTGGAACTTTGCCTCTTGTTACTCCATTATCCTGGAATGGTTTTGGGAGGGGAGTAGTGTTTAGTGGAAAAGGAGCCATAATATGTATACATATATACATATATTATATATACATGCACACATAACAAATGCAAACATATTGTATATTTGAGAGAAATTATTATCAATAACCAATGATTTAGGATATCCAGAATTCCCTACTGTTTCTAAAGTCCAGATCTCAAAAATTCAGTCTCTTGAAGAACATTACTGATAATAAGATTAGGCTAAATCTCTTTCTTGTTCACACCCCAATCCTTAGGAAAGCCATTATACTCTACTCAAGTTTGGGTGGGGATAAATTCTTTGATTAGATTGCCCATAACTGGAAGTAACTTAGAAGTAAATGACAAAGTCAAAGTTCATTTGAATAGATTCAGTCCCTTATTGTAATATTCATTTTTTCATTAATTGTTAACCAGTCAGAGTTTACCACCCTTGGGAACAACTCTCTTCCAATGGGCATATTGGAACCTGCCCCTAATCTTTGATCTAAGAGATAGACAGCAAAATGGCAATCCTTTTATTAAAATACTGGCATCATTAATAAAATTAAATTACCCAGAAATCATCAAACTTTTTAAATGCCACTGTACCCAAGACAATGGAAACATGTTTGTATGTATAAATGTATTTGTGTACTGTGTGTGTATATATATATATATGTATATATACATATATATATAATATATGCCCTCGTGAATAGGCTTTGATGCTTTCTGATTGATGCATGCCTAAAGATATTGGCACATTTTCATTCTGATTGAATTGAAAAATATATTAGGCTTAACATTTATCATATCCGCATTTTGTAACCTGTGCCTTTTTACCTACTTCTGAAGCCTTCATATGATTTAAAGCCTCCTTCTTGTTGAAAGCTGAATCTTTTTCTACAGATAGTTTTCTCCATTACTAACATTGCAGACTTTTGTTGGGTATACTGTTAGAATTAAAATCCCAGATTAAAGTAAAGCTGAAATTGAATCCCATGTTACTGTAAAAGGGATGCAAATAACAATGCTTGGAGCCCTCTGGTTTGCCGATGCAGCTTCCAGAGAAGTGGCTGCCACTTCAGCTCAATGTTAAAGAGGTGGATCAGAAACCCCAGAAAGTTTATCTTTAGGGGGCTTATAGAGCCACCTGGCAAGGCACATCAATCTTCCTTACAGTTGGTTTGCCCATTGGCTAATTTCACCTTTCTTTGGGTTTAAGAGCAGCAATTTAAAGGAGGTATCATAAAAATAACTCATCACTACCTATGTACAATACCTCTTTCCCTATCATCAGTGTGTGTCTCTCCCTTCCCTACATACAACAGCCACCACCTTTTTAAATTTGATCCTTTCTTAAAGTACAGAATCAACTGTTATAGATTACATGAAGTCTTTCTTGATCCCCACTGAAATGTCCAAATAATATATACTACTGTTTGGAGTCTTTTTTTAATGTACTTACAGATAAATAGATAGATCGATGGATGGATGGATAGATGCATATACATATATAAATACAAACACACACCTATTGGAAATATATAAGGATTATTTTCTCTTTGTCTTATCCATGAAGCAGCATGAGACAGTGGAAAGATCACTGGCTTTGAAGTCAGAGGACCTGTTATTACCACATACTACCTGTATGAAATAGAGTAAATTAGTTAATCTGTCTCAATTGCCTCTTCTATGAAATTAGAGTGTTTGACCTGATGGCTTCTGAAGTCCTTTCTAACTCTAAATTTATGATGATCTCTATTACCCCAATTAGACTAGAAGTTCCATAAAAGCAAGTACCTGTCTCATTTCATTAGCTTTAGGACTTAGCACAGTACCTTGCACCTAGTAAGTATCAATGTGTTTTGAATTGAATTGTATTGCTAGGAACTACTATATGCTTGTCCAGTGCTAGCCATCACTATAATAATCTGAAGTATGGATCTTACCCATTTCATTCAATCTTGTCATGTTAATGTTTATTGATGAAAACTGACTTTGACCTAGTATGCATTGGTCTTTCAGTCTTATCAACTAATATCTGCTTGAAAAGAAAAAGAGAAAGAGAAATAGAAATTTGTAAAATATAGGAAAGTCTAGTGAATATTAAAGTGACTTCATAAAATTCAATAGCTGCAAGTATTCATCATGCATTATCTCTATCTTTTGCTTTGAAGTCATACTTCATAAGAGACGAGAGAATCAGATGTGAAATTAGAGGAATTGAGTTTACATCTTGGTTTATTCACTTACTATCTATATAACCTTAGACAAGGCACTTAACATTTTGAGGCATGTTTCCTCATCTGTAGAATTAATCGATTAGACTGGATGATTAGTTCTTTCCAGCCTTAAGTCCATGATTCTAACAAATTTCAGTGTTTTGATTCAAAAAGGAGACATCAAGAATCCTGGGTTCTCTAATAATAATTAATTTCTGTATGACTTTTAAGGAAATCATTTAATATCTATGAGTTTCAGTTGACCTATTTAGCAAGAGGAGAATACCTAATTTGCCTGCTTTTCAGATGATTTTGTTAAGATAATTAATATGAGATAATATATTGAAAAGCACTTCTCATCTTTACTTTCTGGCTTCCTTCTAGCCCCATCTAAAATCCTACCTTTATTATAGCAAGCTTTTCTTCCCATATAAATAGACACACATATTTGTTTCTTTGCTTTTCTTTCCCATTAGATTGTGAGATGCTTATGTGGGTATGTATATTTTTGCTTTTCTTCCCCATCAGCTTGAGCTCCCTATGGAAGCTTGACTGTCTTTTATCTTTATATCTTCATTGCATATAGCATAGTCCCTGGTACATGGTGAACACTTAAAAATGTTTCTTGACTGTATATAAAGTGATTTAAGTGCAAAATGTTATTTCATAATTTCTAATAAGTTAAATTATCTTATCTTTGAATTATTTGTGAAGAAAGGTTTTGCCAAGCCAACCAAAAGTTTAAATAAATTTAAAGGGTAGTGTTTAAAGGTTAGGACAAAAGAAATATGTTCATGTACCTAAGCAGAATCTATGTTCATATAGACAATTAATGTGTGATTACAAATGAGTCATCTAACCTTTCAAAGAAAACCAACAGGATTTTTATTGGCAATGTTTTATTAGTAGCTATTTTTCCTTACTGTATGTATTTGAAAATCATAAATCTGTATTTATTTTTAAACATTTTGAATTTTAGATTTTTCATATCCAGCTGTTCTTCTCCTACATTTACCATCAAGCTAATCTGAATTAGTGAAGTTTTAATGTATTATTTCTGCTCTTGGTTAAGGTAGTTACTAGCACAGCAATCAGTGACCTCGTAAATCTGCTTATTATGTCACAGCTGGATATTTGCATATGATGATTTTGTGTATTAAAACACATAAGCAACATGCTGATGTAATGCTCTGTGCCAGTTCTAGAGTCTTGTGCTGGAAAAGCAGTTATAATCAACTCTCCATTATCCATAATAATAGAGGAAAAGAAAGATATGGAAAATCCCCAAATGACTTACATTAGCCCTGGTGTTGACATTTGAGAATAAACATATCTGATAATATGGAAATTCATTTCAAACAAAATGAGGAAGCTACACATTGATGACTTTTGGCTTACACAGCAAAGAAGGTATGACACTTGAGCTATGGGGGTGACAGGGCAGCAGCTGCAAACAATAATCATCCAAAATGGAGTAGCCCCTCACTCAAGCTAAGAGTTTATAAATGCAAGGAGCCAGAGAGGTTTATTGCTGGTGTTTGAAACTAGGTCTTGTGATACTACTGGAGCAGAATCTTAAAATGTTGGGGATGGGAGAGCAGAAACAATGTATCATCGGACTATTTCTGGGTATTCATGTGTTGCTGGGTGCCTTTCTCTACATTTCTGTGGGTGTCCTATCCCTATTCTTTGTATTCTATGGGGGAGTCATGGTCTGGTTTATGCAACAAGATTTGAAATTCAAAGGATATCAAAGGGATAAGAATACCTAATTCCTAGGGTTGTTGTGAGGATTAAACGATATATTTATATATCAGCATAGTGCCTAGCACATAGCAAGTGTTATATAAATGCTAGGTATTGCCCTTATTATTTTGATGATGATGATGATGATGATGATGATGAATCAAAATCACAGGATTAGCAACAACTGTGTGCTAGAGCCCTTCCCTCTTCTATAAGGAATATCAGTGTGAAGGTCCAGGTCATCTGATAAATAGAGCTTGTTTTAGAAAAAATAATGATCAATTCATACTGTGAGTCAATGCTGGGTTTACAAACTCAAATCCCACTACTGTTTCTTATTAGCTATATGACCCTTAAGTAAATCCCCTAATGTCTTTTAACTCATCTGTAAAATGGGGATACTAATATTTCTAAGAATACCCTATCTCCTAAGAGGCAATGAGGAAAGAAAGCACTTGGTCAACCTTAAAGTGCCAGATAAATGTGATTTTTTGTTGTTGTTTTTGTTTTGTTATTGTTCTACATCCAGATCTAGCTAAGGGTGCCTCAGGCAACTTCAAGCTAAGAGACCTTTATACTTGGCAGCCTGATGCAAAACATCACCTTTGAACAGAGCTGTCCTCTGACAAACTTTTTCTGTAGTAAAGTAAGTGTTTGCATTTCTAAGTTGTGATGTGACATGCATGAAAAAGAGATAGCAAAGCAACAAAAGATCAAGCGGGGACAATATTTGCTCTCCATAAACTTGGTTATAAGATTTCACAGCTGTGCTATTGTCTTGTATGACTTTGAGCAGGTCACCTAACCTGACTGGCTTTCTATTTTCATGTTTAGAAGGATACAGGAGTTATTAAAATAGGTAATGCCTAAAGATCCTTTTAGCTCTGTCATTTTAAAGCTAAGGAGACAATGTAGTCCACTGAGCTCAGGTTAGATTTGGAGTCAGAAAGATTTAAATTCAAATCCTCTCTCAGAGGTTTAAATATATGACACTCAATACTTAATCTCTGTTTCAGTTTCCTTATCTGTGAAGTAAGAATAAGAGTTCTATCTACTCAAGGTGTGTGTGTGTGTGTGTGTGTGTGTGTGTGTGAAATAAAATAATGTGTTTACTAAATGTATCTTTATGTGTTTATGGAAATTAAAACATATAAATATTGGCTATTAATTTTTTCAGTTTCACAAAATTACGATTTGAGTTAAAAAAAGCATAATATAGATGATCCATCTGTGAATAACCAAGGGTTGACTATTTAATGTTATGTGTTAGATAACTTAATTCCATTTTTATTATCAACTTATTTTGTATTTCACATCTTTCTGATTCCCTGAGTTCTCACTAATTACAAACAAATTCCTATACATGTTATTAACATTAATATTTCCAAAAATCAGACATTCATACTGATAATAGCCCCTCCTTTTTACTGTATTTTAAAATAACTTTTAAATCATGATCTTTCAAGCTGTCTGAATACAACTGCAACCAATTACATGTAATAATCTATCTATATGACTGTCTCCAATTTCATTTAGCTCATTGTTATTTGTTATTGTCATTGTTTTCACCTTCACTAAGAGTCTGTTCTAGAAGTAGTTAAATCATGCATGTCTGCATCCCAGTTCACCATTTTGAAAAGGTCCAAACTGAAATGGTTGTGCCTCATGGATGAATTCTCTGCAGCAAGCCCATTTTAGATTCTTTATGCCTTGTGAACTTGACAACACATCAAGAGAAACTGATTTTGGAAAACACAGATTGTTTTCGAACCCCTGCTGAGAATCGCTTTTGACTAATTATTTTTTGACATTGAGCATTTTGCAGGATTTATGCCTTACACAGAACTTTGTCTTGATTAGAGAGAAAATGTTTTTCTAGCCTGACTTTTTTAGTATGTTCTTCTTTGAGATATTTGGGCAAAGCGTCTGGTTGCAGTTTTACTATTTTACATAATACTTAGTTTAGGTTGAAACTGGGTAACTGCTTATATGGGCTGCATACATTCTCCCTATCATACATCCCAATTCAGACCTTTTATATAGTTCTTTATGTTTAAATAGACTTACATAAACCTTCTCAGAATGTTATACTTCACTTGTGCAATTCTTATGACATTTACATAGGCTTGCAGAAACCTTTTTAAAGTGATGGGAAAATTTGATCCATAATTTTTAATATTCATAAAATTGGCAAGAACGAGGTAAGTGAAATTTGAATTTCTTATGTGTCCCAGGACCAAGTTTACCATGTAGAATAAAATATAAAATGAAATACCATGGTCTATAGAAGGATTTTTATTAAATTACATTAAACAGAAATTTTTTTTCCTAGGAAAACATTGCTTATTTTTCACTCCATTTTGTGCATTTGCACATCATATTTCCTAAACATTGGATGAGAAATTACTCATTTCAACTATGTTTCTCAGTATAACAAGAAAATAGCATTTTGCTATTGGAATACTGATTGTATTTATGTTTTATACAACCAACATTTATTGAGTGCCTTTTGTGTGCCCAACATATCAGTCCCTAAAAACCATGCTGTTTAGTTGAAGAAAGAAGATAAGCCTACATGAAGCAGAGAATATGAAAATTGACAGGGAATATATCAGGGAGTACTTAATTTTAAATATTCAGAATCACTGAATCTTTGGCACTGTCATGTGCTTAAGTATGAGAGGCTCACAAAATACCCTGATCTAGACCAACTCTTTGTGTGATAAGCCCTACAAGTTTACTTGCTCCAGGATAGCAAAAAGCCTAGACAGAAGCATCTAGAAGGAGTCCGCTCATGGAAATGAACCCCTAAATTCTGCAAAGCATCTTTCCTTTTTCAATTGCTGTGTTCTATTTATATATTTTAAATTAAAATAAAGTAGAATACAAAAACCAGTTAGTTACTAATAAAGATGTAGAGGAAGAGATAACCACAAAAATAAATTTTTTTCTACTAAGCAAATGCAGAACTCATGCATTTATATTACTAAATATCTAATCCCACTTGCCAGGTGCAGAAGTTAGCACACAGAGTTCTAAGAAAATAATATTTTCTCTTTCTTATTTCACTGAGATCAATGCCATCCATGGAGAGCAAGTTCATATCCTCATCTCCAATCTTCATTAATTCTAGTTTGCATTTATAGCTTCAACATTTTTATGTTCAGAGCTTTAGATATGAAATAGATAATATACATAAGTATTGTTCCTGTTTTTACATGGAGAACCTGGACCTCATCATTAATTTTGGCTTTCTGATTAGAGAGTAAGGCCATGAAATTCAAACCTCCAATGAGGTTTGTTCAGTTGAGAACATCTCATTTCTCCCTTGGCTACATTTTTCTGTCTCTTCTTGCCATTCACCTTTTTAAAAATTATGCATATATTTACTTTTTGAGTTTTTTAAAATATGTTGTTTACTTATTTTAACAATCATTTAAAAAAAAATTGAGTTCCAAATTCTCTCCCTTCGACCAACTCCTTCTCTGAGAAAGCAAACAATATATTATTCGAACATGTGAAATCATGTAAAAAATTTCTGTATTAGCTGTACATTTTAAAAAAGAAAACAAGAAAAATAAAGTGAGAAAATTATACCTCAATTTGCTCTTGTAGTTCAACAGTTTTCTCTCTGGAGATAGATAACATTTTTTCATCTTGATTCCTTTGGGAACTACAGTGCAGTTCCATATTCATTGTTAATTGGTTCTTGAAGGCATGGTGAGTGGTGAAAAGGAGTACTGAATGAATTTTTCCCATCTCAGTCTGCAGCCTAAGCATTCCTCCTCACCTAATTCCCCAAAGGAGTAAATAGGACCTGAGACAGGCCAGCCTAGCCCAAGCTCCTACTTTCTTGACCCAACTCAGTTTTCTAGAGGAACAAAGACCTTTATACTCTTTCTTCCCCCCAACCCAACCCTACACTGTTCAAGCTTTCTTGTGGTGGGGCTGGATGTGGAGATGGAAGCTATAGTCTCATGCTTTCCATCATCTACTAAAGCCTGGGGCTCAGGACTTCCAGGAGTCCTGAGGTCATTGCCATCTGGACTCTTGCCCCTGTTGCTCATGCTACCACCTGTGCTTCTACTCCTGCTGTCTCTCCTCCTGGTAAGCATGGCAGCCTCTCAGTGCCTCTTTCAGTACTATAGTTTTGAAAGCTGGAAGACTATATGCTACAGACACATTGTCCTACAAAAACTGCCTGCTGATGCACAAACCTCAGCATTGGGGCTCCAGTCCATAACTTAGCACTACTACCTTCACTAGGGAGTTACAGCTCATAGCCAAGGGCACTAGCAGTGGCAGCCTGGGCTGGGCAGTTCACCTGCCCAACGTTACATCCCTACTGCTCAACCAAAACAACCAAGTGAGAGGAGTGCCAAGCAAGTATCAAGTTGTGAAACTTTTTTTTTTCTGATAGAAATACATCAAATAATGAATTTTTCAGAGAAGACAAGATCATATTGATCAGAGTAGTCAAGTTTTTCATAGTTGATTATCATTACAACATTTCTGTTACTTTTCTTCTTCCTTCACTTTGTATTAGTTTATAGAGGTCTTGCAATTTTTTTTTTCTGAAACCACATCATTTCATTTAATACAGTAGTATTCAATAAAAATCATATACCACAAATTGTTCAGACATCCCCCATATGATGAGTAACCTCTGAATTTTTCAAATTTTGCTAGCACAAAAAGAGGTGCTATGAATACTTTTGTACATATAGGTCATTTTCCTTTTTCTTTGATCTTTTTTGGAGTACAGACCTTTTAGTAGTATAACTGAATCAATAGATATGCACATTTCTATAGTCCTTTGGACTCTATAGAATAGTGGGCCACTTCACAATCCCACCAATTCATTAATGTGTCTGTTTTTTCCCTCCTGTATTGGTCATTTCTGACAGGTATAAAATGGTACCTCAGAATCATTTTACTTTGCCTTTCTCTAATTAATAGTGATTTAAAACATTTTTCATGTAACTATAGATAGTTTTGATTTCTTCTTTTGAAACCTTTCTATTCATTTCTTTTAACCATTCATATAGCTGTGAATGGTTCCTATTTTTACAAATTTGACTCATTTCTATACCCAGTATATATTTGAGAAATGAGGAATTTATCAGAAAAACTTTCTGTAATTTTAAATATATATATATATATATATATATATATATATATATATATATATATATATATATATATATTGCTTCATTGTCTGAAGTGATTCAAGGCTATTTCAATAGATTTGGAATAGAAAATGCCATCTGCATACAGAGAGAGAACTATGAAGACTGAATGTAGACAGAAGCATGGTATTTTCACCTTTTTTGCTGTTGTTTGTTTTTTTTCTATCTCTTTTTTTTTTTGTTTTTTTCCTTTTTTGATCTCATTTTTTTTTCTTGCATAATATGAAAAATATGGAAATTTAAAAGAATTTCACATATTTGACCTATATCAGATTGCTTGCTGTCTTGGAGAGAGAGGAAGGGAAGGAGGGGGAAAAAACTTGGAACCCAAAGTCATAAAAAAATGAATGTTGAAAACTATTTTTACATGTATTTAGAAAAAATACTATTGAGAAAAAAAAAACATTATTTCTTGTCTATGGTGCCCTTTAGCAAAATATAGTTTCTTTGACTACTTCATTTAACTAAATCTATTTTTGATTTGTCTTTTATGATATCATGATTGCTACCCCTACCTTTTTTTTTTTTTTACTTCAACTGAAGTATATTATGATTCCTTTCTAGCCTTCTATTTTTAACTGAGTGTGTCTTCCTCTTTCAAGTATATCTCTTGTAAACAGCACATGATTAATTCTGGTTTCTAATCTATCCTGCAGTCTGTTTCTGTATTCTACATCAGTTTTGGCTTAAAGCGGAATAACTTAATCATTCAACTGGGCAAAAAAGAGGAAAGAAAAGGGATGGGCTTGGTAGAAGGGAGGGCAGAAACTCTAGGAGAAAAAAAAAAAGAGAAGGGGGCAATAAAAGATCCTACAAGTAAGTGGGTGAGGTGGGTTAAAGAAACAAAGCACTATTAAGGAGGGACAGGGTAGAAAGGAAGAACAAAAATATATATTGGGGAGAAAATAGGATGGAGGGAAATAGAGAGCTAGTAATCATAACTGTGAATGTGAATGGGATGAACTCTCCCATAAAACAAATAGCAAAGTGGATTAAAAAACAAAATCATATAATATGTTGTTTAAAAAAACACATTTGACACAGAGAAACATATCCAGAGGAAAGGTAAAAGGCTGAAGTAGAATTTATTATGCTTCAGCTGCAGTTTAAAAAACAAAAACAAAAACAAAAAAAAAAAAAAACAAGGGTAGCCATTTTAATGCCAGATAAAGCAAGAATAAAAATAGATTAATTAGATAATTTAAATTAAATAGATAATTAAGAGACATAATGAAAGAAATTACATCTTGATAAACAAAGAAGTAGCATATAAATTCTCAAGATATTAAGCCAGTTTCAGGAAGAAATAAACAGCAAAACCCTTCCTCTCTCAGAATCAGACAAATCTAATCACAAAATTAACAAGAAAGAAACTAGGGAAGTTAATAGAATTCCTAGAAAATCTAGATATGATAGACCTCTAGAGAAAATTGAATAGTGACAGAAAGGAATACACCCTTTTCTCGCAGTACATAGTATCTACACAAAAATTGACCACGTATTAGGGCATTAAAAATCTCACAATCAAATGCAGAAATAGAAAATGTTTCCTTTTGAAACCACATTTCAATAAAAGAATATATTTAATAAAGGGCCAGAGAAAGATAGACTAAACCCAAATAGAAATTAAATAATCTAATTCTAAAGAAATAGTGAGTCAAGGGGGCAATTAGGTGGCACAGTGGTTAGAGCACCAGCCCTGAATTCAGGAGGACCCAAGTTCAAATCTGGTCTCAGACACTTAACACTTCCTAGCTGTGTGACCCTGGGCAAGTCACTTAACTCCAGCCTCAGGAAAAAAAGAAAAAAGAATTAGTGGGTCAAACAACAAATCACAGAAACAATCCATAATTTCAACCAAGAGAATGACAATAATGAAACAGCATACAAAAACTTATGGGATGTAGCCAAAGCAGTTCTTAGGGGAAATTTTTTATCTCTAAATAGCTACATGAATAAAATAGAGAAAGAGGAAATTAATGAAAGGACACGCAACTAAAAAAAGCTAGAAAAAGAACAAATTAAACCCCCCAATTAAATACCATTTTAAAAATCCTGCAACTCAAAAGAGAGATTAATAAAATTGAAACTAAGAAAACTATTGAATAGCACATCCTTCACAACATTCTTGTGAGGGAAGACTTCCGGCCAAGATGGCGGCGTGGAGGCAGACAGCTGCTTGAGCTCCTCGTTTTCTCTCAGAACTTACTTCATGACAAGCCTCTGACTTAATGCTTGACCCAGAAAGAAATCCACAAATTATCACCAAGAGAAGACATCCTTGAAAGTCGCCAGAAAAGGTCTGTGTTTGTTCGGGGGAGGGTCAATCAGACTGGGCGCAGACTGAGGGCAGACAGCCAGAGCAAGACAGGCAGCTCACACAGCTCAGACCTGAGGGGGAGGGGTGTGATCTCTGCCGTTTCTGTGAAAGGGCTTTTGCCCCAGTGTGGATGCTCCGTCTTGGTAGCAAGCCAGGAGCGGTGGAGAGGGTGTAAACCCGGAGGTGAAGATTAAAACCCCAGAAAGCCAGCGTCTCTCAGAGCCCGGCCACCCCCAACCCCCACCTGGACTGACTCGGTGCGTTCTCGGAGTCTCGGAGCGCAGACTCAGTACAGTCATTGCTGTTCTGTTAGTGGCTCTCTGCTGCCCTACCCCCAGTCTGTAGAGGAAGCCCATTAATAACATCCAGCCCTATCCCCCGCAAAACAGACCAATTGTTTCTCTTGTCAGTTTGTTTTCTTTGATTCCTACTCTGACAAAATGAACAAAAAATTCAAAAGGGCTCTAACCATTGACAGCTTCTGTGTGGAGAGGGAGCAGACTTCAAATGCTGAGGAAACTAGGAACAGACTGTCCCCAGATGTATCCCCTGGGAGGGATATAAGCTGCTCTTCAATACACAAGAACCTCATGGAGGAAATCAAAAAGGCTCTCGCAAGAGAGCTGGAGGAGAAATGGGAAAAGGAAAGGGAAGCTTGGCAAGAGAGCCTGGAGAAGTCATCCCATGCATTCAAAGACAGAATGGATAAAGAAATCAAATCATTGAGAAACAAGATTAGTGAGCTGGAAAAGGTAAACAACTCCAAAGAAAACAGGATTAGTGAGCTGGAAAAGGTAAACAACTCCAAGGAAAACAGGATTAGAGAGCTGGAAAAAGAAATCAGCTCTCTAAAAAATAAAATGGATAAAATGGAAAAAAATTCCATAGAAGATAAAAACTCAATTGGAAAATTACAAAGAGATATAAAAAAAATGAGTGAAGAAAATACATCATTGAAAATTAGACTGGAACAAGTAGAAATGAATGACTCAAGGAGAAACCAAGAGGGAGTCAAGCAAAACCAGAGAAATGAAACAATTGAAAAGACTGTCAAGTACCTTACCAGAAAGACAACAGACCTGGAAAACAGATCCAGGAGAGACAATTTGAGAATAATCGGACTCCCTGAAAAATGGGAGGAAAAAAAGAGCTTGGACACCATTTTCGAGGAAATTATCAAAGAGAACTGCCCAGACGTTTTGGAAACAGAGGGTAAAATAGACATTGAGAAAATTCATCGATCACCTACTGAAAGGGACCCTAAAATCAAAACGCCAAGAAATATAGTGGCCAAGTTCAAGAACCATCAGACAAAGGAAAAGATATTGGAAGCTGCTAGAAAAAAACAATTCAGATATGGAGGATCCACAATAAGGATAACACAGGATCTAGCAGCATCCACATTAAAAGAATGCAGGGCCTGGAACATGATATTCCGAAAGGCTAAGGAACTTGGTATGCAGCCAAGAATAACTTACCCAGCAAGAATGAGCATCGTTTTCCAGGGAAGAAGATGGACATTTAACGAAATAAATGAATTCCATCTATTTTTGATGAAAAAACCAGACCTACATAAGAGGTTTCATCTTCAAATACAGAACTCAAGAGACTTCTAAAAAAGGTAAAAAGAAATCTTGAGAACTATACTTCTGTCAAAAAAATATGTAAAGAACATATGTACAATTTGTCTTAGAAACTAGAGGTGGAAAGGAGATTATATCATAAAAAAGTATAAAGTGGTGGTACTACATCTCATGAAGAGGCAAAGGTAACCTATTATATCTGAGAGAAAGAAAGGAGGGAGATGAACATAGCGTGTATCAATAGACATATTCGATTTATGGTGAAACTTCTTCCACTTCTTTGAAAAGTGAAAGGGAAGGAGTAAGCTAAGGGGAAGGGAATACAGTAATTTCGAGGAAAAGGGGTAAAATAAGGGGAGGATCTTTAAGGTGGGGGAGGGATCCTAAAAAGGGAGGGCTGTGAAAAGCAAGTGGTGTTTACCAGTTTAATACTGGATAGGAGGGTAAAAGGGAAGGAAAGGGGAAAAGCATAAGCAGGGGTTAATAGGATGGCAAGCAATATAGAATTAGTCCTTCTAACCATAAATGTGAATGGGGCAAACTGCCTCATAAAGAGGAAGCAGTTAGCAGACTGGATTAAAAGTCAGAATCCTACTATATGTTGTTTACAGGAAACACACCTGAAACAGGATGAGACATTCAAACTAAAAGTAAAAGGGTGGAGCAGAATCTATTATGCTTCAGGCAAAACCAAAAAAGCAGGAGTAGCCATCCTCATCTCAGATCAAGCAAAAACAAAAATTGATCTAATTAAAAGAGATAAGGAAGGGCATTATATCCTGCTAAAGGGAAGCATCAATAGTGAAGCAGTATCAATATTAAACATGTATGCACCAAGTGGTGCAGCATCTAAATTCTTAAAAGAGAAATTAAGAGAGCTGCAAGAGGAAATAGATAGCAAAACTATAATAGCGGGAGATCTCAACCTTGCACTATCAGAATTAGATAAATCAAACCACAAAATAAATAAGAAAGAAGTCAAAGAGGTAAATAGAATACTAGAAAAGTTTGATATGATAGATCTTTGGCGAAAGCTAAATGGAGACAGAAAGGAATATACTTTCTTCTCAGCAGTTCATGGAACCTATACAAAAATTGATCATATACTAGGGCATAAAAACCTCAAAATCAAATGCAGTAAGGCAGAAATAGTAAATGCATCCTTTTCAGACCATAATGCAATCAAAATAACATTTAATAAAAAGCCAGGGGAAAATAGACCAAAAAACAATTGGAAACTAAATAATCTTATACTAAAGAATGATTGGGTAAAACAGCAAATCATAGACATAATTAATAACTTCACCCAAGAAAATGACAATAATGAGACATCATACCAAAATGTGTGGGATACAGCCAAAGCAGTAATTAGGGGAAGTTTTATATCTCTACAGGCCTACCTGCATAAAATAGAGAAAGAGAGGGCCAACGAATTGGGTTTACAACTAAAATTGCTAGAAAAGGAACAAATTAAAAACCCCCAGACAAACACAAAACTTGAAATTCAAAAAATAAAAGGTGAGATTAATAAAATTGAAAGTAAAAAAACTATTGAATTAATTAATAAAACTAAGAGTTGGTTTTATGAAAAAACCAACAAAATAGACAAACCCTTAGTAAACCTGATTAAAAAAAGGAAAGAGAAAAAGCAAATTGATAGTCTTGAAAATGAAAAGGGTGAACTCACCACTAATGAAGAGGAAATTAGAACAATAGTTAGGAGCTACTTTGCTCAACTTTATGCCGATAAATTCGATAACTTAAATGAAATGGAAGAATACCTTCAAAAATATAGCTTGCCCAGATTAACAGAGGAAGAAGTAAGTAGTCTAAATAGTCCCATCTCAGAAAAAGAAATAGACCAAGCTATTAACCAACTTCCTAAGAAAAAGTCCCCAGGACCAGATGGATTTACAGGTGAATTCTACCAAACATTTAAAGAACAACTAACTCCAATGCTATGTAAACTATTTGAAAAAATAGGGATTGAAGGAGTCCTACCAAATTCCTTCTATGACACAGACATGGTACTGATACCTAAACCAGGTAGATCGAAAACTGAGAAAGAAAACTATAGACCAATTTCCTTAATGAATATTGATGCTAAAATCTTAAATAAGATATTAGCAAATAGACTTCAGAAAATCATCCCCAGGATAATACACTATGACCAAGTGGGATTTATACCAGGAATGCAGGGCTGGTTTAATATTAGGAAAACTATTAGTATAATTGACCATATTAATAATCAAATTAATAAAAACCATATGATCATCTTAATAGATGCAGAAAAGGCATTTGATAAAATCCAACATCCATTCCTACTAAAAACGCTTGAGAGTATAGGAATAAATGGACTATTCCTTAAAATAATAAGGAGCATATATTTAAAACCTTCAGTAAACATCATATGTAATGGTGATAAACTAGAACCTTTCCCTGTAAGATCAGGAGTGAAACAAGGTTGCCCACTATCACCATTACTATTCAATATAGTACTAGAAACTCTAGCCTTGGCAATAAGAGCCGAGAAAGAGATCCAAGGAATTAGAGTAGGAAATGAAGAAATAAAATTGTCACTTTTCGCAGATGACATGATGGTATACTTAGAGAACCCCAAAGACTCTGCTAAAAAGCTATTAGAAATAATTCAGAATTTTAGCAAAGTCGCAGGATACAAAATAAATCCACATGAATCCTCAGGATTTTTATACATTACCAACACAATCCAACAGCAAGAGATACAAAGAGAAATTCCATTCAAAATAACCGACGATAGTATCAAATATTTGGGAATATATCTACCAAAGGAGAGTCAGGAATTATATGAGCAAAATTACAAAACACTTGCCACAAAAATAAAGTCAGATTTAAATAATTGGAAAGACATTCAATGTTCTTGGATAGGCCGAGCGAATATAATAAAGATGACAATACTCCCCAAACTAATCTATTTATTTAGTGCTATACCAATCAGACTCCCAAGAAACTATTTTAATGACCTAGAAAAAATAACAACAAAATTCATATGGAAGAATAAAAGGTCGAGAATTGCAAGGGAACTAATGAAAAAAAAGTCAGAGGAAGGTGGTCTAAGTGTACCTGATTTAAAGCTATATTATAAAGCAACAGTCACCAAAACCATTTGGTATTGGCTAAGAAATAGACTAGTTGATCAGTGGCATAGGTTAGGTTCACAGGACAAGATAGTGAATAAAAATAGCAATCTAATCTTTGACAAACCCAAAGATCCCAAATTTTGGGATAAGAATTCATTATTTGACAAAAACTGCTGGGAAAACTGGAAATTAGTATTGCAGAAACTAGGCATGGACCCACATTTAACACCACATACTAAGATTAGATCAAAATGGGTCCAAGATTTAGGCATAAAGAACGAAATCATAAATAAATTGGAGGAACATGGGATGGTTTACCTCTCAGACTTGTGGAGGAGGAAGGAGTTTGTGTCCAAGGGAGAACTAGAGACCATTATTGATCACAAAATAGAACATTTTGATTACACCAAATTAAAAAGTTTCTGCACAAACAAAACTAATGCAAACAAGATTAGAAGGGAAGTAACAAATTGGGAAAAAATTTTTACAGTTAAAGGTTCTGATAAAGGCCTCATCTCCAAAATATACAGAGAATTGACTTTAATTTATAAGAAATCAAGCCATTCTCCAATTGATAAATGGTCAAAGGATATGAACAGACAATTTTCAGATGATGAAATTAAAACTATTTCCACTCATATGAAAGAGTGTTCCAAATCACTATTGATCAGAGAAATGCAAATTAAGACAACTCTGAGGTATCATTACACACCTGTCAGATTGGCTAAGATGACAGGAACAAATAACGATGAATGTTGGAGGGGCTGTGGGAAAACTGGGACACTGATGCATTGTTGGTGGAGTTGTGAAAGAATCCCGCCATTCTGGAGACCAATTTGGAACTATGCCCCAAAAGTTATCAAAATGTGCATACCCTTTGACCCAGCCATACTACTACTGGGCTTATACCCCAAGGAACTACTAGAGAAGGGAAAGGGTCCTGTATGTGCCAAAATGTTTGTGGCAGCCCTTTTCATAGTGGCTAGAAGCTGGAAGATGAATGGATGTCCATCAATTGGAGAATGGTTGGGTAAACTATGGTATATGAATGTTATGGAATATTATTGTTCTATAAGAAATGACCAACAGGAGAAATACAGAGAGGCTTGGAGAGACTTACATCAACTGATGCTGAGTGAAACGAGCAGAACCAGAAGATCATTATACACTTCAACAATGATACTGTACGAGGATGTATGCTGATGGAAGTGGATTTCTTCAACATAGAGAAGAACTAATCCAATTTCAATTGATTAATGATGGACAGAACCAGCTACATCCAGAAAAGGAACACTGGGAAATGAATGTAAACTGTTATTTTTACCTTCTGAATCCAATTCTTCCTGTGCAACAAAAAATTCGGTTCTACACACATATATTTTATCTAAATTATACTGTAATATATTTAACATATATAAGACTGCTTGCCATCTGGGGGAGGGGCTTGGGGGAGGAAGGGAAAAAATCTGAATAGAAGTAAGTGCAAGGGATAATGTTGTAAAAAATTACCCATGCATATGTACTGTCAAAAAATGTTATAATTATAAAATAAAATAAAAAATTAAAAAAAAAAAAAAGAAAACTATTAAAATACTTTTAACACAGAGTAAGTTTTATTTAAAAAAAATAGATAAACCTTTGGTTGATTTGCTTAGAAAAAGGAAAGAAAAAAATCAAATTACCAGCATCAAAAATAAAAAGGGTGAACTTACCACCAATGAAAAATAAAGCAATTGTGCCCAACTGTATGGCATCAAAACATAATTTAACCAAAATAGATGAATACTTACAAAAATATAAATTGCCCAGATTTACTGAAGAGCAAATAAACTACTTAACTAGTACTATTTTGGAAAAAAAAAATTGAACAATCCATTAATGAATTTCGTAAGAAAAAAT
Source organism: Sminthopsis crassicaudata (assembly GCF_048593235.1). Taxonomy (NCBI): domain Eukaryota; kingdom Metazoa; phylum Chordata; class Mammalia; order Dasyuromorphia; family Dasyuridae; genus Sminthopsis; species Sminthopsis crassicaudata. The sequence continues at coordinate 149,524,136 of NC_133619.1, forward strand.
CTCCAGGGCCGATGGATTTGCAAATACATCCTACCAAACATTTAAAGAACAATTAATTCCAATACCATGTAAGCTATATGGAAAAATAGGTAAAGAAGAATCCCACCAAATTCCTTTCATGACACAAATACCTAATACCACTGTCCTTTGTATTTTTTTCCTATTAATACCCTTGATATTCTTTACTTTTTGTTTTTCCAGATGAATTGTGCAACTATTTTCTCTAGCTATATAAAATATTTTTTTGGCAGTTTGATTGATAAGACATTGAATAAGGAGATCAATTTAGGTAGCATTGCCATTTTTATTATATTAGCTTGGCCTACCCATGAACAATTGATATTTTCCACTTGCTTAGATCTGATTTTATTTGTGTGAGGAGTCATTTGTCTTGGCAGGTAGATGCCCAAATATTTTATTTTGTCTGCAGTAATTTTAAGTGGAATTTCTCTTCATATCTCTTGCTGCTGGGTTTTGTCAGTATACAGACATGCTAATGATTTGTGTGGCTTTTACTTCTTCTAATTTGGAGGTTATTCCATCAAAATCAAATCAGATTCATCTCCTTATTCTATGTAAACAGTTTAATTTTAGTAATTAGTATTCATATTTATCCATGTTTTTCTCCTGAGTAGTGTTTAAATGTCAAATTTTCTATTTGATTTTGAATTTTTTATTAGAAATGCTTGAAAATCCTCTATTTCATTAAATATCCATTTCCCCCCTAAAGAATTATTGTAAGGTAGGTTATTCTTCATTTGTAATCCTAGCTCCTTTGTTTTCCAGAATATCATATATTATGCTTTCTGCTCATTTAACATGTAAGCTTCCAAGTCTTGGGTGATCCTAATTAATTATGGCTCCAGAATATTTGAATTTTTCTGTCTGGCTGTAACATATACTTGGGAGTAATATATTACTTGGGAGCTCTAGAATTTAGTTTTCATTTATGGATTTCTCAAAGTAAGTGACTAGTGGATTCTTTTGATTTCTGTTTTACCCTTACTTTCAACCTAAGATATCCAAGCAGCTTTTCTTTATATTTTCCTTAAATATGATGTTGACTTTTGTTTAATTGTGGGCTTCAATAATTCTTAAATTATCTTTCTTCAATCTATTTTTCATGTCAGTTGTTTCTCTAAAAATATATTTTTCCATTCTTTTTACTTTTAATTTTTTCTTGATGTCACATGGAGTGATTAATTTTTATAATAATTGTCTTATCCTAATTTTTAGGGAATTATTTTCTTTAGTGAACCTTTGTATTTCTTTTTTTCCCCATTTGGCAAATTATGCTTTTGTTTAATGAATTTTTGTACCTCTTTTAGCATTAGGTCAGCTCTATTTTTTAAGGTTTTATTTCCTTAAGTATTTTTGTGCCTCTTTTGCCAAGCTGATAATTTTTGTTTCATAATTTTTTATCACTCATTATTTTTTTACCTTTTTTTCCTGTATCACTCTAATTTTTTGAATTCTTTTGACTACTTATTGAGCTTGAGTCCAATTATCATTTTTGTTTGAGCCCTTGCTTGTAGTTATTGTCTTCTTCTGAGTTTGGTCTGCCATCATAATAGATTTTTAAGATTTGTTGTTGTTTGCTCATTTTTACAATCTATTTCTTGACTTTGAACTTTATCTTTTTAAGTTCTCTAAGTCACCTCTTTAGTTACCTGGTGTAGTCAGATGCTGCCCCAAATTTTCAGCTTTTTCATGCTGCCATTATCAGAGGTAGTTCTGGGGGGTCTGTAAGCTTTTAGTGCTTTCAAGATGGTGTGAAATAGATGTGATTACTGGTCTGTTTGCTGATCTTTACCGAGAAAGTGAATCTGCTGTCCTGCAGCTGCAAGTGTTGATGCTTTTGTTGTCCTTGGAACTGTGACTAGGTCCTCTTTTCCCCATTCTTTTCCCCCACTTCCTAAACCCTCCTCATGACTGACCCTAAGTGCCTCTCTATAACCTGGAACTATGACCCAGAACCACTTAGAGGCAATACAGTTATCAGTCAGTGCTAGGTCCACTCAATAGCAGAGAAGACTCCCTGTAATATCTTTCAGACCAGTCATATGGCCCTCTTCCCATCTCTGGACTGAGAGATCCAGGGCTGCTGTCCATTGCCACTGGCACTATAATTGTATGCAAGTGCACTGGACAGGCTTCCATAAAACTCTCTTGCTGGTCTAAGGTTTTTTAGGCCAGAAAATGTCTCAGCCTCATTTCTTATTGGCTTTGTCACTCCAAAGATGTTAAAGTTGTTTGGAGGGGAATGTTGAAAGAGTTCAGCTGGATTCCTGCCTCTGCTTTGACATATTGACTCTACCTCCCAGATACTCTTTCAAAAGGAAGTCAACAGGGAGAGGGCATATGGCAGACTATGAGAAAGATTCATCCAGTCTGTTGGGTTCTGTTCCTGGCAAATTTCACTGCACTCCTATCTGTTCTCGTCTATACTCTGAAACCCACAGGATATTATCATTAACTTCTAAACACATACATTATCAGATTCCTTTTAGATTGCAGTCCCAAGCAATTATATAACTTTATGGCAGCTGATCTCAATAGCCATGGCATAGTGGAATCCTGTTGAGTACTATCTCTTCTACTCTGCATGTAACCCATTGTACTCTTTATTTTAATATAATATATATTTTATTATATTTTATATATCTATATATTTATAAGTGTTTTATATTATATTTATCATATATATAAATTATATATATGATAAATATAAAGCAAAGTCTTTGTATTTATATTTAGTATCTTAATATACCTTAATATAATTTATACATATAAACACCATGAACAGTGGAATGCTAAATTAGAAAAGACAGAATTTCAGGAAGAGATTTGCAAGGAAAGATTAGTTAGAAAAGGTGAATCTTTAGTGTTGAAAGAAGCAATATATATCTATTCATGCTGAAGAATTGTATGTTGGGTATTTCAAGAATGCTGTGCAGTAAAGGAGGAAAGAATGAAAAAAAAGTGGAAAATCAGAAAAGAAGAATTTGAGAGGCCCAATAAGATAAGGTTGGTTAGAATTCAGGATTTTGTAATGGGAGATCACTCTGTGAGATATTGTAGACAAAGATGGGGAAACTGGAACAGTTGATTGAAGGCCTTTAATATTATATTGATACATTGAGTGATAGGGAGGCACTGTAGATTTTCTATTAGTTGGATGATATGATGAATGTTGTGTATAAGAAAGAGTATCTTTTAGGCTCTGCATTAAATGGACTGCCGTGGGAAGGACTGGAAGAAAATAGAAAAGCCAGATACAATTGCAGTAATCTAAATGTGGAATAGTGAAGCCTTGGAAAAGGTAGGAGAAAGCCTCAAAGGCAGGAGATATTGTAGAAAACTAATAAGAGGGACCATTGATTAGTTACAAAAGACAATTGCTAGGGATCTATCAAATGTCAAATGGTGCTATTAATAATGGTTAGAATCATAGGACTTAAGAATTTGAAGAACCTCAATTTAATGCATGGTTATGGTTATTTTCTACCACAGGGTCCAAATACAGAGGTAAGAAATTGTGACCTGTATCTTGTGAATGTAAGTTTGGTGTTCTGTTTCATATACCATTCTACCTCTTTGATAAAGATTGAAGACCTCCAATAATAGTGGAGGTTACTATCTTTCATTCCAAGTTTAAGGAGTTCTGGTTATTTGGGAAGTTTTCCCTTTCAGGCCCTAATATATCTATGCCATAGGGTCCCTCCTGCCCCCCCCCCCCCATCCACCTATTATTGTTCCTAGTTCTGCTTTTTGGGACCAAATGGAATAAATTTCATACCTTTTCCACATGAAAACCTTTCAAAATATCTAAAAACAACTCACATGGGTAAATGAATAAGAAAGTTGATCTATTGTTTAGGAAGAGAAAGGAAAAACAATTTTTAAAATATTTGCTCCAGTTATCACTGGGACAACCTAAGAAAAATACCCTATATGAGAAGAGGATATAATGCTATGAAGATAGAGATTAGGATCAGCTATGTATAAGATCAACTGCATGGCTAAACATTGTAAATTTGAGGCCTGTCCTTCCTTAAAGTAATATTTATGAATTTTTCATTCTCAGTTTGGTATTGTGTTTAGGATTCCATTTCATTTCATGCTTCTGTTGCATTATCATCATTCTATTTCCGGTTAAACTTTCATATATGAAGAGAACTCCTTGTGTGGAAATTCCTTTCACTAGTACAGATTATTAAGTTGCTGTCTATACTTTATATTCTTAAAGAATTTCCTGAAGAAATGTATTATTTTCCAGTATCACACATACACTATGTATCAAAGATTTACCTTTGAAACCAGGAATTCCTGGTATTAAGGCCAAATACTAAACTATGCTATTATTTGTATTATATTATATTATAATAATTGCATATATATGTATGTATACATTTAAATTTAGAGTTCAGATTAATTCACTCAACCCATTTTCTTAAATGCCTCCTAGGTCTAAGGCATTGTTCTAAGTTTTACAAGAGTGAATTCAGGACATATTCCATGCCTTCAATGAGTTTATAATCTAGTTAGGGGTGAAATAGAAATGACATAAATATAATAATTATAATACAAGATAGGACATGACAAGTTCTAAAAGGGTGCTACAACTTTCTTATACTCTCAGTCAAAATACTCTTAAGCTGAGGGTTAAGGTTTCATGAACAAAATCATTTCAATTAGGTCTTATTGGATAGATAAGATTCTTAATTACTATCTAAAAAGAAACTCATAATTTTTTTTTTCTCATTTTACAGATGAAGGACCTGAAGTCCAAAGGGATTGTCACTTTAAAAAAAAAATGATACAGCAAGTAAACTACATAGATATAATTTGAACGCTATCTCTCTGACTCTAAACAGCCCCCCACAAACATAGCACTTTCCCTTTCTACTTCCCCACCACTTTTACAGAGTTCTCATACTCTACACACCCACACCTTCCTAAATAATTTTCAGTCCAGAAAAACTAGTCTCTTTGTTTTTCTTGAATAACTTATCACATTTCCTGGCTCTAGGCATTTTCTCTAGTAGCTCTCCAAGCCTGAAATGCTTTCTCTCCACATCTCTTCCTTTTGGCTTTTCCTAGTTTCCTTCTTTGGAACTGGAGGGTTGGATCACCAGTCAGGCATTCAAAAGGAACTATTTGACTATGCCTTTAAACCCTAATAACTCCAAGCTTTCACAGATCAGGCAAAGCCTTTTTCCTTGCTTGAATTTTGATGCCTCTGAAAGACTGTAAATAGTAATTGTTTCTATTCTTGTCATAAACTCTAAATCCTTATCTTTTGCCTCAATTATTATCTAGCCTTTATTCACGGTATAGGTGTTTTCTCAAAAAAAACAAAAACAAAAACAAAAACAAAAAAAAAAAAAAAAAAAAAACTGAGGAAGGACCTTAGCTCAAGAGGCCCAAATACCTGCTGCATCTGGGGCTATCATCCATTGTCCCAACCTTTGTATGACTATGAATCCCATGACCCTGGAGGAGAGAGTGAGACTGATCCAATTCATTTGCAAGTCAAAACATTGTGCTCTAAATGATTTTGGTACTCTTTAAGAATGAGGGACAACCAAAAATAGCTTCCTTCAGGTTCCAAAAGAAAATCCACATTCTAAAGGAAGCATTACCTGATATCCCCTAATTCTAGTGCTTCCCTTCTCTTAATTATTTCATATTTATCTTTTAAATACCTAGCGTGCATATTTATTTGCTTGTTTTCTCCTCTATTAGATTGTACTCCTGGAGAGCAAGAACTGTCTTTTACCTTTCTTTTTATCCCCAATACTGAGCCATTCTTATTGACTGACTGACTATTGTACAATACTTGGTCTCACATAGGTTGAGTGCTGATCAGGGTGGGTCTTAAATGTCAGACCAAAGAGGTTGAGATTTTATTTGGTGGGAAAGGGGGAACAATTTGAAATTATAAGCACTGGGCACAATTGCTCCAGATTAAGTACTAACCCCAACTGTATTTTGTGAGAATTATGTTGAAATGTGGTTCCTGGGTGGTTATAATCTATCAAGATTTTTGAGCTATATAAACCATACACAGGCTATTTGGAAGTCTATTTCTTTGGTTGATTTAAGGCATTTTAAAGGTGAAAACAACAACCACCATGTCCACCTTGAATGGAGAAAAAGAACACCATTCTTAAGTGTTTTCCTCTCTTTTAGCTGCAGAAGCCCTCAGAAAGTATTTTCAGGTTTTTGTAATATAGCTGACTACTGGATTTTGTGTTGTTTTATCCTAAGACTTCTTGGACTCTATTTAGTCTAGAAAATGACAGCACCTGTTAGATTCAGGATCTACTGAGAGTAGATATTTCATCGCACCCCAGAATATCAGGGGTCTGGGAATAGCCATCTTTTTAAGTGCATAGCTCTCTGTTAGTAGAATCATAAAAATCATTGCTGTGTAATATGAAAAGTTTATGAGGTCACACGGATGCTTGCTTACTGTGCATATGGTTAGAACTGTGCATTTCAAGTTAAATATAGGAACAGTTCTGGCTGTAAAGAAGTAGTTTAAGAAATCAGGAGAACTATAAATGGCCATCTGCTCTAGTCTCCATATTTATTTGCTAAATTCACCCAGTGCAATATTTTAATGAAAAATGGGTTGGTATTCCATCTGTTCATTAACTTTTTTTTTTTTTCACACTACACAATAATCCATCATTTTTACTGAGTGGGAACAATTTTCTACTTTGTGAAAATATTTTTTTTAATAGAGACAGTGGGTATAATTCCACTTTCCATTAATTTCAAATATATTTAAGAAAGTCCTTCAGTAGCCTCTAGGCTCTCTTGGAATGAGTATGACAGGGATACTGAAAGTGAGATTCTTTTTTTGGCCATGATGTTAAGAAAATATTGCCCAACCCCTTGTCTTTCATCCACATTGAATCCTTCTTAGTTTCACAAAGTTATGGGGAAACACATTATAAAGGATTAAATGCTCAACAGAAGCAAATGGTAACACTGGGAATTAGACATCAAGGCAAGAGATAGACTCAGACCAGGTCCTGTAAAATAAAGCAGAAAACAGTTACTTGTGTTGGTTATTAAACTGGGTTTGTGACAATTCAAATATAGCATAATTATTATTTCTCTTTTTATATAGTAGCTAAATACCTATGATTTATTACTTTCCAGTTTATTTTGATTAACTGTTCATTTTAATCTTTCTGGTGTTGATTTGATGCATGTAGTCAGTAAGCTTAAGGGACATATGAGGATCATGCCTCCTGTAGCAGATGTCAGTTTTAACAGCATATTTAATGCCTGCTGTGTCACTTTGGCAAGTAGATTCCTTGAATCCAGATTTGGCTAAAGGATATAAACGTGGTATCTTGGGGATATATTAGCAATGGGGGGAAGCAGTGCATGTTTAATTATTAAATTCCTTTGTTGACAAACTGTTCAAAATTTCCCAGTTCATTGCCCATTAGTTTTTCTCATATTTTTCTGTCAGTCACTCTTTTTTTAATAATAGCTTTTTAATTTCCCAAATATATGCAAAGATAGTTTTCAGCATTCACCTCTGCAAAACCTTGTGTTACAAATTTTTCTCCCTCCCTTTTCCCCTTCTCCTCTTTCCTAGGCAGCAAGCAACCCAATATATACTAAATGAGTGCAATTCTTCTAAACATATGTCTATATTTGTTGTATTGCACAAGAAAAATCTGATCAAAAAAGGAAAACCATGAGGGAAAAAAAAAACACAAGAAAACAAACAACAATAACAAGTAGGGTGAAAATATTGTTTTAATCTACATTCAATCTTCTTAGTTCTCTCCCTGGATACAGATGGCTCTTTCCATCACAAGTCTGTTAGCATCATCTTGAATCACCTTGTTGAAAAGATCATCATATAATCTTGTAGCTTTATGCAATGTTATCTTGGTTATACTTATTTTACTTAGCATCAGTTCAAGTAAGTCTTTCTAGGCTTTTCTAAAGTCAGCCTGCTCATCATTTCTTATAGAACAATAATATTCCATTACATCCATATCATTAATTATTCAGCCATTCCCCAACCAATGGGCATTCACTCAATTTCCAGTTCTTTGTTATTACAAACAGGGCTGCTACAAATATTTTTGCACATGTAGGTCCTTTTCCCTTTTTATAATCTCCTTGGGATATAGATCCACAAGAGACACACAGTTTTATAGTCCTTTGGGTATAGTTCCAAATTGATCTCCAGAGTGATTGAATCAGTTCACAACTCCATCAACAAAGTATTAGTGTCCCAGTTTTCCCATAACCCCTCCAACATTTATCATTATTGTTCTTGTCATCTTAGCCAGTCTGAGAGGTTTGAAATAATATGTGTGTTTCTCTAATCAATAGTGATTTAGATCATTTTTTTTCATATAACTAGAAATGGTTTTAATTTCTTCATCTGAAAAATTATCTGTTCATAGTCTTTGATATGCCAGGTACTCTTAAATCACTTATGAGCAGAGTCCTAAAAACAAAATCTCTAGTGTTTGCAGACTATGGGAAACTAAGGATATATTTACAGTCTGATTATGCTTAACCTAATACTAATTTATGTGGTATAGCAGAAAGTGTTGAGAATCTGAAGGCTTAGGTTTAAAACCTATCTGCCATAGTGTGTATTGTGTGACTTTGGACAAGTCATTTAACCTCTCAGTTTCCTCATTTGTAAAATGAGGAGTTTGGATTAGATACTCTCTAGCATCACTTCTAGCTCTATAGATTTATGGTCCTGGGATCTCTGACTCATAATTTCCTACTCTTTTAATCATTATAATTATATGAATCCTGCCAACTTCACAGGGCTGTTGTAAGAAAAATGCTTTGTAAATTTTAAAACAGAGGTATATAATTAATTTGAATGACTTAATGTAAGCAAGGCATCTTTAAACAGCAAAATTCTATTTAGCTGGAAGCTATCATCATTAATTTAAAAGAGCTAGAATTTCTTTCTGCATCGGCACTCTTTTCATTGACACAGATAACCCCTTCCCCTATTTGCATTTCATGAATTATACTGACTGAAAAATGTATTATCTAATGGCTACCCTTCTTGTGATGAGTCTCTTTATAGTTAGATCTGTTAATTGATGACAATTGCATATTTAAAGCCATGTCAGCTTGGAGGGACCTACAAGAAATTGCCCTTCATTGACAAAACTTCTAAGTAACTAAGATTGCCTTCACCCAATGAGCAGCATGAAGAACATTGGTTCTCAGTCCATGCAGCAGCACCCCACAATAATTTCTGACAGATAGAAATGGAACTAATATTATTACCTTCATTTCACATTAGCAAATTGGGCATTCAGAGATTGTTTAAATTGTGCCATTCCATTGTGTTTGTCAATACCAAGGCTAGAATTTGTAATGAGGTGATCAGGAAAGGCTTGTTATAAGAGATGGCATATGAATTTAGTCTACAAAAAGATAGAGATTCTAAAAGGGGGAAATGAAGGGGAAGCACGTGAGGGACAGAAAACATGGAGATGGAATAAAATATCATAAGGAACAGCAAGGAAGCCGTTTAAATTGACCACTAAATGTGTGAAGGTGAGTTATATATAATAATATTGGAAAAGTTGTTTGCAATCAAGCTGTACTTAAACTTAAGGTAATAGAGAATCATTAGAGTTTTTGTTGTTGTTGTTGTTGTTGTTGTTTTTTTAGTTTGGGAGTAAAATGGGTTAGATGTTTGATTTAGCACAATTTTTTTGGATCCTGTGTAGATGATGGATTAAAGAGAGACTTGAAGCAGAATAACCAAGTAACAGGTTATTTCAATTCTAGGGGAGAGTTTAAGAACCTGAACTAAAGTAATGACTACATTACTTTAGTGGAAAATAGGGCTAATGTTAGAAATATGATTGGATGGGAATGTGAGGAAATATGAAGAGCCGAGCATGGCATTAGAAACCCTCAACCATTACTACTTCCTGCTAAAATTCTTAGTAGTTTCTGGTATGCTTCATGCATACCTACTTAAAATTCCTTGGTATATGCTGAAAGTTTAGCTTTTAGCCCATGTTACTTATACTATCATTTGTTGACATTACAACCAGGGCTGGAGTCTTCACTTTAGTCAACCTAATTCATCTACCATCTGAAGCATTAGATGTATTTACTTTTTCCTTTAAGGCATAGGGTCACAAACTTCTCTGAAATTACTTAGGGGAAGGGAAGGGATATGATAGAAGAAGGGAATTAATCATTAAAGACTAGACCAGGATATTGAGAATGCCATGTTCCTTCAGTTGGAGTTGATGGTGGAAAGAATAAGGAATAGCTGTTAACTGAGCTGGAGAAGGAAATAGCAAGGCTCTCCAGTATTTCTACTAAGAAATGGGGTGATGAAGATTGGACATTACTGAAACAACTAAACAACAAATGTACTACTATTATAAGTTTTCTTTCTTTGGGGCATTAGGAGTGGGAAGTGGGCTGGATGCATGGAAAAAAACAAAACAAAACAAAACAAAACCCAAAAGCTAACTTTGACCCAGAATCTGTGCTCTAGGTATTGATACATTGAAGGAAGCACCACAGGCACACCCACTAAGTAGAGCCTTGTTCTGTATGTTGCTTTCATATTATTGATATAGTTAAACATAGACTAAAACAAGCATCAACTTTCCTAGTTGTAGGTAAGATTAGTTAGGTACCTCAAAGATGAAACTATATGTCATAGAAATCTGGTATACAAAATATGTCTGCCTTTGCTAATAGATAAATAAAAATATTAGATAATACTATTGTTGGGACCATAGAAAAGTAATTATTTGGAGTTAATTCTAATTTTTGCCTCTTCTTCACCTTAAATGGACATCTTTTGGTTTAAATAAAATGATTATATAAATAACTTACAATGCATAGGTGAGTATGAAATGTTTCTCTAAAGCTATAGAGGATGTCAGTCTCAAAGAAAAGGCAGTTGATAATTATATTAATTACAGTAGTTTCTATTTCACTGAAGTATTCTATGCAATCAATTCCTTACTTTTTCCACTTTAAAAGAAATAATTTGCACTTTCCTGAAATGGAAGAAACAAGATAGCATTGAATCTTTGTTTTAGAGCTGACCTCCCAAGAAAAGCTTGTAGTTTAAAAAAAATTTTTTTTTGAAAAAAAGAAAAGAGGAATCTTGCCATCAGCTATACACTGAGCTATTATCTCAGTATTAAAAAAAAAAAGTATCATAAAAAGCTCAAGGCTATTATCCATATTCTCTGCCACAGTAACCAGGGTCAGGCTTGAAAAATAAGAGCTGTAACTGCTCTCTCTCACTGACTCACTTGCTTCCCCTTTAACCTTCTGCTGCAATTCTCAAACTTTTTTTTTTTCAGAGAAAAATAGAGAAGATACTAATTCAGCGAAATGAAACACACTGTAATGCTTTAAATTTAATTTACTGAAAATAAAATATTTTGAAAGAATGAGTAGTTTTAATTTTAAAAAGAAGCTTCTTTTAAAGAAAAAGATGTTGCCTATAGAAAAGTTGTTTCCACTTATTCACCAAAAAACCCCACCCCCCAAAAAAAACCACACACACAAAAAACCACTTTCAGAGACATTTAAGGGTCTTTTTTCCCCCTCTTAACTATCTCTGCTCTATGTATGTGTGTTAAATGTTTATTTGCATAAGATTCTTCATTGCCAATGACTGATTACTCATTACTCATATATGGGAGTACATTGTCTAGAACTTGAAAGAAGGGAGATCTTGGTCTTCTGACTTCCAGCTTCTATAAAGAAAAAAGAAGTTTCCAAATATTCTTCAGGGAATAGAGCCTGAAAGGATAGAAAGATTGTAGGAAGAAGGCAACATGGAAAAGAATCAACATCAATGGCTCTCTCTTTAGTTTACTATACCAGAAACTTCTAGCAATTGGTTCTGAAATGAGAGATTTCATTTTCAGTAGGAGAACTCATTCATTTTGTGCATAGTCTGGCATATTCTCATCTGTATACTCTCCCTGATTTCTATTTGCTTGGATCAATGGTGTGTGTGGTCTTTGTGGAACTAACATTTGTAGGACAAGGAAGTTTACCATTAGATGTGTAGTTTGGGATACTATTTTTGCTATTAAGGGATAGAAATCAGAACCTAAGCTTTAACCCAAAAATTATTTTCTCTGGATTATTTATAGAGGTGGATAGATATAATTTTAACCTGATACTCTTTATCTGACAACAGAGTGACTAGACTCTGGCATCAATATCCTATTTCCCCTCCTAGAAATAATCAAAGTCTATCTGGGAAAAGGGGGGTGGTGGTGAAAGAGACTTTAGAGATATCTGTTCTTTCCTATCAGCAAGACACATCTCTGCAGACCTTATGTAGACACAGATAACTTATGGTCAATATACTCATTTACATATGTACATATACATATATACACATGTATATATGTACATATATATACACACACACAAAAGATACACAAAACATATATACACATGTATATATGTGCATATATATATATACACACAAAAAAAAAAGATACACAAAAACAATCATATACTTAATACTAATGACCATTCTATAGACCTCATAATACCCATTTTAATGGAAAATAGAATCATACAGAAAGATTAATATAAACATACACATGTGTGCAGATATGTGCATATATATGCACACATATGTGTACCTATGTGCACATGTGTGAATATATACATATGCATACCTGCATATACATATGGATATATAAAAACACCCACCTGAGACAGCTAGATGGCACAATAGATTGAATACTGGGCCTAGAGTCAGGACGATCTGAATTCAAATTTGACCTCAGAAATTAGCTGTGTGACCCAAGGCAAGTCACTTAACTCTGTTTGCCTCAGTTTCTTAAATGAGTTGAAGAAGGAAATACCAAACCATTCCAGCATCTTGGCCAAGAAAGCCCCAAATGGGATCACAAAGAGTTGGACAGGACTGAAAAAAATTGAACAATATTTTACACACACACACATTTATATATTTTGCATGATTCTGTTTTCCATTGAAATATGATACAGTAAACTTAACAATATAGTCTAAATGTCACAACTTATTTGAAAACAGAAGGCCTTACCCTGCCCCCTTCTTGGTCTCTTTACTCTTTTTCCATGCTCTTATCCCCAAACCATGATATATTTCCTTGATTTGAGATTAAAGAAAATTCAAAATAGATGCAGGACTTTCCCTGACCTAAAGGGAAGACAGATTCTGCCCCTATCTTCAAGAGAATTGTAAAATAAGTATTAGATATTTGACTATCTTTTATGTAGTCAAATTCTAAATCAACTAAATTCAAATGAATTGAAAAGAAATTGTTCCAGGATTGGTATCATTAGTGCACTGTGCTTCTTGCGGGGAATATAAGAACAAAAATCACAACAATTTCTGCTGTCAAAGAGCTTACTTACATTCTAAAGGATGATATAATATTTATGCACTTAACTAAATATAAAGTATTTTATTGATTAAAAACTCTAAAAACTTGAGAAATCTGAAATAGCTTCAAGGAAGTGTCATCTGAGCTAAGTCTTGAAGAGAGACAATGATTGTTAGAAGCAAAGATGAAAAGGCAGGACTTACTGGCTTGCTGGCTTGATTTAGCACAGAGAACATATTGGATGAAAGCACAAGACTCAGGGAATAAAGTATTAAGTTCAGGGAACAATTAATCTAGTTTGGCTTTATGAGGGTAGGGATAATGTGAAATAAGGCAGATTAAATAGTCCCCTGAATGTCAGGATGAAGAGTTTGATTTTTATCTCATAAGCAAGACCAGTTTTCTAAAAGTTTTTGAGCTTAAGAGCTATGTGATATATAGATAAGTCTGTGCCTTAGAATTTTTTTTTTCAGGAGAGAATGAATTTGGGAAAGGAAGAGACAGGAAAACTAATTGAGAGATTGGTAAACTAGTTTTGGAGTGAAGACTGAACTGGGATAGTAGCCACATGAGGAGAGAGAAGGGACGGTATATAAGTAAAAAAATTATCAATATTACTACTACTACTTTTATTACTACCACTACTATTATTATCACCACTATCACTATTACTAGCTAGTATTTTTATAATACTTGAAGTTTGAAAATATATTACCTCAGTTTATCCTTATAACAATCTTGGGAGACAGGTGCTATTATTATTATATTTTATAAATGAGGAAATTGAGTCAGTCAAATTGAGATTAAATGTGTTTTCTAGAGATCCAGTAAATATCTTAAGCAGTTCCTGTAATAAATTATTCAAAACTAGTACTGGAAGTACTATCTTCCTGATTCCATGTTTAGAATATTATCCATTAGAATATTGCTATATAGTTACCTTAAAATAATACTTCTTCATTTTTGCTCACTTTGTACCTTTCCCCTTCTAATTGCACAATGGGAAGTGGTAACCTAGTCTCTCATAAGAAATGTTTGTAAAAGCATTCCTTATTTGGGAGACATTGAAGCTTGTTTTTAGGGGAGACCAATTATATTGATCTAAGAACAGATTACTTGTTAGCTTAACAAAGGCTCAGAGCTCCTTATACATATAAATCATTGACAAAATGTGAAATAATCGGTCTTTCATAGATATTTAAATGTTTTCTATTTCTTCTTAAATCTGAAAATATGAAATTTTGTATTTTTATTTAATCTCTCCATTTGAAATTTGCATATTTCTATCTATATATCTATACACCTATTTGTGTATATATATATATATATATATATATATATGTATGTATGTATGTATGTATGTATATATACACTACACAAAAATCTATTTATCCCAACATATACACATATCTATTTAGGTAGATATTTTAGATGTTGATATCCCTACAAAAGAGGTGGAAAAATATGGCTTAAATTCAGCTTTAATCTTTGTACATATATTTTTGTAAGAAACTAATTTCCCCTTGTTTTATGCCTTTTTGGCCTTGATTGAAAATGTATGCTGCCTTTGCCAACTGGGGAGGGGGATTTTCCTCCATAAGGAATGATATTGGATACATTGTAGTACCTTTTCACCCAAGTGATCTCTTGTTTACATTGGTGAAACAATGTTTCCTAGTAAACTGTCTATTTGTAGCAGAAAATTTTGGTTTCTTACAATAATGTAAGTTTATTAGGTTTTCCTATTGTTTCTGCAACAATTTTAAGTCTGGAATAAAAGGATGAGTTTTCCTTTTTTTAGATAAGTGTGAGCACAGTATTGGAGATCAAAAAGGATTTTGCTGCATATATGATTGCCTTCTGCCCCTCAATTAACAGGGGTGTGGAATGAACTCCAGATTTTTTGAGGCCACTAGTTTTGCTTATTAGATAGCAAAGCTCTTTTAGGAACTTTGGTTCCTATAACAAATATATCAGAACTAGAACTCAAAGCTCAGGTATTTTTTTTTCAAAATGTCAAATCATTCTTTGCTTTTCTGTAATGTCATATTGAGTACTTTTATTATTTTTATTTTCATTCTCAATCTGAGAAGAATGAGTAAAAATTAGCAGTAACTATTTGGGAGTGCGATTGAAGGAGCTCTATTAATGAACATTTCTTCCCTGTTGGACAAAACGTTGCAATAGAAGACTTGTTAAAGAGGAACATTAGGTTATAGAGTTTAAATTGGAAGGGATTTTGAAGGCTAACTCTTACAATTCCCATATTTTGTAGATCAGAAAACTAGGAGCCATATAAATGAATATGGCCTGCCTTCCAGGGGCAGTGCTCAAGAATGAAAATCTGAAGACCCAAGGGAGAAGAACACCAATGAAGAAAATAAAATGGAATTTTTCTGTAGCAGCTGATGTAAATGCAGGGGAAACTTATCAATTAATTTGGATTTTTAAAACAAATGTACAAAAAATAGAAGGCCAGTTAAACATTAGATGAGTATAAGAGACTGTCATAATCCTGTAAAAAAAAAAAAAAGAGTTTAAACTTCAGAATGAATGAAGGCTTTTGAGAGAAGTTAAAGACAACAACAACTTGTGTTTGATTTTTTTTTTAGTTATATTGATGGGGAAAAGAGGGTTGGGGAAGGGATAGATCTTTGGTTGAGATGATTAGATGATGACCACTAATAAATACAGAAGATAGAGTTGATCAATTTTTATTTAATCCTTTTATTCTTTAAGAAATGAGAATTATCTTTACCCTGGGAATGACAGAACAAAAGAAATTGGCTAAGAGAGTTGATCATAAAAACAAGTCAAGAGATAGTAAAGAAGTCCTGAGCTGCCGCTGATGAATTCAAATTAGCTGGCCAGGATGAACTATATCCTCAGTTCCTAAACATACTGGTAGATGTGATTGTAGATAAATGTCAGTGATGTTTGAAAGATTATAGAAAATGAGAGATACCACAAATTTGGAAACTTCAGAATTGAAAATCCAGAGATTGGAAAAAAAAAAAAAACACAAGAGAAGAGAGTCTACAACCTGTAGGTCAGTGAAGTTGACTTTGATGCTTGGGACAAATGTGGAACAGGTCATAAAAGATAGGGTTGATAGATATCTAGAAGGACAACTGATTACAAAGATCCAGTATAGATTCATTAATAACAGATGATGTCAGTTTTACCTCATTTTGACAGGATCATGCTACCATTGAGGTAGATGCTTAAATTTTAATAAAGAATCTCATATTTGTGAAGTGAAATAAATTAAACAATAATATGATTTCTTTTGGAGCTAAATGAATCAGATTATTATATATTCAGATGGATTCAGAACTGGTAGTTAGATTTCAAGAGTCTGGTACAATTTTAATATGGCAAAATACTCTCTAGTTATACAAGGATTGTGTTTGGCCCTATAATGTTAAAATGTTTTATCAATGCCTTAGATAAAGGTAGAGAAAAAAATATTTCCATCAAATTAGCAGATGATTCAAAGATAAGAAGGATAGCTTATATAATATAGTAATAATAGAGTCTGGCTTTTGGTAGAGTATTGGGTGATAATATCTGAATCCGAATAAATACAAACTCTTGCACTTTGATACAAATATAATAATTCATAAATATAAGACAGGAAAGGTATAGAATGATAAGCACTAAGAATCTATGAAGATTTAGTGAACTTCAAAGTTTATCTGAGAAAGCAATGTGATGTGGCAGCCAAAAAAAGCTATTGCAATCTTGTACTGCATTGAAGTTTATCCATTTTACTCTGTTTTCTTCTCACCTGGAATTTTGGATTCAGTTCTTGAGGATATGGATTAAGGCTGTTAATAAGCTAGAGTGTCCAGAGAAAGTCAACCAGGATGATGATAGACCTCATATTGTGTCCATGTCATTCATTATATGCAAGGATCACTTGAAGGTGCTTGCAAAAAAGACCTACACTAAAGATGAGAAAAGTTAAGGGAGGAGATCATAATGACATGGTAGCAGTTTTCAAGCATTTTAAGGGGTTTCAAGTAGAACAGGGTCTAGTCTTGTTAGTCCTCTGCAGTAAAACCAAGAGCAGTTAAGTACAGGTTCAAAGAGGTAAATTTAGACTCAATTTCAGAAAAAAAGCTTTCTAACAATTAGAGCTGTCCAAAAGTAGAATGGGGCTGTCTAAAGAACTAATTCATTGTCTGTTCTTTCAATCAAATGTTCATAGGGATTCCTTTTGTTGTGTGGATTGGATTATCTGACAACTGAGATCTCTTCTTTCAAATTCTGTTATTCTCTGAAGAGAATATTATTAATAGCTGAGTTCTTTTCTTAGAGTTCTCTCTATCCTTTCAACTGCCAGATCAACTGTTTTTTTTCTTTTTTCTTCCTTCTTTCCCTTTGTTCCTTCCTTCCTTCCTTCCTTCCTTTCTTCCTTCCTTCCTTCCTTCCTTCCTTCCTTCCTTCCTTCTTTCTTTCCTCTTTCCAACATTTTATTTATTTATTTTACTAGTCTAAGAAAGCTTTATTATTTTTTATCCAGCCTTTATTTAATTATTTAAATTTTAATAATTTTTTTTCAATTGCATGTAAAAATAGTCGTCAACATTCATTTTAGCAAGATTTTGAGTTCTAAATATTTTTCTCCCTTCCACCTTACCTCCCCACTTCTCCAAAAGGGGGCAATCTGATATAGGTTGTACATGTACAATAATTTCAAACATATCACTATATTGTGCTGTGAAAGAAGAATCAGAACAAAAGGGAAAAAACACATAGGAAAAAAATCAAACAAAAAATAAGGTGAAAATAGTTTATTTTGATCCTCATTCAATCTACATAGTTCTTTCTCCGGATGTGGATGGCATTTTTTATCTCAAGTCGATTAGAATTATCTTGGATCACTATATTGCTGAGAAGAGTTAAGTCTTTGATAGTTGATTATAGCATAATCTTGCTGTTAGTGTTCTGTTCACTTCACTCAACATCAATTCATGTATGTCTTTCCAGGATTTCCTGAAATCAGTTTGCTCGTCATTTTTTATAAAACAAGATTCCATTATATTCATATACCATAAATTATTCAGCCATTCCCCAATTGAAGGGCATAGAGGCAATTTCTAACTCCTTGACACCACAAAGAGAGTTGTTACAAACATTTTTGCACACGTGGGTCTTTTCCCCTCTTTTATGATCTCTTTGTGATAGAAACCCAATAGCAACACTTCTGGATCAAAAGGTATGTACAATATTATACCCTTTTGGAAATAGTTCCACATTTTTCTCCAGAATAGTTGGATCATTTCACACCTCCACTAAAAATGCAACAATGAAGAAATTATCTTGATAGCTATAGGAAGTTGATTTGGAGAAGGGGCAGCTTTAATGCAAAAAAAAAAAAAAGATTGAAATTATCTAGATAATATGTGATGAAGTACTGAATTCAGGAGCCAAGAAATTAGTAGAGTCGAGAAGAGGAAATATAGCCAAGAAATGTTGTGAAGTTAGAAAGGACACAATTTGGCAGCTGATTGGATATGTGTAATGAAGAAGAAATATCTAATGAAGATATCTAAGTTGCAAATGTAGAAGACTTAAGCAATGGTGGTCCCTTGAAATAAATATGAAAATTCAAGAGAAGGGTAGGTTTTAAGGAGAAAGAAAAGAGTTTTTAGCTAGATTGAGTTTCCAGTGCCTATAGGAAATTCAGTTTAAAATGTCCATTATTTCATGGGACTATTTGTCATATAAAATTAAGGTCAGGAGATTTGGACTGGATACACACACACACACACACACACACACACACACACAAATATGGTTCATTTGCATAAAAATGCTATTTTTGCCTATGAAAGCTGATGAGGTCACCAAGTGATGTAGAGAAGCAAGAAGGTCTAAAATAAAGCCTTGGAGGTCATAAAGATAGGTAAGGGGAATGATGTGGATAATAATCTAGCAAAAAGAGACCCAGAAGGACCATCAGATGGATAGGAAAACATCCCAGAGAAAACAATGTCACAAAACTTGAGAAATAAGAGTATTTTACAGAGGATTATTCATGGTGTCAAATGCTTTAGAAAAGTCAGGAAGAGAAAGGAAAATAGGCATATATATTGATAGATATTTATGCTCTTAGTTATTTTTTGTGTTATTAATAAGGTTTAACCATATTTTTATCCTTCCAATACACTGTGGATCAAACTTTCATTGCTTTTATAATTGTATTTTCGGCCATGATGTCATTTGAATTATCTAGATGTAAACCATCCTCTTTTTTCCATCATTGTTCTCTTTGTATCCATTTCTTCTCTCGTTTTAGGTATTTTTAGGACCAATTATGATGGCTTTTCGCTTTGATGGTGGAAGAGTTTATTTTAAAAATCTTTTCTAGCTCTCTTCTATTTGTTGTTCTTTTTTTGCATTTTTATCCCTAAATGCTTTCTAAATTATTTTGTGTTGTTATTTCACTCATTAGCCTTTCCTTAAACTGTTTTTAACCTCCTCCTCAGTGCCTCTCTCTAATTTATGATGCAATGATGTTTGTAATTTTCTCTATCCTTCTCTTTAAGATTTTACAAATGAATTTGTTTTCAAAACTTTTATTATCACTGTGCTTCACAGATTAAGTCAAACATTTCCTGAAACTTACCTTTTAGGTTCTTTTAGTTTCTGTGTTATGGTAGTTGGCATATAATGGTTAAATTTCTTTTCTTTTCTTTTCCTGAGGCTGGGGTTAAGTGACTTGCCCAGGGTCACATAGCTAGGAAGTGTTAAGTGTCTGAGACCAGATTTGAACTCGGGTCCTCCTGAATTTAGGGCTGGTGCTCTATCCACTGTGCCACCTAGCTGCCCCATAATGGTTAAATTTCTATGTGAAATTACTTTAATTCATTCCTTAATTTATGCTTATGTACTTTTTTCTATCTACAATCTAATTTCATCATCAGTATTTATGTTTAAAAGTCAGTTTAAAGTTATTTTAAATGCATGGTATATTTCCCTTTATTTTTATTCATTCTAGCTTTGTGTGAATTTTGTTCTTCACTGTAAGAATTTGGTAGTATGGCTATGCCCAGATAGCTAGTTTAAGAATGATTTCTAGTCAGTAACAATTTATTGTCTATTAAAAAACAAAACAAATGTTTCTTTTAAAATGTTGTTCTGTGTTTACCATGCTCTTAGCATTCTCTGATCCTTTTTTTAAAGAAAATATTATCCATAGAAGTAAGATTTCTGTGAAATCTACAGTAAGTCTTCACCCTTCTTCATTCTTATTATTGATCCACTTTCTTCCCCCAAATATATGCTTCAAATTCTCACCTGTTTCTACCTTTCCATCAAGGTTACTTAGTGTTAAATGTTAAAAAGTATATTTGAAGACTCTTATCAAGTACCTTATAGAATTCCCCTACCCCTTAATCCTCTTTAAAAGATATTGGTCCATAGGCTGCAGTTATTTTCATAATAGTCTTTTTGCAAATCCTTAACCTAAGCACTGGGTTATGAGATGACCAAATGTTCCATGAAATCATGATTTTTTTTGTTGTTGTTGTTGCCTTTGTACTTATGATAAAAACCAACTCTGCCAACTCCTTTATTTGCCTCTTCTAGGAGAATTTCTGAGCCATTTAGTTGCAACTTTCTTCCTTTTCATTTTCTTTTATAATAAGAATGCTAAAACTGATTTTTTTTTCATTTCCCTAGTTAGTGTGTATATTTATAGGTTACTGGACAAAAATATATTTATAGAACCAACTACTAAATGGTAGCTTATAGAAGTCCAAAAAATATGTGATATTTAGAACTGTATCCCTCTTTTTTTGGAGGTACTGTTCCTTTTGTCAGTACAGAAGCCAAAATGTGTCCACAGATCAATGAGGGGCATTTTATATTGTTATTTCATGGGTTGTAATGTTAAAGAATCCATAATCCAATGGACAGCTATGAGTTGGATAAGCTTTCTCCAATTAGTGAAGCTAGTCCTTGGAAATGTACTTAATTTGTTGAGTTATACTATAAATGAAGTCTTTCCATCATGGTCAAACCTGCCAGAGTTTGTGCATGCATCCCTATTAAAGGATTTGCAAACTCATGTTCACCTCTTCATTGTATTGAGTCATCTGATCCAGATTTGTGAAAAATTCATAAGTCTTTAATCATTTTGTGCTGAAATAAATCTGAAATGTATTCACTTTGAGTTCCAGCACTGCTTATTTTAATTGTTACTTCTTCACTGTGCTGTAGAATTTATTAGTTCACATCATTTTAATGGGATGACCATGCTGCAATACTCTTCCAAAACTACTTTATTGGACAAGACTTAAGTAGGCAACTTACACTTTCCATCTTTTGAGCTATCTAGATTCCATGCTATAAAATACTTTAACAATAACTTGATCAAATCTCACTAATTCATTTTTACAAGGAATTTAATATACTAGTATGTCTTCTGGTCTCTGTCTCTTCTAAATTTTTCTGCATGATTACTCCCTTTCATTGGCTCCTAATCATTACATTAATTTTATGATAATTTAAATATACTTGTCTTCTACATAAGATTCCCTATTTTCAGTTGGCCTTTTATATCATTTTTATTTCAAATGGGATAATTCTTTTCTTAGATTTCTTAGGTATTCCCTAGTTTATTTACTCCTGAATTAGACTCAATATATACAAACCAATTAGTTTTTGTCTTTTGGGTTCAGACTGGGTCTAGAGTAGCAACTAAAACCCGTTAGGATCATAAAGAAATACTAGAATGGTTGAAAAGGTTTAGGATTTCAAATGATGAAGATTTCGGTGGGGTGCTAACTAGAGCTATATCTAAATCATGGAGTTTTTTAATCTCAGAATGCCAAATTTCAAAGACACTGAATGCTTCTAGTCCCTTATCAGCAAGAAGAATTAGTTATATAAAATTGAATGCGATCCACATGTTTTCCACAACTCTAGGTAAGATCTTCCATAGCCATAACTTGTATCGTATCTCTCACCATCTTTGGAAATAGCCTTCCTAGTGAAGGCTGGAAGTCTTGCTTTTTGTGCCTGTGGGGGTTAGTATCCCAAAATTTGGTTTGGGTGTCATTTTTCTATGCCATTGTCCCCAGTCTTAGCTTGTGTTGCCTCATTACAAAGATTTCAGTTTTACCTCCACTGTTACTAGTATCTCACTTCCTCTTCAAAGCCATCAGTCAGGTGAGCAAAGTCTGGGGAGAAAGGGACAATAATGCTCTTCATCATTGTTACTATTGTCCCTGATTAGGCAGTCAAGTAAGTTTAGCTGAAGTTATAAGATAGAATGAGTGTAAGAGAAATGATTATTCATAATTATTCATTAATTATAAATGATTATTCATTTGGAGAGATACAGATTTCTGCATTTTTCTTTTATCCTCATTTCAAGACCTCATATTTGAAGGTTGATCTAACTTTTTTCCTCTATCCAGATCCAGCCATTGTGCTCTACTTAGATTTGGACAAATTCTTTGAATAGATTATCCAAAGCTGGAGCTAACTTAGAAGTAAATGATATAATGAAAGTTCAGATCCATTTCCTTATTGTGATAATCATTCTCTGGTCAATTGTTAGCCTCTAAAACACTTCTCTTCCAATGGCATACAAGCCATGAGCCTGGCCACTATGACTGTCTTTATTCTAAGAAAGAGAGAGAGAGTCAAATTACCATTCTTTTATTAAAATCCTGGTATTATTAATAAAATTATTAAATTACCCAGAATTATGTCAGTTGAATCTTTTTAAATACCACAAGTAAAAGGGAAAAGTGGGAGAGAGTAAGAAAGAGAAAAATGGAGAAAGAGGGAGACAGAAACAGAGAGACAAACACAGCAGACATAACACAAGAACCATGGGAATTACAATATCTTTCAGAGATCACTAATCATGCTTCTAGCCAAACTCACAAATTCCATTAAAGAGAGTAGTTCTAGTGGAGAAGGGGCTTGCAATCCCCATAACCACAAATTATAGCTGATTTTGACATACTGATCTGCCCAAGAGCCTCAGGAATAGCAGCACCCATCCTAGAGCACTAATCCTACCTAAATCCTTACATATATCAACCAAGAAAGCAACTCTGATAGAAATGTGACTTGTCAATCTATTCTCCAGGTGCTTTTACAACCACCTCTTCAACAGTAGAGCTCCTGAAAGTACAGAAAAATAAGTTCTCATCATCACTGTACTTTGGCATTTTCAAGTAGTTCAACCTAAAAAGGAGGTTTGGTTTTATCAATGGGAATGGCATAACAAAAAATTCATTACCATTTGTTTTGTGACTGTCCCCAGGGAAACTTCCAAGAGACTTGAAGTCATGTTTTCTTTCTTTATTAGAATCTGATCTCTAGAGTCAGAACTGCTATTTTTTTTCTCTGTGTCTCTCTGGGATTTAGAACCTTGCTATTGGTCATAGTAATTGCTAAATAAATGTTGTTTCCTTCCTTCATTCCAAGTCCAAGTATTTCAGCCACATCCAGAGTTAAATGTCTCTTAGAATTCTGCAAAAGCATTGTTCGGTCTTATGCATGCATACTATTCACTAGAAGGCTTTATTGTTGCATTCAATACCAAGCCTGAAATGTGCTCTGAGGTAGCTCATCAGTACAATCCTAAGTTCAAAGCCATGCATACCATGGGAACTCAATATGGGTTTGTTGATGACAATGATGGTGAGACATATTCAGAAAATAAATCCCAAGTGCTGAGAAGTAAAATCTCTTACAAAGCAAGAGCCTGCTTTCCTGTCACAGATAAGGAGAATCCTTTCAATTTAAATTTACCTAATGCCTGGCAAGCATAGTGTACAGACTTTTTTTTTTTTTTTTTTTTTTTTTTAAGGAGAAAACCTTTGCAAATCAATGTGAACTTGCTTATGCTCAAATGACAGTACTTTTCTGAAAGTCAGATTGTATTCTCTGCCCTTTCTTGGAAAATGATTATAGTAATTGAACTGAATATAGCCTTCTACACTGAAGTGGATGAATGTAGACACTTAAGGTTAGACTTTCAAGACAGCATATATGGACTTAGCCACGTGTACTCCATTAGTACTGGTGGGTGTTGAATAGCCACATGCTTTTGTTCATTGATTTATGCATTTACCCCACAGAGCAATCTGCTGTGAATATTCTCCAGTCCCATACTTTTGTCATATTTTCTATGACTGCTCCTCAATTAATTTCAAAGATGGTCTGAAGAGTGGGGATTTTTTTTTTAATGATGAGAGGAGAACCCGTGTTTTCAGTATTTTTTCAAGTGCTGATTGGATCCTCATGGTTAGAAAGTTGGTTAGGGAAATGACTGTTGAGCTCATTCACCACCATAGTAACCGAATTTTAATACCTTCTGGGCATACAGACATTTATATAATCTAACTCTATGGCACCGAGGTACAGTGTATGTAGTGTATTTATGATTGAACAGAAAGTTTCAAATAGCAGCCTGTGAAATTGGATTTTAGATGTAATGTACCATAAATAAGTGCTATAAAGATTGCCTTTAATGCCATAAATCAGATTTTATTGGTTTCAGCTATCTCATTCTGGTTATTGTATTACCCACAAAATCAGAGGAAATCAAAGAGCTGGAATATTTTTTATTTTAATGTCCCATCTTCTATAGTAATGGCACACAAGCCCTCACAGCTGCCTTTTCGTGGAGGTTGGGCAAGGTTGACAGGTGGCAGGCACCGGCAACATGTGAGGGGCAGAATCAAAGTATATAGCCAGACTTTTAGACTTTAAGCCAATTTTAGTACCTCTGGTTTTGGAAATGATACAAAGCAGATGTACTGGCAGATTCTCTCAGCTTCCTGGGAAGAGAGATGACTGGTCAGTTGTTTTAAGCCTATGAACATTTATTGGACTAGAAGAAACCAGAATCCTTAGCAATGAGTCCAGTATACAAGAAAAGTACTGGGGGTCCCTCCAGTGTTTTGTTTTATTTTTGTATTTAGCGGGAATATAGTCTCATAAAGAGAGGTTTCTTTCCTAATCTTAGAGTATCTGACACTCTATTCTTTAACTTCCCTATCTTTCAGTTTCCTTCTAGAACTAATCAAGAGCATTTATATATTGTCATTCCTTGAATAGCCTTTTAAAAAACTAGGATTCACACAAACAGGAGGGTATAATCTAGGAGCCTGGAATAATATAAAAAATGAACTATTTTCTAACTGAGCAGTTATTCAAGCTGTTTAAAGTGAAGATTACTATTGTTTTATATACACTTTTCCTTCCCTATGTGCTTACAGAGGAACTCTCCTTTGGGTAGAGTCTGAGAAACTCAGATAGATCTTTGATAATGACTTTCATTATTAAGGGTCCAACCCTTACAACTTTGGGAGGGGGAGGGAATAGGAATGGGGAGAGCAGCTACTACAGAGGCTTTGTGTAACTTGTATTTTAGAAAGATAAATCCTGATTGTTGCATATTTTGTTTTCTGAGGTGTGATACTGATAAGAACTAGATAAGGGGTACCTAAATGAAATTAGGTTTAATTTGAGGTCTAGTGGCAGGTTCAGGATACAGGGAGTCAAATAGAGCTCCCCTGCAATCCCTTTGGATTCGGCTCAAGGATACAGAGTTAAACGAGGTCTAGTAGTAGCGCAAGAGTCCTCTATAAAGGAATTTACAGACCTGAAAACCTAGATTGATAAAATAGGTTTATTATGGGGTTTGGAAGTAAAGTCTAGTTAGTAAAGTTGAGAGTAAAGATAAAGGGCACTGGAACCAGAGTTCCAGTGGGCAGAAATCCTTTGACATGGCAGGCGTAAGGATGCCATGTTTGGGACCTCTGCAAAGAATGGACTCCAGTTTGGCTCTTTTTATAATAGGGGGCATTGGAAAATCTGAAGGGGCTCGTGAATGGAGTCCCAGGTTGGCTTTGGGCTTGAGTTTCAGCCAGGGTTAGAATTTGAATAGAATTCAATGGGTTTGGGGATTGAGCCAGATAAGGATGAAACTGTTTGTGCTTAGGGTAGAGTCCCTTCCCTGAGGCAGAATTCAAGGAGATTTTAAGAGTTTGGGGGTTTCCTCATCAATATCAAATACATTTTGATGAGGTCCTGAATGTTAAGTGTGTTGGGCAGAGAGAGACTTAAGAATTGATAAAAATCAATCCCTGGGGCAGACAGGGAGAAGTAATGATGGACATCAGTTTAGCTCTTTGTTCCCAGTCTCTGGGAAGATTATAAAGTCAGAAATCCAAGTTATGTCAAACCCCTGAGGTCCATGTCCTGTCAGAAATTCCAGCCATGCCCCTGAGGCTAGTTTTCCCTATAAAACTGCTTATGAACCATGGTTTTTCTATTGCCCTCCTTTGAGTCAGTTCACCAGGGCATTCTGGCTCAGTGCCTTTCCCCTTCTCCTTCCCCCATGGTATTTCTAACCCCACAATGCTCCTGAACCTGCCTCTGCTCCTTATAACTAACTCTTTTAGGATGCTAAGTCTCTTTCAAGATTTAGTCTGCCACAAATGTTAGAGGGGATGTGGGAAAACTGGGACACTGATACATTGTTGGTGGAACTGTGAATGGATCCAGCCATTCTGGAGAGTGATA